>NC_133168.1:78450008-79086258 GCF_040802235.1 Manis javanica
GCTGCCACTTCCTACTGTTGGAAACTAGAAGAGGTGGGTAGAGATGAAAAGCAGTTAAGCACCTGGTGGAGGAAGTGGACACAGTCTACTACCCCTCACCCCAGAAACCTGGGACCCTGTATATTTCAGAATTTAGAATATTCTGGATTTTTGGAAGGTAGTATGGTGTGAATACTATGCATTATATTAGAGTCTCAGTGTGGTCTGGAGCTGCACTTTATAATCCCACAAATAAGTATTTTTGCAGGAAAACGTAAATATTACACATGAAGCCTGCATATTTACCGTTACTGCAGAGTGAGGCTATGAAGCTCGCTGGTCAGCGCTGAGGGGTTGGTCATATCTGTTGCTAAGAAGAACCAGCCCATTTTAAGGACGGACAGACGCTTTGAGTCCCTTCCCAAGTAGAGCAGCGGCTGCCTCTCCTTGGCCTCACATACCTCGGAGCACCGTCCCCTGGGAACCCAGGGGGCTCTGACTCTTTACTGGTTCAGCCCCTTTCTCCCCTCACTGGAAAACTGGCTTCACAGGATGCACTCAGAGAACGCTTGTCTGAATGACTAAATCTTGGCATAAGGGATCAAAAGCCCATTTAGTCCAAGTTTCCATGCATCAATTGTGACATTATGGTCATTATTTAAAAACCACTGAAAAACTGAAAAAAACTGGTGAGGGTCCCTCATGTGAAGAAGGCATTCTTGTCCCGTGTTAGCTGAGTAAGTCAGGCTGTTGGGGGTGTGTGGCCACACCAGGCAGGCCATGGCCTCCGGATTGTGAGTCAGCTGCACTTGGGGTCACCTTTGCCAATGAGATTTACTCATTTTACCCAGAAGGTCATAGACCCAAAAATGTCAGCTATTTTTCGGGCCCTAGGATGCTGTGCTCCTGGGGCAGGGGCCCGGGTCCCTGCTCCTTCACGTGGCTTGTTTTCAGCTTGTGGTGAAGTAGATTTGGCTGTGGCCAGCGCTGTGCCCTCAGGACAAGTGACAAGCTGAATGTGAGGTCATATGTGCACCATTCTGCAGGAAAGGTGTCTGGAGAACTGCCTTAAGTCCTACAAAGGTGCACCTGTGGCTTAGTAAGCAGGACAGCCCCGGAGATGGCAGCGCCTGCACGAGCCCTCCTCTCCTGGCCTCTCGGATGACACTCAGATCAGCATTTGGGGACAAAGGATACAAAAACAGAGTCACAATTTGGAAGGCAAACTCCCAGTTTTGTGTTTGTGCATGTGCGGCTCCTGGGCGATTTTCTCAGGGACGGTTGCCTAGTGGACAGCCTGGGGAAGCAGGACCGGGTCCTCCTCTGGGTGAAGGGCAGGCAGTTTGCTTGCAGCCCTTTATGAACTGGGGTGTCTCAAGTCGGGGTGCCTGGCTGTGACATGGCCACACCTGTGCCTGGCCCGTGCTCCTTCACCAGAGGCCTGGGGGCACGCTGCTTCCGGTGGGCTCTGCCCCTGAGGACCTCACCATGCTGTGCAACACCCACAGGACCGCACCACGCTGACTCCTTAGTGAAACAGCCGGAAGTCAGTGCCCGACACCTTGTCCCCAACCAAAAACTGAGCAGCTCTCCCCTCAGCTCAGTGTGGTGTGGCGGGCAGAATCACGGATCCCCAAAGATGTCATGTACCCGCTCAGAACCCGTGACTGTGTCAGGTGAAGAGGAATTGAGGGGGCAGGGGAACCGGGTTGCTAGTCAGCTGACACTGAAACAGGGAGCACATCCTGGATTCCCCAGGCGGCCAGTGTCATCACAAGGATCTGAGGTGCAGAAGAGGCAGCAGGAGTGGCGGGTGAGGTGCTGGAAGGATGGGGCGCGACACCCGGGGGGCTGTGAGGACCGATGACGGGCAGGAGCCAAGGGGCAGGGAGCCTGGGAAATGGGAAGGGCTGGTTCACCCAAAGCCCCCGGAACGAGCGCAGCCCTACTGATACTTTGGTTCTAGCCCCATGAGACCCATTGTGGACTCCTGGCCCCCAGAACTGTAACACGACCAATGGTTTCATGCTGCCCGTGGGGATTTGTCCCCGCAGGAACGGGATAATACACACTGACGTGGGAGATGCGTCCCCCATTTGTGTTTCCTTCATTTGGATTTTCTGGGCACTCCTGGGTGTAGCAGTGGCAGAATTAATTGTGCATTTTCTGTGGGTCCTGAGATTCCTCAACAGTTTCAATGCTTTGGCCTGTGAGTCCGAAGGACTTCAGGAGTCCCCTCAGTGTGCTGGGATCAGTCTAGAATATGATGGCAGAAATTGTGTGTCTCTCTTGCTCACTAATACGTGCAGGTCAGGAAATGAGAAATCAGGTTGGAGAACCCAAGCCCAACAGCATCACTTATCTCCACATAAAGATGGGCATGATGAGGCCAGGGGGTGGTTTGCAGGAGACACAGGGGGTGGCCCCCCAGCAGCCCACACCAGCCAGCTGCTTCGCTGAGAACACCACCATCTGTCTCCTGCCAGCATCCCTGGTGCCATCACAGGACTAGGCTTAATGTGGAGTGCACACACACCACACGTGCACACATGCACACCCACACAGGAACACATGCATGCTTGAACACACACATACATGTGCACACACCTGTGTGCACCATACAGATGCACATGTGCATTACACCTACCACATAATGCACGTGCACCGTGCTCACACACAAGGTACATGTGTACACACAGCACACACATGATCACCCACCCACATACACATACAACACACACATGTACACAGAGCAGATGGGATACTGCCCCCCCACCCCCTGAAGATGCCATGTGGTGGCAACAGAGGCCGGCAGCAGCCTGGAGACTGTGAGGAGACAGGGCATCAGCAACTCACTGGCGCACAGAGTCTGGTGACAACAGAGAAAGCCCAACGATCATTGTTTGGCTAGAAAAATGTGACACTTCATAAAACCCACATTTATTCAAAAATCTATTCAGAAAGTCTGGAAAGCATAATAAATATCTGTATAGTGGCCGCCCATCCCAAACATACAATGCACAGCATGAACATAAAGATGCCCTGTAAACATAAGTGCAGTCTCGTAAACAAAGTGCTGGGCCGGTGTGGGCGGGAGGCGTGCTCAGCGCCAGCTACCGGAGTGTCCGACAGCCTCTTCCAAGCAGCTCCCGGCTCACCTCCCGCCTTCTCACCACTCAGGAGCCTGCCAGTCCTCTTCCATTCCAGAACTTTCACGACTCTTGGGGAGGTGGGGGCCACAAAACCACAATGGAAAGGAAACAGTGCAAATCAAATCGATCATGTGCTTGAGAGAATCAGGAAAGCATAGGGTAAAAATCCCGAGGTGGGGCGTGAGAAATAACACGGCTTAATGAGCAAGGCTGGCCAAGAGTAAGCGTATCATCACTGAAAAGGCGGAGCAACATCAACACACACCAGGTTGGATTAAAATCACGGACAGTCTGACTCAAAGGCAGACGCAAAACCTCCTTCTCGCCGGTTGGACTCCGGTCTGGTGCCTATCACGGGGCCGCAGGTGGGCTGGACCCTCCTGGGCGCTCGGGCGGGACTCGGGGTCCATGATCCGGGGGCATGAGTACGTGTGGGCAGGCGCAGCCTTGTAACCCCCGTGCAAACCGTGCAGAGCCTTTGCTCCGTGTGGACGGCCGGCACGGGGAGTGAAGCACTGCCTCGCCCCCTGCCCCAGCTGCACCTCCTTCACTTAAGACTTCTGGGAGCTTCTGAAAGTTCATTTTAAAATCATGTCGACTTCTCCAGGCTGACTCTCGGCTGAAGGGTTTCAAGTATCGCTTTGCTCTGGGTCAGGTGAGAGAGTAGAGGTATTTTACAGACGTTCAAGTAGCAGTGGGTGGGCAGAGCAGGGGGTGGTGGGCACGGGCTGGGCACCGGGTGAGCCCCTCAGCCGTCCCCTGCGCTCTGCGGGGTCAGGACAAGGGCCCCAGACCCTGGTGTGACTGGAACAGTGACGGGCTGGCAGAACGGGGACTGTCTCCTAGCCTCTCAGCCACACTTCTCATGTTTCCCCCACTTCTTTCTCTCCATCAGAACTCACAGAAATAACTAACAAAGAAACAGGGGCCAGAGGCTGGGGCAGCTGACCAACAGGCACCGTCTGCACAGCACACAGAAGGTATCACAGGCCTGCCGACCCTCAGAGAGTGAGGCCTGTGGCCTGTTTTCCCTGTTTCTCATGATAAAGTAATTCAGACCTAAAGCAAAACTAGTGTGGGAGTCTTTACAGCCTTGGGAGAAAGCATTTTCTACTGAGAAAATCCGAGAAATGCCTAGCAGGGCTTTGTGGGGATGCTGCCCTGTCCTTGCTGTGGCTCTTGGACCTCACAGGCCGACCGGAGCTCCCGAGATACGGAACATCTTAAGGTCTGGAATCCTGAGCCTGGGCCAGGGGTCCCTCCCAGCACTGCCTCTGTCCTGTTCCTGCCCGAGTCGGGCTGAGAGTGAGCTGAGACGGAGGGAGGGAAGAAACACGACCGCGGCCTTCTCAGGAAGCCCCAGCCGGCGGCCTGCGGAGGGCAAGAGGGAAGGACACAGGCTCTCCCCTGCACGTCTGACATGACTTTGTCACTTAGCAAAGGGATGCACTGCCATGCGCCCTGCCACGGGAAACACTGCCCAGCACGCAAACGCCAGGTGAACCCAGGGCTGTGCAGCAGCAACATGGAACGCAACACAAAAGCACAGTGTCTACAAAGTGTGTCACCCCCGGCCCCTGGCGTAGGGGCCAGGCCCTCTGTCCCCTCCAGCCCCTCCCATCCCCTGTGGGACTGAGAAAGCTGTTACGGGAGGCGGCTGAGCCCAGGGGGCTCCATGGACCGGGCAAGGGAGGCAGACAGCAATGCCATGGGTCTGGGCACGCAGGAGGCTGGCAGCAGGCCTGGCTCTGAAGCTGCGGGGCTCTGCTGGGCCAGGTGGGGGTGAGCACCTGCTGCTCGAGTGCTGCCCGCACCCCGGCTTCCTTCCTGGGGATGTGCGTGAGTCTTTAGAAACGTGGCTGCCAAGGCAAAGGTACAGCTCGCTGGTGCTGGGCGACTCCTCCCCTTAGGTGTGAGACATTGGACAGCAGGCCTGGCACCCCAGGCCCAGGGGGACGTTTGGAGGGTTCCAGGTGCCCGCTCGCATGTGCCGTGTGCCACCCCACCTCGTGGCCCATGGCCGGGTCAGAACCACGGAGGCCAGCCCGCCCCGGGAGGCCCTGCGCAGACCAGCCAGGGCATCTTCTCACGGTAACTGAATTGCGAGCGGCTCTGTAACTGGAAAAAATCTCTCTCAGTATAAATGGGAGCCGTAATAGTGACGCTTTGGTGGAGTGTGAAGGAGCCTGCAGGCATTCACGTGGTGCTTCGCAGTGAAATGGGGCCGCTCAGTTTTGCTCGGGGTGACGAGGTGGTGAGGCTGGCACAGTGAGGTGCGGGGAGGCCTCCGGCCTGGATCCCGCCTGGGCTGCACACAGGCACGGGGAATGCATGGGGGCACCTGGGCCTCAGTGGGCTGCTACAGCCTGGTGGACGTGAGGGTCTTCATGCCCCTGCGCTGAGCCAGGCGGGATGACAGCACTGGCTCCAGCCGTGGTGCCCGGGGCGTTCTGTTCAGAGCGAAGTAGGTGGCGGCCATTGCTCCCTGCAAAAGGAAGCAAGGGGCGTGACCAAGTGCCACCATGGCTGAGCGGGGACCTGGAGCCACAGACTCGGTGCCGCAGGCCCTGTGACGCCAGGGACACGGCACCTTCTGCAGCCCTGCAGGAGTGCCAAGCTTGCTGCAGCTCTGCACACCACACCTCATGGTTACGCTGTCCTGATGGCCTCGTCCATCTACCCCCCCACCACCCTGCCAGCTCTCCACTGTGCTCGTGCCTCGGGATGAACGCTGCAGACTCGCAGGAGCCCCGGGGCCAGCTGCTCTGCACCAGCTGGGCCCCTGGGAGCACACATGGCATGGCCGGGTCCCGGTACCCCCACCCACAGTGCTGCCACTTTGCTCAGGCCACAGTGGGTACTGGGCTTGTCCAGAGCATCTCTCTCCATCCTGAACTGCCCCTAACTGGATACTCCAAGCCCTGCACAGCTGGGGCTGCCATCAGTTCTCAGAAGATGGGCTCCCCACGAGACAAACACCATGAGAACCTTGGCATGCTATGCCCTGCATCAGCTGGAATGTCGTTCTGGGGCTCACGGTCTCATATATCCAACTGAGATGAAGGGAACACAGGAAAATGTCAAAGCCATGGCTTCAGAGATGAGTGGCGATGCTGTGCGAGTGGGGGCAGTGAGGGGTGTCAGTCTGTGTAGTTCCACAATAGCTGGATTTCCTGGAACGGGCTTCCACCCTCCTGGGGCCAACCCTGAGCCATAGGCATGGGTGGCCTCAGGCTCCTGACATCGCTCCAGGCAGCCACCATGCATGTGAGGCGGAACCTGCTTTTCCCTGCAGTGCAGACCCCAGTCCTTTGGGGGCCTGTCAGTCTATCTGGGTCACATGAAGGGCAGCGTGTCATGGCTGCAGGGACCGGAGGCCTCGACCTTGCTGCCATCCGGCTCAGTGACACACAGCAGCTGTGACTCAGAAATAACAGCTGCACCACAGGAACAGACAGGGCTGGGGAGGCTGGGCAGCAAGAGCCCCCGGGCAACCTGGCGCACTGAGCAGCCACATCGCTGGTCAGAGCCCTGTTGTCCCAGGGAAAAGGCCCTCCTGCCAACGTGTGGTGCGAGCATCGCTGCACAGGCCCTGATCTCAGGCCACTGAACAGCCGGTGTCTCTTTCATGGCCCACAGGCCTCGGGACATATTTAAGAGTCAAAGCCAGACTCTGTGGTGCACGAGCCATGGGGAATCTACCAGGAAAATTAATGGAGAGAGCAGTGGTGTAAAGCAGGGGTCACAAGCCACTCTTGGGCCACCTTGTGGCTGCTTGTTTCTATAAGTAGAGTCCTCCTGAAATGCAGCCACACCTGTCCTCTGTCTGTCCCTTTCTTTCACACACACACACACACACACACACACACACACACACACACACACACAATGAGGCTGTTAAGAACTGTTGACAGAGGTTGTAACTTACTCAGGGTTTGCGCGTGATTGCATGTGTGAGATGAAATGTGTACGAGTACATACTCGTGCCTGTAGCTGGTTCCCCTGCTGCACCCCAATTCCTTACGTTAATTAGAGCAGCTGTTATGGGTCCCCCCAGCATCCCTGCTTTCTTGCCCACATGCCAGCACCTTCACCAGGTGGACATCTTGTCTGCTGAGCTGGTTTTGGGACAGGTGCTCTCTGTTCACAATCCATGGGTGTTTGAGGACTTGAACTGCCGTCAGGCGCTGATGAGGATCCACATGGAGCATCTTGGATACGACGTCCTAGAGGGGAAGGGAGAGAGGTGAGGAAGAGCATCTGATTTGGTGCTGGTTCAAAGAGCCTTCCTGGTGAATTCCTTCTCTACCTCTTGCAGCAAAACTAACGATTGCCCTGGGAGTGAATCTTTGCATTTTAGAGCCAAATGTTTACTTTCAGGTTTACAGGAAGGTGAATGGTTTTAAAATTTTAACCATCATCAACTTGGCAGTTCACCCCAGGTTTGTATTGTATTAAAAATTTTAGGTCTAAAGAGAAATCAAATGTGGAAATGTAAAATGCTGCATGTAAGTTACTGAAATACTATCTTAGTAAAAATGATTTCCTTCCAAAGGGAGATACTTAAATAATGAATATCCCACAGATACAAAGCAATTCACAACAATGTATGTAGTTAAATTTTTTTATCAGGAATAGCCACAAATATTTTTAATAAATAATCACCAAGCATGGAATTGACAGTCTGTAGCCATCACGTGTGTCCAATGGGCTCATGTCCAATAAAGGGAATTTTATTTGATTATAAAACAACAATAAAGACTCCTAAAACTGGCTTAAATACAGGTCCACTTTACATGTTGCAAAGCACATACATGAGTGTGTACACATACACACACACACACAGTATTACAACTGTGGTTTGTATCTGAGCAAACCAGCATTCACGGTGCCTGGTGCACCTGCTTTTGCCAGTCCGCAGGCTCGTCCTGGTGAGAGGAGGGCAGTAATACTTTCCCTGTTTTGTAGTTGAAGACATTGACATCTACAGTGATAGCCAATCGTCCCAGGAGGGCCCCCAGCAAGAATCTGCTTTCCCAGCAGTCCGCCATCCTTCCATGAGTGACAACCACACTCCAAATTGAAACAAAGGGAATTCGAGTCTTTGTATAATGTAAAGTTGAATTAGTCAGCAAAAATTCTGGTCTTAAGCCATAATGAAGAAAACTACGTACCAATACAGTATCCTTTTTCTATTGGGAGGTCCCATGCCTTATTAATCTTGGTAGATTCTTGAAATAAATATTTCCTGGAAAAATTATTATTGCCATTTCCAGGTATAAAAATGAAAGCAGAAAGACCTTTACTGACTTGCTCAAGGTCTCACAGCAAAGCAGTGTGTTTTTATGTAGTACACACAGGATGAGGGTAAGATGATGACACAGCGAGCCGGGGGTCTTTTCAGCTTTTGGAGGCTTGGGGGTGGCACCACACAGTGAACACGGAGAAGGGGATGAGAGGGAAGATGTGCGGGGAGGGGCAGGGACAGCCAAGGGCCTGGGAGCTGGCACGCTGGGCAGCGGCGGTCCTGGGAATGCATCCTGTACTCAGCCCCTTTCTCGACACCTCCCTGCCCCAAACCTGTTTCGGAGATCACCCCCCAGAGAAACCACCAGCACCGGAGTTCCTGTCTGTGGCTCTGCTCTGAGAACCAGAACGATGACAATCCCACACGTATCTGAGACAGAGAAGATGGAGGAGCATGGGGAGTGTCAGGGTCTGACACACGGGACGTGCCCACTGAATGCCAGCTGCCGTGCCCTCTGCCACCTCCTCTGTCAGGACCTCTCTCCTCTGCACTGTCCCATCTCCCCATCTGTCACCTCCTCTGTCAGGACCTCTGTCCTCTGCACTGTCCCCTCTGCCATCTCCTCCGTCATCACCTCTGTCCTCAGCACTGTCCCCTCTGCCATCTCCTCTGCCATGACCCCTGTCCTCTGCACTGCCCCCTCCACCTTCCCGTCTGCCTCCTCTATAGGAGGTCACACAGAAATGGAAGAGAGAATTCTTCAGCAGACCGCCTTTGCACTAGACTGCAACATCAACCCTTCCCTGGGCTTCCACACTGCTGGTCTGCTCTGGGGATCCTGGCCTTGCTGGCCTCCATGATGATGTGAGCCAATTCCTTAAAATTACTCTCACTATTATCCATCCATCCATCCATCTACATCCTATTAGTTCTGTTTCTCTCAAGAGCTCCAATATATCAAGACTTAGAAAATGTGAAAGTGCTATAAAATATTTTTGCAAAAAAATTTTTTAGGGGAGAGGCTTAAGAAAACCTCTGAGATAAAATATCCATATTATTTATATGAAAGGTATTCTTTAGCTTCCTCATAAACAAAATGTTGACTATAGAATTTCCATACCTAAGAAGAAAGAATCCTGGGACATTTCCTCACCTTTGCCGCATCAGATATGGAGTCCCAGTTTCCCCCGACAAGGGCATATTCCCCACTGCCGATCCTCGCCAAAACCTCCTCGGGAGTATCATCTGGTCCGTTTGCAAACGGGGTAAATCTGTGCAGTGAGAGAATTTACAGTAATGAGCGTCTATTGCATAATCTGAAATAAAGCTCACAGCTTGATACTGACTCTTTGTTGTTAAAAAACAATAGCTTTTTCTTTCCCCCAAGGATCCAAATGCGGGATTCATGGCAAAGCATTTTTCCTAACGCTATGTCCATTTTCCTACATGGTCAACGCTGTAGGTCAATAAGGCAAGTGAACAGTTCTGGGGACCCAAGGATGAGCCCTCCTGGGCCGCGTCAGCTTCCCTGGTTGCTGCGTGGCACCATGGCTTGCCTGGCAGTTCAGTTTCCATGGGGAGTGGGACGTAATGGCTGAGAGCTTGAGATTTGTGGTCTGAGAGACCCAACCTCATCTCTTACGATGCTCGGTTCTTTGACGAACTAATTTTTTGGGCCTCACTTGCAAGATGGGTAGAATATCCTCACAGGGACCTATAGCAGCAGTGTGCATGAACACACATAACATGCATACTGTCCTTGCCCAGCTGTGAGCAACACAAAGCCATTCTGTCACCTCTTAACATAGTCCAGGTGGCTCGATATACGCCTTCCCAGGAAAGGGGTCATGTGATGCTAACAGCACCTCTTCTGCGGCATGGTGTGTGCCTCTAGTCCGCAGGTGGGCAGAGTGAGTGCCAGGGATCAGGGAGCAATCCTGCGCTGGACTCCAGGAGGAGGGGGGCCCTGTCACTGCAGCCCTCGGGGCACAGCCCAGGCTCCAGGCATGTGTTCCCTGCAGTACAAGTGCTGCCTTATGGCGAAGCACCTCACTGAGGCCACGGAAGAGCTGCCCACTCACTCTTGTGAGGACATGTTGCCTGTTTTGCTAAAGTAAAAAGGGTTGGTTGAGCCTGAGCTGTTTTTCCTCCACTCACGTACTTAACCAACTGAAAACACTGGGTGGCAGTGGATTTATTAGGACTGCAGCCCTTTGTGGCTGGAAGGCGCCCTGGACATCAGGTCTGTCCTCCTCTCATTCACAGGAAGGGACAAGAGACCAGCAAGCTGCAGGGTGGCAAGGCGGCAGGCCCACCTCTCTGTCTCACCAGGCGGCTCAGCTGTGGCCCCCCGGCTGTGGCCCCCCGAGCCGCTGCTGGCCGCCTCCCTCAATGTGCTGCCTGTCACAGCTTCACGGGGCTCCATGGCTCGAGGGGATGTTTTCAAGGAAAGGTGTCATGGCCCCCTGGGGGGGGTGTGGTGCAGTGGGGAGGGTGGGTATGTGGTCAAAGCCTCGCTGGGGGCTCTTTGCTGACAAGCTGAGTTCTGTGGCCCCAGTTCCCTAATTCTAGAGATACTTCTAAGGAAAACGGACGGCTGTTCTCATGCTTGCTCTTCAGTTGTCCTGAGAGGGCCAAAGAAGCCTGAGTTCATCCAGGACCTGCGGTGCTTGCTTGCGCACAGCTCGGGGACAGGCCTGCCCTGGCCCCAGAGGGACAGCCACCAAGACCTCTGCCCCAGGGCCCAGCAGGGCCGACCCCGCCGCAGGCCTGCGTTACCCCGCCAGCATGGTGTAGAGCAGGATCCCCAAGCTCCAGATGTCACACGCGGCGTCGTAGCCTTGCCGCTTCAGGACCTGCGTGGGGAGGAGCAGATGATGGGTCAGCACTTGGGGAAGAAAATTCAAGTTCATGGCTTGCTGTTCCGCGGCCCAGGATCACATACTTCAGGAGAGGGCAATCCTCTGATACAGTAACAGTTGAGTAACAATAAAGAAAGATTATATGCTCACGGATTACTGTAGATCATTGGATTCAGCATTAAACATGTTCAATTTCCTTAGACATGAGGGCAAGGACCCCACCTTTTCATCTTTGAACGGCCGACACAGTGTGCTGGTCTGAACACGGTAGGTGGTCAGCCAACACATGCAGCGACCGGAACGTTCACTGCTTACGTCCCGGCTTCACGGCTCACTAGCAGTGTGATCCGAAAAACCACTTCAGCTTGCTGAGCCTGTTTCTGTTTCTTTTTTTGCATCTGTGAAGTGTGGCTAATAGTATCTACCCTGTCTGATTCAGATGGCATATGAAAATAAAGGTGAAAAATATGTATATGTGCTTTGTAGATGGTAAAGTCATGTACCAATTTAAGGTATTCTATGACCACTAAAATCAATACTATCAATATTGATCAAATACAGCAATTATAGAAGTTTATTTATTTTTAAAGAGGCCACAGTAGCATCTGGATAACATAATAATGGCCCCAGAGCCGCCCCTCGGGCTGTATCGGTGTGTCTCTGGGCATAGCTGTGGGTGCTGCCTGTGGGTATCTCTCAGCTCCTAGACCAACCACAGGGTGCCAGCATGCCCTTCTCTTAGGGCTTGCCATGCACCCACGCCAGACCCAGGCCAGCTCTGGAGCAGTGTCGTCAGGAGCCGGGGGGGATCCACACAGAATCTGATGTGTTTCCACTTGGACCCCCATCCCACCCGCATCAGCCTCTACCTTCCCCCATGTCTCAGGTCAGCTGCTTTTCTAAGAAGCAAGAGACTGGACTTGTCTTCATAAACACAATCAGAGACTTCAGGACCTAATGGAAATGATCCCCGGGGAGGCTGAAAAGGCAGAGATGTAGAGGACGCCCCAACTCTCTGCGATGTGCCGCGTGGGCAGAGCCCTTAAGATTTCTGTGGGTTTTCATCTGCAAATCACCATGGAACCCCAGTATTAAATGTGATAGCTGACTTGCTCTGCCGTGGAACACCACCTGGAGCAAGAATTCTGGCACAGAGTAAGCCTGCAAACTCCCAGCCTCCTCCTGTGCAGTCGCTGGTAGGTTTCTGACACCAGATGGCCTGTCAGCACCCTTCCCAGCTGCATGGACGACTGAGGGTGTTATTTCTCACCATAACTCCTCACAAACACGCAGGTTAGATCCAGTGGTCGCCAGCACAGTGACCGTTTTACAAGTAAACATCCCCTTTAAACATTTTCCAAATACCAAGATGGTGAAATGACTCGTCAGTAGTAGGCCAGTAGCTGATGCTTTTTGGACCCATTTCTCATCTCCAGCATCACTAAACTAAACCCGATGCCTCCAGTGCAGCAGTTACACTGCAGGGACGAGAGGCCTGTCCTCTGCGGGCTCAGACCTTGTCTCACCTCTGGGGCGACAAAGTTGGCTGTGTAGCACGGCGTCATCAGCAGCCCGTTCTCGGCTCGCAGCTGCTTGGCAAACCCGAAGTCACAGATTCGGATGGATTCCGGGTTGCCAGACTCGTCCATATACAGTATATTGCTTGGCTTCAGGTCTCGATGAACAACCTGGAACAACAGAAGGAACTGTGCATAACTTGGGGGCCTGGGACAGAGCAGGAAAGAGAAGGGGGTGCACTGGGGAGCTGAGGGCCTGTTCTGGGACCGTCTCCCTGAGTGGTCCTGCAGGGCAAGCACCTCAGCTTGGATGCTGCCTTGTTGAGAGACAGGCCCACCCTTCTCTTTCTCACACTGACACTCAGATCTAAGTGCCGGGTGTAAACCCCTTTGATGGGGAATGGATACGGCAATGACTAAATAAGTAGCTATCCAAGATGAGGGCACAGCTTATCAGGGCCATTCAAGGAAGTGTTGTGGTGAGATCAGGCAATGGGAATACAGAGAGTTCTAAAGATAAACATCTGCCACATGCATACCATGTTCCAGCATGACTCGCTGCTGAGTACAGTGGTAGGTGACAGAGCCCAGCAGCCTCCATCACGGGCCACATGACCAGTGCACAGGTTGGCAGCAATAGCACAGAAGCCCTAAGACAGCTCCTGTGCTGAGGGATGGGCTGGGTGCTCCAGGCAGGTGCTGGGCCCACAGAAGAGGATGGCAGGGCCAGTGACACCCTGACACCAGCAGCCATCTAGGGCACAATGCGGTTTACTCATCAGGCAACAGAGGCTGTGTCTGCACACAGCTGGGGACCTGCCTGTCTCTGGTGCCCTGTTAAAACCCAAGAGAGGATAAAGGAGGGAAATCACAGGGACAGCTGCAGGCAGCCAGCCTGGTTCCAGAGGTGGTGAAGGCAGGGGGACAGGGAGCTTGGCTCCAGCTCCATCAGGTGCTGGGTCAACAGAAGCAAGTCCACAGAAATTGTCACCCAAGGTGTTTCCTCTACAGTCTGCTCTGGGGAACCCGGAAAGGCTTAATATTCCCAGACCACCAGGTGACTACACAAAAAGGACCTGTCGTCCTGGGGGAATACACTCCAGCTCAGAGACGGCAGCACTTTTAAAGCTTATGACCAAACGCACATGGCTGGCCAAGGAAGCAGTGCTGAGGAGCGGGGGCAGGAGGAGGCTGGGGTGCACACGACTGCCCCGTGAGTGGAGAGCATGGGGCCCGGAAGCAGAGTGCAGGCTGGAACCCCGGCTACCACTCACTCGTGTGCAGCAGGGGGCAAAGTATGTAAGTATGTGACCCTTCTGTACCCCAGTGTCCCCGCCCGGGGGATGTGTGTGCTCCAGGGCATAGGACTGCATCCGTGAAGGGCTTAAAGTGGCGCCTGCAGCATGGCAGGCTTTGTGGGCCTTACCTATTACTGTCATTTTACCTGCAGGATTCCTGTGCATTGGTTAAGGAATTCAACTTTATGTAAGGCAAGTGATGAAAATTCCATTTCCCTTTATCAAGCCCAAAGTACTCTGTTGCTGTGACTGGTCCAGGTTTGGATGCTGACCATTCCTTGCCTCACTCCTGCATACGCTGTGAGCAATGACTGTAGACACCACAGGGACGCTGCGGTAAAGAGGAAGCCAAGGACTACTTGGGTCCCAGCTCCGGAGCTGGAGCTGCTGACCTGGGCTTCCTGTTAGCACCCCCTGCGCCCCCTGACCCGGGGGCCTCACCCCCTGTGAGTGCAGGTAGTCCAGTGTCCTGGTGATGGCGCACAGCACATCGCTGGCCTCCCGCTCGGAGAAGAACCTCTGCCGGAGGATGCGGTCCAGCAGCTCTCCACCACGCATCAGCTCCATCACGAGGTACACGAACTTGCCGTCATCGTAGACCTGGCAGGCGGGAAAGAAACACACAGACCTCAGGGGCGGCGGCCACCACGGGAGGAGGGAGCCCCAGCGGGCAGACGTCAATACGCAGGCCCTGAAGTAAACCAAGACCTTTAGAAAATGAGGGCACGGCCATCGCAGCCATGCCAGCCATGGCTCCTCTTAGGAAGAGCAGAGCTCTGACGACCGTGGCTAGCAGGGTGTCAGCCAGCCCGGAGCCAGGGCTTGCATGGATGATTTCAGCCCTGCAGGGGAGTGCTTACAGGCGCACAGTGCGGACGCTGGTCCATCGCTTGTGGTGGGTCTGTGGGGCGTAGTTCACCAGTTCTGACCTAGTGGGTCAGGGTGATTTCTAACCAGCCCGCAGGGGCCCCCCTGAGCCTTTGAGCCATGGACAGAATGGAGCAGCCAGACCCCAGAGTCCAGGTGGGCAGGGGAGGCAAGGGCCAAGTGCACCTGCCCTTATTGGAGCTCAGAAAAGCACTGGGAAGACAGAGCTTCGTGGGCACCACGCCCGGCCCATGAGGGTCCCACCGGAGAGGGGCCAGGTGGAGATGTGGGCAAGCGCCTCCCTACCATCACCTGCGAGCTTGCAAATCAGTGCATTTTCAGAACAATTTGCCCACCTCTGAGCTCAATAAAGGACAGGAAGTTAACTCTAGAGTATTTATTTCTGAGTTAATGAAGTCAGAACCTCTGTTTTTCAGGATGTACACATGACAACATGATTGACCTGGAGTCACTCAGCCCAGACATAACAGAAATAGTTCAAAACACTTGGGAAGTTTCAAGTTAGTTCATTTCTGTTTGTGGATCTTAACATAGAAATAAACAACGGAATGGCAGAGGGCTGATCTGGTGCAGTGGGGGGAACCCTAACCCAAGGGATAAAGCTACGCTTCTTTCCACCACTTGTTGGAATAAGGCAAGTACTTCACATTCCCTCAGGGCTGAATTGGTGCGCTGAAGCCCTCTTATGCCAGGGACTCACGGGGCCCAAAGGGAAATCAAGGTGGCTTCAATATTTTGAGGTTCCTGGTTCAGGATTCTGGAATCACTCTGGAGTTTGAGGGTGAAGGTGGGGGATCACTCCCTCCAACTGCAAACACCACAGCCCTAGGACTTAGGGGCATGATGCGGGTGCCTCCCACCTGGCTGCTTCCTGCTCCTTACACCCCTGGGAACCAGGGCCATGAGCCACCCATTAGGCAAGCAAGGGAAGAGGTGAGCAGCCGCACGTGGCGTCCGCTCTGACCGGCCCCATCCCACCCACACCACACTCTCCGCTTCTGATCTATTTGGGAATGGTGACGGGAAATAGCACATTCAAATTCACACTGATATCTCCCCCTCCACATGTGCACAGTAGGTGACATGGGAGGAGTGGGGTTATCAAGGGCATGTCAGGCCGACAGGCTGGAGGCGATTCTGAGGCATGTGTGGCACCCGCTCTGGGTGTTGACAGCTTTGAACTGTGCAGAAATCATGCGCTCAGTCACCAGCTGAAGGGACAGCGCATGAGGGGCAGTGTGCAGCACAAAGACCACTTACGTCCTTGAGGGAGATGATGTTCGGATGCTGGCCGTACCTCAGCAGGATCTCAATCTCTTCTGAGGGGTCTTTCTTGCTCTTATCGATGATCTGGAACAAGCAGAGCAGCGACAGGAGGCTTTCGGATGGCGTCTGCTGGCTGGGGACCTTGTTGCCTTCTCCCCTCCAGCTCATGCTTAAGCAATGTGACTCACGATGGCCTAGAGATACCTGCAGTCTTCCTCCACAACTGGCATGAGAGCACGTTAAAAAAAGAGGGCACAAGCCTCCCGACACCAATTTGAGATATTATAGGGTTGGGTGGAGACGGGCAGGTTGTGGAGCTCTCTCAGGCTCCCAACAAAGGAAGGTGCTGTCCAGCCACGTGGTAGGCTCTGGGTTGGTGGCCCGTGCCCTTTGCTCTGTCCAAAATGAGCCTTCAGCTGCTGTCTCTCTCTCACCTCATCCTGTGGCTACACGCTGGCAACGAGTGAGGTCAAGTGCATGGCCCTCACCAGGGGTCACCAGGCTGGCATCTGTGCTGAGTCCGCTGTCAGGGTCAGACCCGTAAATGCCCCTCTCTGCTTCTACGCCCCCCACCACTCAGCCTTTGCAGCCCATCCTCAGGCTCACAGATAAAATCCTTTCACCCATGGAAACAGATGGCTTCCAGCGACAGGTGTCATGCATCAAAGCCTACTTGAAACAGGGACTGATCTGCTGGTAGCGTGTTTACACCCTGCTTCCATGGGGGTGGACCAGGTGGGGTAGGGTGCCCCATCCTTACAAAGTCTATATGTGTTGGAAATGAAACCTGACCTAGAAGAGTCTTTCATAATGTTCTTGCACATTAGTTCGACTTAAGTTTAAAACGTTTGCTCTCTGGACATTGTGTGATCATTCAGCCACTGGAGTATGAGGGAGGTTTGCTTTTGTTCCCCATCACATCAAAGACTAAGCAGAGGTTGGTGTGACTTGGCCTCTTTTCTTTAGATGAACAAAATGCTTGGTGGCATTTGACCCACGGTTGGTCTCAGGCCCAGTTCACCCTTCCTGCTAGGAGAGGGGCCGAGGTGCCAGCTCCACCCTCTCCAGCTCAGTTTGCAAGCCCACCGCCAGGCTCTGATGACATCGGTGACCCTGAATCATGACCCTAGCAACACTCACATTGTTAAACAAGTGAAAAGTTAAGCTCCCTTTCTTGACACAACATTTTTCTCCTCTTGTTCCAGTTAATTCCACTAAAGCTTTAGCTAGGACACCAGGATTACCTCTGTTATTGAAATAAGCCGACAGATGCTGCATGTTCTAAAGGAGGGACTTTTAAAGGCTTGCTCTATAGGAAAGGAGGTTCCTTAATGAGTTGATGTGTAGTGGCGCGGGGACAGGGCAGGCTGCAGGTATGGGACCAGATGGGGTGGCGGTGCACACAGGGCATCTGGCAAAAGCTGGCCCTCCTTCCTCCCGTGGCGTCTCTCCATGGTGGGACTGACCAGAAGCCAGAGGACAAGGCAGGCTCTGTGACGTGGCCCCTAAGGGCCAGCCTGTTGGGTCTGGTAGGGGTGGGGGTTAAGGAGGTGAGTCTGCAGGGGGAATGAGACACCAGCCCGGAAGGGAAGTCCCAGTAGAACCAGGACAGGAACAGGGTCTCAACCCCACCCTCCTCGCTTCCTACCTTTGCCCTGATCCCAGCAGGGCATCCCAAACCTAATCTGAGCTGGCATGGATTCAAGACATGGCTGCCAGTTCCATGCAGGCCCAGTGTTTGATTCCCACTGTGCGCTGGCTGCTTTCATATAATGCCCTTTCCTGGGATTTTTTTGTGAAAGATGGGGAAGAGGAGTCCTGACAGGGACATGAGGGAGGCATGGCCTTGGTCCCTGAGCACAAGGCCCGGGGCCTGGGCCAGTGGATGGCAGGGCCCGAGAGAGGTTCTGAGCCTCCTGCTCAGACTCGTTAAGGAATAAGCCTCCTCTGTGGGACGGCTCCACAGGGCCGCTACTGCCAGACTTGCTTTCAGTTCAGGCCCTGGTGGACTGAGTTCCTTATTTTGAGAATAACATTGTTTTATGGTCTTTGTTATGCGGCAAAACCGAGGAAGGAATTATGTATGGGACACAGTATGTTATGTCCTGAGGAACAGACTGTGCATGGGTTAGGCTTCCTCTGTTGGGCTGATGCTCAAATGGTGACAAGGGGACCACAGAGGGGGCAGAGGAGCAGTGCCTCCCTCTCCTCTGGCAGCAGCTGCAGAGGACAGACCTGCTCAGGGGTCGGCACCCCCGTGGCCGGTGAGGACAGCTCCCATGGCACTGCCAATCGACAGGCTGCAAACTTCACTTTCCCTGGAGGTGTGGAGTCGGCACACCTGCGAGGCAGGTCTTATCTCTGATGGGAGGCAGGCAGCACTGACCTCCCGCAGGAGGCGCAGCACCCGGGTAGGGACGTGTCAGATAGGCCTTTGTTCCTGGAGGCTGAGGATGGGAGCAGGACCTGATGAGACGTCACCATCAGCATGCGTTTTCGGCATCCGTGCTGGGTCCCTGCTTCCTCACCTCACCTGGGAAGTGGGATTTGGGGTGCTAACTGGACACGAGATGGAGGTGAACCCACAGACTGGCAAAGCACCTCACGGGGCAGGGCATGTCTACTGGCTTGTCCAAAGGCCCCAAAGCACGTGTGGATGGGGGTGGTTTGCAAGCACTTGCAACATTTAACAGACACCTTCTCCTGGACAATTAGTTTAAACACATGACGCAAAGGACTGCAAGTTTTCCTGCCAGAAACAATGGAAATTTCCATGCCAATCAATTTTCCTTCTAAAAATAAGTTCTATTCACGTCAAGCATCTGTCTTAATTCCATTGCTTTTCTGGCTGACAAATTACACACACAGTATGAAAGGGGGCCCAGGAGTGCTAACACTGCTGCAAATGGTCTGCCAAGAACACAGATCAGGGCTGTCTCGGGTGGGCTTCTCCCACTTCAGGCTCGTGCGTACAGCCACACTTCATCACTGAATGAATAACTAGGTGACACGTATGCTCACACAATCGTGAGGCTCTCACTTTATTTTTATCTGAGTCTATTGCTAAAACTAAGGTATTTTTAGTAACATAACAAATTACAGGGATATTTCCAAGACACGAGGCCTGCTGTACCCCCTGAGCACTGAGGCTGACGGTGTCGTCCTCCGGAGTGATGAGGCGGCCCGCGCTCCTCTCCGAAGGCCCTGCCTTGGTGTTCCTGCTCCATCCCGAGAGGGGCTGCCCTGCCCCAGAAGATGCCCACCCTGCCACTCAAAGTGGAAGTAGAAGCTAACAGGGAAGGCGGACTGCACCCGCATCTCCCGAGTACCAGTCTGCTGGAGTCGAGGTGGCCGCTCACCATCTTCTGCTCACTACTCAGTGTTGGGGAGGGGGCGGGAGTCACTGCGCAGCGGGGTGAGAAGGCCTGGACTGGCTCTGAATGCATTGCTTTGCAAAATAAAACAGCCACCCTGCTCCATCCATGTAAGCACTTGGATAGCTGGGTTTGCAGGCTGCCTGCGTGTTTGCTGGGAGGGGCGAGCTGCCCTCCAGCAACTGAGTCTCAACACGATTTTTGTTGAACCTAGATCCACCTCAGGTGTCCATTGCTTAAAGGCCGTGCCCCCAGTTTTGTTCCAGTAGAAAGCTGAGTTCCTCCATCAGCAAGTGGGGAGCTTGTCCCCCTCAGTAAGCCAGCTGATGCGGAAGAACCCAGAGCACCTAAATTGTGCTCCACCTGGAATGTGCTGAAAGCCAGACAGAAGAGTGATGAGTAGCATTTAAAGCATTTTGGAAACAAAGAGGTCCATCCTGAAAAATGATTCTTTGCCACGACAAAGAATAGTGGTAAAATTAGATACCTTTAGGACAGAGAAGTCCTGTCATCTCTCAGCTTTGAGGGAAAAGCAACCAGGGGAGCCTGCCTTTGGCCCAATGACCTGGCCGCTGCTCGGGGTCAGGGGTGTGCTGTGTGGGGAGCTGCCTCTCTGGGAAGTCGCTGCTCATTCCTGGGCTCGGTCATCTTAGCATCCACCAGTCCATGGATGATGGTGCCCTGGAGGCTCGAGAGGATGAGAGCCCCTCCCACGAGCGGCAGCTTCACCTGCCCAGAGGCGACTCCTCTGAGCTGAGGGCTGCAGTCTTGGGGGCTGCACCACAGTGCCAGGCCTCAGGGAGACCGCTGGGAACGAGGTCTGGGCCGTAAGCATGGCGGGACTCAGTTGGGGCCTCTCGGGGAGCTGAACATGGGAACACACATGGAGAGCACACCAGGGCCTCTGCAGTGGGAGGCCTACTTTCAGGGGCGCAAAGTGGCTGAGCGGCCTGGGAGGCAGGCTGCTCCCTAAGGGCACGAGGCCGGTGAGCCAGCCGGACAGCAGGGCCATTTCTCTGCATTCACTGGAAGCAGCGAGTGTTTCTAGGATGGCTGCTGCAGCCCCAAAAAACTACAAAAAGGAATTCTGGGAGAGATGAGCCCCGCAAACAGGGTTCCCAGAGGCCCATGCCTGCTTGTGAGGCGTATGTGAAACACAGCACAAACTGTAAATGCAACTCCCTCGTCGGAGGCAGAGCGTAGGCCTCGTTCCCGCCACACGTCTGTGCCGGAACAGCACCTGGATGCGGACATGGCAGGCTCCACCCAGCTTCTCCCTTAAACTCTCCCAAGGATGAGGAAGAACCCCTCAGCAATCCAAATCCCCGAAGGGCACCAGAACCCACCGCCCGAGCTGTGCAGGTTACTGCTCATGGCGCCTCTGGGCTGTCCTGGGCTCTTGAGCCTGCTGGGGACATTCTGAGAGCAGCCCCTGCCATGGTGCCCCTCTGTCCTCCCAGGATTGTTCAGTTGGGTTATCTCTGCTCCTTTCAGGGACCCTTTGATGCGTCCAAGATGCTGGGACTCTATCAGCAGAGAATATCAGCAAAGCCCAGACATTCATTGTTTCTCCAAGTTTAAACATTCCTTTTTGTTTGAGGTATTCAAGACACATTTGTCAAAAAGCCATAAATTCCCAGCCCTTACTAAACCGAGGGGCCTGAGATTCCTTGGCTGGTGCCTTTGATGGGGCTGAGCACCGTCTCAGTTTGAGAAGTGCTGACCAGGCACCCCCCGCAGATGTACTGTGTGAATATCCTCTGTTTGAAAAGCCTGTTTTCACAAAATGGCAGTGGCGTGTTGGTGACTCAGGACTGAACGGGGTCACTTCACTGCAGTCATCGTTTTGAACAATTGTTTCAGGGCTTAGGAAAATCACGATGGATGGGGTTACTCCCTTCACACTGCTGGCCACTGGACAGATTCGTCTTGCCCCAAATGTTCTTTGAAGAGCAGGTGCCATGTGCTACGGACAAGTTTACGATAAGCCAGACCTGGTCCAGTCGTGACAGGACCACAGGCCGGACCTGATTTCTCAAGAGTCCCAAGTTCGGTTTAGTGGGAAAATGGTGGAGTTAGAGCACCTCTGGCTTTCTTGTAGAGAGAATGTACAATTTATCTTCTTACATAAATTAGGTTAAGGTTTTAGCAGGAGGCGTTAGCTTTAATTCACATTTGACCAACCAGAAAACTAAAGAAATTGGTATTTTGGGGATCAAATATTTAATCTAGCAACAATTACAGAAGCTATGGGAGTTTGCCAAACTGGATTATAGATAATTGTTACTATTTACTGTTCTTGATGGTTGAGAGTAAAAATCAGCTCTCTGCTTAAGCTTTGCAAACACTACCCATTTATGCTTCTATTTATTTGCTGAGCAGCTGGTGTGCATCGCGCCCACTCAGTCACGCACTGCACATGCACCGTCTTACCTTCACGGCATACTCGGCATCGGTAGCTTTATGCACACAGCGCTTGCACACGGAGTAGGAGCCCACCCCGATGTCCTCCTTGACCTCGTAGCCATCGGTGAAGTGTATGCTGTTCCCGTGCAGCTGCTGCAGAGAGACGGCGAGCAAGGTCAGAGCCCTTGTGCAAAGGCACTGCCACCAGCCCACAGATGTGGCACAGACAGTGGCTCCAGAAGGTGCATGTGGGGACGCTGAGGCCAGGGGTTAGTGGGCCCTCTGTTGGAGGTCACACAGCTAGTCAGAAATGGCCCCACTCTAAATCCCAACTTCCCTGACCTCCCGGGCTGTGACTCAGTTTTTAGACACTACACTGTCAGGTGGCCAGCTGGCTTCCCCCAAAGACCTGAGAACATGTGTCAGGGGGCAGAAGCCCTGGCAGGGCAGGGCGTGTGTGTGCTGCTGATGCTTGAGTCTAGAGGCACACCTGGATATCAACACCTGACTGACTATGACCCCAGAACGTCCCAGCCACAACCAGCTCTGCCTGCGTACACAATCCTGCACCCACTCGGTGCAGACAAAAGCCACCAATGACAGTCCCATCAAGTGTACACTTTAGACAGGCCATGTTTGTTCACAAGGCCTTGGGGAGAGAAATATGGAAATACAACACCTCCAGGTTAGCCTGACTCAATCCTTAAACCAAATTTCATTCAACTCCTTCTTAGAGTTCTTTATATCCAGTTACATTTATGAGGTGGAAGACTCCTTGTAAAAATGTCACCTTCACTGATCTCCCAGAGCGTACATTTCCCAACAGGGAAATGTCACCCACAAACTGAACCCTTGTCTCAGGGCGCCGGCTTGGCGGCGCGGTGAGGAGGCCCATGTCTGACCACTGTGGGGTCAGACACACCATGGTGACATTCTCCTTGAGACTTGTCCCTTCAGCATGGACGTGAGGCAGGGGCACACGTTCAGGCAGGCACTTTGACACCAGGAGGCCAGGCAGGAGCTGGGCAAGGATGGCACATCTGGCCTCGCTGACACGGCTCCCAGTCCGCGGGCAACTCTGGGCGGGCGCCTCCCACCCCACCTGCTGGAGGCCAAGAGTCGCGTGGTGAGGTTACCTGCACGATGGGGTGGGCGGTGGCTCTGTGCATGTCTTGCTGCGGGGACTCCTGGGCCAGGCTTGAGGCCACAAAGCTGAATCCTCTGAACAGGTGATGGGCGTTGGCACTGGGGGGCACACCCGGCGAGTCTGCTGGAAACAAGGAGGGGAGTCAGCCTTGCTGGGGAAACTCACTAATTTGAATTCTCTGATCAGTTTTACTCAAGTTATTTATTATGTCACACAGTTTGCCTTTGAAGCAGGTTGTGACTGAAGAGCTGAGGATACAGAAAAATCATTCTCGACATATTTACACATTTATAAGAGTACAATTTTCTAAATGCACGAGCTGAGCCCATGTCTGTGGTGAAGGGCAGCGGCGGCGATGTGGTTCTGAAAGGGCAGATGATCCCATCCTGTGTGTTAGGCTTCTGGACATACAGTGGGAGCATATTCTAGGAGCTTTACAGTCATTTTCCTCTTCTTAACTTAAGCCAGTGCTAAAGCTAGTTTACATCCCCTGATTGCACATACCAGCTGTCCACTGGGGCATCCCGACGGGCAAGAGATGCCCGTCTAAGATCTAAAAATCCATCAGCTACTGCGCAAGTCAGAACGTTTTCATGAGATCATCAAAGGTCATTTGTACCTGGTCTTGCATCTCCTTTTATCCAGCTCATGATTTTGCTCTCCTTTAAGTACTGTGCTAAGAACAGCATCTCCTAGATGCTATAAGGCATTTTAAATTCTATTTATGCCACCAATCACTTAGTCACCATGCAGCCACACCAATAGAATGTTTACATTCTAGATATTTAACCTTTTGTGAAGATCTGAACCCCAGCAGATCGCTCTGAGCTGACAGCCACCTCTGCTGGTTTTTGTAGGAAGCGGTGGCCCCAGAAAGTAGAAGGCATGGCCTATACTTCACACCCATTTGTTAGTTAAAAGACGTTACTTATTTGATCTACAAATGCTCCATTCACTAATGAAAGTGCATCAGTTCCAGTCCATGGGGCTGTGTCCTCCCAACCCCACCCCTAAACGTGCAGTGAACAAGCCCCATCTATGCTCCACCCTTAGCCTCTGAGGGGCTCACAGAGGATGGACTAGTTCTTAAATCTAAAACGCTAAGGAAGGATGCCAGCGCGCCCTGAGGCTGGAGGTTGCTTAACGGGGCTGCATCTGTCACGCCTGGTGGAGACAGCGGCACACAGCAGCCTGGGGGATTTTCAAGAGCAGGCTGACCTCGAAGCCAGAACTCTGCGCAGGAAAAGCAAAGAGCTCAAAGCCAGCCTGGGGTCCAAGCTGCCCCGGGGGACACCGGGGTCTTCAGAGCCACGACTGCGGTCTCACAGCGCATGATTTTCAGATTCTAAAATCTCCTCAGCTGGGCCTTGCTTTTTAATCAAGCTGCTCTAGGCTAGCACATTGGTAGGTTATTTCCAACACCAACAGCCTAAACCACAGGGAGCAAAGTGGTTCTGTTCCAACTTTATCTACTTGGTACCTGACCATCGATCTGTTTCATGATTCCCTTTAGAAATCAAAAGAAATCTCCAGACAGAAGTAGTGGGCAAAGAACCATGTATACACGTCATGCAGCTCCAGAAGTCACCAGGTGCCTCTACTTGCCTCGCCTGTATCTCCAGAAGAGGCCCAGGACACGCCATGACCGTCATGCCCTGACCATCCTGGCCCTCAACGTGACCGCCCGAAGATGGGCCTTCGACGGTGGTAATGGTTAAGAGAGCTCCTAATGCGGGGGTCGGGGAGGGGGGGCTGAGCCCACAGGTCTGGGGTCCTTATTAGAGGCAGGAGAGACACCAGGCTGTCTCCTCCCTGCACGCAGAGCAAGGCTGTGTGAGGGCAGAGGTGGCCGTACCCATGGGGGAGAGGCTCACCGGACACCAGAATCAATGCCTGCTGTCTGAGTGGCCCCGTCCGGCCGGGGTTACGGCAGCTGAGCACACTGAGACGATCACTGTGAGGCTGATCAGTTCTGACCAGACTCGACAGACCATAAGAGTGATTTCAGGTATATCATGAATGCTAAATCACACGTCCATCTGCCACGCCACACTTCCCAAACAAGTTTGTTTTCTGCATGAATCAGATGTATGGCTCACCCATCTATAGACATAACTGAGCCTCCTCTTCCCATGCACATGTACTAAATGAGAGATTTTCCTGGTCTGGAGGTGCTTTTCTCCTGTGTGTGTCCTTTTGGGAGAAAGGTCACTGGGCTGGAGACTCAACAAGGGGCGTGGGAGGGGATCTAAAGCGCGCTTGGGTGATGGGTGATGTCCAGCCTAGATGTTCCCTGGGGGCAACAGGGAATGCGTTCTACCACTTAAACCTTTATGACTTGGCAGAGAAAACAAGAAAATCAAACAGATCCCAAGTACCATCTATCCCTGTGGGTCAGGTCTGAGCACCCACCCTGGGAAGAAGCCCGGGCTCGCGGGCGCTCTGCCGGCACACACCTGTGGGCGTCCGCGCTGTGAACTCAGGGTCAAAGTGGAAGGTGTCCTCGGGCCTGCCCACTGCTGGTTTGAACGGCGGCTTGATCTCCTTCCTGTACAGCTTCTGAAAGGAGAGCAGCCCAGGCTGAGGACCAAAGAAGCCCAGGAGGGCCCGCAGGGTAGGGGAGCCGCTGCCTGCAGGGAGGGGCATCTTTACTATGTCCTGCACGCATTGCCATCTAAACAGCACCTGCAAACACTCTGACACACAGACGAACATACAACACACACATTACAAGTGATATATAATTATACATTCTATAGAGTCATGTGAAAGTCGCAGCTCCAGGTCTACGGGCTTGGGGACACGCTGTCCCCCCCCTTCCAGGGCAGTGTGAAGTCTGCATCCCGGCCCTGGGAGGCTGAGTCTTCCCTTCAAGCAGGAGGCCTGGACAGCCAGGTCTCACCCCTGACCAGCTGGCAGAGGGGAAGAGCCCCCTACTTGGTGCCCTCCTCCCTGCCCTGGTGACCTTGAGGCCAGCCCCTTGGACCCCTCGGCTCTGAGGAGACACTGCATACTGCCACTTGGAAATGACACAGGTCTTTTTGTGCTCTGGGGGCCCGGCACCTCCCTCGGGCACCTGCTCTGGCTGGCACCAGATGTGGGCGTCCAGACCCCTCTGCTCGCATGGGGCAAGTTGCACTTCTGGGTTCCTTCACACACTCTGGGTACTTCAACTGCGTCTAGATGGAGAATGAACCCTTCTAAGGCCACACTGGGTCCCCAGCTGACTCACCAATACCACCCTTGACCAAACATATAGAACACCCACAAGCCACACCATTACACTGTTTTCAATCTTGGGGAGTACAGCGATGCATTCTTTGGGACGGTTCAATTTACAGAGCAATATGGAGGCCTGTGGACTCAGGCTTGGCGGCGAGGCAGACGGTGCCGCAGGCAGTAGAGTGGCCTAAGGTCAGAAGGAAGGAAGCTGGGGGGCCTGGGGGGCCTGGGCGCCCATCTGAGGGCAGCTTCTGGAGCGGGGTGGCAGTGGGCATCAAGGGCGGGGTCTGGGCCCAGGGTGCTGACCTCCTGATGGAGGCTGAGAGGGGTTTCCGCTCAGGTGGGTTTCGGGCTGGGGAGTACCTAGGTTTAGTCAAATTGCCCTGCAAACCTGTGGCAATGGCCAGCGTGTCCAGAGGTCATACCCCTGGCCCTGGCATGGCAGCAGGCTTGGGAACCAGGGGGAGAGCTCGCTGCAGTCATTTAGCACGAGTTTTCCCAATCCTGCCCGATCACAGGGGCACCCCCGCCAACTGAGGTGCTGGCTGGAAACATCGATTCCCAGGCCCTTCTGTTTCAACAGGTCTGGAGCCCCGCTCTGGGGACAGGGTCCCGGTGGTGGGCAGTCTTAGGACATGGATGCTGGGACTCTCCTAGATGTGCTCCAAATCTCTCAATGCTGAAAAACAGGTATCACCCCGACTTTACAGACAAGGAAACTGATGGTAAGTTAAGGTGACACTAAGATATATATGTTGTCCAGGGTCGACTCAGGGGCAGACAGGAGGAGGACTGGGGTCTCCTGACTCTTCTGGTTAAGGGGGTGCTCATGAGGGCAGGTCCGCCGGGAGCAGGGGCTGCGGACTCCTGCATGCAGCACACTCTTCCAGAAGCCTCTGCAGCTGCCAGGACAGCAGCTGTCTGGGGATGAGGGGCTCAGGGGGTCAGTCCTGACTGCGGCCCACCGGGCCCCTACTTGGTTTGAGGAGCAGCAGGGGCTGGAGCCTGTGCACAGGTAGCTGAGGCTGTGCACTTGGAGCCGGTCGAGGAGACAGGAGTCAACTCTGCCCCGGTTATTTGGCCATTCCTGCCACAGTTACTCCTTAAACCCTTCCCAGCAGTAGAAAGATGCTGCTTCCCATGGGGGTCCAGGGCAGGGCAGGAACGAACTCCCCTGCATGCGCTTGTCAGGGGAAATCTAATCAGCAGAGGCAGCTCTGCACCCTGATTAAAACACTTATCCTTCCTAAGACAGATGGCTGGGCTCAGGCCTTCCCCCGGGCCCAGAGCTTCTCCCTCAGCGGTCTTCACGCTGCTTCACTAAACAAGTCTCTGTCCTTCTCAAGAAAAAGCACAGCCTCTCTCTAGGCAGGCATACGTTCTCCTGCTACTCTGGGGAGGAGCAGGGGAGGGGAGAGGGGGAGAGAGGGAGAGAGGGAGAGAGGCAGGGGAGAGGGAGGGAGCAGTCTCCTCCTCAGAGCCAAGGCACCTACGTTCACTGAGAGTGAATTTGCATGTGCATGTGCGTGCACACACACACACACACTCTCTGGTTGTCATTTAATCCAAATGAGAGGTGCTTGCATCTGGAAGCCAAAGCTCATAGGTCACCATTGCTCTCCCCATCCCAGTGCCAGTGGCAGGGGCCCTGCAGCAGGAAGAGGGGCCCGGCCCCAGCCTCGTAGCAGCAGGCAAAACAATCTCCTTGACCTGGTGCTCCTCAACCAAGGGTGCTTCTGCCCCTCAACGGGGCAGCCGACCACACCTGGAGATGGGGGCTGTCCCCACCACGAGGGCTGCCGGCACACGGTGGGCTGAGGCCAGCGTGCTGCTGGAGGTCCTACCCCCTCGCTTCTCCCCAGCCGTCACCAGTAGCAGAGCCATGCCTTGGTAAGAGTGGGGCTGGGGTGCCGGGGTGGCTGACACTCCCCTGGGACCAGGTGGGAAGCGTCCAGCTCTGCTTGTCGGCTATTGCCTCTACCCTCCCTCTGACAGGGGAAATCGGTGCTTCAAGAATACAAGCTACCCAGGAAAGCACGTCACCTCTGAGCAAGCCGAGCCCTGGGATACATCATTCATCTGTATCTGCCTGTCTTTGCCCAAGAGCAGCTCAGCGGTCCAGGATTGGCTCTGGTCCCTCATAGGGGACACATAGCGTCTGACTTTCCAAGTCTTTTCTCATCAGGAAAAAGACTTTGTAGAATCATAGTGTAGCGATACTGCTGCTGTGGACGTCACTTGGCGGAGGGCACTGACTCCTTTGATTGAAGCATTTAGTGAAAACTTGAGGGGGTTGCAGCTTCTCCACCCAGGGGTGCTGAATCATGTGGCTTCGCTCATGCTCGTTCTCATGCTGTTCCGTGCAGGGTCCCAACATCCTCCTCTGCACTGCATGCCCAGCCCTGTGGCAGAAGCCACTGGCCGCCCACCCACCGGACCCATCAGAGGGCCCAGCAAACACACGGCCTGTTTGCAGCATGTAAAAACGCTGGCTTTAGGCCATACCTTGTGCAGGCACATGGTTACTTTTCTTGCACTTCCTAAGCTTCCTCTGAAAGCTGTGCTGCAGCTGAGGAGACCCTGACTGACCAGGGGGAGAGAGTGGAGAGCCCACCAAGGCTTGTGGGTGGGCAGGGGCAGCAGGAGGTTTCCATGTTGGCCCGTCTGCCCGGAACACCGGTCCTTGTGCTGATCATGCTGTGAGCATCATCTGGCCGCAGAATACCCCCTCTCCATCCCTGATGGGGGTGCTGCTGGTCCATCCTGGGCCCAAGCAGGCAGCAAAGGGATGCAAAGGCCACGTGAGGCATTTGGAACTAGTCACTCCACCTGCACAGCTCCCTTACGCTTGTTGCAATCTTCAAGCCCATCAATTTCTTCCTGTTACTGGATAAGCAGATAAACCTCTTTCTCTGAGGTTTTAGAAGCAAGGTTTTTTATCTTGTTTCTCATGTAAACACTGCATAGGGGTAAATAGTGAGATGGCACAAGCATTTTGCATAGGGGTTTAAACTTGGAAAAATGTATTATAATTTTTACCCAGATTCCCCCGAGTCTCCGGAGCAACCCACCCCACACTACAGACAAGAAATGGGGTCTTGTGATCACACTCACCAAGCATTGCTTTAAAGCATCTCATTTGTGCAGGGTCTTAGGACGACACGAGGTGTAGTGATATTGCGAGGGACTCCATACTGCACGGTAAAGGCCAGGCAGCTCTGCGCAGGTGCACTCAGGTTTTATTTATACCTAGGACACCTTCAGACGACTAAGGGAAGGACATGGGGAGTAAAGTGAACATGTACCTGGATAATGGAATCGGAAACTGCTTCTAGCTCTGGGTCCCAGACCTCACACCTGTTTTCTGAAGGCAGTCTGGCTTCAGGCATTTCAGCATTAACACTCTGATTAGCCAGGGGGCACAGCTGTAGGGGATTCCTGAAATAGCAATGCGGAAATAACAGAGCAAGACGCGGAGTGATGCCGGAACTGAAGGGGCAGCAGGAGTTTAAGGATCCCAGCGCACCACGTGGCCCTAACGTGTTGGCGGCCGCGCAGCTCTGCCTGCACGGGTCACTCCCACTGGCAGCAATTCCCCCACATGTATCTGGATTTAGAGCCACAGAAAGCGAGGGTGACCATTCGCTGCACAGAGTCCTGCCAGGCTCCTTGAAAGGGGAGTGCTCCTGGTGCACTTGACACAGGAATACCTGGATGGAAATCCTCCTGCTGTGTAGAGGAAGGGTGCTGTGGACACACGCACTGTGAGACTCCCACCAGCAGCCGGCAGCTCCTGGGAAGCGAACCCCTGAGCTCTGCTCTGCAGTCCTGGGTAACCTGAGATGCTGCCAGGGAACCTAGAGCCGGCACTCTGCTCCCATGGCCGCCCACAGGCAGCAAGGCAGGCACGTGCCGCCGGGCCACTCGGTAACCTTCACCCGTGCCTCAGTCTCCCCCAGGAGTCCGTCCCACCTCACAGCACAATAACTCATCTGCTTGGGTTTCCAATGTAAAAGTAACAATGCAAGCATAAGATGCTGGCATTCATAAAAGCAGCAATGCTCATGAGTACTGAGCAGTCATGACGAGGGTTTAGCCAGGAACCCAGAAGCCGATCAGCAGGCCTCCCTCCCCAGTGACCACGTGTCCACGCAAGCACCTTTCCCACTGCAAGAGTGAGGCTGAGCTGGAGGCTGGGCCTGGATGGGCTCACAAGCCTGTGGCAATTAGCTTTTAGGAAGCTTATTCTGGACTTGTGCTAAATCTGTGTTCTCAGCACTGCTCCAGCCACAGGGGAAAAGTCCATTTGGCTGATGTGCTGGACGCACCCCCCCTCCTCTCGGTCTATAAGTAACTTGCAATTGTTCATTTAGCTGGTGAAACAGCAAGCTTCCAGGAAGAGAGCCTCCCCATTAACTTGCTAGTTACCCCACAGGACCAACGGGTCAATGGACTTATTCTGCACCAGTAGGTCCCCAAAGCCCCCAGGGAGAAATGTTGGATGACAGGTGTTTACTTAAAAAGAAAAACACCTGACTGGCAGTTTTGGGGCATGGAAGGATACAGAAAGGAAGTGAACACCCGTCTATTCTCCAGGCTGCATCGTGAGGCAGGCACAGGGTGGATCTCTAGGTCAGGGGACCTCTCCCTGCTCTGGGCGTCTGTGTGACAGGAGCAATGCCTCTTGGTATTTACAGTCTTCGTGAATCTGACTCTGCTGTGGTTTTCAGTTATCCTGGCTGCCAGAAATGCAATGGGTGCATCTGGACAACTGAGGAACACGGTCCGTTGGATGCCTGGGGACACCTTGCATTATTGTGGCTGTCCCCTAAAGCATGGGTTGGTGTTCTCCCTGGTGTGACAGGGGGCTGAGGTAGGCCACAGGATGCAGTTATTCCCACAAGTGGCTCTCATGGGAAGGCAGGCCAGCCTGAGAGGGGGATTGCTCTCAGCCCTGGCAAGGCCGGCAGTCGCAAAATAAGGTGCTAGTCCCAGTACATCTTTACTGGGAACACCTCGCCTCTCTCTCCATCCTCTGAGGCTGGACACCCACACTGCACATCTTCTGTGGCTGGACGAGGGTGTTTCTACAGCTTGAGGGCAGCCATGCCCTTCAGTTGCCACTGCACAGTCACCCTGCTTGCCTTGACATGGGCCAGAGCCAAGTATCATTTGTTAGATGAATGTGCATAAGTGGTGGGTCAGCGCCACCTTCCTGCTCACTAGCTGCCTCCAGTCAGCGCATGGGCTGGAATGAGGGCTGTCCATTCCTCTGGCCTTGCTTGTCAACCTCTGGCAAATGTAGAAATGATAGTAAATATGTGCAGTCCTAATAAGTTTGAAGGGCTTCTCTCAAAAACCAAACAAAAAATCAAATGAAATTAAAAGCTAAAAGCAACAAAAGAAATATCCCAACTTAATTCTTTGAAATAATGCAGAAATGCCACCTTCTTGGTGCAGAAACCTCATGACCACGTTTGCTCTCTCAGGAACTGTGTCCCTGTGACAGGGACGGGGGACCGTGTGCAGCAGAGCTGCTCTGACGCTGGCCTGGCTCTCACTGCGGGGCAGACACTGGGCAACTGCCCAGATCTTGGACAGCCTGGGCCTCCTGGAAGACACTCTCCAGCCTCACATCATGTTCAGGCCTTCACACTGTTCAAATCCCAAACATCTCACGGAGTTTTCTCGGCTCCACTGGTGACACGCCCAGCTCCCTGGTGGGCACCCCTTCTTGGCTGAGATAAGCACAGCAGACATCCCCTCCTGAGCCAAGTCCAGTGTGGGGCAGCCACCTGTGGCCAGGTCTGGACCTCCCCTTCCTCCCAGCTGCTGCCCCCAGGACCTCCCACCCATGCCAGTCCCTTTCCCGCTGGCCTGCCACCCCAGGTCCGGTGGCCAGCCCTGCCTCCCCCACCCCAGAGATCCTGACCTCCCCTGGGGCACAGCTGTGTTGGTGGGCTGAGGGTGCCACAGAGGGAGGAGAGGGAAGCCCCCGCCCAGGGCCCCCTGTACCCGGAAAGCCCTGGTGCCAACCCCTGCACTCCGTCACCCGCTCACTCGGGGTTGATTCAGGGCCGCCTCTGAGCCAGGCCATCTGAGGTGTGCAAACAGCATGGAGCAGGACAGACAGATTCCTGCTGTCTTGGAGCTGAGGTCCCAGTGGCAGCAGACAGAAAACGATGAGCACAGTGAGTGAGTGGTGGCACGTGGTACACTGGAAGGCGACAGGGACACGGGCAGCCGAGCAGGGCCAGGGCAGGCAGGAGTGGTGGTTCTGGGGGTGCCGGCAGGGTGCGTCTCGGCAAGAAGACTAGAGGAAGTGGGCTGCTGGGGCACATGGGCGCGGGCCGAGCCTGCCAGCATAGTAGTCTCCTGGTGACACAGCGCACCCCCTTGGTTCACAGCCCCTCCCCAGCCACGTCACCATCCCCTGCAGGACTCCCGGTCACACCCATGGCTCTGCCCCCGTGCCTTGGTAAATGCCAACATGCTCATCAAGGCTGAATGAATGGACACATGAGCAACAATCAACTACCCTGCTGGCTGTGGGTGTTGGGGAACTTCCTTCAGAAGACATGACTGCCAGCTGACCCGAGGGCTGGACCCCAGCACCCGGAGGCCCTCACCGCCTCCCATCGTTGGAGTGTGGGTTCTGCCTGCCTTCCCGGCTCCCAGAGCCGCACCAAGGACACAGCCTTGACGTAGGGAAGTGGTGTTGACACCCTCTGGTCTGTGTACGCGGCTGGGCTCAGGCTAGGCTTCTGTAAGCCTCTGAAGATCTAGTGGGCGGGTGCAGAGATCCCGCGTCCTGCCCAAGGCAGCCTGTGTGTAAGCTCCCTTGACTACACCCACCACCTGCCAACCTGGGGCCTGCCTCCCTCTGCTCTCTCCCTGCCCCCTACCCAGGGGCTGTGTCGGGCCACATCTGGGAAGCTCCCCCAGATCATGAACCAACAGTGGGGGGTGGGGGGAGGGAACACACGTGGTGGAGGAGTCCCCAGTGCACATCCTCCTGGGAGGGGAGGTCCCCGGGGGTCAGCTCCTGGCGCTCCCGGGTGCTGCACTGAGCCAGCCCAGGCTGGGCAGCAGCACACAGAGCACCACCAAGCTAACCAGGCCCGCCTGAGGTCCGACTCCCTCATGCAGCAAGGTTTCCACAAGCAACTGCTCCAATTCATAGGCAATCAACTAAAACTGACGTCCAGGTGCCCCGTGTGCTGAGGATGCGCCCCCTGTGAGCCCGTGCTTTCAGGATAGCCAAGCCCAAAGGGTCTCAACAGGTGGCAGTGGAGGGCATGTCCTGAGTTCCTCGGCTGCCCAGTTTTTCTGGATGCAACGTGATCTCCGTTTCATCTTTGAACAAGCTTTTTCTACCTGGCCAGGAGGTCATGGATATGATGAAATTTTCCATGCTTCTCTCTAATCTTACCTTTGAAAAAAGCCTAATCTGATAAAGGTTCTATAATCAAGACTATGAAACAAGGTTTCCTGGGGCTCTGTTTGGGTGAGGTGTGAATGAGGGAAGATGGGCGCTCTGAACAGCTTCATCGGGTCTTTGTGTTAAAACCTCAGGGCAGCAGGTGGGGCCGCCCTCACGGAAATCCATCGAGGCACCAGACACGTGGGGATGTGAGGACAGAGGGGGAGACGAACACACGTAACACCCACAGCACCACAGAGAACTTTTGCTCTTTCTTTGCATTCTGTAAAAATGCCCTGAGATTAGCCTGTTAGTGCAGGAAGGGAAAATGTAACGGTGGTTACCCTGCAGGGGGTGGGCAAGAACTGCCACAAGGATGCTTCCTTCCAATCCAAAGCACAGCCCAGGAAGTGGACTGGGCAGAAATGGGGGACTGGACATAGACAGTGTCTAGCCCCCAGGGTGTTGAGGTGGCTGGCTTGGGGAGCTGGGCACGGGCACTCCCTCCTAAGTGGTTGGCCACGGGGTATGGCACTGCCCACCCTCCTAGGGCCCCTGCACCCTTTCCTACCAGGCGTGACATCTGGACCTCAACTTCAGAAAGAATGCTAAGTCAGTCTAGCCAGCAGCCCACCCTTCCTGCCCCAGGCGTCTGAGCACCCTGGCCTGCCTTCAACAGGATCCTGTAGGGCCAGCCCAGCCTGGCTGCCCAGCCCCCGCCCCCAGTGGCTTCGAGGCACCACTGGACCCATCCTCACTGGAGCACCACAGTGCCCCGCCCCCATCCCCATGGCCCCCGTCCCCACCGGCGCACCTCAGCGCTCCCCACAGCCGTTGCCCCAGCCCCTTCTCCACTGGCCCCCATCTCTACGCCCCTTGGTCCCCAGTGGTGCACTGCAGAGCTCCCTGCAGCCCTTGGCCCTTCTCCACTGGCCACCCGTCCCCATGGCCCCCATCCCCACGGGCACACCGCAGCCCTCACCCAGCCCTCAGACCAAGGCCTCTCTGGGTTGTCACCAAGCACCACCAAGAGCTCTGCCTCTGACACTCTGGGTGACACTGTTTCCTTAGCCCCCAGGACTGTGGGGGCCTGCACCCCAGAAGACGGGGTATGATACAGAGCCTGGGACACCCAGCACCCAGCCACCTAAGGGGGTCCACGGCCTCTTGCTGAGCCAAAGGTGATCCCTGTTCTGCCCTTGATGGGTGGGAGCCGCTGCAGGGCCACCTGAGCCAGTCTGTGAACGGCAAAGGGCTCAAGGGACCTCAGACCAGGAGCCGCGGGAGGGCCAGGCGGTCAGGACTCCAAGCGCCCCCCTCCATGTGAAGGCCTACATCTGCCTCTCGCTTATCCCAAGCACCTCATGGGCCCACCCGGCGCCCAGTCACATCCCTGTCATTGTGCAGTGGGACTATGACGTGCAACTTACGTTCCAGTCTATGGTCCCAAAGAAAGGGTGCCGCTTGATCTCCTCCACTCCATCGATGCCAGCACCTGCCGCGACAGGGCAGAGGGAAAGCCTCAGAACAAATGTGCCTCGGCGCGGCCCTGAGACGCAGCGGCTCTCCCGGGGAACGCACCCTTTGGCCCTGCTGCTGTGCTGGAAGCCAGGGCAGGGCGGGGCGCCTGGATACCTGGGGGCTGGAGGTCCTCGCACCCCCTGCATTTGGGATGCCCGTTAACGCCAGCCCCTGGCTGGGCCTCCCAGAATGGTGGGCGGGCACAGGGGGTGCCCAGCACCTGCACGGCTGCTCTGGGGTTTGCAGGGAAGGGCGGGAAGCGGGGTCCTGAGGAAGCAGCTTCCGGCAAGACAGAAACCTGGGCACCGGCACTGGCTGAGCCCAAGGCAGGGGGTGCCAGGGCCCCCCAAGACTGCCGCTTTGTCATTTCCACCAAGCCCGTCTCCTCAGTCACTGCTTACATCAAGTCCTAAGCCCCATGGGGGGGAGGGCAATCAGGAGCACCGGGGGCTTTGGCGAAACCTTTGCCTGCTACTGTGATGTCAGCACACGTTGGCCAAAGCCTGGAACTGTCCAGTGAGCCCACAGCACCTCGGATGGTCTTGGTGATGGCAAGGAACCCTGCCATCATTGTAACAAAAGCACTTATGCCATCGGTCTCACCAGGGGACCTGTGGGGCATGAGGGTGTGCAGGGAGCTCGCTGAGCGCTGCCCAAGCTTTCTGTAAACTTAGAGCTGCTCTAAAAATAAGTCCATTAAAAACACAAACCCTAAGGCCCTCAGAACTCTGCGTTTTCTCCAGACTGGGAAGGTCCAAGAGGTGCCAACTCCTTCCTGTGAGTCAGAGTGGGGACCAAGCAGGCAGGGCATGGGACCAGCATCACGGACATAGTGGAGGTACAGGGGTGACTCCAGCCAGAGCCTGGCCCAAGTCTGGGGAGACAGGACCTGCGTCCCACACGGCCACCTTCTGAGAGGCCAGGGCTTCCTGATCTCGACTGGAGGCTGCTGACCCGTCCCCACAGAGCTGGATCCCAAGCCTGCTCTGCTGTCCCCAGAGGCTGGCGGCTGGGGTGCTGGGAGCTGCAAAGACCCTTGGGAACAGGAGGAGGTGGAGGACAGTAACAGGCTGAGCAGTTGGTCACCACGGTGCTGCTTCCCCAGCTACACTGCCTGGTCTAGGTTGGGTGGGGGTTCCAACAGGGTGCAGGGTACCTGTCATCATTCCTACTTTTAAGGGAGGAAATAGGCTGACGCAGGCGGGTGACATGCTCAAGGTCAAACCAGAGCTCACGAGGACCGGGCTTTGGGGGTGCTCTGTCAAACCTGCTCAAGGGCCCCTGGCCAGCTCCCACCCTGACCTCAGATCTAATCCGGTCTTTCTTCCGAGGATCGGGGACAGTAGATGTAAAGGAAACACACAGTTCGGTCCTGGGCTTGGCTCCTGGCACCTGTGACTTCCCAAGTGCTGGAGAAAAGGTCGGAAGCATCTTGCTCTCTGCTGCAGAACTGGCTCGAGGTGACAGGGGCTTTCCTCACTCCTAACAAGCCACCTTCAGAACCACAGCTTAATTTACACTGAGGTGACTGTTGGGAAGTCCCTGAGGATGGGGGCCGGTCACTAGGGGAACCCACCACTGATCAGGGACTTCAGGCCCCACCCCTGGTATCCTGGAGGGGAGCGGACTGGGGCTAGAGGTTGAATCAATCACCAGGGGCCAATGACTTAATCAATCACGCTGATATAAGGAACCTCCATAAAACCCCTAAGCAATAGGGTTCTGAGGGTTTCTGGGCTAGTGAACATGACAGCGTCCATGCACTGGGAGGGCAGCCCTTTCCACAGCCCAAGGGGACAGAGAAACACCAGCGCTCAAGGACCCTTCGGGACCCTGCCCCATGCACCCCCATCTGGCTGCTCACCTGTATCCTTTCAAGTATCCTTTATAATAAATTGGTAACAGCAAAGTGCTTTCCTGAGTTCTGTGAGCTGGTCTAACAAATTATCAAAGCCAAAGAGGGGGTCTTGGTTGGTCAGAAGCACACAGGACAACCTGGGATTTGATTGGCGCCTTGTGGCACACAGACCCACCCCATGGCTTTGCATGGCTCTGGGTAGTCAGGCCAGAGCGGAATTGCATCGTAGGACACCCAGTGGGTATCTACTGAGAACTGGAAAATCTGTTGGCATGGAAAACCCAGGCATCTGGTGTCAGAAGCCCTGGTCTACATGCAGCATCAGCTTTTCTTCTTCAAGGGCCTCACCCCCGAGGACCTTTGGATTTCCATGTCTATCCCCCACGTCCTGTAACCCGACCTGAACCCCCAGCACTTGGCTGTCCGGGATGGGCGGCCAGACTGCTGTTGTGATAAAACGTTGAGAACGAGCAAACGGTTTGACTTCCAATGCAGTCCTGCCTTGTGCCCACCTGTGTGCTTGCCTCCTTTGACGAAGATCAGAATTACTGCATGATCCTCTGGTCATGACAATTAAGTAAAAACTACCTTGGATTTGTACCTCTTGGTTCTTTTCCTGGTGGCTGCCTGCTGACGGTGGTGGAAGATCTGGGCACACGCTTCAGAGCCTCACGGCAGCACACACCGTATGCAGGGAAACTCGTCCGTGTATTTCCGTGAAGACTCTACTTTGCATTTTGTACTCATTATATTGTAGTCTCATTCGTCATTTGCAAATAAGGTCTTCAGGAATTGAAATGCGGCCCACAGGAAATGCAGGTTATTTGTAACTACATATTCTTGGCTGGTACACACCTGGGCTCCCTGGATCGTAATCACCAATTTGTATCTGCACCTTCTTTCTCCCATTGCAGTGAGATCTGGCGCTGTGCTGCGCTCTGCGGCTTCAGTAAACAGTAGGCAGAGCATCAGCTAATGCTCTGGCCATCACTCAGAAATTACCCGTGTTTCCAAGGGAAGCGCGCACAGCAGGGAGGCTGCTGCACACAGTTCTTTGAAGCCTCGTGTGTCTGCCTTCCCGGGGCAAACTGGGCACTATTTTGGATTCTAGATTTATTTATCCTCTCTTGAAATGTGTTGTATAGGCTGTTTTGTACTTGTCGACCTCTTGTAACTGAACACATGTGACAATTGAGCAAAGTTTTGTGCTAGAAGAGTCGGGAAATTTGTGCTAGTCTCTGGGACGGTGGTCAAATGCAGGGGAGCCTCTTGCTGTCCCCAGAGGTGGCTGTGGTTCACCTAGATCACAAAGAACTGCAAGAGCAGGTTGTCACAGACAGGGATGGTTAGGACAGAAGAGCAGTACTTCCTTTCTACCAGGCTTGGTGAGTTCCCATTAAGCCCCCTATGCCAGGTAAAAACGAATTAAAAAGTTCGATGGAGCAGCAGATTCAAGAATTCACACTTAATTTCTGTACTAGTATTTAATTGCTTTCACTCTATCACTGTGGTCTGTCCCCAAACTGGAACATCACTGCATGTGTTTACACAGACACTGCAGCTGAGGGTGCCACTCTGTAACAGGTGGGACTGTCTCATTAATGCTTCTGCTGTGACAGGGGTCTGTCTTTCTGGCACCATCATTTCTAGCTTTCTGCTCCACATGTTAACAAAGGGGGACAAAAGGCAGCCCCCGTCCCCCACATTCACCAGTTTGTGACAGAGCCACTCCAGCAAATGCAGTGTTTGAAGGGGAAAACTGGCTCCCCAAATGCTCGAATCACTGTAGGAAAGGAGCCTGACTTCTTTGTCCTGCTTCAAGGAATAAGGGCACCATGTCCTTATTTCTCCGGAGTCCAGTTATACCCCAGGGAGGTCAGGCAGTGAGCGTGGGCAGCCAAGGCCTGGCAGAGGTTTACCTGGGCACCAGCCAAGGTTAAAGGGACACGGGAGGCAGGTGCAATGTCTGCTACTGTGGGAAGGAACTTCCACATTTGCTCACCCATTCATACGTACAGCGTCTGGATTTCATTCAAGAACGCAAAGGCGGCCTGATTTTCATAACAAAAACTTGCTATTGAAACAAAATTTTCAATCTTTGGCAGCATTACTGGTGGAAAATTGTGTAAAGTGTCCTCTGATGCTCTGCAGACCCTAAGGGCACCTTCTCCTCCTATGCAGGACCCAGACTTGCCTGATGCCTTCCTTTCTGGGCTTTCCAGAGGCAGGCCAATGATCCCTTTTCTCACGGATTCTTCGTTTTCGCAATGATCTTGGTAGAAGGTTTAACAATACCGGTTAAAGCATCAACAGCAAGGTTCCAGCCTCCCTCCCTTCCTGCAGGTAGGGATCCCATCTACTTCTGAGCACCTGTGTGGGCACATCTGGAGAAAACAGTCTCTGCAGCAGATTACTTGATAGGCACATGCTTTACACACTTTGTTATTTTCAACCGGCCTCACGGAAAGGCGGAGCGAGTGCACAGCCCGACTGTCAGTCAGTGGCTCCTCTCCTGGGACGTCCTCACCCACCCAGGGTGGTCCGGACAGCACCAAACATTTGCTTCTGGGTGCACTTGAGGGGTAAAAATGGCCAGAACTCTTACAGATAGGAAGGCGGAGCAGTCACGGTGGAAAACAGTGAGTGGTTTCTTAAAATTTAAAAACAGAATTACCTTTCCATCCAGCAATTCCACTTCTGGGAATTTACCCAAAGGAATTCAAGGTCTTGAACAGACACTTGTGTGCCCATACTCCGAACAGTCAGATGGTGGAGGCAATCCAAGTATCCACAGATGAATGGACAGATGAACAAAGTGTGGAAGAGCCGCTCAACGACTACTGAGCCTTGAAAAGGAAGGGAATTCGGACAGACCTTGTGGATAGCAGGCTCAGTAAAATAAGCTAGGCACAAAAATACAGATCCTGTAGGATTCCACTTATATGAGGCACTAAGAGGGGTTGAGACAGAGAGACAGAAAGTAGAAGGGCGGGCGCCAGGGCCGTGGGGGGGCGCGGGGTTCAGTGGGGCAGGATGACAGAGGCTCTGGGGGTGGACAGCTGGGGCGGCTGCACAGCAATGCGAGTGCTTTATACTCCTGAACCCAACCCCTAGGAAGTTGTCAAGATGGTATATTTTGTATCTATCTTACACAATTAAAAAAAGGGGATAAAATATCACAAAGAATTGTACAGGTACATTCTCATGAAAAAGTGCAGAGACACTCAGGGACAGCAAGAAGATGCCTCTCTGAGCAGCCCCTGCGTCACACAGCAAAATCTTTAGTCACCGTGGAAACTGCTACCTGTGTGGTAAATACAGTAGTATTTTATTCTTTAAGACTGTGGTGTTATATAATTATCTTTCTTCTTGTGTTTTTCTAAATCTTGACACTTTCTGTCCAAGTTTTCTAAAGAATTAAAATTCCATATAAAATTCAATGAAAACAAGCTGAGATTCTTACACAATTCATTAAATCCAATTACAGTGGGGCTTTCAGGAGCTCTCCTTAGGGGAAAAAGGAAAATTACATCCTCAGCCCAAATTAAAGGAGAATCGAGCTGTCAGTGAAGATAGTTCATTTCTCAGGTGAAACGGGCCAAGTGCTTCCTTACCATAAGTACAAGCACAGCTACAAGGGCTTCTCCTGTCAAATATTTTCAATTTCTAATTAAGACTTTGAAAAGCTAAATGTGGCCTTTGTTGTTGCAGATTAGAAATAAATAAACCATGACCGCTCAGCTCTGATTCATGGCTTTTAATGTAGATACTCATGTCTGCCTTTGTTCTAGAAACAAGCCGAAGCCACTCTGAGTGTGAGTGGACAGGTCTCAGGGTGCCGGCTCCAGAGGGAAGCTCTGCTGGCACTTCCATGAGCGATCACGGTGTGGGCTCTCTCCGTGTCCCTTTGTCTCTGCAAGTGCACGCCAGGCACTGACAGCACCGTTCTCTACGCTACTGGGGTGGTCACCAGCTTCTAGCAGGCAAATCTGTGCCAGCTCCTGGGGTCCCAGCACCAGACCTGCTCCAGCTAGTAAATGGGTGAACTTAAGGGCATGGTATCCCCTGTGACTGCCGGGGACCCAGCTGCCCTCCCCAGCGTCACGGCACTTGGCAGGGAGGTCTGTCCCAGTGAGCAGGAGCCTGTTGGGAAGGGGATCATGTGGGGTTTGCAGCACTTAGGCTCTCCCTGGATCTGGAGGAAGGAAAGCGTTTTGTAAATGGTTTACGTATTTTTTTGTTTTGGGAAGCCAAAGCCTGTAGAACTGCTACCGGGTTCATCTTACAGCAGCCACGCATTACCGTGGGCCTGATTCTAGTAAGTGCCAGTGAGCAAACAGCAAGAACGGCGTCTCTCCCAGGCCGACCCTATCACAGGGGAAAGAAGGTATTCGTCATGAGAGGAGAAAGTAAGTTAGACAAGTGAACCTCACTGAGTTCCCCAGGTTCAAAGTGAAGCCTCCTTGCAGGGAGGGGATTTCAGTGTGGAGAGAGAAGAGTGGGGAGGGATGGAGAGAGCCACACCCTGCTGTACACTTCTGAGCCCGAGGTGGGCACACAGCCACTCCAGAGGACTCTAAACAGAAGGGTCAAATGCGGGGCCTGTTGGTAACAAGCTGTCTCCCAAAGGGGGCCGGGTCAGCCCAAAGCCTCCCAACCACCTGACAGACAGGCATGTCTGAAACACCTGCCCTGGGGTGGACACGGTGGCACAGACCACAGGGACAGGCAGGAGGGCCGTGGGGGGCCATACAGGGCATGGGGGCAGGTGAACTGGGCCATCCTGGGGTGGGGAAGGGTGCTCGTGGGACCTGTGCAGCGGGGCTGGAGACGCCTGTCAGGAGCTGCCCTGTGCCCACAGACTGAGCACAGGGAGAGGAGGCATTCCCTGGGCAAGACATTTCTACCTTCATCTACAAGGGTGGGTGCAAATTAGACCAACTCTTCAGGGAAATTTCTGCACAGAGCCCTGCTCAGACCCAACACGGTGAATGCAGTTTCCTGCACTGTCAGGAAGGCCACGGGAGACCCCAGATGCACTTTGAAAGGTACAAAATGTCAAACCAGTGCAAGATGCTGGAAGTCACTAGTGGAAGACACTTTGTAAGAGGAATGCTGGGTGCATGCACAAAATCGCAGTGACTGTGCGTGTACAGACAGGACGTCTGTGCAGCGTGTGCTGGGCCCGGGGCACAGGGAGGGTCTCCCAAACACCACTGCTGTCTTTTCTGCTTTTCTTCACAAGGAAATGGATAGTGATGATGCAAGGACACTGACAGTTAGTCTCCAAACCAGAATCCAAGCATTTTAGAGCCTATGGAAGATACACACTATTTTTTCATTTCACCTCAGTTCAACAAATGTTCCTGGGCTCTCTGCATGGTCCAGGAGCTGAGACAGGATGAACCACAGACAACTTCTGCCTTCATGGAGCTCCTCCTCCACCGAATACCCCCTGCAGCGGACCCTGGTGGCGGGCTAATAAAACCTTTCCCGGTTCCCTTTTCCTTCTACCCCGAGGACAAATACTTGTTCTCCAGCCTTCCTTTTAGCTAGAAGTGTCACGTGATGGTTTCTAGCCAGCGAGAAGTACAAGGAAGTCCCAGGGCTTTGAGAAATCACCTGATTGAAGGACAGATGCAGCTGGCCTCACCTATTTCCTCCCTTCAACATGAATGTGATGGCTGGAGGCACAGCAGCCATTTTATGATCACAATGAGGATGAAGGGGCAGTGCAATAAGGATGGTAAACTACAAAGACAGGCAGATCTGGGCTTTTGGTTACTATAGTTCAGCTGCCGGCCAAGCCAATGGTTACAACCCTCTGCCACCACATGGCTTGTTAATGTGAGAAAAATGAGTTCAGTTCGAAAATTTAAATTAGCTGGGTTAATTTAAAATTTAAGTGCTCTGTGCTTTGCGCTAAAAACAATTCTTATGGATACACATCTTTTCATAAGCAAATCTAGTACGTTTCTCCCTTTACCTCTGAAGCACTGTAGTGAGGGTTTATATGAGGTGACTTTATTGTGCAAGAACTGTGTGCACCACTGTTAGCTCACCATCACCACCACCCTGGGAGGAACAGGAGGTTCAGGAAGAGAAATGCCTTGTTTGCCTGGTTTGTTGAAGACCCAACCAGGCACAGGACCATGAGAGGCTGCCCGCTGCCCCCCGTGGCCCCCCTGGCCAGGCTTCTGGGCTGGGTGGAGAAGCCATACCTAGGTGGCTGGGGTAGAGCTCTCAGGATGGGGTCACAATCAAAGGTGCGGCAGGGAAACACAGCAGTTGTGAGGACCAAATATTTAGATGATCGGTGAACCCAGCTCTAGACAAGGTGGGCTTTACGGATTTAGAAATTTCTGGAGACAGCATGCAAAGGTGTCTGTGTGCATTCTGGGTGGTCATGGCTCTGCAGACCAGGCTCTGGGACAGGAGCACCCTGCCGTGGGTTAAGATCTGCCCGCTGGATGGCAAGTTGGCCATGGAGTGGGAGGGGATTTCAGCGTCACACCTACACTGAGACTAATGACAGGTTAATTCACAATCCAGGAACTCAGACCAGAAACTGCAACAATTATGACCTTTGTGTGACACTAGAGACACATTAGAGGGATGGCAGTGCACAGACTAGCTGAGGGACACATTTGTGTGTTCTGTCTCAAATTTGCAGTCACAACTGAGAAATGCTGCTTCACAGCCTCCCCGGAAACCACAGTGATGACCGTGAGGGTCTGAGCACTGGGGAGGCCCACGCCCCCACATTTGGTAAAACAGAGGTAAGGCAGCAATTTCAGGACAAAGGGTCAGACATGGGGGCCCATGCCCTTAACCACTGTATGCACACCTGGGGCTGAGGCGACCCTCCACCTTGCTCAGCGGTGCTGTGGGGGTCTTGCCTGCAGCAGCTCTGGGTTGAACATGGGGAAGCTCTCCTCGGCTCTTCAGAACCCTGTTTGTTTATGGAGGCATGCGCACCCAAGGAGCAGGCCAGAAGTCCTGAGGGGACCACAGTACAGCCACTTTCAGGAGGTGCGTGCTCAGAACCAAGGGCAGTGGCCCTTCCTGGATCACAGCCCAGAGGACCTCAGCATGCTCAGGTCCCATCTGGGATGTGCTGAGGCCCCAGTAACACGGGGCAGAAATTCTGCTCATCCCTCAAGGTTCCTTCCTATGACCAATTCAATCCCACAGCCTGAGCCAGCCCTGCTATGGACACCAGGTGTGCCCTGTGCCCAGGCCTCTGGGCAACTTGCAGCCCCAATGGCACCTGGACGTGTTGGCAGCCCAGGACCAGAGCTGCTCTCTTGGGAGAGCCTCAGCCTTCCTCTCTGACCACATGAGAGTGTCCTTCAGGGGGGCCACCTCTGGCCGGTATGACCAGTCCTGGTCCAGCCCAGCCTCTGGGCCTTTATTTGTGGCAGCCCCATGAGATGTGCAGGGTCACCACGCTGGCTAGATCTAATCCTGCTCCCTGGACCACAGCCTCTAACAGGTGCACCCACGGGTCCTGTGCTGGGGGCAGTCAGGGATGGCCGTGTGGGTCCATCCACGCCCCTTGCAGGGACCTGCTCTGATGGAAACAGGTATGGGTTGCACTGTGGAGTGCAGTCAGACTCTGTGGCCTGGCACCTCTGCATCTCACACAGAGCCTGGCATCTCTCTGGCCTGTGTCTGTAGGGCTCTGGGGGCAAGTCTGGAGACAGTCTGGGCTGCAACCACAGCAGGAGGGAAAGGCTACTGGCATCTGAGGGAGGAGACCAGGCTGCTACACCCTACGATGCTCCAGCTGGCCTCCCACGAGGAGTTACCCAGCCGTGACGAATCGTGGCCATGGTGCAGACATCTGGCTGCAGGCCAGCGTACATCACTGGCCGCCCGTAGGCCTCGTACAAATGGGCCATAATGTACTCAGCAGTTTCCTTTAATGATTGACGTTTACTTTTCCTCCAGGTCTTTGATAAACAGAAAGATTGTCCATAAGTGTTTCTTATACATACAACTTTAAGCTGGCATGGGCATTTTTGTTAGACTTCTAGAAGTAAAATTTCTCAGTAAAAGATTGTATACAATTAAAAATTTTGGTAGGTTTTGCCGAAGTGCCAAAATGTTGCACCGATTAGCTCTCTTAACGACAGTGGACAGGAGGGTCCACACCCGGGCAACCTGGCCATACCAACGTCTACAGTATTTGCCACCATTCTGGACAACAATGGTGCCTCATTTTAATTGCTTCTCCAGTTTCTCATGTGGGCTGGTGCCAGTTCGGGCCACCTCCTCCTGCCTCTGAGAAGTTTTGCTTCGTTACTCACCACCCTTCACCATGCTTAGCACATGTACAAGGAAGGTTTCTGCCGGCTCATGTGAGGAATGTGTGCCAGGTGGTGCACAGATTTCAGTAGATGCATTATTTGTGGAATTTTAAAATATCCAAACACATTTCTAGAACTTCCACTGAAATTCCCAGCTATGAGAAATCTTTCTGTAAAGAATTTTTTTGAAAATGAGTTAGTAGTTAACATTCATATAAATCCTGATTAGAATGTGTGTTGAGATTAAGAGAGATTAAACCAGAAGCAGCTTTTCAATTACTCTGTCCTTAGCTCATGCTGTTCCAAAAGTAAGGGGAGTAAAACAGGTGCAAGTACCCCCATTTCTAAAAGAACTGTGACTTTCAGAAATCAGGTCCTTGGGCAGTGACCCTGTGCTTTGGACATCCCTGGGGCTTGGGCTGCATGCGAGAGGTTCCCACCCACCTCAGGACCCTGTGCCATTGGCGATTGGGGTGAATCGTGCAGCGGGACACCCACTGAGCTACAGCGGGTGGGAGGTCCTGTGGTCCCCGGGCACCCAGGGCTTGCGGGCTCTTACCTAGCCGGTTGCATGGGTTCCGTTTGAAGAGGGCTCTCAGCAAGCTCTGCGCTTCCAGGCTGAGGAACTGAGGCATGCCCAGCTTGGCTCTGAAAGACAGTCGCATTTTAGGATGAGAAGGACGAGCTCAAAGCGACCGGTTCCCTCAGCACTTTGCCGTCCGCTTGGCCAGCACTGACACACACAGTGTGACCCAGATGGCAGCAGGCAGACTTTCCGGTCTAAGGGCTCTTTGATGCTTTAAAAGTCATTGAGGACGTCAGAAAGCTTTTGTTTATGTGGTTGTATCTGTGATGAGGACTATATTAGAAATTAAAACTAAAATTTTTACAATAGCTATGCAAAATTCATTTAAAAAATAATACAGCCACTAAAAATAAGCAAGGGCAATCTCAATAACATCAGTAACATTTTTAATGGAAATTGTTTTCCAAGACAATGACCACAGAGCCTTGGCAAGAGTGGCATCATCTGTGATGTGGGAGTCTCCTCTTGGTTAGATGGGAGACAGCTGGGTCCTCCTTCCTGACTCTGTCCAATCTGTTGCAATACTATAAAGAAAACCTGGGAAAGGCCCTTGTGAGCCCCAGGTGGGGCTCAGGCCCCAGGCCCCCTCAGCTCACACTTTGGGAGCCATGGGACCACAGTCTGGTGCTGCCCCTTCAGAAATGCTGCCACTCCCAAGAGATAGGTCACCAGCACACACCTGGGATTTACTGGTGGGAATTATTCTAGCTTTAGAAAAAGTAAAGATCTCACTCCCTCTTCATATTCAAAGGGACAGAGGTAATCAATACAAAAATAACAGACTGTTGCTACAGATGTTACCCGATCTAAGGTCACTTGATACAGGATGACACTGAATCCTCTCGGTGGGGTCCCACCACTGACTTTTCCCCCTCCGTTTATGTAATGAGGTAATCTACAAGGACTTGAGCTTTTCAGGCACCTGAAAATTTTATAAAAGTTATGTGTCCACTTGCAGGTTGGAGAAAGCTGGCTGTGAGGACAGCAGCGTCATGATTTCATCTCCAGCTGCAGGAAGCCCACACCCTGGCTCAGCGGAGCAATCACTTGGGGCTGCCTGCCCGGCTCCCGGCCACGTCCCTGCAGCCGTCCGCCCTCCGGTCAGCTTCTTCCCTCCCAGGCTGCTCCCTTCCAGTATCTTGCTCATAGGGAGCCTGCTCATGTTTCAGATGTTATAGCAAGACTCACGCTGGGTTTAGATTTCTTTCTAAGACTTTAAGAGCAAGATCCACTTGTGTGGTAAATGATTCTTTATAAGAATTAAGCAGAAAATTATGGTTGTTTCAGTTACAGGGGCAAAACAATTCCTGCCAACAATACTTGCATGAAGCGGGCCGAGAGGCAGATAAGGAAAGGAAGCCAGCTCCGGTGTTCTCCCTGGAGCCCCAAACCCTCCTGCCCTTCGGTATCTGTGCTCTGCTTCTGAAGGTCACCGATCACCACATCTAAAAATCCTGCCACTGGACAACTTAGGCTGTTTTCACTGATGGAAAACTGTCTATGGTAGAAGGGTTTGTCAGAACCCGAGGGACCCCATTCAGTTAGTTCATCCTCCCAGTTAACACGCCAGAAAGGATTACTACCATTACTGCTGATGCCTACTCAACAATCCCAGCTCCGGAGACTGAAGCTCTGGGTATCTAAGGGTGCTCACCGGGTGGACCCCTGAGTGGGCGTCTCCTACTCACTTAAGAATGAGGGCCATGGTCTCCTTCCTGTCCTTGCCCTGGAACGGCAGTGACCCCGTGAGCATCTCGAACTGCAGAGCAACACAGGAGAGAGAGAGTTCAGACCAGCCAGTGCAGCAGCAAAATGCACCCCAAGTCCATGTTTCCACTCAAAATCTGTTCAATTTGGCATAGGCGCCAGCAGACACGCTGGCATCCACCAGCAAACAGAACTGCCTCTGGAGCCCGCAGGTCACTGGGGAGACAGTACAGTGGACAATTCAGCTATGCTGGTGGGAAGGTGCTGAGTGCTGGGAGAGAAGAAACCGAGGTTTGGTGGGGGCTGCGCAGCGGTGGCAGTTGGGCCATATGTCCTCTCTGGAGAAGGACCCCGTCCTTCTCTGACAGGTGCCTTGGGGGCGGGGGGCCAGGGCAGAACAGCGACTGACTTCAGTCCATTAATAACGCAGTAAAAGCAATCCGGCACCAATAACCTCCGGAGTGCAGGCTGCCACATGCTGAAACTAGCAAGGGGATGTCTGCCAGGAAGGAGTTAGCGATGCAGACAGGACTGAGGGCCAGCCTTTCCCGAGAGCGGATTTCTTTTTCAAACAAAAAGCCCTGATTACATGGGTTCAACGCAGATGCCTGGAATCGCAAGGCATTATCAGAACAACATGCACGCCCATCTGACCACTTCTGCTGGAAGGAAGTGGGGGGCAGCAACTAGTCCTTTTCTTAAAAACGTGGTATCAATCTAACTGAAATGTGCTGGCATGGATCCCGCTCTGTGTCTTCTTGTCTGTAAATTATAAGAAAACAGCCCAGGGCAGGTGTTGACAGGGTCTTACTGCATTTGTCCTAGTCTTGATTCTTTACTGCATGTCTCTGCCCCTTTAAAATGTATCAAGTATTTTTCTTTGCATTATGAAAATCTTGGGAAATACATCCAAGTAGAAAGACAAAAACACATACCCATAATCCCATTATCCAAAAATAGCCACGATTGTTATTTCCTTGTAGTACTTCCTTCAACTTTTAAAAAAGCATAAATAAGGTTCTGTATACCAACTTTACACAGAATACAACTTTCAATGCTTAATATAAAACCTTCCTAACATTACTTTATATGTGGATATGCCAAAATGTCCAACTTTACCTTTTGTTGGACAATTAGAATGCTTTCCTTTTTCTATTGTAAGTAATAATAAAACATACATAAAAGTTGTCCTAAGATTTGGACTTATCTTTATGATTGGCCACCAGGGGTGAAATTACAAGAGTAAAGAAATGAATGTATTTTAAGACCTTCTGAACACTATTAGTCTGCTTTTTCAAAGTAAAATTTCAAAAGATATTTGAAGATTCCTAACTGTTCCAGTATTTGAAGTCTGCTCTGTCACATTAAGATTTGCCATCCACTCATTTAGTGAATGGCACACAGATGGCAGGTGATCAGTAATCAAGAATGAGTCCAGAAGAAAATCTAAAAATAGATAAACACAATAAAAAGATAGAATGCTCCGCCTCCAGATGAGCTACTCACCTGATAAAACAGGATGAAATTTTCTAAGTTGCTCAAACAAAATATGTATTAAAATAGAATCATATCAGCAAAGAAAATCCTCTTTCCGTTTTGGTTCTACCCTTCTTTCCCCCCCTCTTCTTCAAGTCTATTAATGAAATTCTACTTCAAGGAGAAGGCTTTCTGGCCACGTGAATTGGGAAAGCTATTACTTGACTCTTGCTGCTGAATCGCTGGACAAAAATGGTGCTCATCCCGATGTGTGTCTGACACCTATTCGTTATGGATCTTCCATTCATTTGCTCAGGGACTCCTTTCAGCTTTGACTCTGCTCTCAGGATCCACATTCTTTGTGTATCTCGCCCTCCACCCCCACCTTCTTCCCTGTAGCTAGCCACACAGTGGGGTCCCCAGCCATGTGCTGACACCCAACGTGGGGGCATGCACAGGGGCTCAAGGACGCTTCTCGATGAAGGAAAAGGTGCTGCTGGAGCAGTTTTCTCAGCCTACATGAGCCACAGTGCAGCTTGGCTCCAGTCCCCTTCAGAGTCCCCTTCCTGTCAGGGGTGGAGGAAGGAGATGACTCCCGTGCTACCATTAGTGATGTTGCTCAGCAAGCATCTCCTGAAATCAGGGCACTGCTGCTGGGCCTCCCAGAGACATCATTTACAAGACAACGGCGAGGCTGAACCAGCTAGCAGGGCACACCGGTAAGGCCACGGTTCGCCATGGGGGCCCGCACTCGAGCCCCTGGGCTGGGGTGCACCCCAAGGGACCCATCCACAAACCTGCACCCAGGCAGGCTGTGGAGATGTAGAAGGAACCTGAGGAGGTGTGGCTTTAGCTTCAGTTTGATGCAGCTAAGCAGCGGTTCTTAACTTGGGACAACTTTGCCCCCAGGGGACACTTTTCAATGTCTGGAGAGGGTCTGGATGGTCAGAACTGGGGGTGTGGGGCCGGTGGTGTCCACTGGGTGGAGGCCAGAGATACTGCTCTACATCCCTCCATGCACAGCGCAGTCTCACGACAGCGACCTGCCCAGCCCCAAACCTCAGCAGAGCTGGGCCTGAAACCATCTGAAGGGAGTGCCAGCACTGGGCACAGGAATGACTGCACTCAGGGCACCCCAGTGGTGCGGAAGCGGGGGTGAGAGGTGCTCTGGGAGGGGAACACTCGTGAACAGGGAGCTCACTTGGCAGAACCCAAGGCCACTTGGCTGATCAACATTAAAAAGAAAGAAAGAGCAAGTCACTATCTTGACCTGGCAAGACAAGGACACGCCTACCACGCAGTGGCTCATTCGGTCCTTCAGGCTTAGACCCAGCACGCCCACTGCAGCGGCCCCAAGACAATTCGCACGGGCACCCGTGTGGCAGCCGGGCATGTCCAGAGCCAGTGGTTAAGAAACAGAAGAACCTGAGGTGGTCTTACATACGAATCAGGAGGGCTCAGGAGATGTTTACAAAACACCCACAAAACGCAACCCAAACGTCCTCCTAAAACTGAGTTCCAGATGCTCTGAGAGGTACTGGTCATTTACTATCGCCAAGGAGTCCATCACTATTTGTTCAAGTTCTTTCCCACTGGAAAGTGTCTAACTTCACACATTCAGTTCTGTTCAAGGACAAGGACGTCCACCACCATGGTGTCTGGCTTGGGGAGGGCGCTTCTGGTCATCAGGTGATATGGATGTATGTTCCTCCATGAAGAAACTGTAGGAAGATGGGCAGCAACCTTCAAGCGTGAAGAGCGCCCCCCTGTTTCCACCCCCACAAAGCCAGGGGAGGGCACCTCACACACACAGCATGCCCTAAGCCGACCTCTTGGCTAGGCTAAGCTACGACACTGAACGTCACACCATGCCCATCTCTTCACTGCAAACGAGGATCGGAGTCCTTCCCAGGGCTGCCAAGGAAGTGCTGAAAGCAGTAGTCCCCACCTCTGCCTGTGAGTGGCCACCCCAGGGGCCCACGGGCCTGGTGGGTGGGGATAAGTGAGAGCAACTACCACAGTGTACTCAGAGAACCAGTTTCCATTCTGTAAACAGAAGGGCGGCATCTTTCCTGCATGACTTCTGGTTTTGGGTTCTGATCAGGTGTGAAGGTGCTGTGCAAACTGAGTGCTGTGCAGATTTCCTGTCCTCACGGACATCCCCTCCTGCTTCTTATTGGTAAAACAAAATTCTGGAACTGCTGTGACCGCTTCCCCAGCTGTTTCAAGATGGTGACTGTGTAGCCCTTTCAGCTACAATGACTGGGCAGTTCCACCAAACCAGTGAGCAATTCAGTAAGAAATGCCGTGTCCACTGAGGAAGGAGACCAGACAATTCCCGGTGTGCTGACTATGCTGGCCAGCGGCCTCCTTCAGGAGAGCAAGGAGCCAGCCTCTCCACGTCAGCTTTTCCAAACTCTGGGGGTGTTCCCGTAGCTCCGGGATGGGGAAGGGCTGGGCCCCATGTGAGGCTGGGCCTGCGATCAGTGGGGAAACCCACTGAGGTTGGTCCCGGGACTGGTGGGGACCCGAGAGGCTGAGCTCGGCCAGCGGGGAGCCCAGGTGTCACTCTGCCTTCACTGCTGAGTCAGCTCCTCGGGGTACAGACCTCACTGGGCAGGGACTCTGTGGTGATGGGGACCTCGGTGAAGGTCACATGGTGCTTAGGAAATACCCTGTGGAGACACTCCCAGCGTTGGATACTCACAATGGGAGATGGCAATTACAAGAGCAACATGTCAGAGTGCCAAGCAGATGCAAACGACAGGCTGAGGTTCCCCAGGCGACACCTCTGAACCGCTGTGTGGGATGCAGCCAGTGGTTCCAGGGCCTGTGGTGTGGTGGGAGAGCGGCAGCCTGGCCACTGGGCGGAGCCGGCGGGGACGACGCACACACCGTGCCTTGTGCCAGCTGAACGAACCTCCACAGCCTCAGGAGTTGGGTCTGTGCTGAGGGCTGGTGAATACAGAGGGGCTGGAGCTGGGCGCCCTGCTGGGGAGGGACAGACAGGGGAGGGGCCAAGCAGACAGCACCCTGGAGGTGACAGTGGCGGGGTATGTGTTCTGTGACCACACAATCTAAACATTTGAGTTTCTGGATGTAGATGCAAAAACGTTTAACTCCACGTACATTGCGGCTTATGTTAATCTTATGACTAGTATAGGATTTTGTGTTTGAAATAAGGAAAACATCTGTAATACAGAAATCACTGCATCCCTTAAAATCCTGTTGAAAGTAAGAGTGTAAAGCATAAAGGAGGTTAGATGCCTGTTGTGTCCTTACTGGAATCCCAGTTCTGTTTCCTGATGGTGGGAATTTGGAGCGGGCAGAGAAGGCTGCCAGGGAACGCTGGGGTCGGGCATTCAGGGGCTTCCTTCTCATCCCGAGTCAGAAGGGTCATGGCTGTGCACATGCCAAGCTGTTTCTGGGCTGCTCCCCATGTCTGAGCCTACTTGGGGACCACAAGTGCACTGGGTGGCTGAGCGCCAGGCCAGGCATTACCATGAGCACGCCGAACGACCACCAATCCGCACTCTGCGTGTGTCCCCGCCGGTTCACCACCTCGGGCGCCATGTACTCGATGGTCCCACAGAACGAATACGCTCTCTTGTCGTGGTCGATGGCCTCCTTGCTCAGCCCGAAATCTAGACAGAAAGCAGAGTGCCCGTCAGGATCTGAGAGGCGCTGGGCTGAGCCACGGCCCAGGAGGGTTGGCATCGCAGTGCAAATCCTGCCAGCCGGCATCCCTCTGACCACTGGGTCTGAGCCAAGGAGCCCCCCAGGACCCGGAGGCCCCCAAGTCACCTCCTCCAGGAATCTACCAACTGAGGAGCACCTTGTGCATCAGGACAGCGTACTTTGTGGCGGGGAAGGACTGTTTTTAACAGGTGGCTCAAGGAGTGTGGGCGCCAAGGCTGCAGGTTGCAGGGGACACAGACATCTCGTGAGTATCCTGGAGCACCAGCCATGCAATGTGCACCCCCTCCACGAACAACTCAGTAGGCCCCCCTCCCTGCAGCAGTGTGCGTCAGTGCCTTGGAGGAGGACACAGCGGACACCTTGGCTCTGAGATAACAGTGCCTCCCGGCTTCACGCCTTTGCAGGTAAGGTATCACTCCCTTCCCAGCTGCAGGAGGGTGAACTGGACCCCACGCTAGGTGAGAGTGTCAAACACCCATGCGAGGGTTCTCTCACTGCCTAAGGGACTTGCTTCACACATTGGAGTCTGGGGTCTGTTGGTGACTTGTGCCTGGTGAAAATTACAAATTACTATGTATATGAACTTGGGATCATGAATACATAACAGAGACCATGATTACTACATCAGAGAAAGCCCAACCTCCTCGACCCTGTGGACAAACCCGACACAGCACACATGCACTCCAGCTGCCGCTGCACAGGTGTGATTTTTATGACATGTGCAGTTCCTCATGCAGCGGAGAAAACCTGGGAAATATCAGCATCTTTGGAGTTGCCCTGACCAGTTGTAGGAGTTAGTTTTACTTGTCAGCTCGATAAGGGTGACTGGGAGGCACAAAGGTGCTGATTGTGGAGCAAACCAGACATGCCTCTGGGGCAGCTCCCGCCAGCTGCCCAGGAGGCATGACTGACTGCGTGACATGGTGGCACTGACTGTGGCACAAGCGCGGGCCTGCAGTCCTGTACAGACTCACGATCTCGTGTCCGAGCTCCCTGGAAACTTAAAATGGCTAATGCTGCCACGTTAACAAGCACTTAGGAAACTTAACCATGAGCCACTCTGCACACCCTGCCAGATCCTGGGACCCTTGAAGAGTGGTATCCCCTTGGGAGAAGGGTGGGTGGGTAACTGAGCAGCAGTGGGACCCCCAGGGGCCGTGGGGCTGAGAGGAGGTGGCTGAATTGAAGAGGTGGTGGTCAAGGTAAGCTCTGGAAAGAGAACGGGGTCAACCAGGCACCCTGAGCAGCAGAAGCTGCTGAAGGCAGGGAGGAAAGCCTTGGCTCAGGAGTGGCCTGTCAGTGGACACACTGGAGCAGGTGTGCATGGAGATGGGGCCACCAGGGCAGCAGGAGCCCCTGCAGCAGGGCCCCCAGATATTCCCCAACCCTGGAACCTGTGAATAATTACCTCCCATGGCAAAGGGGCCCCGGCCGGTGACTAAGTCAGGGGTCTTGAGTGGGGAGGTTACCCTGGATCATTTAGGTGGGCCGATAGAGCACAGGGCAGAGACCAGAGTCAGAGAAACGGGGAGACCTGGCCTCACTAGCTCAAAAGGTGGAGGCTGGGGCCACAGACCAAGGGATGTGGCCAGCTCCTGGGAGCAGGGAAGGTCACAGAACGTTCCCCACTGGAGCTGCAGGGAAGGGACCACCCTGCAACACGGCTGAGACCCATTTTGGGCTTCTGGCCCCACCTATGAGATAATTTTGTGCTCTTAAGCCATCAAGTTGGTACTCTGTGATGGCAGCAAGAGAAGATGAATACAGACGAGCATCATGTGCCTCGAGGGTATTCAGTAGTATTGAACTTGGGGGCAACGGGAGAGGTGTGAGGTTTCAGTTAGGAGATGGGGTGGGCAGGGGGAGGTGCCATGGACGTGATGCAGGCGGGAGGGGAAGGACCTCAGCCAGGACCTGACACTGAGATGTGGGTGTCTGTGATCGGTGCTGGGCGCTGTTCGACCCTCACACAAAATGTCCAGTGATGCTGAGTCTGCAGGGAAGGTGCTAGAAGGTTCCTTGGTCAGCAGGAGAGAAGGAAGCAAGGGAAGCTGGCAAGTTTGTGCAAGTTTCTAGGTACCGTGAGGACACACACCCACGTAACTAATCCAATTCTATGAAAAACTCAGCCAAATGTGTCCGCTGACACTGGGCATTAAGAGGGCTTTGGCTTCGGTGGCGTCCCCAAATTTATCAGGACTGAGACGCTGCCACCTGGGGAGGATGCTGTCCTTACTGACCTGTGATCTTGATGTGTCCCTCTTCGTCCAGGAGGATGCTGCAACAGAACACACGCTTTGAGAGACCCAGCCTGCTGGCGGACGTGCACACCTCGGGGCACCAGGGTGCCTCCAGATCAGACCGCCACATCCCTTGCCAGCAGCCTCTGCCAGGTGAGGAGCAGACCCAGACCCATAGTATTTGGGGAGGCAAAGAGGCCCATGTCCTTGCACCTGGCTGGCCGGGCAAAAGCCAGGGCCGCAGGTTTGAGACCTAAGCCTGTGGAGACCTGGGGCCTCTTGGAGGGAGCCCTTCTATAGCCATGCAGGCCTCGGGTGCAAGAGGCCGCCCCCTCCTCCCTAGGCCCAAGCCCCAGACCCAGCTCTGGCTCTCAAGATCCAACCTTGGGAAGCCTGAGACACCCTGGGCCTCACACCAGGGAGCCCTGGGGCTTGGTGGGCTTCACTGTTAGTGCTTGTCCCACCGGGTCCAAACCCTCATCACGCCAACATTTGACACCTTGACACCCTGGAAGAGGGGTTGGCCTTGCTCTCCCTGGCTGGTGCGTGGGAGGCCAGAGCACACTCCACACTGGAGGCGGAGGGAGAGCCTGTGAGCGGCGGACACAGCCAATAGCCTGGCAATGCCTTTTTTTTGCTGTAATTAAATTTTGTTCCACCAGCACTGGGGAGACACCAGCCCAGCCCTGTAGAGACCAGGAAGTGGACTGGAGAGAAGCCATAGCAGGGCCTTGAGGCGCCACATGGCACTGGGAAAGAATGAAGCTTTAACAGCTGCTACAGTGCAGTGGACCCTGAGGCGCTGCGCTCCGTGATATGAGCCCGACACAGGAGGTGGCACACTACACGATTCCACTCATGGGAGGGGCCTGGGGCAGCCAGACTGAGAGAGAGACAGAGGCAGGAGGGAGGGCACAGGGACTGGTGGGGAGAGTGGGGGTCAGATGGGGACCGAGCCCCCGTTCTGCAGGCTGAGGAGAACTCTGGAGGTGGTGGGGGTATGGCTGCACGGCAGTGTGAGTGTGCTTAATGCCCCTGAACAGGACACTAAAAATGGTTAAGATGCTATATTTAATGTTATATTTACCTTACCACTATTATAAAAAACCTACCATGAGATTAAAAAAATACCTAGTTCAGGGAAACAGGAAGGAAAAAGCTGTGACATATAATTAAGACAATTTCTAATGCAAGAGGCAAAGGATTTTCTTTGTGTCTCAGTTATACTTGATCTTTGCCCAGATAAGAACAACTTTCAAGATTAGGTTCCTACTAATTCTAATTGACAAGATCTTTTCTCACCAATCCTGCCATTTAGTATTACTATTTTTAATTGTAAAGATCCCTCTGACCTTTAAAAAGAGTGGGAAGCAGGGTGCTACCTCAGTGGGGCTTGAGCTTCGCCTCCTGCTCCCTTCAATGAAGGAGACACAGCTACAGCTGATAAGCTATTGTCCTCTCTTTGGAGATACTTAAGACGACAGGGCCTTTTACATTATTTACACATTTATTTACACATGCAGCTCATGGCATTTTGTGCGGGTCATTAAGTCACACCCGTGCAGGGCACAAAGTCCCCTCTGGTCAAAGCAAATGGCCTCTGCATCACGGATGTGCATGTTACTGGTTTCTGAACAAAACCAGGTACAGCCCATAAATCTCCACCATGCTGCATAAAAAAAAAATGGCTTCAGAGGACAGTTTGTCTTTGCTTCCATTCAGTGTAGGTGAAACAGTAAAGGGTGCCTGTGTCCAAAGCTGCGTGTTTGTGTCCAGGGCAGGGGCAGATCCGTCTTGGTGGGTGCTCTTGACTGGCCTCCCTCAGCAGTGAACTCTGGGAAAATCAGGGACCCTGTGTGTGGGGCTCCTGTAGGCCGGCCAGCTGCACCTGCAGAGCACCTGCTCATCACCCTGAAGGGCATCACGCCTACCCTACTGTGGATAAAATGAGAGTTCCTGTGGCTAGGATTCTCACCTGGCCGTAGTTGACTAGCTCACTCCACACATGTGGGCAATACATGGCTGTTGACTATATAAAGAGCTCTGCCCAGTGCTCTGGGCGTGACAGGGGCAGGGCTGCAAGGCTGCAGGAGAGCAGAGTAGAGGCTGGAGTGGTGGCAGCACTGAGGACAGAGGGGCCCAGAGGCAGAGACCGGCTTGCTGCAAGCAGACTTGCTCTGAGTGAACGGGATTTTGGTGACTGACCTGCCACCTGGAAATAAAGTTGGGTATAACCCTTTCACCCCAAGAACATTCTACTGTCATTTCTTTGGTCACACTGAATCCATAGTGATCTTGCCCGGGGCTGAAACTCTTCGGCAAGACACTATGTATCAGCTCTACACAGAAAATGCAAGAAAAACACGGAAATGGAAACACTATTGTTCAGGAGGGAGGGACTGTAATCTTTTAATTTAGAATAGATTAGGAAAGTTCCCAGAAATAACATCACAGACAACTGTTGCCAAAGACTTGACTCTTATTGGAATTTGGGCCTCGCAAATCTGGTGCCACTGTCTTCTAGAAAATCTCTCAGAAGAGCTCCTGTGACTTGTGCCTAGAAAGCTTGCTGCAGTGGCTGTGGGGACTTCCTGAATCTGGAGGGCAGGGAAGACCTGGCCAGGAGAGGAAACGGTTGCCAGGTCCCACCTACCAGAGGGACACAGCCTCACGGCAGGAAGCAGGGGCTGGCATGCCTCTGACCTGCCCAGCCTCACCTGGGCAGGGACACGGGCCCTGGTCTGCCTCCCTCAGAGAGCTGTTTGAGGACTGGGTGAGCACGGACGGGGAGCGTCCTATACCAATCAGCACAAGGCATTCCAGGCACCTTGCCTGGGGCGGGCAGGTGGGTAGGCCACTTCGCTCACCCCCTTGGAATCCCTGTGTGGGAGATGCCAGCAGGAGGAGGTCCCCAGCCTACTTCCTGGTGGGCACACAGGTAGGGATTAAGTAGAGGGCAATGGCTTGAGGTGGGCCAGCGGGAAAGGGGTGCAGGGGACCATCCCTGACGCTCTCTTACTTCTCAGGTTTCAGATCTCTGTAGATGATGCCCAGGCTGTGCAGGTGGTCTAACGCCAGGGCCAGCTCGGCCAAGTAGAACTTGACGTCCTCCTCCGTGAACATCACCTAGCGAGAGAGGAGAGAGCAAGGCTGGTCGGCTGGTTTTGTGGCTGGAGTGCTGTGAGGACCGCTGCCAGGGGGAGCCTGCCTCCCCCCACAAAGCTCAGGCCTGGTCAGTCTCCCCGGCAAAGCTCCGCCGGCTCTCGGGAGGGAAAAGGGAGTTCTCCGTGAGGGCTTAGGATCAGCAGAGGAGGAGGAGCACCTCCACAAGGACGACTTCATTGACCTGACCTTCCACCCCAAGCCGCCCTGGAGAGCACTTCCGAGCTTACATTTTAATATGAGTGGTTCTGATGTAAATTTGTAACATTTTCATACAAATAAATGTTAACATCTTCATACAAATAAACCACACTATGCAGGCCTTATAAGGAGCTATTGAAAATGGTCTCAAATCTCATTTCTTCTCTGATTTTAAATCTCTGTCCCTTGGGTTTATGCAAATAAGCAACCTGCTGTCTACCCAAAGTGGGATGAGTTCTACCAAAGACAACATAAATGGTGCGGGGCCAGCAGGTGAGCGCTCAGCCAGGGGAGGCTGGAGAGGGGACCTGTCAGGGCCCGGGCCTGGGCACCCTCATCAGGCTAGCCATGTTTTATCCATGACGAACCACTTTTTACATTCACCATGAGAAGTCAACGTCGCAGAGGCTGGAAGTCCATTTAGTACTGAATTATCTCTTGAAGGCAGACATGAAAAATCAACGCATAAACGGAAGGCCACCTGACAGGTGAGGAATTAGAGTGACAGCAGTTGAGGGACCTGAATGGTGCCTATGTCAGGCGGACACAGAAGGGCACATCCATGCACACAAAGGATGTTTCCAACCAGGACACGGCCCACCATCCTGGACAGTGACATCTGGGTTTGGCCCTTCCGGCCTCTGGAAGTTCCTGCTCTGTCTTCCATGCTCAGCCTTTCCTGGGTGGGTGCGTTTTTCCTGAATTGGTCACCGTATCCCATGGGCTCACTCACAGAAACACTGTGCTGTCTGTCCAACTCTCTTTCTTTGGACTTTGTACATATGACCCCCACCGGCTGTGTCTGCAGTTTGGTGCTCAGAGGGGAAGTGTACTTCTGCACTTGCTCAGTTCTGAGGGCACGTCTGAGTGCAGTCCCCACGCAGACATTCTCTGCACAGAAATGGACACCCCTCGACGTGAGCTCTGAGGACCCATGTGCCCACCTTCACGGCCTTACTGTGAAATAAAGTCTTGTGGGAGACGTGTTCCCGGTGAGCCATTACAGGGCTTCTTGCTAACTACTGGTGCCTTTTTGGTTAAGAAGCACAACAACAGAGTGTATCATACCAGATGCTGGACAAAACCCAAGCCAAAATGTCCCGACTTCCTGAGGCTTGTTGAGGGACCAGACCCCTGCTCCAAGGGCTTTTGGTGGAGCTTGGGTCCCATTCTTCCAGCCCCAGGCTTTCCACCAGCACTGCCAGGAGCCCAAACTCATCACTTTCGAATGACCTGAAGGACCATTAGAAAGCAGAGGGCAGAGCAGCCCAGCCCCAGGGCTCGGGGACCCAAGTCTGCTCCACCTTGATCTAGTCACTTTGCAGGTTCCTCCAAGATGGAGGGATCTCTTGCTAAAAACATGGGAGGGAGAAAAGGGAGAGCAGTTTGAACCCACTAATGTAGCCAAATAAAAACCACAGCGCTGGGCAGGGCGCCATCAGAGAGACTGGAAATGCCAGCACATGGCTGTGCCATTACTCCTTGTTCTGTAGAGAGGAAGACCTCACATGTGAGCCCAGCATCATCACAGCTTCAGGCAGAATGCTGGCTTCTTCCACCCCATGACGCAGAGAGCTTCCGTGGCACCGCGTAACATTCTGGGAAGTCCCTATGTTGGCACTGTGACGTCAAGGATAGGCCCTGGGACTGAGAAGCAGGGGGGGTCATGGGGACAGGGGCACCTCCCGTGCAAGGACCTGACCAGCTGCTGCTCCAGCAGCTCCATGATGCATAGGCAGCTTGCTCACAGCATCTGTCTACGACGCGAAGTGCAGCTTTGTGAAGTAAAGTCCTTCCCAGCTGTTATCATCAATCAAACTGTTTCCATCTGCTCTACCCTGGGCGGCAGAGTGCAACAGAAGGTTCTAGAACTTCCCAGGGGTCTTTGGAAGAGTCCATTTTCTTAAGATCTTTCAAGGACAACAGATTTGTGTGACTTCTCCAAAATACAACCCCCACACATCACACACACCCTCACACATGCACACACACCAAGTACTACACATGCACCCTCCCCCACATGCACACAACACACACACTTTTAGACATGCCATGCACATTACCCGCCCCCCACACACGCACTGACCTCCCCTCAGTGCTCCCCACCCCTCTATGCCCCTCATGAGCAGATAGAAATGCACAGCCCACCACCCCCACCTGGCTTTACCTCTTTGGAGAGCCTGGTGAAGAGGTCGCCTCCCCGCAGGAAGTCCAGGATCAGGTAGAGCTTGCCTTCCGTCTGAAAGGCTGTGGAAGGAGGCAAAGCTGGCCCCCGGAGCACAGACCCCTTGGACTGAGGGGACACTGCACGGCTCAAATCTGGGGCACTCCGCAAAGGGCCAGGAACCGGCCGCAGGCAGCTGGGTGAGGCAGAACTTAGGGACGGGGGCCCCAGGACTGAGTTCTGCCCCTCACTTTATTAGGAGTCTGGAGATTTTTCTTTTTGTCTCCCTACCTCCCTCCCTTCCCTTTTTCCTGCCTTTCTTTAATCATAAGAGGAATTAGAAGATATTCCAAGTATCCATGTGCTCCCATGTGCTCACATGTCCACGCTAGTATGCTGGGGCCTTTGGGTACAGCTGCTCTGTGAGGCCCGCCTCACTGTAGGGTGTGGGGTGGAGCTGCAGGACGGCTCCAGCCCAGCGGGGACCTCTCTCCTCCCCTACTACAGACATGCATCCTGTACGGCTTGGGATTCAAGGAAATCCCTCACCTCTTCCTCCCTTCACAGCAGTGGTGGTGACTGGCTGGCCTGGCTGCCTGTCTGTCGTGGCAGTTGGGCTCATGCTTTAGGTTTGATCTCCGTGGGCTGTAACTTTGGGCTCACGTTTCAGCCCTTGCCCAGCATTTAGCAAGGGCTCCCTAACCAAGGGGGCTGAATGCATGTGTGAGGGTCAAGGAATGCTGTCACCTTTGCTGCGGGTCAGTCAGTTCCATGCGCTGCTGAGCCAGGCTTTGGCACCCATTTCCTAGTCACAGGAAGCACAGCGGGAGGGGTACTAATATCTGGTAAGAGCGTTTGAAAACTTTCTTTTTGTTGAGAGTAAATGCTGGAAGTTGGGGCTTTAGACACATAGAGCCTCTAAAAAACCCTCTGTGCGCAGACGGCGCGTCCTCGCTGGGCTAATGGGAAGCAAGCACCTTTTGCTCAACCGCAGAGGTGATGCACAGATGCATTTAAAAAGCTTTGTAAGCTGCCCAGTTCTCAGCTTCTCCAGAAAAACACCCTGGGACTGGGCGTGACAGGAGCACATGGGCAGCAGGAGGGACAGCAGTTAAGAGGCAGGTCAGCTGCCTGGCTGGCCACTGGGAGATGGTGGCCTCAGGGCACCTGCCTGCAGGGCTGAGGGTCCTGGTCCCCACCCAGCGGGGTCATTGCCTGGCTTCCAGCAAGTTCACAGCCAACTTTGCTCTTAATTTGGAAGGACAAACCTCAGAATTTCCAAACAAGGCTGTTTTCTTAGTAATACCAGAACTTGGCCAGCAGCGAGCTGGAAGTCTCAGCCCACCTACCAATGGTGCCTTTGCTCTGGGTTCATGTGCAAATGTGCTGGTCGAGCTCCCACAATCCCACCTTCCCCGGCGCCTCCGAAACCACCACCACCAGTTCTATTCCTTTCTGCACCTGGCTCACATGGACAGTTCCAGGGGAGTGACCCGCAGGCGCTCCGGCATGACTGGAGCCAGAGGCTCATTATCAATCTGAAGGTTTCACTTACTGCTTCGCCAAGGAGATAAAAAGGCAAAGCGGACAAGAGCAGGCGTGTGGCCTCAAAAATCACAACTAGATCTGAGTCTCTGCTTTCTCCTCTGAAAATGGAAACAATAACCTCCCTTGAAAGGAAGATGTGAGGTTTTCCATGAGCTGTAACTTAAAATGCTTGGGGCAGTACTCAAAAATATAAGAGGTGCTACCAAGCTGGCCTAAAGAAGTTAGTGGCCTAAGGCATCTTATTTTGAAAGGACACAACATCTGTCATTGATCCAATCTGGGTCAGGAGACCTGTTTCTTCACCACTTTACCAATGATGATAAGCTAATAATGAACAGCAGCCCTCAAATTAGGTCTTAGAGATGAAAACAGGGCATTGTGCCTGGCAGAGGAGGAAACAGAAGGGCTAGCGGGACTGGGGAGGAGGCAACTCCACCTAGCACGGCCGCCACGAGACACAAGGCGCCATTTGGACCCAGTCCTATGTGTCCCTGTCCTTTGACTGGGGGAAGGTTGCTCTAGATCCTCTCAGAAGTAGGTTATTTTTACTCTATTTACCATAATGAAGCTTTACGATGAAAGGGTGATTCACTTCTGCCAAGATGTCTCTCTCCATCTTCGATCTGACTCGGTCCCGAACTGCAAAACAGAAACACAAAGGTTTCCAAGAGGCAGGAGTTAGTTCTGGGGGACGTGGACCTCAAAACATTGGCTATAAATAATTCTTACATTTTGTTACCAAAATTCTCAAACAGCTATAAAAGTTGGACTATTTTTAAGGCAAAAATAAATAGAGAAAGAGCACTGCTGGGAGGATGAGAGCACCCAAAGATTCCCATGAGACTGGGGCTCCCAGCACAGTGCCCGGTGACCACACGTGGCCCCAGGTGAGCCAGGACAGACCATTTCCTCAGAGGCTCACCCATCTGTGTGACATGTATGGCTAAGAACCACATCACTGACCAAGCTTTTATTCCAAACATGTTTTGGCCTGTGTGACATGTACTTTATTTAATAAAGTCTTTCCCAAAGAACGGTCATAATAAAAAACAAAACAGAATATGACAAGGTGAGAATGTAAAATGGTGCAGCTGCTGTGGAAAAGTCGTTGGTTCCGAGTGTGGTAAGCGCAGAGCTACTGCAGGACCCAGCGATTCCACATCCAGGCATTTACCCAACAGGGACTCAGACACTTGTCCACCCACGTCCACAGCAGCGCCCGTCACAGCAGCCAACAGTGAGGCAGCCTGGGGTACATCCACAGATGGATGCACACACCACACACGGTCCACCCATACTGCTGCCTTAAAAGGAATTCAGTGCAGCACTGGCTACAGCCTGAGCCTCCAGTTCTGGGAAACCATCGCCCCAGTAACCGGCAGGGGCAGGAGAGACGGTGCTGGGCATCCGGGCCGTGGCCTGTCTCCGAGCTGAGGCTCCTTCCTGCCCTCCAGGTGGAGTGCTGTTGGGCTCCCCTTCTCAGGAGGCGGCTGCAGAATTCCTCTTGCGCACCCTTTATCATTTGTGAGTGGGTAGCTTCGGCATTTTCTTATGACTGGGAGAGGCTTTCCACCTTTTTAACTCTGAAAAACCCAGAACAAGCCAGGCAGTTGAGGAACAAAATCAGCAGGATGGAATGCCCTGGACCTTAAATGCCTCATACGCGCCACAGAGGAGGGACACCCAAAGTGTCCACAGGGGTGCAGCAAAACCTCCTAGAGAGCCTGTCCCATCCGTCTGTCCCTGCCCTATGCCGCAACTGGCGAGCACAGGAAAGTAGATACCTCTTGCCAACTTCCTGCAAAGCTCAATTGTCGACTCTGTTTAAGAAAATCTAAAAATCCTCTCAAAGAGGATTGATGTTCTTAACACTGAGTTCAGATCTATCTGGAATGTTGAGAATTGTTTAGTCACCTATCAATTGGTGATGGAAACCAAAGGCCATAACAAGCCTGGTGAAAAACTTAAAAGATCTTACATTAAAATTTCCAAGGGGCTGTCTAGATATAATGGGAAAATATATATATTTTTCTCTCTACATTTTACACAAAAAACAAATCTCAGATCTATTAAAGAGTTCAGTGTTAAAAAAAAAAATCAAGCCATAAAAATGAAATCAAAGATGAATACCTGATGTCTGAGTGGGAAGTTTTTAAAATAAAAGCAGTGGGAGAAATAAAGGAAAGAGTGACAGAGTGAGTCACAAAACATCTAGAAACTGACCATCCAAGATCATAAAATTAAAAGGTAAACACAAAACGTAGAGATTATCTGAAGCACACAGCAAAAGGGCCTGGAGCCTAAATAAATACAGTATCTAAATACTTTCATTCTGTGAAAAATAGGAGAAAAAGAAAACTAAGAGCACAGCATGACAGTGAAGGTGAAGACAGGTCAAACACGTCAGTTCTGGAAGACATACAAGTGTTTTGTAAGGTTGACCCCTTGGGCAAACAGTGGCCAAGCACAAGCATATATTGGGTCCAGGGCGGCAGGAAACAGAGAAAGGCTGTGTTCCCTCCGGGGAATTTTACCAATCCTGACCTCCAGCTACGTAAGTGGCCGAGTTTCCATGGGCCAAAAAGGCATGTGCCAAAAGGTACTGAAGGATGGTGGCCACACACTGGCCCCCAGACATTAAACAGCCCAGATGCACCAGGTCTCCATGGTGGGGGGAGATCGCCAAGTCCTCCGCTGGGCAGAGCCTGGCACTGTGCCCACTGATGCCTGTTCTCTGTGGCGCTGGCCACTCAGGCAGAGCCTGATGGACGGAAAGGCCTGGAGTTGCTGTTCTGCCATGACAGCAGCCACAGAGGCTCCCTCCACTAAGAAACCAACAGACGTCAAGAGCAAACGCATCATTATGATGCTGGAGCATTCCCACTGCCTCTTGGACAGCTAAGGGTTCCAAGGGTTTTGATTTCCTACTGAGATGCATCAAAAGGAAGCCCAGAGAGATGCTCCCCTTCTCCCACTGCTGCTGTGTGAGTCGTAGAAACGGTGAGCTGCATTGAGCTGAACGTCAAGGATCCCTAGGCCAGCTGGAGCCCAGGGCTGGCAGCAGTGCCCTGTCGGGGAGCTCTAGGCTAGCCCAGGGCCCGGAGCCCAGCCAGAGCCTCACTGTGACACCTACTCCCTGGCATTTTATGTGTGAGTCTGGAAGCAAGTGAGACTTGTTGCTACAGATGCAAAAAGAAAAATGTTCCAGGCTGTGACGTGGCTGGTTTCCGCTGTGCGCCCTCTTGGTGCCACGGTCGGTGCCTCCTGCCGATGGCTGTGCCCCTTGTGTGTCCTTCAGCTGCCACCCCCGTGACCTCCCTGGAGCCAGCATGAAGGGGGAGGCGCCTACGAACCCACCCTACTGAGAAAGGCAGTTTCCCCCAAGGAAGTGGGGGGGGAGGGAAGTGCTGAGTGGCCCTGGGGGGCAGGACAGACCCAGAGCTCCACCATGACAGCCCGAGTTTGGGGTCAGACTCATGCTGCCATGGCCCCCGAGCCCTGCACTCTGGGAGTACCGCCTTCGTGGTGCTCACAGGGCTTCTGAGGTCCAGGGCATTCCATCCTGATTTTGTTCCTCAACAGCTTGGCTTGTTCTGGGTTTTTGTGGGGTTCAAAGTTGGCTAAAGCCTCTCCTTGTCACAACAAAATGTCTTGATAGCCACAGTCCTTTGGGATCTCCTGGCAAGTGAGAAATGGCCTGCAAGGTGGCTCTTCTGCCAGCCAGCCGAGCAGTCTGGCGCCGGGAGCAGGGAGGTCTTGAACCTTGAGGCTGCTTCTGAATACTTGTATCCCTGTGTGGTAGAAGCCATGGAAACCATGGGACGGCCGGGGCGATCTTGTGGAGCCAGTCAGGGACGTTCTCAGGAAACTGACAGTGAAGTATTTGGCAACTGTCAGCTTAAGAATCCCAGGGGAGAGCAGTTAACTTACTTTGGCAGCTGGATTTACCTAGGAAAGCTCCATCCGCCATGCGGGTGGGCCCGAATCCTTCCCTCCAGACACCACTTCCTGAATTTGCTTCTCATCTTTAAATTATCTCCATCAGTATGCTTCTATAGCATACATCAGATTTCATCACATAACATTAGGTATAGATGGTTTTGCAAAACTCAGGGTAAGATAAAAATAAACATGATTCTGTGAGTCACCATGAAGATGTGAACTGGCCAGCTAACAAACACACCTCTTAAAAACACATGCATGGGGACAGGGAGCGCACACCCAGGGCACAGGGTTGGCTCCCACACGCGCTGCACGTGGTGGCACGGTTGGCAGACGGCTCCAGCCGCAGCAGCGTGTTGACAGCTTGTGCCCAAAGCAGCACAGCGTTGGGGAAGCCTGGTGTGCTGCACAAAGTCGGCCCGGGACTTGGTCACTCGAGGCCATGGCTGGGCCGGGAGTGAGCCTGGGCTCTGCCTGAGTGACCACTGCTCACCCCTTACTTCCATCATCCGCAAACCCCCACTAGGACTCAAGTTACTTCCTGAGCCACCTCTTGGATGCAGAATAAAAACCCGTCTTCTCATGGTATCTTTTAGCCTTTAAAGGTCTAATTCATGGCAAAAGGTGGCCTCCTATGGCCTCCTATGCGCTGCTAAACTTTTGGCAGCCAAAACACTGTGCTGTTCATTATTCCTGAGAAAAATGGAGGAAGAAAACCATAAATAAGAATTTAAAATGTTAACTACATTTAATACAGTGATCAGGCATAGCTAAGAACTATTTCTCGACACTAAATTATTTAAAATAAGACTGGCATGGTTCTGTCACTGACTTCTTCCCTGGAGCACCCTTCCGTGGAGGGATCTTCAGCCTGTGAATCTCCTGTACTGGCAGTGCATGGGCATGAAAGATGACCAGTAGTGAAAAACACCTCTCCTTTACTTTTGACCTATCTACAATCAAGAATTGCAATCCTGGTAGAAACAAACATATAAAGTACCTCACTGTACACAGGCAGTGTATAATAATGAATGGGAGTGCCTATTACACAGGAATGATGCTTATCTAAGGTTCAAGGTTCACCTAAGGTCCCTGAGGGCCTGAGAAAGAAGTCGAGGGGCTTTGGGGGAGGAGTAAGAGAGTCCTTTGCATTTGATTTTTTGTGTCAGATCATGTCCTGGGAAAATAGATGCCCTGAGCAGAATGTGCCCTGGTACACCTGCTGGGACGTGGCTTCCTGATTAGGGTGGGACACCCTGGGTGTGGCAGGACGGGTTGGGTCCCAAGCGCCTGTCTCACAGGAGGGGTGTGGAATCCTGACCCCAGGTGACTTTGAGCAACTGGCTTCATGGCTTTTGCCCCATTTTCTCACTTGTAGACTGAGAGTAATAATTCCTAGCACTTACTACGTGTCCTTGGAATTTGCCTGACTTCCCCCCCACTAGGGATTTGCAATCATCCTACATGAACTAAACATCGTAAATGAATTAGCACAGAAATAAAATCAGCTGAAGCTTAGTTACTAAGTGTTTTTAAATGAAGCACCTCAGGGTAAAAGCAAATAATGGGATTGTGCTGCAAATACCATTCTGAGGTTTGGGACCACCCGGCGAACCCACTGTAGCAGAGATGGCCGGGATGCACGCATTTCTGTCCTGCCCCTGCGTGCATGTCTGAGGCCCCTACTGTATCTGCTGACATCCCAGCGATTGGATCGGAGCCCTGCTTCCCAAAGAAAGCAGATGATCAGCAGAGGTTGCTGACTGGTGTCCAGTAGCATGAGGGTGCCCGGCAGGCCCATTTCTGCCCCCTTGCACCTCGGTGACCCCGACAGCGACCAAGAAACACAAAGTGACAACTGTTACATAACTTGCCAAAGAGATCCTGCCAGAATGTTTTTCCCCCCTTTAGAATCTACAGGACACAACCTGTTTCCTTCACAGGAGGGACTGGGTACCACCTTTGGGCTTAGAAAGCTGACACAGGGAGCATAATGCAAAGTCAGTGAGGCATGAAAACGCAGATGAAGTCACAGTGGGAAGTGACCACTGCCCAGGGGCATTTCACCTGAGCAGCCTCCCATGGAGGCTGGCCACAAGAAGGGCCTCTCCTGCAGGGGAAGCCGGGCCGTGGCCCTCGGTGATCACCAGGATCGCAGCCCTTTGGCGCCACAGCAGCTGGGACGAAATCCCTTCCAGCCGGCCGGCGGCTAGCACTCCACCTTCCTCCTCACTGCCCCCTGAACAGGCCCTCACCAAAACCTAGATGAGAAAAGTCCTAACATCTCTCCGAAGCCTATCTTCACAAAGAGGACCAGAGAGAGTTTAAGCTGGACGAGACCCCAGAATGGAGGGTCTGTGCTTCCGGCTGTGGGCGGGTCCTCTGGCTGGGGGAGTTCCCGGGCCGCAGGTGGATTCAGAATTCTGGGCTGCAGCCCCAGGCCTCAGCGCTTGGTGGGAAGCTGCAGGTCACCCCAGCTTGCAGCAGAGGCAGGGAGCCGCTGTCTTGGGTGCGGGTGGCCGTCCCCGCCTGTCTGCTCACTAATCGGGGGATAAGCTCAGGCTGAACTTCCGGCCTCCCGCTCGGGGGAGGGCAATGTGTCAATGTCCTTAAATGAAGTCGCTCACAGCACCGCAAATCCTTGTGTTTGGATCACATCACCTCCAGTCACTGCCTGTGACGACTCAGTGCCGAGTCACAGGCTCAGAAACTTTGTCAATCCAAGAAGTGAACATTTTCAAAAGGTGCTGAAGTGACTCAGGGACGACCCGGGAAGGCGCGTGGGGCAGGGAGCCCGCATGCCCTCCAGCTCGGCGCCTTCAGCAGCTGCAGCAGCCGACATTTCCCTAAGAAGCTTGTGCCACCTCTTTAAAGAACAGGGGTGGGGTGGCAGGCAGCCACCTGCCAACTCCAGACTTATTTACAGATAAAACATGCAAAAGGGCCGTCAGAAGTGATACCCTTTGTGTCAAGTTATCTGGAACCTCACGGAGTCCTGCTTCTGCACCTGACAGCCACCCGTGTGTCTGAGAAACAGCCTGGAGTGCTACGATTATTTCTACAAGCCCTCTGTCCCTGGGTCATCCTTTCCAAGCGATGTCACTACTGCGTCCCGTGCATCTCCCTTGGGTGACTGGCTGGTCCTGGGCACTGCTGTCACAGTGAGTGTCCTGTCTCTTCAGAGTCACCAACTACCCGGCAAACTGGTGATGGGATGAAGATGGAAACTCCATTAACTCAGTCCAATGGAGTGCAGGGTGCTGCAGCTACAGCGGTTTAAATCTCCTGAGCCAACCCTCTTTCCAGGTGGGGAGACGCAGGCTCAGGGGGGGCAGGTGTCCTTCTGCAGGGAGCCCCCTTAGCTGTGTTCGGAGACCTAGCCTTCTATCCGGATATGCTTGGTTCCCCAGGACGGGTCCGAGGACCACCTCACTTAAAGACCAGCTTGTAAACTTTTTATTTTCCCTTACGAAAATAAATTCCAAGTACATTTATTAAAAATAAAATCTATTTTTTAGTGATGGGCTATTACAGAAAGCCTAAACAGTCAGTGGTTAAAGCAGCCTTTGGTTTTAAAGACTATTTTTCAAGCACAGAGAAAGGGACATTTTTCTGCAGCTTTCTGCTTATATGACTCATGCTCACAGTATAAAATGATTTCGCACAAGCATATTGTTCTGGAATATTTTAGAAAATAACTTTACATTGTAAAAAGTCAAATGTTTTATTTTGTTGCAAAGTTGAAATACAGAATATAGGGAAGAAAATAAAAACTAATAATCTCATAACTATTCTCATTTTGGCAAATTTCCTACTAGAATGACATGATTATATTTAGTTTTTGTGCATATATATATATACATCTATATATACTGATAGACTTACATGTTTGACAACATTAGGAGTGCTCTGTGTAGTTTTGTGTCCTGCACAATATGTGTAATGCTGTATCAGGAGGACTTTCCCAAGGACACTGGGTTAGATTATACACGAACATGGAGACTCATGAATCACAGAGGGTGAATCATTGTGACGAAGTGGCTGGCATGGAAATGGAGGTCAAGGTCAATGCTGACGGAGAGCAGGCTTAGCAACAAGTTAAGCAGAGAACATGTTCCAGCCCCTGGCTTATATCTCTCCCCTCCACAGCCAGGGACCAGCCACAGAAGCCCTCACAATTGATCCAATTTCACATCTACCTTCTCCTCCTCTTTTCAGGGTCAGGAGATGGTGAGATCGTATTTGAGGGAAAGAAGGAACAGTTGTGATTTAAGGAGAAGGAACAATGTAAGTTTACTGCACACATGCTGGCAAGGTCAACACGGAATCTCCTGATGGAAAGTCAGACATCATCAATTGGAACAGAGAGCCCACCACACCGCTGGTCCCTGCCTTCAACCACAGGAACCTGCTCGCCTTGTGTCCGAGAGAGCACATGCCAGTGCTTAGAGGATAAAGAGTGGGCTTTAGCAAACAGCCATGTCAGTTTGCAGCTGTTTTTAAAGTGACAGCTATGCTGAGATGTAACCTACATACCATTCAGTTCATGCATTTAAAGTGCACAAGACAGTGGGTGTTAGAATAGTCATGGAGCTAAGCAAACATCACAATTTTAAATCATTTCTATCACCCTGAGAAGAAACCCCATAGCAAGAGCAGTCATCCCCCTTCCCCCTGTCCCCCAGCCCTCACTGACCTGATTGCTGCCTCTGGGAACTTGCCTATTCTGGACACTCATACAAATGGAATCACACGGGAAGCCTGATGTCTGGCATCTTTCACTTGGCAGAATGTTTCTAAGATTCATTCGCACTGTGGCAGGCATCAATATTTCATTTCTTTTTATTGCTGAGTAACATTCCATCATATGGATGCTCCACACTTTATTTATCCATTAGTTGATGGATATTTGGGTTCTCAGTGTTTGGCTACTGCTGCTGTGAACATCTATATGTAAGTTATTGTGTAGACACATTTTTGTTCCCCTTGGTTAGGTACCCAGGAGGTTGGGTCTTACAGTAACTCTGAGTGCTTAACCTTCTGAGCGAGTGCCAGAACACCTGTTCACTTCTAAGACATTCAGATGATCCTGAACAAATGTCTAGTATTTTATTTCTATGGAACTACAGTTCAGTGCTAAGATTATTTTGTTGAAAGCTGGGGAAAGTCAAAACCTGCTTTGTTTCGTATACATTTTCCTATTCATCGTTGCTTCCTCTACACCATTGAAAGAACTATTCTTTACAGTTATATTCTTATGGGAATCTTGGAATATTTGGCCAAGTTCACTTGACAGTTTTAGAAATATAGCTACAATAAATGTGTTCACTAAAGAGCATGGCTTATGTTATGTTGCCATTGATAATGCTGAATTAAGAACTAAGTGTTTGCAATAAAGTAGAAGAATGCCTATACTGGAGAATCCAGACTTTTGTGTACATACGAATTACGAGGACAACTTGTTAAAAAAAAAGGCAAATTCCAGGCTCTGCTCCTAAGGGCATATGATTCAGTAGGTCAGGAGGGGACCTAGGAATCTGTTTTCCACACCTTTGCCCTCCCAGGTGCACACAGGTGATTCTGATGCAGGCAGGCCATGCCGACAGGTCACCCCACTCAGGTCGTCAGCTGCATTAGCCACTCCTCCTTTCAGACTTGAGTCTCACCTTCTCAGTTCTTGGACACCTTATTTGGAAAGATTCTTTCTCTCCTTTGAACCAAGATATCTACATCTATATGTTTGTTCTATGCACTTACTTGCCTATATTGTTGGTTGTATGTAGTTAAAAATACATGGATCTTATCTACCAGCTAGATAGTGACTTGTGTGCAGAGAATGACATATTTTTGTACTGTGCCCCTCCTTACCATGTGCTTGATGAGGACATAGTGATATAGGATAATCAAGTGCTTCCCTGACATCTTTGAGCCTCACAGACCCCAAAGGCCTAACCATGTGTTTTCCTACCCTTGGCAGATATGCCCAGTGCCGGGCAGGAAGGCCCCACACCCTACTGGCTCCCCTACAAGCCAGGCCAGCTGCACGCCCCTCCTCCGGGTCTTCAACCTAACAGAATTGTGCAAACAAGCCCATCACATCCTTCCTGGGAACCAGGGGCCACCTCCCTCCCTCGTTACTGCAAGGCCTGCCTCCCAAGCCCCGACTTCACGCTGCTCCTGAGAGCAACCCCAGGCGGCCCAGGGTGGCATGTGCGCTCCCCTGCCCTGGGGGATGAGTTTCTGTGACTAATAAACCACCATCTCACCTGTCCAGTGCTGGCTGTTGGGAGTTTGGCCACTGCAGACTTTTTTGGGTGGGGGATCCCCCCCTCACCAACAGGGTGAATCGGAGGGGTCAGAGCACACGTGGGTGTGCACACGCACTGCTGGGCTTGGAATGCAGACTTTGGATCACGGATTTATCCTGACCCTGTGTTCAGTGCTTATGCTGTCCTGGAGGGCAGGCACAGCAGGCTGGGAATCAGCTGGACTGTATTCCCAGAACCCAGTCACCAGGACAGAAGGGAAACAATACAGTCAGGAATCACATTTTGTTTAAAACTGAGCAATCCAGTCTGCCTGACAAATTCAGGCTGACGTGTCCTCCACACTGCGTCCTAACAACCAGCTCCCGCTCTTCCTCCTCGAGGCCCTGTTCACCAAATGGTCTGATAGAGCAGAACGAATGTGGCATTTATGCACTACGGCTTTTCTCTGAAAACTGTGGACATTTTGCAGGGATACATAAAATATTCAGGGAAATGTCTGTACTATTTATTATCAGTTAGAGCGGGATGTGAGTAATATGCTCCTTTAGAGAGATCTTCAAAAATCACACAACAGTCAACAGATGGGTATTCACTCAACCAGCAAGAGGGGTACAAGGCAATGACGTGCCTCAGGCAGGGCAGCCCTGCGAAGTCCTCACCTTTCAAGGTCGCTTTCTTAAGAACTTTCATTGCATAGAGCTGTCCAGCATCAGACCCCTGGATCTTCCTTACCAGGAACACCTTAGAAAGAGAACACAGACCACCTGAAATTAATGACTTTAAACTCATTGTCTTTATTTGATTGACTAGTGGATACACAAAGGAGTTTAGAAAAATTTCAATGAAATAAACACACTGTAGGAAAATTATAAATGCAAAGTTTTCTGACTTCAAGGCTGCCCACATCTAATTCACTAAAGCCCCGTGGTGAACAGCAGGCTGTGTCTAGGAAGGACCTTCATTTGTCTCCGGCAGCGCTGGCATTCGATTGAACATTTTCTACCAGAAGTAGTACCACCCTTTTTTAGAAGACAGCGATCCTTCAGAAACACACACACTAACCAGAAGTTTAAAGGACACCATGGGGTTTACTGTAAACGCCCTCTGCCATCCCCCTGTGAACCCAGCCCTGAGGGTTACTGCCAATCACACAGGACAGAACGACTCTCAGGATAAAGTAGCTTCACTTGTTTTGAGGTTTCTTCCCCCAGATTGTAGTTTTGAGTAGCTTAAGTTTATGGAGTTAGTCTCTAAATGGCTCTTAAATATACTCAGTGAACACTTAACACTTTCTGAAGCACATTTTGAGGTACCTAATGGAAGAAGACCAAAAAGGGAACAGTTAGAGAACTTGAGTGAGCTTAGTCATATTCATGATTGCTGTTGAAGAAAGTCAGTAAATAATAAGCACACACACACCCAGGGTACTTCATGAAAGAAAGAACAAACCCCTTCCATCAAAATGAAGTATCTGCATTTTCTAGCAGTATTTGGAGAGGGGCAGGCCGCCGCAACAGCACACACAGACAGAGCTGGCCTCCGGCAGACAGGGGGCAGCCTGCATGGGGTGAGGGTGTCTCTCCTTCCCAGGGCCTCCCTCTCTGAGCCTCGGGCCAGAAAGGTTGCTAGCACCCAGGCGTCTGGTGAATCTGGTTACAGAACCTGGCCCACTAAGTGTGGGACTCTTATGAGGGGTCCTGGTTTCACTGGCCACAGTTGGAGGTGTGGCATATGGATGAGGCTGTGTGCGGGCAAGAGCCCTGGGGCAGCCCACTGGCCTGCCTCCCCCCAGGGAGACACTGGCATCCAGTCTCGGGGCAGAGTGGAGGGCCACAGACAGTGCCCCAGCACCACATGCCCCGTGAGGACCCAGCTGTCCCTCCCTCCTAACCTTGGCACCGCTTGGGTCACCATCCCCCAGACGGGGCTCCCCAGGTCAGCAAAAGCCCCCCTCCCTCTCCACAGAGAGGCTGCCTGCAGCAGAGGGCCCAGGAGCCACGGGCAGCTAGAGGCGGACTAGAGGCCGCTTTCTGTGGCCTCCGGGCTACACTCCCATGAGAGTATGCTTGAGAGGCGTGTGACGTGTCCGAGCCCCCGTGGGTCCCACAGGTTTGTCTGCCAGTTGGCTGCCTGTGGGGCAGACCCCTGGGGGTGCAGGGGCCCAGGAAGCAAGCTCGGCCCTCCTGCCACCCACCAGCCTCTTCGGCCTGGCAGCTGCTGCAGACTGGGGCTCTGCCTAAGGAGAGGGGGGCTGGGGTCGAGGCCCCCAAGAGGAAGAGCTGTGACAGCAGGCAGAGGGTGTGTGGAGAGCAGCTCTAGTGGTGGGCCTTGGGGCCCTAGAGTGGCCGGTGGGGAGTCATGTGCTGTGAACACCTGCTGGCTCGCTCATGCTCCAAGTCCCCTTAGCTCCAGCCCCCCCAGGGAGCCGGTGTGGATCTGAGTATTTGGGGTCACTGGGGTCAGCAGGGCAGGTGGGGATGGGTGGGGGCCGTGAGTGAGCGGCCCCAGGGCAAACTGCCTTCTCCTCAAGTCACTGTGCAGAGACGCAGCATGAACAGCTGCTCTGGCCCTCGTGGGCTTCGCCTGGGGCACAGAGCTCTCCCCACCCCGTTACACGGACACTGACTTGTCAGAGAACTAGTAATGACAGTAAAACTCCTCTGTCAAAATGGGAGGATGAGTGAAGTATGAGAAAGGTGTGTGTGTGCGGCCAGCCTTTGGATACTTGGAAACAACCTTTCCGCTCCTTTTCCATCCCTTATTCCACCGCTCCCCTAAATATAAGGAGAGGCACGCCTGAATGCATATGTCCATGCACCTGAGAGCATGGATTCAAGGAGCTGTGAACACCCCGATCCCTGAGTCTAAACTGAGAACCAAGCTCACAGGCAGCCCTCAAGATTTACTTGAAATGATGCCAAACTTTGCATAGTTACACATAAAACCTTTTTGTCTACTGTATTTCAGGCTTTAAAAATGAGATCATTGATAGTAATGGCTATTTACACTTACTTGTTTTTTTGAAAGTTCTATTTTTATTTTTGAAAAGAACAGGAAAAATTCCATTTCATCAGTACCTTTCAAGCTCCTGCTATGTGCTGGGTCCTGCACGTCACCTGGCGCGGCCGCGGGGTCAGCCCCATGGGCATCAGGTACCTACCAGCAGACATGCAGCATCCCGAGAAAACCAACAGAAGCTGTAAAAGTCAACTTCAAAATTAAACGTGATGATTCGCGAGGAGGCTGGCCTGGTCGGCTGAAGGGCCGGCACCCCAGCATGGCTGCACCCTGCGTTTGTCTCCTCCTCTTCTGTCAGGCTTGGGTGATCCGGAATACGCTTCAGTGTGCTGGAATGAGTGCCCGGACAACTCTGACCATTCCAGCAAAATAGCCTGATTGTCACAGTTGATTGGGTCGGCTTTTTTTGGGCTCCCTCGTTTCATTTTTAGAACTGCCTGCTTGGCAGGTCAGTGTGGGGCGCTGCAAAGATGTCATGAGATGACACACAACCGGAGGCTGGGTCACCTTAAGCCACCCCAAGTCACCCCGAATCTTCACATATCCCTGTAGTCAGCGAAGTCGTGACCTGGTTCTCTGAGCAAAATTCTCAGCCGTCGGAACTGGAAAATGGCAATCGCTCTGCAGTGTCCGCCAACACACAGGACAGCTAGGTGGCTGCCATAAGCTTTTGGAGGACTTTAGGGTAACAATGTCCCCCAGAGGAAGACACTTGAAGACCCATTCTTACAATGCCACCAATTAACTGACAGCAGCAAGGATGTTTTCTGACTTGGTTTGATCCCTCCCCAGATGTGGGACTCCTACTCTGAAGAGCATTCCACAGGACATGCTCAGGGAATATACTTCAGGGCGGCCCTGGTGCTCATCCACGTAAGGGTGCCTGGCGCAGCAAGGACATGGGGAGGGGGCAACAGCTTGCTTCCTGGCTCTGTGGCAGCCTGGTGCCTCTGTTTCTAATGTGCCAATGAGCATCCAGTTAGCATCCTTCGCGCCAGTGCTAGAATGTGCTCTGCCATATTTCCAAAGCACTTCACTGCTTCCCAATTCAATGTGATGGCGCTTTCCTGTATGAGGATAAGGCTGTGTTTCTCTTGGCCAGACACCACCACTACCCTCTGCTCCCTGGATAGCACCGAAACAGGATGGTTTGAACAAATGACAAATGACCAGAGACTGCCTCCACTTCCCGCAGCAGGTTGCTTCAGCCCCACCCTGCACTGTGCAGGACTGGCCCTGGGACAGGTGCCCAGGCTGCAGTCTGGGTGGTCCCATAGGGGGTCAGCTGGAGGCTGCCCTCAGCCCCTGGGGAGATGCCATCCCAGGGGCTTGCCCTCTGGGTTCTTGTACCTTCTGGCTGCGAGAATACGTTTTGCTCATTTCTGTGTCTCCAGCACAGAACTCCTGCCATCACAGTAATGGATGAACAAAAGAATGGAGAGAACCAGTGAGGCGAGCACAGCCTGGGATGCTGGAGCCCAGATTCATGCCAGTCCCTGCGCTTTGCAGCAGAGCAAGGGAAATTTGCTACCAAGAGCTTTCTGCACCATGACATCTAGTTTTGACCTTCTTTTCCTTAAAGGAGATCAGGTAGGTCACTCCCACGTAAGGACACACTATTTTTACTTAGAGAGAATAAACTAACACGGGGCATCAGAACACATGGCTTTGCTTTCCCCTCCTTGCTGACTCTGCTTTTATAAAAAATTCCTAACAAGCAGCCCTGTGTGGAAAACACTATTTATATTTGTGTCTGATGTTGGCTCCAAATCATTCCCAGGGGACTTCGGAGTGAAGCTTTCCAGAATAACGCCTTCGACCAGAGTTCTGCCACCTCAAGTCAGCAGCCTCGTCCACTGGGAGCCCTGAACCTCCCTCCCAACAGCTCTGGTGCAGCCGAACTGGATGACACCCAGCAACTAGTGGGGCTGAAACACCCGAGACACCCCTGCCGAGTCGTCTTTTATTTCTGAACTTCACTTGCATCCCTGTGTATGACAGTGTTAAGTGTAGACGTGTGGCTGGAGAGGCCTGGGATGGTGCATGAGGCAGGGACCACTCCTGGGGGACCAACCACTCTGCGGGGCGACCACTCTGCGGGGACCCACAAACACCATCACTTGACTTGTTGTGCAAAGACTTTCTTTAAAGCAAAGTTGAAATTCAAAATAGCTTTTTCCCCTCCTATTTTCACCCCCAGGCCTCCGAGGAGGACATTTTCAAGGGTAGTTTTTATTCAGTCTAGTTTCTGAAGGGACACCTTGGGCCTCGAATCTGTGTTTCTGTTGTGCTCAGAGGGCACCTTCCCGTCTCTGCTGCTCCCAGGCACCGGGAGACGGGCGGCGGCGGCGGCCAGTGCCAGGGCATGACTCCTGCCACCCGGCACCGCCGGCTCGGCTGCAGGCCCACCGGGGACACGGATGAGCCGGCCAAGAACATGCTCCATGGGGCCGACTCCTTCAAGGACACACACGCACCAGGGTCCGTGAAGGGGCAAAAGGGAGGAGGCCTTGCTTGCCTCTATTTCAAAATCGTGATTCTTTGAGAAAGAACTATGCCACCTGCTTTTTCCCAACATTCCTAATTAATGGCAAGACATTCCATTACTACATGAATAGGCTCTGCCTTGTTTTCAGTGATGGCTTTTCACACTGTGAGATACTGAAATCTTCATTTCCTTACTTCCGTAAATACCTTCTGAGCCATATAGCCATTTTTATAGGACACAAAATTTTGAATACCAGTAATAGCATTTGGTTCAAACTAATATGTATATACATTACTGTTTCCTCCCACATCACCATGTGGAAGAGAAAAAGAGAAAAGAAAAAGTCATTCTATTCTATAACCAGGTCAAAGATAAATTTCACAATCAAATGTTCATGGTCTGTAAGAGATTTTCAGAAGGTCACTGGCATACTATTGATCCTACATTAAATCAACAGGAGCCAGATTTCAACTTGGCAGAGTCCTACGAAGAATGGAGAGATGTGGTGGTCGTCCACACACCACACAAAATAGTTATTTTAAGGCGCCAGGACTGTTCTGCTGACACGCTAGGAAAGGCTGGGTTCGTCGCTTATCCAGGCCATGCTGTCAGGGTCTGCAGGTCCCTAACAGCGGCACCAAGGAGGCAGAGGAGTCAGCACTGACCTCGAATGACTCACAGGTCGTGACCCTGCAGTACGTGGATGAGGCCCCACACAAAGAGCCACCTATTGCTCATTTTCTGAGGGGAATTGGTTCTTATCATTTGAAATATTTTTTTAGTTTTACCCTTTACTATGAGAATGTTTTATTTTTAAAAATAAGTCCTTTTTTTAAAAATTATGAATTATTTGTAAAAAATGCACAAATCTTAGTGTACAGCTTGATGAACTTGATACCCATATGCACTCATGTGCATTGGTTTTAATTGTAATTTGAATATAAAAAAAGGAAAAGCAATTCTCTGCTATGAATGATTCTTACAGCTTATATTCTGTCCTAAAACTTTCAACAGTTCAACATGTCTCAGGCAATTGCAAGATGGGATTCAAGTCTTATTTAATCCATAGAATAATTATTTATCCCCATTTGATAGGTGGGGAAACTGAGTCTTAGGCAAAGTAACTGTGACTGGCACGGAGGGTAAGGAGTAGAGCCCGGGCTCCTGACTCCTGAGCGATGGCTGTGCAGGCCAGTCCTGAAGGGCACTGTTTTCTGCTTTGTTTTCTTGTTCTATTTTTGATTTCTTGTTCAGCCTGTGCTTTCAACGATGCACTGGCTCAAGTTCTGGAATCCTGCTCACCCTAGTGATGAACTAAATGCCCAAGCAAGCTCTAAGGAGAGGGAGCATGTGATACCCTCAAGGCACAGGCAGCCTGGCTTTGCGCGGCTCCATGGTGATGGAAAGCGCGTGCCAAGCCAGAGAAGGGAGGACGCTTGCAATTTTCATTCCATCAGCCTCTGGTCCATGTGTCCTTGGTGTTCAGGGAGCACCTCTGCCATGTCTCCTGTCATCATTCAAGTGCTCCTGTTGTGCGACACAGAGCCAGCCACAACAGAAAGAGACTAAGAGGGACCCAAAGGTCTGACTTACCTTTCCATAAGATCCTTGTCCTAAAACTTTCAAGAGTTCAAACTGGGAAGGGTCAGCCTTTTCAAATCCTTCTTTGACATGATGACTGATGTCAATCTCCTTCACAATGCCTTCTTCCTACAAGAGAGGGGTGACATGATAAAACACACAAATCAACGGGCTCCTCTGTGCTTCTCACAATTCCAGCCTGCACGATAGTCAGAAGCTGAGCCTGTTACAGATTTTTAGGACTGGAGTGGGAAGCTGCGACGCCGCATAGCCTCACATAACTGTCTTACTTATCTGTGCCTGTTGCTCCATTTTTAGGGCATGGGAACCTCTGATCTTTTCCCCATGTTTTTTGTCATCTGGTCTTACCATTATCTCAAGGAACCGTGGAGGGACTCTTGACAAAACCCATTCTTTTCCTAACAGTTTGGGCAGAAGTTTGGATAGGGATGAACACAGCAGCTGGGGAACAAAATGATCCTCTGAGGACTTGTTTCGACCTCCACTGCTGTGCTCACAGGGGTCACCGATACGTTCCATCTGTGGAAGTAGTCTGTGAAATGCACATTTTTTATCCTTCTTATTCATACTATCCCTGACAATTATGCCACAGCTAATGCAAAGAACATTTCATTGTTATCTTAGAGATTCCATCTCAGACGCAGCAGTCAGATAAGATTTTCTGCCAGTCCAGAAAATGTATTTCCCAGTAAGAAAAAAAGTCCTTCTTGATCTTTAAAACACTGACAGAAATCACTACAAATTTTCATCAAAGAACTTTGTCTTTTCACAGATGCATCACATCACTTCACTTGCAGAGGGGCATGCTACCTGCCCAACATCAGGAGTTTGAAACGGAAAAACTGGGATGTAGGTATTTTTCCCGGCAGCAGAGCCCAAATGCTCCCTGGTTCTGGGTCCTCAGCCTTTGCACCCGTTATTTCTTTTATTCCTGAAAAACTCCATGGTGATTTTATCCTGGCTCAGGTTACACAGCCAGGAGTTAGAATAGGGTTTCCAGTCAAGAACAACTTTAAAGTCACACACACTTCCTTCCTAGATTTTAGTCTAAGAGCAAGTATTTTCAAATGAAATCGTAACAGCAATAAATTACATTATAGTGGTCTCTCTTCAAAATGTATGAAAAAGTTCAGTTTCTCAAAAGTTACCAATTTCATGATCTCCATGGACCTCCAGGATTGGACACCTTTAAAAGTAAAGAAAGGTTGTCTGTGCTATAAAAACTCACACAGCAGCTCAGTGGCCTATGCTGTTACCTTTTGCTTTTTAAAATTCTTAAAGTTAGGGAAAACACGTCAATGTCCTCACATCTGTAAGGATCATTTGCCATTTTTGTAAAACCAATGGTTTCTCTACTTGTGAAAACAATGAATAAAAGTCAAAAAATGTATTCTGGTAGGTTCATAAGGTTTCTATGAACTCAGAAGACAAGGAATCACAATATGGCTGCTTTGTAATAACTTCTTGAAAAAATAAGAATGCTGGGAGCACAGGCCAACCAATGGCTATTACATTTCGATGGCAGTTTAGGGTGGGGATCATGTTTACAGACATTCCAGCCTCACACCTCAGGCCTGGACTTGCAGGGCCTGAGCTATGGAGACTGTGCACACTTTGAGGGAAAATCCCTCCCTTTGTAATAGGGCCACTTAGAAAACAAGGCCACAAGCTGATATTCAAAGAAATTGTTCTCCAAGTCCCCAGAGAAACACAGGTGTTATCTTTTCCTGCCATTGACTTGTCAGCTGACTAAAGAAATAGAAGATTGTCACTAAAATGAGAAGAGAATACACATTTTCTATTAATAAAAAGCACCTCCTGGCAGTGGGTCCGTTACCACAGCCCGGCTCTTCCAGTCAGAATCCTGGCTTCCCTCCCAGGTAAGTCCAGCCACATAGCCGTGTCGATGCAACACCCACGTTATGACGAAGGTAACAATTCACACCTTTCTGTGACTTCATTTTGGTCACGTGAACACATTAACAGCCACACTGCTGAACAAGAAGCAAAATTCAATGGCGCCCAAAGGCACGGGGAGGCGGGAGAGAACAGGGCCCAGAAACAGGCGGCTGAGGCTGCAGACTCTTATCTGCTCTCTTCCGCCCCCTCCCCCAACCCCCACTTTATGGCCCACGTGTGCGTTTCTTGAAGATTTCTAGATCATCCCTGTTCTTCAGCAGCTTTCTGGCAGGCCAGAGGCTCACAGCCGTGGTCGATGAGGTCACTCGCCCACAGTGATACCAGTGCACACCCCTCTGCCTTGCAAATGCATCCCTCAGGCAGGCGTGTCCCGAGCTGGCGGGCAGGTTCTAGCCTTGGGGCCCACAGCATCCACCTGGAATAAGCGCCCAAACAACTCTGACCATTCCAGAAAAATAGCCCCTGATGGTCACAGTTAATTGAGTTTATCTGAATATCATCTTCTCCAAGACCTAACTTTCACATACTGCTGACTTGACATCCTATTTTTTTCAAAATCAATATTTGGTTAAATGCTTGGTAAAGACCTCCATCAGAACAAGCTGTCGCTGTGAGGTCTCTGGCAGGGCAGAGCAGGGAATGCCGAGGGGCCTGGCTGGCGGTCAGGACGTCAAGCTGGTGGGACTTCACTCCCACAGGGTCGTCCTGTTTCCGGCCTACCCGTAATGCAGCGGGAAGCCTGCACCTGCCTGCCTGCACCTGCTTACTAGTCAACCAGAGACGCAGAGCCCCCTGGACTGACCGCTGAATGCTGGTTCTCACGATCGCACACGGCTGGTGTCTTGTTGCTTCTCTGATCAGAGGGGACAAAAGCACATCCTCAGGTGTTATTGAGGAGGTTTCCCCAGTTTTTCTCACCAAGAGAGAATCTGAGGTTGGGCCCCAAGTTCTCCAGGACCATCAGTAAGAATTCCTTTACAGTAGAGGTCAGTGGTCACACATAGTAGGTTTGAATCTTCAAAAGGGCCAAGAATATTCTCCAAGGTAATGTAAAAATTCAGTCTTCATGGATTGCTTTTCTTGATACACTGGGAAGATCACCCCCGTAAAGTTGTCTTTGGGATGCTTAAGTCAAAGGTCCAAACTGTTCAGTTTTCCAGCACTCAGTGGCTAAGTAGCCCTATGACCTGACTCCAAGGAGGACACTGACCCACTGGGGCAGAACTGTGGGCTGTGTGAGTGCAATCACTTGGACGTCCTTCAGCAGACGTGTGGCTCAGGAGCGACAAGCCGGGTGGTGAGTCCTCTGATGGCACAGCACGGACTGAGAGGGCACGGGGACACACTGTCGGAGCACCTCAGCAGCAGCAGCCAGGGCAGAGGAAGGCAATGGGGTTCTGCTTACATAGCAGATGTCTGTCCGTGTGTTTCAATGTGAACACATGGCAACAGTTATTAAACCTGATTGCCACGATTGCGGGAGTCTTTCCCCAGCATGCCCATCCTCATAGCCCTTCCTCAGACAGTGGGGTCTCAAAGCATCCCCCATGCCCCTAAGAGAAGAGCTGCCCCCCACTCACAGAGCTGGCATGTTTGTGAGTTGCAGGAGGCAGGCAGAGCAGAACCTGGAAGGATGGGTTATTCACACTGAGAACCTTTAGCAAGTGCAAATAATTTGCAGAAGGACCACAAGAGGCCACAGAGATGGGCAGTGATGACAGCACCAGTGACCATGGGGGCAAGTATATGGGATGAGGTTCTGTTCTAGAAAACTGCAACCTATAAAGAATTTATGGTATGACAGAGAGTAATCAGCCACAATGAGGCAGCTCTAAAGAGCCACTGGGCCTGTGTTTTGGAAAAAGAAACTCTAGTGTGAGCACCAGCCTTCCTGGGCAGATGGAGGCGGGCGGAGGGCAGGGAGAGCCGAGCACAGCGTGCTGCCAGTCCCACAAACCACACAGCCCACCAAGGGGCACGTGTGCTCACACCTTCTGGCCCAGGAGTCCCACTTCTCAGAAGTTATAAAACAATTTGAATATTGAGTATTGATAGCTGTTAGCTATAGTGTTTTTTTTTTCAAGAGTGAAGAAATAAGAAACAATTTAAATGTCCAACAAATGCAAAAGAATTAAGTAAATGATGACATGTCCACCAAATGAAATTTTACACAGACATTACAAGTGACTGTGCCATCTCTACACAGGCAGACCACAGGGATGGCAGTATAGTGAGAACACAGTGACCCTATAGCATCTATCTATGTTGGTACTGACCTCACTGGAGGAGGTGAGGACTTGATACTGTGGGTGAATGGTGAACCACTGTGTTATGTATTTGAAACAATCATAAGATTGTGTATCAGTGCTATTTTAATTTAAAAAATCGATTGTGCCATTTATAATTGTTCCCGGAAAAATGAACTGCTCAGGTGGAACAAAACATAAAACATGTACAGTGTTATCTGTGTGATGAACATTACAGAATGTTACCAAAAAAAATCAAATAGGAACTAAGTAAAATGAAGAGTCATGCCATGTTTACAGACTGGAAGATTCAACAAATTTTTAATTCTCCAAAAATTGATCTGTAGGTATAATGCAATTCCTATCAAAATCTGAGCAGGGCTTCTTATAGACACAGACAAGCTTATTCTAAAATGTATGCGGAAATGTAAAAGGCCTAGAAAAGCTAACAACAATTGGGAGAATAACAAAGTGGGAGAAATCTCTCACTGGGTCACTATAGCTACAACAGCCAAGACAATGCGGCACTGGTGGAAGGACAGACACACAGACCAATGAACGGAACAGAGGACCCTAGAACAGACCCATTCTAATGCACCCAGGTGATTGCTAATAGGGGTAACAAAGTAATTCAGTGGAGGAAGGGCAGTCTTTTCAACAAATGGCGCTGGAGCACTGGACTCCCAAAAGCAGAAAAGAAAAAAAAGACATTTGACCCAAAACTCAGGCTTTGTAGAACAATGGGCTGAAAATGGATCCCAGACCTCAATGCAAAACTATAAAAGTATTAGGAGGAAAGCTTCAGGACCTAGGGATAGGAGAAAAAAAATCTTAGATGTGGCACTAAAAACATGATTCATAGAAAACAAATTTTCATACATTGAACTTAATCAAAATTTAAAATGTTTGCTCTACAAAGATGGCTAAGAAGATGAAAAGAGAAGCCCCAGACTGGGAGAAAATATTTGGAAACAACTTATCAGGCAAAGGTCTTGTATCTATAACAAAGAATTATCAAAATTCAACAGCATAATAAATTATCCAATTTAAAAAGTAGGCAAAAGTGTCATTTCACAAAAAAAGAGAGAAACACATGAAAGTATATTCAACATCACGGGCCATTATAGAGATATGTGAACCCACAATAATTTATCACTACACCTATCAAGGATGAAAATTTAAAAAACCCAGTAACATCCAGTGCTGGCAAGGATGCAGAGAAACTGGATCTCTCAGGCTTGCTGGTGGGAATGTAAAACAGCACAGCCACAGGTCAGTTTCTTATAAATGAAATGTTCAATTACCGTACAATCTGGTATTGCATATTCGCTATTTATCCCAGATGAAGACTATGTTCACACAAAGACCTGGACATGGTAGTTCACAGGAGCTTTGCTTGTAATACCCAAACTGGAAATAACCCAGATGTCCGCCCAACTGGTAAATGTCAAGCAAATGGAGAGAGATCACCCTGCAGGATTAAGAAAAAGCTACCGATACGCACAACTTTGATGAATCTCCAGAGAATTATGCCACGTAAACAAAGCCAATCTCAAAAGGTTATATAAACATGATTCCATTTGTATAACATTCTTGACATGACAAAATTATAGAGAAAAAGAAAATATTAGTGTTTGCCAGAGGTAAGGGGATGGGTGTGTGTATGTGCTCATTAAGAGTAGTAGGAGGCATCTTTGTAGGTGGAAAAATTCTGTATCTTGTGGTGATGGTTTCATAAATTTACAGCTGTGATGAAATTACACTGAACTACACACATACGTTCGCAAATGAGTCATGTAAAACTAGTGAAATCTGAAGTCTGTTGACTGCATCACATGTCAAATTCCTAGTTTTAATATTGTACAATAGTTATACAAGACATAACCAGTGGGGGAAATTGAGTGAAAGGCAAACAGGAGCTCTGTTTAGCTTTTGTAACTTTGTTACTAATTATTTCAGAATAAAAAAAAATTAAGTGAATTTGAAGTCTATTTGGCAATGTTGAAAGACCCTTGTTATACAACTTTGAAGAAGGAAGTAAATAAAGTTTATGCACATGATAATTACCATGACAATTTGTAGGAAAGGTATTTTGGGAAATAATTTGAGATACTAATGGTTGACGATATTAGAAGAATATAAGTAATTTCTTTCCTGTTTTCTAAATTTATTTAGAAATACAAAAATGATCAAGAAAATCCACGTTCCTATATAAGGAAATTTAAAACAATAAAGTCACCTCCCTAACCATTTACATGGGATTCCCAGGCTCACCCACTGCTATCATATTGAGCTATAACAAAAATACTCATGATACAAAGTTTAGGCTGTGAGCTAATTACCCAAGTAAGATCATATGCTGCAAAAAACCCCAAAAGATGGAAGTCAATAGTCAGTAATTTGGACACCATTTCTGGGTGAGAATAAACCTGCCATTTGGTGAAAGAGAAAGGCTCAATATTTTTAAAGCTATTAGAATTTTCATACTCAATGTGCAAGATTCCTCTTGTGGATTGACACAGAATTTCCAATCAGGGGACAGATGGTAAACATAAATATGAGCAGTATGGAGGTTAACACAAACTTTCCAGCCTGACAGGTGGCCAGGGAATTAACAGATTTTTTTCCTGGGAGACAGGGTGTTTGGGAGTGGGTATGAATTCACTGGAAACAAAAAAACTGGTTTAAAAGTGAAATTAGAGATGTCTGCTAAGCATGACCTAAGTATGATCAATTTACTTCTCTTAAATGATTTTGTAGATACAAATGTGAAAGGTTTTTTTTTCTTGAATAGCAATGAGTTGTCATAAAAATCAACTGTAGTTTTGCGACATGTTTGTGTGTCAGATTAATAAACCCTTAATCTTAGAGAGAAGGTCCCTGTTCGTGGTGCTCCCCTCAGAAGGCCGAGGACACATGCAGTACTTGGGGCAACAGAAAGGAGCTATTTCTGCCCGCACTCTTGTCCCAACTATTTTTCCAGTTTCCTGCTAAAAGTAGATCCCAACTAACCTCAGAGAAGATTGCCAATCTTAGAGAAACTGCCAGTTTCCAAACACCCATGGCATGTAGCTAGCCCTGGTGTATACACTATTTATCCTATCCCAATGACTCTTACAGAATCAAGACCAAAAACAATCATGAATTTCAGAATGAAGCTTAAAACAATTTCAGTGGTAATATGCAGATAATCTTTTGCCAGTTTCCAAACTGTTGAAAAGCCAAAACTTTTAGACAAAAATCTCATTCAAAGAAGTTCGCTGAATAACCATCCCTCTTTCTTTTTTCAGACCAACTTAGTTGACATTTTAAAAGATTATGAAATATTCTGCTTAAAAAAAATCAGACATGGCTTAAAGCCTCCAAGTGCCCCATCAGCCCACCCATACCCCACCACCCTCCACCCAGAGCCTCGAGAGCTGTCAGCAGGGAGAAAGCAGCCCAAGATAATCAACTCCATGGAACCAAGCTACCTGTTGAAATCCGTACATGTCAGTTTTTATCAATATGAGCTACACATTACAGATTTCCTAACAGGAACACAGATGAGGTATTTCCAGCGAGGTGCCTGCATTGGTTTACACAACATGGTGTCCTCTTTGGCTCTTTCACAATGTAGAGCGCTGTCACCAGCAGTTCCACTCTTGTTCCCAGACACCAAACATGGAGAATCTAAAGAGCCACCGCAGGTCCCCACAGGCATGTGGACAATGAGCATCTTACTCTGCGGCAGATGGACTTCATCCGCCTCAAGCTCCCGGTCACCCGGTCGCCGCGATGCTGTCTGAAAGCAGCTCGCTGACTCGGCAGGTGCTTCTCAGCCTAGTCAGAGATGATGTGCAGGGTAAATACAATTCAGTTTTGATCAGTTGTGTTATCAGTTAAGTCCTTCATTACCAGCTGGCCCTGGTCTGTTCTTAGTGGTACCCTCCTGCCTGGCAGTGTGCCTGGCTCACAGTATTTACTCGGTAAGGGTTTGTGCAGGAATAAATGAATACCTTGGGGGGAGGGGGTTGTTAGAAAGTGTATCAAATGCCCTGGTGTTTGGCATCCCCAGGATGCTCACAGCTGTGAGACCCCCTCCATGCTCCACGGCTGGGTCAGTCTGATAAGCGTCACTGTAATTTATGGCATAAGATGTGGGCTTGGGAACTTCCCACGCTCTTGGGGTAATTATTTGTATTATACATAATTTCTAGATTCAAAGAAATCATACAAAGAAGTTTTTAAAAGCCTATCCCAGCTTGGGGTTTTGCCAAAACACCTTGGCCACGTTCAACAGTTTCAGGCATATCTATTTTGTTGCCCATCAAGATCACACAGTTGGTCTACAAAAGACATAAATGATTGTAGAGAAAATCCTAAAACTTCTCTGAAGCTCTAGCAGTGGTTTGCCAAAAAAGTTAACTATCTGTCCTAAAAAAAAAAAAAAAAAAGATTTGAAAAGTTGTTTACAAACCCCTGTCAGTTGAGGATATTATTTGAATCGCCAAGTAAAAGTTCTATCATTTCCTCAGTATGAAGATGACTGGGGCTTTATTCTGCGGTGGAGCGGTGATGGGCCACTCTCTACACATAAGCCCTGACCCTGGGATGCTGGCTGGGGTCCTTGCAACAGCTGCAGGTGGCCAACAGCTGTCAATTCTGCAGTCAAACTAGGACGTGTATGTACCCACTGGGCCATGCTGACAGCTTATAATCTGAATGGTCCCATAACATTAGCATATGAGCATATGAATAAAATGTTGAACTTAAAATTCCTACATTAGGCTGAACTCCCACATTGCAGGTACCAAGTCCCTTGGCCACTTACACTTATTCAGACTTTTGGTTAGACTCCTTGATACAAGACAAGGTTTAGAAGGAACAGGATTCATTCAGACACAATGAGACTGGTGTCTTGAGTAGCAGGCATCATGGGCAAAGCAGGAAAGCCCCTTGGGGACAGCATAGCTAGCCCAGCCCTCTTCCAAGGCAAGTCCCCTCTGCCATGCCCCTCCTGACTTGTGTCACATTATCACATTATTGGAACCACTGTTGATGACACTGTTATGAACCAAACAAGGACTGCTTTAAGCAGACTTGACTAATTTCTGTGGCAATTATACGCTTATATATTTTAAAAAGAAAACCAGCCTGCTATCACCTGTTCTGGATGCTTCCAAATTGCTCTCCCTCCCCAGAATGACAGCTTTGGAATATTAGTGCAAATCCTGCTGAGATGTGTATGGTATTCTTGGATCTTACGAAGAGCTTAGTGGCCCCCCTGAAAACACACAGGGCTAGTGCATTTTTTCATGGGAAACAAGTATGGTGTCTCCGAATGAGCTCTCACCAGCAGAGCCCCAGGGCAGTGGCCGTAGCTGTCCCAGCCTGCATGCACATAGAGTGGACGGCACGGGTGGTCGGCTGCGGCTCGCAGAGCTGCCCTCAGAAGCAGCCGACGGGCTCACCAGGTCAGCCTTCAGCTACTTTTCTCACAGACTGATCTATTTCTATTATCCTTCAAACGTTTCAAAAAGTGGTTACCCAGGAAATTAGTACTGCCCTTTGCCATAAGGAAGAGCTTGTGATTTTCACGAGTGTGTGAACACTCTAACCTTTGTTTCAAGCCTCCTGGCTACCACATTCGCAGACAGCCAGGCCAGCCAGACAGCTGGACGTGAGGCCAAGCTTCGCCTGCCTCCTCTTACCGGGAGAACCGCATGCAAAGACTTAGCGAGGGCCAGAAGCTGCCACCTGAACACGATTCCACAAGGATTTCTGCCCCCCCCTGCCATCCCCTCCAACTCCAGTGCATCCAGTCTGGGGAGGCAGAGATGCACAGGAGCAGTGAGGAGTCCCAGGCTTCACCTGAACAGGGCACAGGGCCGGCATGCTGGGGTCAGCGAGGACACTGTCCTCGAAAGATTCACACTGCCTGAGGCATGAGATCAAGCACGAAAACCAACTGCTGATTTCTTTTTAAACAAAACAAGCACGACCTTCCACGTGGTGGGGAGGGAGCCAACCTGTGATGAATCCTGATGTGCACCTGAGGAGCTGCTCTGCTCCAGGACTCCACCAGCAGCCTCGGTGCAAGGCTCACAAACACATAACTTACACACCAGCTCAGAACCCACCGGAGGAGAGGCAGTCATGAGCTTTACAAAGAGAAGCGGTAATTTATGGAAGCTGATCTTGAATGAGTTTAGGGATATTTTTCCTCCTAGAATTTTTCCCTGGCAGCTAGAATACTGGTCAAGGGATGGCAGAAACATTCGGTCAACAAAAGCCACGCAAAAATTATCAATTTCTCCAGCAGTCTGGACTCGATATACTAAAAGAGCTTGAACCAGGAACACCCAGCCTAAGCAAATTTGCTTTTCTCGAAGCACATGGCAGGTCCTTTAAGCATCTCTTTATGAGGCATTTCCCTGTCGCTGAGATTTCCTAATGGCTGAGATTTCTTTATTCTGATGGTGGACAAAGGGTAATGATGGAGACAGCGCATCATTTATGAAGGAAGAAGAGAGACCCAGGAGCACTGGCCTCTTGATAGGGACCTAAGTCCTGGGCCATTGTCAGGGACCGGATGTGGTGCCCTGAATCCCTATGTTGAGGCCCTGCCCCCCATGTGCCGGTGTTAGGAGGTGGCCTTTGGGAAGTGATGAGGTCACGAGGGTGGAGGCTTCACGAGAGTGATCAGTGTCCTTGTAGGCAGCCCTAGAGAGCCCCCTGGCTCCTTCCCTCACACAAGGACACAGCGAGAGGACAGCGTCTATGCCCCAGGAGGAGGCCTCCCCAGACACTGGCTCTGAGGGGCCTTCATATGGACGTCCAGCCCCAGAAGGTGAGAAGCAAATGTCTGTTGTCTAGAAGCCCCCAAGCATGGGACATTTCTGTTATAACACTAATGGATCAAAACAGACAGGATCGCTGGAATGTGGGGCTCTGGAGATCTTGAAAGAAAGATGATTTTTGATTCTCTTCCTCCTGTAATCCAGGAGTGACCCATATTTCTTCATCCTGGTGTGGACTCACATCGGGAGAGGCAGCACCCAAATGAACATACAAATGATGCACACCTTCCTTGACAATCACAGTGAGGACACTCCGGAGGGGCCTGTGGGCTGTTTCCCTGGGGCGTGTTAACACCTCGGTGTCGGCTTGGAGCTGAGCACTAGCACTCCAGGCAGGGGCTCTGCAGTGCCTGGCAGCTCCCGCAGACACCAGACCAGATGCCCTACAAGCCCTGCTCCCCAGATGCTGCCCCCTCCTTCCCCAAGGCCCGCTGAGAGGTGGGTGCTTGGTGGCGGGTCTGCGCCTTGGCCGCTCCAACTGTATGCAGGCAGGCAGGTGCCGAGAAGCCCATCTGCCGACACCCATGCCTCGGGACCCTCACCAGGGCCCGCACGTTACACCCGTCTCACCACACACACTCTCCTGTCCGTGCCACGGCATCCATGCTTGGGCAGTGGGCCATGAGGCCCCTTCCCGCACCCAACGGCAGACACAGGACCTGAGAGGGAGGGGTAAGCAGTCAGGTGCAGAGCGCTCTTCTCACATGGCCTGCGGAGGTGAAGCCCTGAGCAGTCCTGGTAGTCATGCCCCCAGGGACTTGGACGGCCAGGAGGCTTGGGGACAGAGCTGAGTGGTCCCATGCTGAGCCGACCTCACAATATCTGGCACGACTCAGGTCAAATTAACTTGGTTTGTTTATGGAGGCTGGTGGAAAAAGGAATGGATGGAATTATGCCAGTAGAGTAACACAGAGGCACTCAGAGTTTTATGTTACCCAAGCTGAATGGGAACAATCTCAGCCTCACGCGGGGTTTGCATGTCTGCCTGCAGGTTAGGGGGAACGAAAAGTACTGTTAATGAAGATTTAATACCATGTAGTACAACTAGAGCTTTCCATGTGTAAGGAAATAATAAATTACAAAAAAGTCAAGTTACTCCTAGGCCAATATCAAGAGACCACAATAAAACTTGACATGATCCTAGTCTACAATTTATATACAGATATCCTATCTGAACACTCACCTGCCTATTGTTTCCCAAAATGACTAGAATGGTCTACCCCAATTTGGTATCCAAATAGAAAGCCTGGTACAAGCCTTGATGGGCAACCATGCACGGGTGAGAACGCAGGGATGGTGGCTACAGGGTGCTTGCCCGGGCTGGGGGCATCAAGGTCCTCTGCCACACTGTTCAAGGAAAATGTTCTCTAAGAAAATGCAAAACCTGATGAAGAAATGGGTGTGGCTAAGAGGTTTAGAGAAGCCCCCCAAAGGAGGAGAATGTACAGTGATGACACATCTCTGGGAGGGAAGCTTGTGAAAGAGAAGGCTGGCCACTCCTGATATTCAAACCCTTACTACCCCTCCTCTCCTCACGAGGGGGCTGATTTGGGGGAAGATGAAGGCTTTTGGGACTGTCCCATGGGCAGCATCAGAGATGCTGTGGGCTTGGCTCTAGACCACTGCAGGGAAGCGAGTCAAATCAACTCTTCAGTTTCTCAGGATACAGAAGTTGTATGTACACTACACTGCAGTCTAGTGAGTGTTCAACAGTGCTACTTTTAAACAATGTACATACCTTAATTTGAAAATATTGCTGAATAACCCTGACCATCCTCTGACTTTTCAGCCAGTCACACCTTTCTGCTGGGGGAGGGTCTCGCCTCCACGCTGAGGGCTGATTGCTCATGAGGGCAGTGGCTGCCGATGGCAGGGGCGGCTGGGGCAGCCGCGGTAAGACAATGAAGTCTGTGGCACCATCCACTCTTCCTTTCACGAACGATTTCTCCATTGCACATGATGCTGTTTGATAGCATTTTACTCATGGTACCATTTCTTTCAAAATTGGAGTCAGTCCTCTCAAACCCACTTAGAAGAAGCTACTGCTTCACTACGTTGGTGATATTCTAGATCCATCTTCACTCGCAACAGATTCCATCTCAAGAAGCCACTTTCTTTGCTCTCCCATTGGAAGCAGCTCCTCATCTGTTCAAGTTTTGTCATGAGATGCAGCAATTCAGTCACCTCCTCAGGCTGCACTTGTGATTCCAATACTCCTGTTTCCCCTACGCCTGCAGTGACGTCCTCCACTAAAATCATGAACCCTGCAGGTCCTCCATGAGGGCTGGAATCAACTTCTTCCCAACTCCTGTGAATGTTGATATTTTGACCTCTTCCCATGAACCATGAATACTCTGAATGGCACCTAGAATGAATTCCTTCCAGAAGTTTTTCCAATTACTGCCCAGTTCCATCACAGGAATCCCTATCTATGAAATGTGTTTTTTTAATATTAAGGCTTGAAAGTCTACATTGCTCCCTGGTCCATGGACTGCAGAATGGATGCTGTGTGAGCAGGCAGGAAAACAGCATGAATCTCATCCGTCCCCATCAGAGCTCTTGGGTGACCAGGTGCCTTGTCAGTGAGCAGTCATATTCTGAGAGGAATCTTTATTTCGTGAGCAGTAGGTCTCAACACTGGGCTTAAAATATCCAGTAAACCATGATGTAAACGGATGGGCTGTCTTCCAGGCTTTGTTGTCCCATTCACAGAGCACAGGCAGAGTACATTCAGCATAATTCTTAAAATCCAAGGATTTTCGGAATGCCCAGTGAGCGCTGGCTTCTACTTAAAGCCCCCAGTGGCACTCACCCCCGACGAGAGCCAGCCTGTCCCCGGAAGCTGGGGTGCCAGGCACTGACTCTCCTCTGCAGCTGTGGAGGTCCTGGATGGCGTCTTCTCCCCACAGAAGGCTGTTCGTCTGCCTGGGAAACCTGCTGGGTGGCGCAGCCGCCTTCACGGGGCCCCTCAGCGGGGCCTCGGGACACCTGCTGCAGCTCCCCCACCAGCCCCTGCAGCCTCACCTGCACTCGGATGCCATGGAGACGCTCCTTTCCTGGAGCCTCAGAGCCAGCCTCTGCCGGCCTCAGACTTTCTCCTGCAGCTTCCTCCCCTCTCGCAGCCTTCGTAGACAATGAAATCCCTCTCATGTGAGCAACATGGCTGTTTTGCTTTCCAATCACTTACTGGAGAAGCATTTCTAATTTCTTTCAAGAACCTTTCCTTTGCATTCACTTGGAAACTTGAAAGGTACAAGAGGCTCAGCTTTCATCCTATCTCGGGGTCTGACCTGCCTTCCTCTCTGAGCTTAATCATTTCTAGCTTTTGAGTTAAAGTGAGAGACGTGCTACTCTTCCTGTCACTTCAACACTAGAGGACATTGTAGGGTTATTCACTGGCCTAATTTTAAGATTGTTGTGTCTCAGGGAATAGGAAGGCCCAAGCAGAGTGAGAGAGACAGGGAACTGCTGGTCAGTGGAACAGTCAGAACACACACAACATTTAGGAATTAGGTTTACTGTCCTCTACGGGCACGGTTCGTGGCACGCCAAAACAATTATAACAGCAACATCAGAGATCACTGCTCACAGACACCATAATAAATATAATAATCAGGAGAAAGTCTGAAATATGGCAAGAACTACCAAAAGTGACACAGAGGCATGAAGTGAGTAAATGCTTTTGGGAAAACGGTGCCAGTGGACTTAGAAGCAGGGATGCCCCAAACCTTCAAGTGTTAAAACACAAGTGTCTGCAAAGCTCAATAAAATGAGGTCTGCCTGCAACTAAACACAACCCACTCTCCTTTTATGCTTTGTTTCCTAAGGAAATTGCTCTTAGAGAAGCAGCTTTACTAATATAGCCCAGGAAAAATGCAAAATTCACTTTGGGAAGCAAGAGGTGCACCTTTTTGCCCCATCAGCCTCCAGGTCTCTTCACTGGGAGGTCTGGGAGCTTGGCAGTGTGACCAGAACAGAGAACGCTGGAAGTCGCACACCGAGGACTATCACGTGTTTGCCCGACTGCCACACAGTGCCTCTGGCCCCGTGTTTCTGGGTGTGATGCGCCTGAGGCTGACTTTGGAGGCACACAGGGTAGCAGGAGGCTTGACTTCCCTGTCCCACAGCTCCCAGTGGCGAGCCCCCAGCTGACCCGGGCAGGGCACCCGGACGGTGACCAGCAGCCATTGTTCATTTGATTCATTCACCACTTAAGACATTCACTGCCTGCCCCACACACTCCTTTTTTTTCTGTCTCCTCTCCAATATTAAAAAGTTTCTACAGAAAATGAAAATGACAACTGACAGATTTCTAGATGAAGTCTTCTTTCTTACAGCCAACTTTTAAGTGTCTTCTTGAATCTGTTCTTTAAGGTAAAGTGTTTTGAGTACTTCCTTTCCATTGTAGGAGTCCTCATTCTGACACTATAAAAATGGTCATTTTTGGTGGGGAGCCAAGATGGCGGCATGAGTAGAGCAGTGGAAATCTCCTCCCAAAAACACATATACCTATGAAAATATAACAAAGACAACTCTTCCTAGAATAAAGACCAGAGGACACAGGACAACATCCAGACCACATCCACACCTGCGAGAACCCAGCGCCTTGCAAAGGGACAGCCCAAGCCAGGCGACACCCACAGCAACAGCAGAGATAAACTCCATAGCAGCTGGGCAGAAAGCAGAAGCCCTGTCTGCGCGCAGCTACCCAGCACAAGCCACTAGACGTCGCTATTCTCCCAGGAGAGGAAGGCCACAAACCAACAAGAAGGGAAGTTCTTCCAGCCATCATTCGTCCCAAGCTCTACAAACTATTCCTATCACCATGAAAAGACAAAATTACAGGCAAACCAAGATCACAGAGACACCAGAGAAGGAGACAGACTTAACCAGTCTTCCTGACAAATAATTCAAAATAAAAATCATAAACATGCTGACAGAGATGCAGAGAAATACGCAAGAGAAATGGGATGAAGTCCGGAGGGAGAGCACAAATGCCAGAAAGGAGATCACAGAAATGAAACAAACTCTGGAAGGATTTATAAGCAGAATGGATAAGATGCAAGAGGCCATTGATGGAATTGAAACCAGAGAACAGGAAAGCATAGAAGCTGACACAGAGAGAGATAAAAGGATCTCCAGGAATGAAACAATATTAAGAGAACTGTGTGACCAATCCAAAAGGAACAATATCCATATTACAGGGGTACCAGAAGAAGAAGAGAGAGGAAAAGGGACGGAAAGTATCTTGGAAGAAATAATTGCTGAAAACTTCCCCAAACTGGGGGAGGAAATAATCAAACAGACCATGGAAATACACAGAACCCCCAACAGAAAGGATGCAAAGAAGACAACACCAAGACACATAATAATTAAAATGGCAATGATCAAGGACAAGGAAAGAGTTTTAAAGGCAGACAGAGAGAAAAAGGTCACCTATAAAGGAAAACCCATCAGGCTAACATCAGACTTCTCGACAGAAACCCTACAGGCCAGAAGAGAATGGCATGATATACTTAATGCAATGAAACAGAAGGGCCTTGAACCAAGGATACTGTATCCAGCACAACTATCATTTAAATATGATGGCAGGATTAAACAATTCCCAGATAAGCAAAAGCAGAGGGAATTTTCTTCCCACAAACCACCTCTACAGGGCATCTTACAGGGACTGCTCTAGATAGGAGCATTCCTAGAAATAGCACAGAACAAAACACCCAACATATGAAGAATGGAGGAGGAGGAATAAGAAGGGAGAGAAGAAAAGAATCTCCAGACAGTGTATATAACAGCTCAATAAGCGAGCTAAGTTAGGTGGTAAGATACTAAAGAGGCTAACCTTGAACCTTTGGTAACCACGAATCTAAAGCCTGCAATGGCAATAAGTACATATCTTTCAATAGTCACCCTAAATGTAAATGGACTGAATGCACCAATCAAAAGACACAGAGTAACAGAATGGATGAAAAAGCAAGACCCATCTATATGGTGCTCACAAGAAACTCACCTCAAACCCAAAGACATGTACAGACTAAAAGTCAAGGGATGGAAAAACATATTTCAGGCAAACAACAGTGAGAAGAAAGCAGGGGTTGCAGTACTAATATCAGACAAAATAGACTTCAAAACAAAGAAAGTAACAAGAGATAAAGAAGGACACTACATAATGATAAAGGGCTCAGTCCAACAAGAGGATATAACCATTCTAAATATATATGCACCCAACACAGGAGCACCAGCATATGTGAAACAAATACTAACAGAACTAAAGGGGGAAATAGACTGCAATGCATTCATTTTAGGAGACTTCAACACACCACTCACCCCAAAGGATAGATCCACCGGGCAGAAAATAAGTAGGGACACGGAAGCATTGAACAACACAGTACAGCAGCAGACGGACCTAATAGACATCTATAGAACTCTACACCCAAAAGCAACAGGATATACATTCTTCTCAAGTGCACATGGAACATTCTCCAGAATAGACCACATACTAGCTCACAAAAAAAACCTCAGTAAAATCCAAAATACTGAAATTCTACCAACCAATTTTTCAGACCACAAAGGTATAAAAGTAGAAATAAATTCTACAAAGAAAACAAAAAGGCTCACAAACACATGGAGGCTTAACAACATGCTCCTAAATAATCAATGGATCAACGAACAAATTAAAATAGAGATCAAGGAATATATAGAAACAAAAGACAGCAACAACACAAAGCCCCAACTTCTATGGGATGCAGCGAAAGCAGTCCTAAGAGGAAAGTGTATAGCAATCCAGGCACACTTGAAGAAGGAAGAACAATCCCAAATGAATAGTCTAACATCACAATTATCAAAATTGGAAAAAGAAGAACAAATGAGGCCTAAAGTCAGCAGAAGGAGGGACATAATAAAGATCAGAGAATAAATAAACAAAATTGAGAAGAATAAAACAATAGCAAAAATCAATGAAACCAAGAGCTGGTTCTTTGAGAAAATAAACAAAATAGATAAGCCTCTAGTCAAACTTATTAAGAGAAAAAGAGAATCAACACAAATCAACAGAATCAGAAATGAGAATGGAAAAATCACAACAGACTCCACAGAAATACAAAGAATTATTAAAGACTACTATGAAAACCTATATGCCAACAAGCTGGAAAACCTAGAAGAAATGGACAACTTCCTAGAAAAATACAACCTCCCAAGACTGACCAACGAAGAAACACAAAAGTTAAACAAACCAATTACGAGCAAAGAAATTGAAACAGTAATCAAAAAACTACCCAAGAACAAAGCACCCGGGCCAGACGGATTTACCTCAGAATTTTATCAGACACTCAGAGAAGACATAATACCCATTCTCCTTAAAGTTTTCCAAAAAATAGAAGAGGAGGGAATACTCCCAAACTCATTCTATGAAGCCAACATCACCCTAATACCAAAACCAGGCAAAGACCCCACCAAAAAAGAAAATTACAGACCAATATCCCGATGAATGTAGATGCAAAAATACTCAATAAAATATTAGCAAACAGAATTCAACAGTGTATCAAAAGGATCAGACACCATGACCAAGTGGGATTCATCCCAGGGATGCAAGGATGGTACAACATTCAAAAATCCATCAACATCATCCACCACATCAACAAAAAGAAAGACAAAAACCACATGATCAGCTCCATAGATGCTGAAAAAGCATTTGACAAAATTCAACATCCATTCATGATAAAAACTCTCAGCAAAATGGGAATAGAGGGCAAGTACCTCAACATAATAAAGGCTATATATCATAAACCCACAGCCAACATTATACTGAACAGTGAGAAGCTGAAAGCTTTTCCTCTGAGATCGGGAACCAGACAGGGATGCCCATTCTCCCCACTGTGATTAACATAGTACTGGAGGTCCTAGCCACGGCAATCAGACAAAACAAAGAAATACAAGGAATCCAGACTGGTAAAGAAGAAGTTAAACTGTCACTATTTGCAGATGACATGATATTGTACATAAAAAACCCTAATGACTCCACCCCAAAACTACTAGACCTGATATCGGAATACAGCAAAGTTGCAGGATACAAAATTAACACATAGAAATCTGTAGTTTTCCTATACACTAACAATGAACCAATAGAAAGAGAAATCAGGAAAACAATTCCATTCACAATTGCATCAAAAAGAATAAAATACCTAGGAATAAATCTAACCAAAGAAGTGAATGACCTATACTCTGAAAACTACAAGTCACTCTTAAGAGAAATTAAAGGGGACACTAACAAATGGAAACTCATCCCATGCTCGTGGCTAGGAAGAATCAATATCATCAAAATGACCATCCTGCCCAAAGAAACATACAGATTTGATGCAATCCCTATCTAATTACCAGCAACATTCTTCAATGAACTGGAACAAATAATTCAAAAATTCATATGGAAACACCAAAGAATAGCCAAAGCAGTCCTGAGAAAGAAGAAAAAAGTAGGGGGGATCTCACTCCCCAACTTCAAGCTCTACTATAAAGCCATAGTAATCATGACAATTTGGTACTGCCACAAGAATAGAGCCACAGACCAGTGGAACAGACTAGAGACTCCAGACATTAACCCAAACATATATGGTCAATTAATATCTGATAAAGGAGCCATGGACATACAATGGCGAAATGACAGTCTCTTCAACGGATGGTGCTGGCAAAACTGGAAAGCTACATGTAGGAGAATGAAACTGGACCATTATCTAACCCCATATACAAAAGTAAATTCAAAATGGATCAAAGACATGAATGTAAGTCATGAAACCATTAAACTCGTGGAAAAAAACATAGGCAAAAATCTCATGGACATAAACATGAGTGACCTCTTCTTGAACATATCTCCCCAGGCAAGGAAAACAACAGCAAAAATGAAAAAGTGGGACTATATTAAGCTGAAAAGCTTCTGTACAGCAAAAGACACCATCAATAGAACAAAAAGGAACCCTACAGTATGGGAGAATATATTTGTAAATGAAAAATCCGATAAAGGCTTGACGTCCAAAATATATAAAGAGCTCACATGCCTCAACAAACAAAAATCAAATAATCCAATTAAAAAATGGGCAGAGGAACTGAACAGTTCTCCAAAAAAGAAATACAGATGGCCAACAGACACATGAAAAGATGCTCCACATCACTAATTATCAGAGAAATGCAAATTAAAACTACAATGAGGTATCACCTCACACCAGTAAGGATGGCTGCTATCCAAATGACAAACAACAACAAATGTTGGCAAGGCTGTGGAGAAAGGGGAACCCTCCTAACACTGCTGGTGAGAATGTAAATTAGTTCAACCATTGTGGAAAGCTGTATGGAGGTTCATCAAAATGCTCAAAACAGACTTACCATTTGACCCAGGAATTCCACTCCTAGGAATTTACCCTAAGAACGCAGCAATCAAGTTTGAGAAAGACAGACGCACCCCTATGTTTATCACAGCACTATTTACAATAGCCAAGAATTGGAAGCAACCTAAATGTCCATCGGTAGATGAATGGATAAAGAAGATGTGGTACATATACACAATGGAATACTACTCAGCCATAAGAAGAGGGCAAATCCTACGATTTGCAACAACATGGATGGACCTGGAGGGTATTATGCTCAGTGAAATAAGCCAAGTGGAGAAAGAGAGATACCAAATGATTTCACTCATCTGTGGAGTATAAGAACAAAGGAAAAACTGAAGGAAAAGCAGCAGAATCACAGAACCCAAGAATGGACTAACCGCAGTTCCTGTGTGGTGACCTCCAATGAGTTCTACACAATGGTATAAAGGGCATATCAAAGTGTGGGCAAAGGGTCTGTTTGTGTTTATACAGAGGATCAAAGCCTAATTTGGCTACCCAGAAAATGAACTAAGATATGATATGAAAAAGAACTTCCAACATCAGCACTCTCTGGAAGAGTCATACCAGAAGATAATCATCAAAAAACCTCAACAACGATCCAGGTGATGCTGCAGTTGTAGGTGCATTCATTCCACCGGTTCCTGGACTTGCCATTGGAATGAAGGAGATATCTAAGCTGGCCTGTGCATACAGTAAAACAACAAATTTGACTGGATCTATACTGTTGGAACTCAACCAAGAATTAGAAGTGCAGGTTGCAGCGCTCCAAAATCTTATGACTACAGACTATCTACTGTTAAAAGAACATATGGGATGTGAACAGTCCCCAGGAATGGGTTGTTTTAATTTGTCTGATTTCTCTCAGACTGTTCAAGTTCAGTTGGACAATATCCACCATATCATAGATAAGTTTTCACAAATGCCTAGGGTGCCTAACTGGTTTTCTTGGCTTCACTGGAGATGGCTGGTAATTATAGATCTGCTTTGGTTATGTAACTGTATTCCTATTATGTTAATGTGTGTGTGCAATTTAATTAGTAGTTTAAAACCTATACATGCTTAAGTTACTCTACAAGAAGATATGTCAAAGAAATAATCAATCTTCCCATGTTTTCTTCCGTCATCTACCTCTATAGCTTTTCTTCTTCCTTCCTAATTACAACCCTTAAATAGAATTCGTGCCTCATATCGAATTTACCGAGTATCATAATTCTTCCAAGTGGTAAAGATACCTCAAGACAAATGCTGGGCCTAGAAGCCACAGGGCATAAATATGCAAAGAAGTAAAAAGCTAACCTTTTCAAACAATATGGCTACTCTCTCACTTACCAACTTTACATTTCCCTGTATGGCCCCGGAAGATGACTGGTTAGCCAAAGACTGGTTAGTATGATTCCTCAAGGGAGGAACAACCTAAGACAGGCACAGTCGCAGGGGAGCCATCAGGTGAGAAATTGGGGATCAACAGAGGTGAGGCTTAGAACCTCACCCCCCCTGTTTTGAGAGAAATCTTCTGCATCCATGGATGTTTTATTGCCCTTGTCTAGCTTGGATTAACACATAGTCTACAGGCACACACCTGATCATCTACATTTGCTCTCTTACAACACTAAACTGTGTTTTCTACCTTTACCTTGCATCTACCTACCAACTTCAGCATTTTATTTAAAAAAAAATAATAATAATAAAGGGAGAAATGTGGGATTCACATATAAATCAAGTATAAAAATCAAATAAATATTCATATTTGACCTGATTGTTTATAGTTCATAATGAGTGATCAAAACCGAAAGTTTTTGTGATGACTGCCCTTGTACTGTTCACCATGTAAGAACTTATTCACTATGTAAGAATTTGTTCACCATGTAAAAAAAAAAAGGGCATTTTTATGATATACAAATGACACAGTTTAGACAGATGGAAACAAAGCCTGGGAACTTTCCATGGAGGGGAGTTCTCCACGTTCACTGTGGCTTGAGGATCAGTTTTCTTTCCTACTCAGGTGCCACCTTCTTATGTGGCCCCAAGTCGCTGGTTTTCCTTACAGCAAACCACATGTCCAGGAGAGGATGGAGCCTTTAGGTCATACGATCCCGTCTCGGTATCTGAGCCATCCACGTGTGGACCATGAAAATGTTTTCAAAGATGATCATTTTAATGACTTACCAAGAGGCTTTTACTGAGTTACCCATTAAGACGCTAAAGTGGGGAACAAAGTAGACAACCCAAGGCTACAGGATAAAGCGGGAGGAGCTGTCTCTAGAATAATTCACGCTTTTGTAGTTGCCGGTTGAATCCTGTTTGAAGTTCATGCGAGGTAACCAGAGCCTCCTTATCCATCAGGCCTTTAATATTATGGGGTTTTAAGAAATAGAATCTGCCTCTTGTGTAACAATGAAACTGGCTTTATGGCTCTCAAAGGCTCCTGAAGTGAATTCCTAACTCTGAAAAGGGAAATGAATGTTCTACAAAAAATCTAAGTGACTCACTTTTTCTACAGTATGAAACTATCTTAAACAATGGTGTGCTTAAGAGAAGCCAAATTTATTCTAATGCTAAAATGAATCTGAGCAGTGACTCTAGGTGAACAGTTACTCTTATTGAAAAGGGTTTTATATGGGGCTCGTATAAAAAAGCTTAGAAATCCTAAGGTGGTCCTGGCTTGCCCAGGCCTGTGACAGGAGCAGATTCACAATAATGTGTCACTGGGCCACCTGCTGAGGATTACTGGCTCCCCCCAAACCATCCCTCTCCAAATAACTTAACTTACAACCAATTCCAAATCAGTGATCTCAGACTGAAAGACAGTGACAGCAACAAGAAGCAACTGGCTTTAACAGTTAAAGTCCTGCACTCCTTCTGCAACATACTTGTCTTGTTTCCAACTTCCTGCAGGAGGCATGATACGTGCCTCTCATTCTGGCTCGTCAGCCCCAGGACCCCAGTGCCCGTGCCAGCAGTCACTTGTAGTGACATCAGTGGTGGTCCAGGGTCAGGGTGGTCCTACCCCGCTGCCCATCTAGGGGCTCCCTGAGTGCACTGGGCCCCCAGGCACAGTGCTGCTCAGCACCCATACTCCACCAGACCACCCTGGCCCGCCTCCATGCACTGACCACCATGCCTGGGGCTGATGCTCCACTTCTCAGCCATGCTGTGATCTTGCAGGAGAGAAGAGCCAGTTCCAGACAGTTTAGACTTGAATCAGCAGTTACTGTCATGAGCCAGTAAACTATCAGCCCTGGGATTCTAGCACCAGACTGGACAGCAGATGTGACAACCCGGAGAGCCAGCCCAGGCAGGGTGACATTGAGCCCCCAGACAGTATCCTTGGAGATGATGTACTTGAGCTATATGAGTGGACTCAGGATTCCAAATGGTCTAGGGTCACCTGGGACAATTGCAGGACACACACTGGTGAGGGCGCATCCCGCAGCTGGGATGCCAGGCAGGAACACCACCGGGAGCACCATTTTCCTGTCTTGGTGTAAAGCTGCCATGAAGAGAAACCCAGGGAACTTGGGAAGGGATAAAGAAGGGAAGGTTTTCACATGAATCCAGGATAGAATTTAGGAAATAACCTACAAGTTACACCTGAGATGGCTGACAACTTATCAGGTGTGCAAGAGAGAACGAGACTTCCTCCCCCACCCGTGGAGCCCCATGCCCTAGGCCTTACACCACCCATTATTATAGGATAAGGCTACCTTCCCTTTTATAATTGTACCACACTGGGATGTCAGCATCATTTCTGGAACATTCTGAAAGTTTCAGGGGCTGTTTCATGGCATCTCCAGGGGGATCCTGGCACACACATCCTAGGGTATCAGCCTGACAAGCATAAGCATCTGGCTCAGCCCTGCCCTCCCTCCTGCCCACCCACACCAGCTGATGGAGGGGCTGATGGCGGCCATTCCTTCCCTGCCTCCAGGACCCATCAGATATACACCTCTGGATGGCTCAGATGGGTCGGCCCTCAGGGATGCTGCTGAAGCTGGACTCCAGCCGGTGGAGCCATGGCACTGTCCTTGCCTCTGTGCCAGCCCTCCTCGTCTGCGCCAAGTCCTCGTCCCCGTCCTGTCTCACATCTCTGGGCACCACACTGCCCAGGTGGTAGGTCCCACCCAGCCTTTCAAGAAAAGGAGCTCTGGGCACTTGCAGCTCTCAGGCCTGCTGGCAGCCCTCCATCCTCATGCTGCCCACGCTCTCGCCTGGCCACACCCAGAGCAGCTGGAGGGCAGCTCGCATGGCCGGTGGGTGAGAGGCTGTGCAGGGCAGGAGAGCACTGGCCATCGCGTCAGAGAGCAGGCGTGTCAGAGACATTTCCCTCAGGACTCAATGACTTTAACAGAGAAGACGGCAAATGTACACTGAAGGAACTTGTTAGCCCAGAGTTGGGAGTTCACTGAAAACAGCTTCTAGAATGGGTCAGAGGAATGAATGGCTACAGAAGTCCACGATGCACTATTCAGGCAAATCAGAAAGACACTAACCCTCACAGGTGCTCCTACGACGCTTCCACAGAACACCCCTCTTGCTACTTGTAAAAACGGACTCTTGAATCAGGTTGACTGCAGGTCACATCCACGGTGGCACATGTGATGCTCTCTCTGAAGCAGGTCTGAGAGTCCTGCTGCCCCAGGAAGGCCTGCCCAAGCCCCTCCGCAGGGCTCCTCACTCACATGGCCTTAGGCATGAATGATTAATAAGGAGACTAGCAACCCAAAAGTCATCAGGAAAAATGGGTGGCCAAGTTAGATGGCCAGAGATGAGCAAACACCCAAAGGGAAAATAGGTAAAAGATGACTAATTTTGGTCCATTTCCCAGGGTTCCAACTTAATGTAAGAATATAGACCTCAACAGATGAGCTGTGAAGAAACACTGATAGGGTAAACAGTCCTTGGCTTTCAAGAAAATAATTTTTGATTAGGAAACTAGCTTAAAACAGAGATGTTTTAATGTTGCCAGTAACAATGGTTGAATTTTTGTTTCTTGTATTTCATTTTCAAAAACAATTCCCACCACCACTACAGTACTTACAAAGATCTACAGAATTACCACCATTACTTAACCCTCCCCTGGAAATTCTAGAAATGAAGCAGCACAGAAATAGAAAGAACCAGCAGTGTAGGTCACAGGCCGGATGCACATATATTTAGTATACAAGAGCATAAACTAAATAAATTCATTTGATCTAATAATTGAGGGTTTGGATACCAAAACAAAGAACCCAAGTCAATTCGTTCTTAGAAATCAAAATTAGTGAGACAGCAAAAGCAAAGGTGAGACCAGGTAACATTCAAAGGAGTAACAAAATATTAAAAGTAACGACCAGGGGATACACAGAAAAGGACTCCAACATTGCAGAGACAAAGTAATCTGCAACAGGAAGACATGCTGGGGACCTTGAGTGTTGTCATTTTTTCCAATGTAATGGATGCTTAACCTAGTCTAAATCCAAATTGTAAGGAATTTTAAAATGACAAAATTTTTCTAAACTTTACATGAAATAACAAAATGGCAGCACAGAAATTAGGGGAAAATAAAACATTCTGGAGAAATCTGCCCTTGTAGGTACTGAGCTGCACTGTAAGTCCCTCTCTCCAGGAGCGGGGCACACTCAGGAGCTGCTAGATCAATGGGAGGAGGTGGGCTCTGTGCAGACCCCTGCGGGCAGGAAAGCCTGTGCACAATGAAGGGGCCAGCTGGCAGTGACCAGGAGGCCCCCATCCACCAGCAGGCGGGGCTGGACCAAATGCCTGAGAGTCTGGGAGACCCCCAGTTGACATCAGAGGCCAAAATACTTGCCAGCTGCTTCAGTGCAAAACGCACCCTCAACATGGAAAACGAGGAGACATGTAAGCAAAGAGGTCAGAATAGGGAAGGTGGAAGCCTAAATGCTTGGGCAAAGCAGAAAGACAACTAGTTAACTACATAAGAAGTTCTACAGATTAAAAGCTCATAACAACACTACAAGACCAGTGACAAATGGGAACTATCTGGAAGCCAGACCATAGATCATGCATGTGTGTTCCTGCACTGCACAAGAAAAGGCAGTCAGTGGAACGAGTCAATGGTTTGCATGTAAGGAAATTAAAAATCCAAGAAACACACTTGCTCAAGTAGCCTTACCAGCCGTTACAGGGATAAAATTAAGTACGACACTTCTTTAAATCTCTCATTAGCCAGGATGCAGAAAATAAAACTATGCAATGTTTCTCAGACTGGAGTGTAGTGATTAACTGCTGGTGGCCGCTCGAGCAGACACGGATGAAGCATTCCACTTGGAAAGCAATTGGGCACCTTGGCACCAAACCTTAACCTTGAGACAATAGACTTTACATTCAGGGCTTTTGGACAGGTAGAGACAAACATTTTTAAGGATCCCATCCTAGCATTACTTATAGTGAAGACCATTAGGTAAAGACCCTAAACATTCTGTAATGTTTAAAGACATACAATAGGCTTACATATAAGATTTGCTTACAATAATATCTAATAATGTGGGAACACACTTTGTAATTTTTAGTTTATTGTTCAGACATGAATTTCCATGTCCACAACTATCACAAAAACAAGTGACAGGGACACACTGAGACCTCTCTCCAGGGAAGATCCCAAGGGGGGGGTTTGAGTTTCACGGATCATGTGGGAACCCCTTCCCGCGGCCCAAGCGGCTGACACCTCCCCGAATGCCTGTCCTGCGGCTGGTCCCTTTATTGAAAGCCCCACCCATCCCTCGTGCCACAGGCCACCATTTTGCGCTGGGGAGCAGGCGTGGGCCCAGCTGTGCCTGCAATCTGTCCCTCCTGCCTGGGTCCCCAAGCCAGCAGCTTATGTGACTGGGGTGCCCTCTTCCCACATTCCCTGTGCCCTCAGAGTCCTGTCTCTGGGCAACACCACGGCTCACCTGGAGGCGGGAGCTAGGGGATCCACCCAGGGCTGGAGGCCCCTGCACCCACCGCCTCCCTGCGGGACAGCAGTGTCCAGGAACCACAGAGCAAATGTCCCTCCCTCTGGATGGGAGCTGCCTGCTGGGCGTGAAGCGGCACCAACTGCAGAAAGTTATCTCAGAGACAATGCCAGCCCTGCTCTTATTCCTTCATGTGGGCACCTCACTCCCGGGGCACAGCAGTGCCTCGCCTCTGGCTGGGCTGCGTGTCCTATGAGCACTCTGCACCCAGACAGGATGACTGGCTGAGCAGCCACCAGCTGACGAGGAGCAGCGCCTTCCTCTGGGTTCAGGATGGCAGGCTATGTGCACTGAAAGGCCAGGGGCAGACTGCTCTTCATTCACAGTATGGGACAGAAAACCCTGGAAAGAGATCCCGCCAGGGATGGGGTCAGGTGCCTGCAGAGGGTCGCCTCTGCAGCGCCTGCAATCGACTACCCACCAGGTGAGCTCATCTCTAGAAGTCCTGTGGATCTTAGAGCTTCGCCATTCTGGGGCTGCTGGCAGTCCTGGTGCAATTACTTCCTAAGATCCCACAGCCGTTATAGTGACACTATCCCAGAGCCTGAGAGTCAGAGTTAGATACTCTGGACAGTGAAGTAGTCTGGGATTTTGCCAATTCTCAAATAGAGAAAAAAAGAGTTTGAAGGTACAATATTTTCAGTTCTAATAAACTCAAAACAATTTCTATTCAGTCCAGTGAAGATCCGTTGTTGTGGTTGACGTGTACCTCAGCCACATGACCAGGCAAAATGAGACACCTCACTTGTCCCAGCTCATCAGCTGACCCCAGAATATTTTTTTTTGTATCATTAACCTACAATTACATGAACATTATGTTTACTAGACTCCCAGATCACCAAGTCCCCCCCACATACCCCATTACAGACACTGTCCATCAGCATAGTTAAGATGCTACAGAGTCACTACTTGTCTTCTCTGTGTTGTACAGCCCTCCCCATACCCCCCCCAGACATTATACATGGGGGCTAATGTTAATGCCCCCATCCCACCGCCCCCTTATCCCTCCCTTCCAACCCATCCTTCCCAGCCCCTTTCCCTTTGGTAACTGTTAGTCCATTCTTGGGTTCTGTGATTCTGCTACTGTTTTGTTCCTTCAGCTTTTTCTTTGTTCTTATACTCCACAGATGAGTGAAATCATTTGATACTTGTCCTTCTCCACCTGGCTTATTTCACTGAGCATAATACCCTCTAGCTCCATCCATGCTGTTGCAAATGGTAGGATTTGTTTTCTTAAGGTTGAATAATATTCCAATGTGTATATGTAACACATCTTCTTTATCCATTCATCTACTGATGAACACTTAGGTTGCTTCCATTTCTTGGCTATTGTAAATAGTGCTGCAATAAACATAGGGGTGCATGTTTTTTTCAAACTGCACTGCTGCATTCTTAGGATAAATTCCTAGGAGTGGAATTCCTGGGTCAAATGGTATTTGGAGTTTTGGAGGAACCTCCATACTGCTTTCCAATAAATGGTTGAACTAATTTACATTCCCACCAGTAGTGTAGGAGGGTTCCCCTTTCTCCACAATTTCACCAACATTTATTGTTGTTTGTCTTTTGGATGGCAGTGATCCTTACTGGTGTGAGGTGATATCTCATTGTGGTTTTAATTTGCATTTCTCTGATGATTAGCGATGTGGAGCTTCTTTTCATATGCCTGTTGGCCATCTGAATTTCTTCTTCGGAGAAGTGTCTGTTCAGATCCTGTGCCCATTCTTTAATTGGATTATTTGCTTTTTGTTTGTTGAGGTGCATGAGCTCTTTATATATTTTGGATGTCAACCCTTTATCGGATCTGTCATTTATGAATATATTCTCCCATACTGGGATAATGACTTTTTGTTCTATTGGTGGTATCCTTTGCTGTACAGAAGCTTTTCAGCTTGATATAGTCCTACTTGTTCATTTTTGCTTTTGTTTCCCTTGCCTGGGGAGATACGTTCATGAAGAAGTTGCTCATGTTTATGTCTAAGAGATTTTTGCCTATGTTTTTTTCTAAGAGTTCTATGGTTTCACAACTTACATTCAGGGCTTTGATCCATTTCAAATTTACTTTTGTGTATGGGGTTAGACAATAATCCAGTTTCATTCTCTTACATATAGCTGTCCAGTTTTGCCAACCCCAGCTGTTGAAGAGGCTGTCATTTCCCCATTGTATGTCCATGGCTCCTTTACCATATATTAATTGACCATATATGTTTGGGTTAATATCTGGACACCCTATTCTGTTCCACTAGTTTGTGGGTCTGTTCTTGTGCCAATACCAAATTGTCGTGATTACTGTGGCTTTGTAGTAGAGCTTGAAGTTGGGAAGTGAGATCCCCCCCTGCTTTATTCTTCCTTCTCAGGATTGCTTTGGCTATTCAGGGTCTTTGGTGGTTCCATATGAAGTTTAAAACTATTTGTTCCAGTTTGCTGAAAAATGCTGTTGCTATTTTGATAGGGATTGCAATGAATCTGTAGATTGCTTTAGGCAGGATGGCCATTTTGATGATATTAATTCTTCCTAACCAAGAGCATGGGATGAGTTTCCATTTGTTAGTGTCCTCTTTAATTTCTCTTAAGTGTGTCTTGTAGTTTTCAGCGTATAGATCTTTCACTTCCTTGGTTAGGTATATACCTAGGTATTTTATTCTTTTTGATGCAATTGTGAATGGAATTGTTTTCCTGATTTCTCTTTTTGCTAGTTCATTGTTAGTGTATAGGAAAGCAATAGATTTCTGTGTATTGATTTTGTATCCTCCAACTTTGCTGAATTCCAGTATTAGTTCTAGTAGTTCTGGAGTGAAGTCATTAGGGTTTTTTATGTACAATATCATGTCATCTGCAAATAGTGACAATTTGACGACTTCTTTACCAATCTGGATTCCTTGTATTTCTTTGTCTGATTGCCGTGGCTGGGACCTCCAGTACTATGTTGAATAACAGTGGGGAGAAGGGGCATCCCTGTCTTGTACCCGATCTTAGAGGAAAAGCTTTCAGCTTCTCGCTGTTAAGTATGAAGTTGGCTGTGGGTTGGTCATATACGGCCTTTATTATGTTGAGGTACTTGCCCTCTATACCCATTTTGTTGAGAGTTTTTATCATGAATGGATGTTGAATTTTGTCAAATGCATTTTTGGTGTCTATGGAGATGATCATGTGTTTTTTGTCCTTGTTTTTGTTGATGTGGTGGATGATGTTGATGGATTTTCGAATGTTGTACCAATCCTTGCATCCCTGATATGAATCCCACTTGATCATGGTGTATGATCCTCTTGATGTATTTTTGAATTCGGTTTGCTAATATATTGCTGAGTATTTTTGCATCTATGTTCATCAGGGATATTGGTCTGTAATTTTCTTTTTTTGGTGGGGTCTTTGCCTGGTTTTGGTATTAGAGTGATGCTGGCTTTATAGAATGAGTTTGGAAGTATTACCTCCTCTTCTATTTTTTGGAAAACTTTAAGGAGAATGGGTATTATGTCTTCCCTATATGTCTGATAAAATTTAGCAGTGAATCCATCTGGTCCGGGGATTTTGTTCTTGGGTAGTTTTTTGATTACCGATTCAATTTCATTGTTGGTAGTTGGTCTGTTTAGATTTTCTGTTTCTTCCTTGGTCAGTCTTGGAAGGTTGTATTTTTCTAGGAAGTTGTCCATTTCTTCTAGGTTTTCCAGCTGGTTAGCATATAGATTCTCATAATATTCTCTAATAATTCTTTGTATTTCTGTGGGGTCCGTCATGATTTTTCCTTTCCCATTTCTGATTCTGTTCATGTGTGTAGATTCTCTTTTTCTCTTAATAAGTCTGGCTAGGGACTTATCTATTTTGTTTATTTTCTCAAAAAACCAGCTCTTGGTTTGTTTTTTTCTATTGTTTTATTCTCAATTTTACTTATTTCCTCTGTGATCTTTATTTGTCCCTTCTGCTGACTTTAGGCCTCATTTATTCTTTTTTACAGTTTCAATAATTGTGACATACACTATTCATTTGGGATTGTTCTTCTTTCTTTAAATAGGCCTGGATTCTATATAATTTCCTTTTTGAAATGCCTTCGCTGTGCCCCACAGGCGTTGGGGCTTTGTGTTATTGTTGTCATTTGTTTCCATATATTCCTTGATCTGTATTTTAATTTGGTCATTGATCCATTGATTATTTAGGAGCATGTTGTTAAGCCTCCATGTGTTTGTGAGCCTTTTTGTTTTCTTTGTACAATTTAATTCTAGTTTTATACCTTTGTGGTCTGAGAAGTTGGTTGGTAGAATTTCAATCTTTTTGAATTTACTGAGGCTATTTTGTGGTCTAGTATGTGGTCTATTCTGGAAAATGTTCCATGGGCACTTGAGAAGAATGTGTATCCTGCTGCTTTTGGGTATAGAGTTCTATAGATGTCTGTTAGGTCCATCTGTTCTAGTGTGTTGTTCAGTGCCTCTGTGTCCTTATTTTCTGTCCGGTGGATCTGTCCTTTGGAGTGAGTGGTGTGTTGAAGTCTCCTAGATCGAATGCATTGCATTCTATTTCCTCCTTTAGTTCTGTTAGTATTTGTTTCACATATGTTGGTGCTCCTGTATTGGGTACATATATATTTATAATGGTTATATCCTCTTGTTGGATTGACCCCTTTATCATTATGTAATGTCCTTCTTTATCTCTTGTTACTTTCTTTATTTTGAAGTCTATTTTGTCTGATACAAGTACTGCAACACCTGCTTTTTTCTCCCTATTGTTTGCATGAAATACCCTTTTCCATCCCTTCACTTTTAGTCTGTGCATGTCTTTGGGTTTGAGGTGAGTCTCTTGTAAGCAGCATATAGATGGGTCTTGCTTTTTTATCCATTCTATTACTCTGTGTCTTTTGATTGGTGCATTCAGTCCATTTACATTTAGGGTGATTATTCAAAGATACGTACTTATTGCCATTGCAGGCTTTAGATTCATGTTACCAAAGGCTCAAGGGTAGATTCTTTACTATCTAACTTAACTCACTTATTAAGCTATTATAAACATGCTGTGATGATTCTTTATTTCTCTCCCTTCTTATTCTGCCTCCTGCATTCTTTATATGTTGGGTGTTCTTTTCTGTACTCTTTTGTGTTTCCTTTGATTTCTTTTGTGAATAGTTGATTTTATTTTTTGCATTTAGTTAATATTTGGTTGGTCTGCTTTCTTTGCTGTGATTTTATTTTCTCTGGTGACATCTATTTAGCCTTAGGAGTGCTTCCATCTAGAGCAGTTACTTTAAAATATCCTGTAGAGGTGGTTTGTGGGAGGCAAATACCCTCAACTTTTGTTTGTCTGAGAATTGTTTAATCCCTCCTTCATATTTAAATGATAATCGTGCTGGATACAGTATTCTTGGTTCAAGGCCCTTCTGTTTCATTGCATTAAATATATCATGCCATTCTCTTCTGGCCTGTAGGGTTTCTGTTGAGAAGTCTGACAATAGCCTGATGGGTTTTCCTTTGTACGTGGTCATTTTTTTCTCTCAGGCTGCCTTTAATACTCTGTCCTTGTCTTTACTCTTTGCCATTTCAATTATTATATGTCTTGGGGTTGTCCTCCTTGGGAGATCTGTGGACTTCCATAGTCTAGGAGACTATTTCCTCCTCCAGTTTGGGGAAGTTTTCAGCAATTACTTCTTCAAAGATACTTTCTATCTCTTTTTCTCTTCTTTTTCTTCTAGTACCCCTATAATACAAATATTGTTCCATTTGGATTGGTCACACAGTTCTCTTAATATTCTTTCATTCCTGGAGATCCTTTTCTCTCTCTCTGCATCAGCTTCTCTGCGTTCCTGTTCTGATTTCTACTCCATTAATGGCCTCTTGCACCTCATCCAGTCTGCTCTTAAGTCCTTCCAGAGATTGTTTCATTTCTGTAATCTCCCTCCTGACTTCATCCCTTAGCTCTTGCATATTTCTCTGCAGGTCCATCAGCATGGTTATGACCTTTATTTTGAATTCTTTTTCAGGAAGATTGATTATGTCTATTTCTCCAGGCCCTCTCTCAGGGTTTGTCTGGGTAATTCTCGACTGGATCAAATTCTTCTGCCTTTTCATGGTGATAGGCAGGTGGCATGTGTGTCAGCTGGGAGAACAAAGTCCGTTCCTGCTTGCTGGTTGCCTTGCCCTTCTCCACTGCCTGTGCCAGTTACCCGCACAGCGGGAGCAGCCTCTGGGTTGATCCCCTGAGCTGCTGTGGGCAGGGCAGCCCTTGGGGCAGTCCAGAGCCCTTTGGGGAGTGTCAGGCGTGCTGTGTGTGCTCTCCTGTGAGAACGGCGCCCCTTTGCACCTTGCCCCGGTTTCCACTGCCTGCACCAGGCAGCTGCGTGCTGGTGGCAGCCTCTGGGTCTGGCCTGGATAGCTCTGCATTGGGAAGAGACTCTGGGCAGCTGCTGTGGGTACAGCTGCTCTCCGGCAGCTGGGCTACCGTGGTGGGGTCGCGCCGGCTGGGGGAACGACTGGCAGGCTGCTTATCACCAGAGGGGCTTCAGGGCTGCGTTGCCACCCAGGGGGTTGGGGCGCTTCAAGTTCCTCAGGATTCCCGGCCTGCTGGGCTGAGTGTGCCAGGATGACTCCATCCAGCTGTGAGGCCCCTGTCCCTTTAAGACTTTCAAAAAGCACTCACTTTTCTTTTGTCACAGGGGAGCTAGCTGTGGGGACCCACTTACAGATTTTGCTTTTTGGTTTCCCTAATATCCAGCACACTGTGCAATGTGTGTCTGCACTCCCAGTGCAGATGGCTGGGGCTGGGTATTTAAGGAGTCCTGGGCTCCCTCTCCCTCCCCGCTCTGACTCCTCTCCTCCCGCCAGGGAGATGGGGTTGGGGGAGCGCTCAGGTCCCACCAGGCCACAGCTTGTATCTTACCCCCTTTGTGAGATGCTGACTTCTTGCAGATGTGGGTGTAGCCTGGCTGTTGTACTGTACCTTCTGGTCTCTGTTAGGCGTTGTTGTATTTTCAAAAATATATATGGTTTTGGGAGATTTCCACTGCCCTCCTCATGCTGCCATCTCAGCTCCTCCCCCAGAGTATTTTAAATACAATCGTAGATAAACGTAAGGGTAATGGAAATAGGAACCATACAAATAATTACAGGAAAACCACACTAACTCATCAGGCAGCTTGAAAAGCAGGACTTTCTGAAGTGGTAAAATATTTTAAAAATGATACCTTTAAATATAACGGTTTTGTTAAGGAAGAGCTCTGCAGGGTCCTATTTTTTCCCAATAGCTAAGAATGATTTTAAACACAGTCCAGAAGGGCAAGTACTCTAAAAGCAGCCCACGGTTTCCACACTCGCTGTCACTGGCTGGGTGGTACCAACCATCCCAACTCAGTTACTGCCACAGTCCAAGTCTGAAAGGCAGAGCCGGGCTCTCCGATGTGCCTCTCTGTCCATAAAGTGAACGTGGATAAAAGCTATACAACTTCCCACAGCACACTGGACATTTTAAAAATATTAAATGATGAAGCTAAACTTTGAAAAACTGTAATGGTTTATGTGATTCTTTTTGCCTTTGCATAAAAATTCAGAATCATGGCACCAGATTGTGTATTAGGTCGGGACCCATGCAACATCTCCAGAATGGACCGAGAAGTGTTTTCAGCACCGGTGTCTGCCTGGAGTCCAGATGTGCCACATGCAGCCAAGAGTAGGCACTGCATTGCTGGGACGGAAAGCGCTTTGCGATGGCCAGGTTGCTTATACACCACTTATTTTGTCTATGGTGATTAGGGGCTTTTCTGCTTATAATAACAATGCGCTGATTAGCTGATGAGTGCTGCTGCTTTTGTTTATTCACTGTACATCTGGAAATACTTCACCATTTGACCTCCATGGAAGCAGAATGACTTTCTTTCTCCCCTCCTCCGGGCTTTCCTTTATTAAACAGTTTATCTGAGAAGAGTTTAGAGCTCAGACTGACATCCACCACCGGTTTCCAAACCCGATTCCAACCTACGTGTGCGTGGGAGGGGTCTTACCAAGCACCAAGCAATTGTCAAATGCCAGCAGGGTGTCCAATAACTCAACTCAATTCTGATTCTATCTGCCCAGAGCCAGCCGCACATTCCCAAGGCAAAGGCTGTCACGCAGCACCACCCTCCACCAACTCCAGATGCCAGGCACAAGCCCCAGGCTGTTCCCTGTGCTTCTGACCCCCAGCTGCAGACTGGAGGTTCCCATGACCCCCTCCTTGGGCTCTGGAACTCAGGAGAACACCTATGTTTGCACATATAATAAAAGATACAAGTTAACATCCAGATGAAGAGACCCAGAGGGTAAAGTCCCGAATCTGTTGGGGAGCTTGGGGCCTGGGCCAGTGGCAGGTGGGGTGTCTCTCCAACAGAGGAGATGCAAACGGAAAAGACCAGCTTTTCTTGGGCCGTTTTGTGAGGCTTCACTGCGTAGTCCTGCCTAATTCGTTCACTGCTGGTTGGTTCACCCTCCAACCCCGCCCTTGGCTGGGGTCCAAAGGTCCCTTGTTAACATGACAAAACACCCATTTCACCTTTAAAGCTCTGAAGTGTTTTCAGGAACTGTGGCTAAACACTAAGTATACCTGAGAAATATACTTTTGGTCATATGAATGACCAAAAATATACTTGTTGTAACTCATTATATTGTGCCCCCAAATGAACCAAGTACGAACTGCTGTGTCTGCTGCCTCTTTAACAGTAAGCATCGCCGTCCCTTTACCAACAGAAATCCCATCAACTAACTTAGGAGAATTAAATAATCAGGTGGAAGGGAGCTCGTCACAACAACATTCATTCCTGATGAAGAGGTGGATTCCATGAACAGCCTGAAGTCACGAACAGGACCAGCTGAGGTCAGAAGCCAGGATCCTGACCCTCGGTGCTCAGCCTCGTGCTGTCAGAAAGCGTATGCCCGGACCCCTCATCTGACTGATATGTGGGTACCATGCACATGCAGAATGTGCCGACATGTGATAAAAGGAGCTTACAACTGAGCATTCTTAGGAAACGGGGCTCCCAGATCAGCAAAAGGTACAGCTCATGACAGCACTGATGGTTGCCAGCATTTAGAGCATGGACACCAGAGGTGGGCCACCTGGATCCAAATCCTGGTGTGGTTTTATGAGAGTGTGTGACTCCCGCAAGTCCCTTAGCCATTGTGTACCTTACCTGGCTCTTCTGTAAGCAGAGACGAGCCCTTGAACAGTGAAGCTCAAGTGTTAGATTAGGTAGAAAAAAGCATTTGAAGAATCTTGGCTATTACTCTACTGTAGTCCTCTCTCTTCTTTCTTAAAAAATTACAGCTTAAAACTTTCCCTTGACCCAAGAGCTCTAATGTGGAGGTTTTGCACAGCTGGTTCTCAGGGAACAGCTGGCATCCAAACCAGCCGTGGTGCTTCCTGAAGTGTGGTGCTGGGACCTGAGAAGTGAACTTGCACCAGGTATCATGTTGTTTTCTTTTTATTTTTAGAGAAAAGCTTAAGACTGCTGGTCCGGGTGTCACAAGGTTTATGCAAAAATAAGTCAGGTACCAGGTGCAACAGCTTAGAAATGCAGTTTGAGCTTCTCATGAGCCTCTAAACTCCACTCAAGGGCGTCCATGATGATGAAAAGCCCCCCTCTGTATTTCGCATTCAGTGTGTGGTGAGAAAGCCCGGGGAGTAGGCAGCAGCAGGTCTGGTGGGCAGCGGCACGAAACAGTATCAAACAAGATGCCAGAAGCCGGGTGGTCAGGCCGGTCCCGAGCAGGGACCTTGGGCAGGCCGGCAGAAGGACTTTGTGAACATATGTATTTGTTTATGCTGTTTAGTAAACTGTTTATGATTCTGTTCTGTGTCCTGAGGTTACCCCTTTCTGAGTATCATTCGTCATTTTAAAGTGACTATATGATGCATGGACTTAAGAGGCAGTGATGGCTTTTGTAAAGAATGGGCAGGGAGGCCCTCCCAGGAGGCCACCTCAAGGCCGGACTCTATTTGGTTATTTGACAGTTTGCAGACTTCTGGGGGGAGGAAGAAACGTGAGAAAATTATGCCTCTGGGGGCTTTGGTGACAGTAATTCTACCGCGCCTATTAGTACATCATCATTGTGCAGGCTAGTTACACGAGGAATGCAGTAAAGAGAAGTGAGAGAGAAACTGAAATAGGAATGTTGCTAAATGCAAAATCGTTTTTGGAGAAGATGGGCACCATGTGTCACTGTGAAATTTCAACATTTAAGATCATCAGGTTGTCAGGAAATGGGCTACACTATGGGAAAGAAGCCGGCCTGTAAAATGCATGTACAGTTCACTCGGCACAAAAACACTGGTGCTGTGATTTCACGTTAACTGAACTTCACCATTTAGTATTCTCTATGGTTTTTGTTCTCTATGGCCTAAAGGTCATAAAATCTTATTTCTACATTAAGAATGGGACTTCTAAAAAGTCTTTCATGATTATGCAAATAAATACTATTTGAGAAAAAAAAACCCAGACAAATAATTGGGCAGATTCTCTGATCTCCCATCCAGAGAGAAGGCGGAACCCACAATTACAATGTGCTCTGACATGTACAATCATGGAACTTTATCAATTTGGAGCATTTAAGGTGTTTAGGAGAATCACAGCAGTCCCCATCGTCACACAGCCTGCCGCTGCCCTCACAAACGAGAACTCCTCACCTACCCCAGCCCCCGAGCCCAGGCCAGCCCACTGGGAATGGAGCACTGGGAGAAGGGGGGCGACGGGCAAGGCAGGGCAGGGCCCTGCCTGCAGTTAGCCTGCCCGTGGGTGCCTGAAGGCCAAGGCTTCCCCAGGGCCGCACGAGCCCTGGTGCGGAGCTAAGCAGGAAGGCATAGCACGATCACCGAATGTGGCCAGGGTTTGCGGTGTGCTCCCCGCCCCCATGTCCCTTTCCCACCCCTGGAGGTGGGGGATGACAGCATCACCACAGCCCAGGCCTCCCCTAGACTCGGCATGGCTGTGGGGCATGGGGTGCGACTGGGGTGCAGGGAAAGGGGAGGGGAGATGGGCTCCAGGGGGTCTTCCCCGTGACAGACAGGAGCTCCTGGAGTCGGGGCTCCTCAGGCCAGGGTGTGACGGGGGGAGGCGGGCACTGAGAACCGTGAGGTGTTATAAATCAGAAAGAACTGCCAGCCACCCACGGTTCCCCAGGTCCACCCGTGTTCCCTGGTAATGTTTCCACCGGGAGAGCCGCACAGGTCAGCGGCAGAGAACACCTAAGCTCCCTTTCCACCCGGTCGCCCCGAGCAGTCACCCCACCCTGGGACGGGGAGGCCCTGGGACTGGGCACAGACTGGACATCATACCTGCTGGGGGGAGAAGAAATGGGAACATTAAACCTTTAAGTGGTTAAAGCCACAAAACTCACTGAAATTATAACACCCCACCCCTGCATATGCACAGTGTCCAACCTCTCTACGAGTTGTCCCTGAGGGCCCAGCCCTGACCCCGAGGCTTCCCGTGCAGACTCCATTCCAGCCCATGCCTGCAGAGGGCACCTCACCCCCAGGAGGGAGCCAGGGCCCCTCTCAGAATTTTTACCCCTCCAGGGCTTCAGCATGTCCTGCACACCCAGAAAGAGACAGAGGAAGAGGGCAGGCTGGCCTCCGCGCGGCAGGGCTCGTGTGCTGCCTGAAGGGCGAGGCTTAGATGCACGCTAGCCTGGCTCCAGAAGCCCTAGAAATGGCCAGACCTGGCCGGGTAGGCACAGCCCCGAGAGGGGTTCACAGCCAACAGGACAGCGGAGCACGAGGCTCAATGCCCCCTTAACTACTGTGCCATCAAGGTCATTTGGATACTGGTTGGCTTCTGGGACACCAACTTTTTGAAATAAAGGACCATGTCCAATAAAACCAAACTTTCCGGGAGAAAGATTTTGAAATTACCATCTGTTAACCCTGCGCTCGGACCATTCACAGCAGCTTGGGGACCTCGTTAATGGGGTGCTCATGAATACGCGCAAATGATATCTGACAACTTCAGTGTGTCATGGACCTATGAGTTATTTTTTATCATAAGTTTTATAGTATGCAATTAATTTTAACCCAATTCATGACATAAACATATACAAAATTTAGGAAGCATTTGTTTTCCCAATGGGAGAATGCCAAAAAAACAGACAGTAATAAAATTTTCATTAACAATGTTAGATGTGATTTCCATCTTAACTGAAAAAGCCAACATACTTTGAAATAACTTTTTACAGGCTTTTATGTAAAAAAAAAATGCCATTATGCATCCAATTTACCAGGTAGGAAAAAGTCTCTTGAATGGTAAAAGCTGTAAAATACAGCAGTGTGACGATATGCTGGTTGTAAGATGAATTTTTTTTCCTAGTTTGATGCAGTTATGTCACCATTAATAAGAAATACCCAGGAATTCTATGGAAACTACAGCCCTCCAGTATGAAAATGACATACTGTGTCACACAGTGTACCCCAATTTGCTCTTTTTTATATGTGAGTGTGATTGTATTTGTCATTCTTTTCCACCTTAAAGTAATTCCAACTGAAAGTTTAAATAAGACAAAAGAGTTACACTGCCATGGCAAGTTTTCAGTAAATACATTCTTTGAAGAGCTGTAACAGAGAAACCACTCCAACAGGACTCATCTCCCACTGACATCATGAATGATCTATTTGAAATGTGGTATTGGTCCAGAAACTCAAACATTTGGCAGAACTTGGGGTTTACATGAATAACAGTGACTAAAGATTCAATCTAGGGATATTTTAAGATCATCAGAGGGGGTGGCACATCAGAGTGTCTCAGAAACACAGATTTCTACTATGGCAACTGATGAGAGAAAACCCACAGGCTTCCGGGCTTCTCTGCCCCTCTGGAAGCCAGGCGCACACGCAAATCACCTGCAAAGGTAAGGACTCTAAGCCCGGCTTCCAAGAGCAGCTTGTGAGGAGCCCATTTTCCACCCCCACCGCCACCAAGAATGTCCTGAACTACAGGCTGGTGGATACAGCCCGGTCACATGCGAGGTGGTGAGCTCCTGGGGATGGGAGACAGGGCATCCATCCCACAGGCACAGTCTGCCCCGCATGCTCTGGGTGGGTGTCTCCGTCAGGCTCCTTGCCTCTGGAGGAGGAGGAACTGAGGGTGCTCACACGCCCGTGTTGATTATCACAGGTCTCCATTGTGTCCAGCGGCCAATCAAGTGCAGAACCTAATTTTGAAATTTGTTAAATCAAAAACTCAAACACAATATCAAAAGATTTTTTAACAAGACCCAAGTACTCCATAGAATTACCAAGATTTTTCCTGAGGTAGTTACAGATTTAATGCAAATCGGTTACACACCAAGTCAAATGCCCTCTATAGCACTGTGAGCAGAAATCCATGTCCTCCACCTTGGGTGGACGGTGAGGACAGCCAAGAACCACAGTTCCCCGCCCTCCTGGGGCAGGGGGGACCGGGCTGGCCATGGGAGGAGAGCACGTGCACCTCTCCACAGCGAGGCCTCCTGCGGCCTCTGCCCCTCCCTGGGGATGCAGGGGCTCCAGGCCCTGGGCGGGGGAGGGGGGAGGGGCCTGGAACTCAACTCACCAACAGGAAGAACACGCCTCTGACCAGGAGCACTGACACAGCTAAAGCTTGAGCAACAAGTGAGTTTTTCTTGTATCAGCTCATGACCACATCACACACAACATAACACTAAAACACCCACCGACAAGGCCCAAGCCTGGGTAACTGCACATCCCAGAAACGCTGGGTCAGCCTGGCTTCTAAGCTCACACCTGGCATGGCATGGGGCAAAGCTCCTGAAGAGTACATGAGCACAAGCTAGAGTCACATCTGCTTTTTCAAGGGAGGCACACCACCCAAATTGGGTCTCCTTACCACCCAGCCTTCTAAGCGTGTGACACGAGGAAAGCGCCTCTGTCCTTGCCTGTGTAGAAGAGCCGAGCCCACCTTAACTGGCTTCTGCTAGCGGTACACGAGCTGACGCGTGTAGAACATTAGCTCTGCCTAGCACATGGCAGGCAGGCCCCCAAGCATCACTTGTGATGAACATGATCATTACTCCTGAATATCTGATACAATATGGATGTTTTCCTGGAAATAAACTGTGCTTCTGTAGCAAAAGATTAAGAAAGCAAGTAAGAAAATAAACATAATATATGAACAAATTCAGAATTATAAATGGAGAGCCTGCATTGCTGAAAAAATCAAGCTGGAGATGACAGAATTAGAGGTGTGGTCTACAGGCCTCTTCAGTAGTCTTTCTCCCAGCTCTCATGGTGGTGAGAAGTGTCAGGGTACAGTTTCACAAATTCTCACTTCCCTGCATGTTGGGACCCACATCCTGCCCCATGTGGGTGTCCTGGGGGGAGACCTGCAGAGCTCACCACATTTGTCCTTAGAGCATGTCAGTAAGGGTGGCCTTGTCCTAAAGAAACAGGAGGCACCCCATTTTTCTTAATTTTCTCCCCAATCTGAAACCCTAGTGGAGATCTGAAGCAAGCCAGGTGCCCCAGGGAGATGGCAGGAACTCAGCCCCATCCCATTCACCTTCCACCCAGGGTTGCTTTGGGGTGAGGTTTGAAAAGAGGGACAGAGCCCTCCAGAAGGCCTGCTCCACATTCAGAGGGAAGCAACAGAACCAAGCCTTTCCATGGAGAAAGCGTGTATGACTGACTGTACGTGCATCCGTGTGTGCACCACCTTCCCTGACACCACTCGGCCTGGAGGCGTGTCACTCTGTGGAGAACACTAGTCTTTGAATCAAACATGTCTCAGCTGAATTCCATCACCTCCACCACCTGCCAGCCATGGAAACTTAAATAAACAGTGAACCTCTCTCAGCTTACGTTCTTCCTTATTAGGGCACCGTGCGCGATGACACTTACCGTGAGATAGTTTTGACGACTAAAAATTGAGGCTTTAAAGAGATATTCAAAGCCCCACTTATAAGGCTTGCCACAGGGTAGCTCTCAAGGAGATTTCCATTGAGGAAACAGCAAGACCCTGAGGTTCTGGGTGGGTGACTGGATCACTCTGGGTCTCAGAGGACCCCTCTGTACCCTGCTGGCACAGGCACCCCTTGCTGTCCCCTCTCCACAGAGAACCCCAAGCCGTGGCCCTCCATCAGGTGGCCAAGATGCTCCACCCTCCCATACAGCTGGGGTGATGGCTCAGCACGCAATCAACTTTCCCTCTGTACCCTGCAGCTCTGTGTGCATGGGTCATAGCCCTGCAGAAAACACCAGAAAGCAGTTAGATCCTGAGGTCTCACTTCCCACAGCTGGCCACCTTGTTGTGGGGAGATTGAGGGGACACCCTGTAGCCTGGGGTCTCCACTGCGGCCCTGATAATGGACCTGGGGTTCCTGGATGCCCAGGGCCCCAAGACTGGTGAAAATAGGCTGTGTACTCAGCCGCGGGCAGGCAGGGCCCTGCTCACCATGACCTTGGCCGCGCAGGCACCTAGAGTTGCATGCCTGCCACTTCCTGGGACTCATGGCCAGTTGGGAGCAGGATGGAGTGGCTGAGGGAGCCTAGGAGGGCGCCCTGTGCAGGTCGGGAGGAACAAAGCCTGAAGCCTTTGATGAATCATGGCTGGAACTAGCAATGTCCCTCTCAAGGATGCTGGTTGTCATACTTGCTCAAAAGTTAAGGCTTTAAAAAAGTGCTCAGGGTTTCTGGAAACAGATGGTCAGATTGAAATGAAAATGCTGGGAATGGGGCTGATGGCCTTTTACCACATGCAAAAACCCGTTATGTCTCACAGGCAGTGCAGGAGACAAGTGAACAGGAGGTGGGTGTCCCCCACCCCCCACACCTCTGCTCATTTCACAGGAAGAAAGCAAGAGAATGGGCAGGATGAGTCTGCACAGCTCTTCAACTAAGCGGGCGGCTTTGTGAACAGTGTTCTAAATTACTTTCATCACACAACACCCTGGACCTGCACCGGCCACCAGCCTGGCTCCCTGGCCCAAGGATGCAGCCTCCGCCATCAGAATCTACTCTAGTCCCAACAGGGGCTGTGCCTGTACACGAGACATCAGTGAAATTAGTCATGTTTCATGGGAAAGCTGCAAAAAATGCTGTTTTATCCTTGTGTCTTTCATTTGGTCCTGTTTTTAAAGTCATGGGTAACAAGGCCTAAAGGTCCATTAGATGAGAAATTCTGGACCTGCAGCTCTCAGTACCGGGCCCCCATGCCGATGCTCAGTAGGACGGAGGGGCGACCAGGCTGTGTGGAGTCGCATCACAGGGTCACCGGGTCTCTTCACTGATAGCAGGGCATGTCCCACCAGCCTCCCAGAGGATGCTAGGCCCATGCAGACTGTATTTGTTGGAAACGTTTTCAAAATCCTAACTGGTGTATTATGGGTTGAACTGTGTCCCCTCAAAAATTTCATGTTGAAGTCCTACCCCCCAGTCCCTGAGAATGTGACCTTATTTGGCAATAGAGTCACTGCGATGGAATTGGTTAAGATGAGGCTGAGTCAGTTAGGCGGGCCCTGAACCCACATGACTGGTGGACTCGTAGACAGGGATGTGAAGGCAGACACACGTGGGGACAGAGCAGCGGAGAGGCCGGTACGTCACAAGCCAAGGCACACCCAGGGCCACCAGAAGCTGGAGGAGCAGGGTCTGGAGCAAGCACAGCACTGCTGACACCTGGATTTCAGGCTTCTGGCCCCAGGGCCATGAGGACAGATGTCTGTTCAAGCTGCCCGTCTGGGGTGGTCTGCTGTGACAGCCACAGGACACCATGCCAGCATGTACAAACACTGACTTTCAGCGACACGTCACCAGCTGACTGACATCCCGCAGTGACCCATTGTGACTGCTTTTGAGTTTGTCTACACGGTAAATGAGTCCCACAAAATATAAGCAAAACCAAACCCAAACCAAACGGACAGACGATCCTCATACTACAAGGCAAAGAGCATCGTGCACAGAACAGTCCGGAGCTCAGAAAATGGGAAAATGGTGGAAGGCTTACTTAATAAAAAAAAAATAATGACCCCCCCCCACCACCACCACACACACACACCACCTCCACCCTTGCAGGACCAGCAGTCAGGATGGTGCAGTGGGCCAGGAGGTCAGAGATCCTGGAAGGTGGGAAACACATGGTGCCAGCTGGTCAGGGAAACGGATGCTATGTATCTGCAGAAAAAGAACTATTTCCCAGGGCATCAAAGGGTCAAAGATTACAATCAGCAGGCTGGGTCACGGGGAATCAACAGGATAACTGATTAGCAACACACAGCATCAGGAGGGGCTGCCTCCAGCTGAAACGGGAGCCTGCTAACCTGGGAAAGAACTGCGAGGTGTGGGGGGCGAGGTGTGGGTGCCGTGGTGTACCACAGGGACAGCAACCTGCATGGGCCCCTACGTGTTTCCCACACACTCACACCTCTGAGTGAACCCGTTTGCTCACCTTGCCTCGTGTCAGGGAACAGAAGCCTGCAGCTCCTCACCTCACTAGTACACAGGCAGCTGAATCTGAGCCCAGAACCCAAAGTCAGTGCTCCTGACCACCCCACCACAGGGCCTGGTACACCAGGAGGAAGCAGGTTGGAAGGGTAACGCATCCCTGCATCTGAGAAGACAGGCAAGAAAGGGGTGGGGGTGGGAGTGGGGGGCAGCAGCCACGGGTACAGATCTGCACCCAAGCATTTGCCTTCAGGTGAGGTGTTCTGTCCCGTGACCTGGGGAGCCCCAGCCACCTGCTGCTGGCCTTGCGCTCTACGAGAACAGTGCCCTTGGACAGAACAGGCTTGCTGGGAGAACAGACCATACCAGCAACCTCTCCTAATTATATTCATTTATGCATGAGTATGAACCAGTAACAAAGGGCCGTTAGATATCTGAAACAAGCAACACACCCACACATCTCCAAGGAAAGTATTTTGAATCTAAGTCAACACCTAGCTGCAATAATAATCACATGAGAGGGCAAAACAACTGGGTTTAGTCACTCAGGGTCTCAGAGCTGATCACTGGCAAGCCTCTGAGAAAGCAGCCAGGTGGAAGGGCAGCAGGGTGTGGGCACTGGGGACAGCGCAGTGGGCAGGCGGAGGGAAGCTGCAGGCTCAGCGTCAGAGCCGCAGATGGGAATCTGGAGAATCCACTGGGCCCGCACTGCTCATTTTCCTGAATAACTAATGGGCTTATTTTAACTCCAATCAAATCCAAGGTGTGTTTTCAGATCCTGAAAGAGAATTCTAAGTGTTCACAAGAAAAATACTTTAAAAGTTAGACCAGTGCTAAAAGAGAAAGATGAATATAACAGAATAGAGTAGAAAGTGAAGTAAAATTGAAACTATGAAAAAAAGCATGTGACAAAGGCACTTAAAATTATGGGTACATGTAAACGTAGTTCCAGAAAAAGATGCGGTCTCACATTACCCTAAACCACCACCTGGAATCATAGTGATAAAGGGTTAAAAGAGCAAAATTATAACTAATGTAAATGTAAGGGACATCTCCCTAAATCTCAGAATAATGTAATCTTTCTCATTTAGGCATAAAAGCAAAGGGGTGCCTACAACTGAGGCCTCCCCTTGGAACATCACGCCCCAGATAAATGTGCAATTATAAGGCCCTCCTCTATGAAACACAGAAAAGTGCTCCGGTCACAGCAGGGCTTGTTTCGCTGTTGATGTGTAGGCACATATTTCTGCACATTAGTAACCTCTAGGAATCTTAGACATCTCCCTAAATCTCAGAGTAATGTAATCTTTCTCATTTAGGTATAAAAGCAAAGGGAGAAGTTGTAAAGGAAATGATTTATAGATTTGGTAACATTAAAATTTGAAACTGACCTATATCAAAACATTCCACAAAAGGAGGCAAAAGGCAATCTGGTCTTTAAAAAAAATACTTGCAAAAGGCAAACTGCTAGCATTATTAATACGTAACAAGTTCTTACAAATTAATAAGAAAATAGCTCAATTAAAAACGGCAAAGGCTAAACAATAGAGGAACAAGTTTCAAGTTCACTGATGATTAAAGAATGTATCGTTTTTAATGTATCAAACTGTCACAAGTAATAAAATGAGGTATGAAATGTTCTAAAAGTACAGAAAGGTAAAAATTTCAGAAAACACTATTCGAAATGAAACTGTACTACTGAGCATTCTATTTCTGAGAACTAATCCTATGAAAATACATGATATATGGACAACTCAGGTTCAAGACAGTTTACAATGGTGTCTTTAATAATGAAATAGAGATCAATTCAATGCTAAAAGTGGAAAATAAATTAAGCCTACTTTACTGATGTGTGATCATTATTTTTGACTGTAGAGGATATTTATTGAGAGAGAAAATGATGAAAACATATTGGTAAGGGGCATAAGCAAATTATGAAGCAGTTTCTAGAATGTGTGATACATTTTTTGACAACTGTACAAATATGTATACAGACCAGTGGAGCTTCACCAAAAATTAAAGTGCTTATTTTGAAGAGATTTCAGATTTAGTTTTTCTTTTATTCAAATTTTTTTTACTATCAACATGTATTATTTTAGAAACCAGAAAAAGATCTAACAAAAAATTGTCAAATGAAAAAAAAATCTTCCATTACAGACACATGGATTTTTCAAAAATCTGTCATTAAAAACTGCTCCTATATTGGCTTTCTGTTAAGACCAGCACATGGCTCTCAGAACACTGTTATTCCTACTCAATATTTAGTGAGCTACACCAACAAAAGGAATACAGAAAGTAAAGAGGCAAAGCCTGCAAACTGGGTCCAGGAATTCAGTCCTAGTTTTAAAATTAACTAGTTCTGTGACCTCAGCCGAAGTTCCTGGTCTTGATTTTCTCACCTGGGACACAAAGAGGTTGCATTCTGGAGTCTAACCTTCTGTGATGCTGGGTCCTGAGTCCAAAAGCACTGGGTTTAAGGACAGGTTGTGTCCGGGGAGGGGTGCCTATAGCTGAGGCCTCCCCTTTGAACGTCAAGCCCCAGATAAATGTGCAATTATAAGGCCCTCCTCTATGAAACACAGAAAAGTGCGCCGGTCACAGCAGGGCTTGTTTCGCTGTTGATGTGTAGGCACATATTTCTGCACATTAGTAACCTCTAGGAATCTTAGTAAGCTCACAAAAGCCTGTCTGTCTGACTACCTACACTGAGACCCACACTCCTCCGAAGCTGTCTCCTTAGGGAACCCACCCCCAGATCCCAGGGAGCACCTAACATGATATTGAGAGAAGCGTTCTGCACTCCTGCGATCTGCACTTTGAAGACGACAAGCAGGAGGATATAAAAGAAGGAGATATATATACATATATATATATATATAAAAGAGCTCATGACTAATTGGAGGGAATTCCCTTCAATTGGTTGTTACCAATCAATGACTGGGGCCCTGGAGGCCGGTCTGATGGCACAAACAAACCCAAGCCAATGGCAGACCGAGACCTCTAGAGAGCCGCTCAGCATTTAGAGAAATAGTATTCAATCAATTTAAAAAAGCTTTAAAAAAAAGGCTGGATGTGAGGGCCGGGGTCCAGATGCAGAAATTCTCCCACAGTCAGTGGTCTCGGACCTTACAGGACGAGAAAGGCTTTGATGAGTTTAAAACACGCGAACAGCACTGCCAGGCCAGGGACACGGCTCTGGAGATGGCAGGCAAGAACAGCCTGGAGGAGGAACGGCCTCTGGCTGCAGCACGGCCAGGGGAAGGGCGGAAACAAGGTCAGCCCAGAGAGTGACACAGAACAAGGGGGTCTGAGCTCTCTGGTAAATGCAGGTGAGCCAACACTGGGCTGGACGTGGGGCAACGGCAGGGAGGGTGCCCAGTGCGATGCTCTCTCTGCCGAGGAGGACGGCTGCACCCACAGCAGGCACACGGGGGCAGGGAGGTCTGGGACTGAGTAAATTCTCCATGGATGCAGGCGGTGTGAAGGTTGAGGTGGATGCGTGCAGGACAGCTGCTGTAGGTACCAGGGTGCTCACCCCCATCCCCAAACCAAGGATACACAGGTGAGGACCAGACGGAGGAAGATCCCAGAGACAGCAGAGAACCGTGGCCATCTGCCCCGAGGCAGCAAGGGCATGGGCCGAGGTGGGTCCACGTCAGGTCTAGGCACCAACAAGTCAGGACAAGTGTGACCTCCAAGGCAAGGGCAGCCACACGAGGGTCCAGAGAAGGGCTCGGGTAAGGGATGGCCACGGGCTGGGCTGCCCAGGAGGGAGCAGGGGCAAAGAGAAACCAACTGGCAGCTCTAGCACTGTTTTTGGGTATCTAGAGTCATGAGCTCCTGCAGCAGGTGGGGACAGGGATGGAAGGCAACGTGAACCAGCAGGCACTTGGGGGTGGGAAGGAGGGAGTCCTCCTCCTGGAATGAAGTGGGGAGAGACTGGTGCACAGTGGCACCATAAACAGGGAAGTCCCATTAAAGAGAGTTCACAAAGTGCGGTGGTCCTGGGTGGGCAAGGTCGATGCCCTGCTAGACAGTGCGGGCAAAGCCAACATTCGCACTTACAGCGGCATCAAAACGGCCCTTTCAAGCTACTTAAGAGGCAGGAAGTCCAGGAGAGGACAGAGGCCCAGGGCCAGTGGCTGGGAGCCTGTCTGGGCACTCTCTGCTGGCTCTCCCACCAGTCCCTCCTGCTTGACTGTGGAGCACCTGGCCCCCAGCTGAGCCTTGGCAATACACAGCTGCCAGAGCCTTTGTGTAAACGGTACTTTTCTCCCTCTTAAACTGTCCCCCTCAGCTCCCATCTAACTGGGCTCAGGAGAAGTCCCAGACACAGTGGCTGTCGCAGTGGGTGATGGTGGGTCGCCCCTACAGGGGCACACAAGCCATAATCACAGCCACAATTGTTACTTTTATTTCTCCTTACTGCTCCCCTCTCAGCAGAGTACACAAAACACTTCTCAGGAGGGAGGGAGGCAGCACAGGGGAAGGCAGGCTCTTGGGCCTCACGGGGGCTCCCTGAGGCCTGGGCCCTGCTGCTGGAGGCAATCCGTCCTCCCTGCAAGAGGCAGTGGGGGCAGGCCAAGCAGTTTTTCTTTTCTTGGAGACACTGATGCTCTTAGAGGAACAATTCTGAGATGCTTATGGAGAGGTTAAATGGTTTGCAAAGTTAAGACTGGCTTCTCAACAAGGAAGACTGGCTGGGGAAACCGAGTGAGGAAAGTCAGGCTGCCCACGGAGCTACTGCATTCTTAAAGCCCGCTCTGGACTGAGAGCTGGGGTGAGATGACCCTCTGACCCTTGAGACTTACGGTTAAACAACCTGGAACCTGCTCATTATGAACTGAATCACGGGTGGTTTGTGCGGGCTAAAACTCTAAACATTTGGCTCTCGGCATCTCTGTTTATACAGCACTTGCCTCGTGCATCAGGGAAGGACAGTCTTTCTCTGGGAGAGTGGAGGCAGAGAACGGAGACCATGCCCCAGCCCTGCTGGACTCCGCGGCATCGGGAAACAAAGGGGGCCTTCAGCGGGTAAGCACCCAGCATTCCTCGTGTCTGTGCCCTTCCGTCCCGCACTCGCTCCCGGCCACCCAGGTGCACTCCCAGGTGGCAGGGTCCGCGAGGAGGGGCGGTTGCAGGCAGGTGCACAGGCATGGCCCCGGTCTCCCGCTCACCCGGGGGCTGTGGCTGCTCAGCAACCGGCACTTGAAGACACCCTCCCTGTGATCTTGAAGCAGCTGAATGGATACCAGGGACTGAAAACAGGCCAAGGGTTTAGAAAGCGGGGTTCTGTAAACTGTAGGCCTGGAGCCTTGAGGGTAGTCAAGAACACGTTACATGGGAAGCTGGTGTCCAAGGTGACAGCGACAGGTTTTAGCCCAATATTAGTCCAACAGTGCAGTAACAATAGCAACTATTAAATGAAACAGGCTGGTGACAGCTTGAGTCTCCCCTGGGCAGGTCAGGTCACATCTAAGAAGCTGCCTCTCCTCTTCCTCCAAGGCACACTTCCTTCCACATCAGCATCTGCTGGTCTCATTGGTCTTTCCTCCCATATGGCATCGACCCGCTGCCTGTCACTCACTTGCCGAGCCCGGGAGCAACTGGCACCCCCTCCAGGAGGCCCTACTGGCCACCCGGCACACGGATCCCTCGGTACATGCACCATGGCACTGTCCGTGCTGCCTCACCCTCCCAGGGTTCAGATCACTGATTCAGTGCCAGTCTTCCCGAGCAGACCATGTGTTCCCAGTCCAGAGACTGATTCTGTCTCATCCTGTCAGTTTCCCCAAGGCAGTGCTTGGCACGACTTGTGTGATGATGGGATGAATGAGTCCCTCCAGGCAGGTGTGACTTTCCAGTCCCAATTCATCCAACACTTCCTCTTTGACATTCTGCCTCAGGAGTGGGGGCATCTTACTCTTGGAGCTAAGATCTGTGGTACCTGGAACATGCCTAATTAATCTTTGAATAAGCACCTACAAGAATATCCTGCCCAAAGGTCGGGTGAATAAATGAGAGTGTAAAATTATAATTTTAGCATAACAGCTGCTGTACTTACCCCATTTTCAGGAGCAAACAATATAGCTTCATGTAGACTTAAAGTGAAGCAAAATTTCTCATGTGCAGAAATCAGTGCAAAAGCTACTTCACAAAGTCAATAGAAATGCATTCTAAAAAAATGGTCTTATTAAAGTCAGTCGGAAATTAAATTTCAAACTTGAAGCCATTTATATCCTTCCTATTGAAAACTGTCTGGCTTTCACCTAGTAGATATTGGGAGCAATTTATTAAAATATGCTGTGCATCCAGTACTTCTTCAAAGAAAAAAAAAAGCAAAAAAACCTTTTGTCCTCTCCTCAAAAAGAGGTCAATAAACAAAGGATGAGAAATAAGAAAAACAACAAACCAGCTAACTGGTCTACCTTGAGCCTGACTGATAATTCCATTCAGATAATATTTACTGAGCACCCACAGGCTATAGGGCACTATAAAAAGAAAGTAATAGAAAGTCAAGACATATTTGTCCACCTGTAAGTTACATACTAGCAGATATGTGTAATACATAAGATTTTCTTAACACCATATAAATCCCAACATTTCATAATGCAAATATCTACAACTTAAACCTATGTAACATTCCACTGCTTACTAAACACTCCCAAATAAAACATTCTATTTAATTTGGAAGTTAACCCAATTAGGTTAAAGAGTTGTGTTAATGACAAGCTGTCTCAAAGCATCAGGAATATCAAGCTGGTATCCAAGAGAAACAATGAGAAGGTAGTAAATGTGAATTTGATATAGGACTTATTCTAAATTGGTAGTAAATAAGATAGCATGGTTTTGACAAAGGTTAGACAGATGGAATGGAAATAGACTTGATCCTTCCAGGGAATCTTGCAATGTGCCAGTGGCCAGGCAGGCCAGTGGAGAAAGGCTAGACACTTAAATAAGTGGGGTTGAGAAAGTCAGTTACCTTATTTAAAAAGACGCACAAAAAATGAGCTTCATATCTTAGACTATACAAAGAATTTACCTCAAGTAGTTAAAGGCCAAAATGTTAGAAATAAAACTTTAAAAATTTTTAGATGAAAACGGATTATCTTTCTGACCTCAGCATAAGGACAGATTTCTTAACACAGAAAACACTAACCATGAAGAAAAAGACTGATAGATTCAGCTACATTTGTAAAACTTCTGCATAAAAAGGCTGAAAGATGGGTCACATACTACATGCTATTTATAGTACATGTAACTGATGTGGAATTATTATCCAGAATTCATAATAAACTCCTGAATCAATTAAAGAGACAGAGTTAAGGTGACCAGGAAAGTTACACAAATGGGCAATAAACTAGAAATACCAAGGGCCAAGGTCACGACAGTACCAGCCACACCGGTCATGGGGCAGTGTGAGTGGGAGCTGCAGGAGAGACCAGCTCACATGCACCAAGTGGGCTAAAACCTAACTTCTAACACCCCGCAGAAGGTCAGGATGAGAAGCCCGGGACTGTGAGTCTATTGCTAGTTGGGTATACAGCACAATCAATCTGGAGGGAAACTTGGTGATATTTAGTAAAGTTGGATCGTTTGCTGTACAACTCCGGAATCTCACTCCCAGGTACATATGCAAGAAACCCTTTCCCCCAATGCATGAGGAGAGACAAGCAAGACAGAGCAGCACTGCAGAGAGAAACAGAAGGAAACGGTGCTCAGCCACAGGAGAACCAACAAATGAGTATTTGTAGTTGAGTGCAAATACCACACAGCAGCAGATGTACGAACTAAGCCGTACTGATTGCCAGGGATGCATCTCATCAGCGTAACAGACAGCAAGTTGCACTACAATACACACAATGTGATTCCAAACACAAAAACATATATAGTGACTCAATTCATGCCATGAAAGCAACATTACAGTTTTTAGTATAGATACGAGAAAATATGAATACATAGGGATGACAACATCAAACCCAGGACAGTGGTACCCTCTGGGGGAGAGGAACGGGAATGAGATCCTGGAATTGTAAATGGGTGTTCAGCTGAATAGATGTTTTATTTCCTGAGTATTTCATTAAAAAAAAAATTTGAAAAGGAGGCAAGCCGATCTTTCAGTTTCTTGAATTGAGGGTTTTCTTTACAGCAATGGGCTAGCCAGAGTGTGGAAGCCTGGAGAGAAAGGTGCTGCTCTAGGGTACGGAGGACCTCCCTGGGAGAGTTCTCAGAGACGGAGAGATCTCAGTGTCTGTAGAAGCAAATGTTTCCTCTCATCTACTCAGGTTGCTGTTATTCAGCTCTTCTGATGTAAGCCCCTAGCAGGAAAAGGTACCGGGATATCATGAAGTGAACATTCTAGATCCAAAGAGAGCCTTCCTTTGCCCGGCATCTCTATGACCCACAGTATGGTTTCTGAGGGACAAACAAAGCCATGCTGACATCTGGCACCTCTGTCCCTGTCTCATGTGGGCCATGGCCCTTGAAAAGATCGCATTCCTCAGTCCAAGTCCTGGAGAACTGAATGTACTCAGAGCACAGGGTGGGGGCACAGGTAACAGGTGGGTGGGACCCTCCTGCCAGTTCATCATCCACCAGGAACACCTGGGGTTGGTGTCAATGGAGGATCAACACTGGGACAGCTACAGTCCAAATTCCCTTCGGCTTAGCCTGAGACAGCTGGGTTCCTGAGATGCTGTGGGAGGATTTATCAATGGGTCTTCCCATTGTCCTACACCTGTAATGGGAAGGGCACCTTGAAAATGGCAGGCAAGTTGAAGTGGACCCTCAGTGTGGTGGAGGCTGGGACAGGCAGGCCCAGATTACCCAACGAACTCTCTCAACCTGCTGCTTAGGATGTAATGCCAGGATGATGGAGGATGCACAGACCACCCCACCCCCCAACACCCACCAAACTGGCAACCAATGGTGTTGTGGCAAAAATGGGGTGACCGCCACCATGCACATCTGGTGGAAGGGGGAGGCTGTAGTTGAGAACTTCTCCAACTGTGCCTACACATCCCCCTTCAAAAGGTTGTGAAGGGGAAGGACCACAGAGTGAGTGGAAGGAGACGCCAAGACATGCAGTGGTGGAAGAAGTGATTATGAGAAAGAAAAGTTCCATTCTTCCTACCTCTCCATGAAAACATTGAAAACCTGGAGCTTTAACTGTTTACAGTGCTATTTAAAACTCATGTACACTAATACTTACCCCTCACAGACAGCTCTGGCTTTTAGATGTGGTTTGTAGAAATGGTCTAGGAAACAATTGCTTTAAAGTCACTGACCGTGTTTGGATGTTTCAGAGTTGACTTAAATGGGAACATCACAATTCACTAATAATGAGTAAGAAAAATGTCTTTGTTTAAAAATTTCTCCCAACACAGTATTGTTTATGTGACCTACCTGGGGGTTTACAGCGAGCCTGTGAGGAGAAGGGAAGAAAGGGAGGAAAGGGAGGAAAATAAAGGGCAATGAAGAAGCTGCATGGGTGACAGCGTCTGGAGGGGCGCACAGCTCCCTGGTGGCACCAGCTGCAGGTGACGTGAGCCAGTTCTGAGACCCTGGGCTTGCATGGGGGGGACCTGCTGAGAGGTGGGGTGAGGCCGGCTGGTCTGCAAGCCAGGACACCCCTGGGATGCCCCTTCACCATCTGTGCCTCCCTCAGGGGTAGGGCCAGCTCCTGAGTCATTCTGGGGGTGGCTGTGAGGACACACAGGACATGGGGTGTGTGTGAGCTCTGGGGCAGCAGAGCACATTCACCACGGTCGTTACTGCGCACAGCTGTTCACGCGCCTTGAGCCTACAGGCGAGGTGGCCCTCCCTACGGCCTCGGACTGGGCTGCACCCTCCTGCCACAGGCTTCACCAGCTCAGTGCCCCTCACATAGTGCGCCCCTCCGTTCCTGCATTCACAGTCCTCCTCCTCTGCCTCTCCTAGAACCACCTCCAATCAGGCTTTCTCGAAAAACCCCAGCCAGGTAGATGCTGCAACTGGCAGCCGAGCCATCTGCACCTGGGTCCTGCTCCTGAGGAGCACCAGCATGGCCAGGGGACATCTGTCCATTGTATCAACAGACAGTTCAGCCCTCAGAGACCTCCCTTTCTTCAAAAACCCTGTGGATTTACAGATTTATAGTAGGTTCCTACTGTAATCTATACCACACACATATCATAAAATCTTACCACATTCACTATTTCAAAATATTATTCTTGTCTCCTTACAGTATGTATTCCTTGAAAGGTAACCCTTAGGCCATCAATTAGCCTAAGAGAAGATTAAATATGGGGTCCTAAAGTTCTGGCTTGGAATTGAAAATTGCTTGTTAAGGCTTAATCCAATTAGAATATCAGAATTTTTAAGTCTGGTAGATGTTCCCATTTAAGTTTTAAAATATCATGCTATCAAGGCATTTAAAATGTGATATGGCATTATAGCAAAAAGTAACACACAGACTCTGGCCCTAACTGTAAAGGGCTGTGTGGGCGTGGCCTTTCAGACAGAAATGCATGCTGGGAACACTCCTCACTCTTTAGGCATTCAACTGAGATGTTTCAAAGGTGCCATAAAAAAATACCATATAAATTTTACTGAGAAAACCAAACCAAAAGATTGCTTTCTGTGGTAATAAGACCTGAAATGAAAATATATGGTCAATGGCTGAGATAGAAAAGTATTATCCTGCCTAAGACAGGAGAGCCCCCATTGAAAGCTTTTTACTCTGGAGGCCAAGTGAACTTGGCCTAAAGTGCAGTTCCACTCCTGTTATCAAGGCCACTGGCCTCCAGGTCCTGACTCCCCGCTGCCAGCTCAGAATCTCGGGGAACATCTCCAGGAAAGCAAAGTCAGCCCAAGGTCACCCCAAGAATTGGAGCAAGGGGGGTGCCCCGCTGTAGGTTCTTCATTACTCTTTTGTTTTGGCTGCAGCCCAGGGTTGTAGTTTCAACAATTGCTGTCCATTTTTAAAAATAAAATGGTGGACACAGCACAAGACTATTTCAGCAGATCACATTTCAGCCATCTGTGCCTTATTTCTTTTGAGACCTATAAACCTGAGGCTTCCAGAGAGTTAAAATTTATTTTGTTGAAATACACCCACCTGCTCATGTGGGGGAACGAACCTAGAGACCCCTCGCCTTCCTTGCTTTATTAGACAAAAAAAGCAGACAAGCGGCACTATGAACTCAGTCCTGCCCAACATCCTGAACACAGTGCCCGTTGGAAATCTGGGTGCCTAAGCAGGGCTGTGAGGAGCTTCCAAAGTGACTGTAAACCCTGGTAGAATGCTACGGTTGACACAAAAGTTATGGCACTTACACTGCGAACAATACAATCAAGAAAGCAAAAAGACAACCCACAAAATGAGAAAAACATTTGCAGGTAATGTATCTGATAAGGGACTTATGTCCTGAATACAAAATTTGTACAACTCAATAATAGAAACATAAACTGCCTAATATCTAACAATGGTCAAATGATCTAAATAGACCTTTCCCCAAAGAGGACATGGCCAGTGAATACATGAAGAGGTGCCCAACACCACTAGTCATTAAGGAAAACCCCCACAACGAGCTGCCCCCTCACACCCACCAGCACGGCTGTCACCAAAAAGGTGAGCAAGTGTTGGTGAGAACCTGGGCTCCTCGCTCACTGCTGGTGGGAAAGTCAAATCCTCAGCCCCTTTGGAAAAAGCTTAAGCACAGAGCTGCCATCTGACTGGCAATTCTGGTTCCAGGTATACCCGAGAGGTTGGACAGCCCATGCCCATGAGAAAGCTTGTCCCCAAGTGCTCATAGCAGCATTAGTCACAACAGCCCAAGAGCGGGAATGGTCTAAGCATGAGTCACCTGACACTGGCAGACAGCCGTGCTATGCATGTCAGCTACCACACTATGAACCATGAAGCCAAACACCATGTGCTGTGGCCCCATTTACACGACACACCAGGAGAGTCCCACATACAGAGGGATGCAGCCCAAGTTCAGTGGCCCTCACAGTGTCACAGCCCAGGGGAGCAGCTCTGACTATGCTGGGGACGACCCTAGGCAGCTTGTAAGTGTGCATTCTGGGTAAACTGTGTGATACATGAATTAGCTTTGATAAAATTGCTTGTAAGAACATGGAAGACGTCGTGGCATTCAGGGAACATAAAACATCTACCAAGACGATTTAAGGGAGCGACGTCGTGGAGCCTTTCTGATGGCCCATCTTAGAAACAGGGCTCACTCAAATAACCTGATTAAAAAATGGGTGGAGAATCTGAACAGACACTTCTCCAAGAAGAAATTCAGATGGCCAACAGGCACATGAAAAGATGCTCCACATCACTAGTCATCAGGGAAATGCAAATTAAAACCACAATGAGATATCACCTCACACCAGTTAGGAACAACGCATCGAAAAGACTCGGAACAAATGCTGGCGAGGAGGCGCAGGAAGGGAAACCCTCCCACACTGCTGGTGGGAATGTAAACTAGTTCAACCATTGTGGAAAGCAATATGGAGGTTCCTCAAAAAACTAAAATTAGAAATACCATTTGACCCAAGAACTCCACTCTTAGGAATTTACCAAAAGAAAACAAGATCATAGATTCAAAAAGACATATGCACCCCTGTGTTTATGGCAGCAATATTTACAATGACCAAGACATGGAAGCAACCTAATGTCCATCAACAGATGAATGAAGAAAATGTAGCACATATACGCAATGGAATATTATTCAGTCACAAGAAAACAAACCCTACCATTTACAACAACATGAATGGAGCTAGAGAGCATTATGCTCAGTGAAATATAACAAGGAAGCAAAACTAAAGGAACAAAACAGCAGCAGACTCAGAGACTCCAAGAAGGGACTAGTGGTTACCAAAGGGGAGGGGTTGGGGAGAGTTGGTGGGGAGGGAGGGAGAAGGGGCATTATGATTAGCACACATAATATGGGGGGGGCATGGGGAAGGGTGTATAGCACAGAGAAGTAGTGATCTATAGCATCTGACTATGCTGATGGACAGTGACCGCAATGGCGTGTGTGTGTGGGGACTCGATAATTCAGGCGAATGTTGGAACCACAATGTTGCCTATGTGAAACCTTCATAAGATTGTGCATCAATGATACCTTAATAACATACATGTAAAGAAATGAGGCTTTCTACCTTCTTCTCACATCTAACTGCAATTGAGTCAATCCTCAGGAAAAAAACTGGAATTTTCCGCCACGCCCCCAGGAGGCCTTGGCAGAATGTGTGGCAGGGGATCCCGTGGGCTGGGCGCGGTCACAGGGCCGGAAGGTGTCCAGGGGGTGGTGAAACACTCCCAGAGCTGGGGTGTCGAATGACCACTTGCAGCTCCTGAGAGGGTGACCTTATTGGCACGGTGGCCACATCTCTGTATCGACGTAACTTTAGCAGAGTTTGTGCTGCAAAGTCAAAAAGGCCCGACTCAAAATTCTCACATGGAATTTAACAGTCCATGGGTGTTCTTTCCCTCTGTGCAGGAGACTTCATCAGGAGTAACTTTGGGGGCTCAGGGAAAATACGATGTTTTGACTATTTTTTGGATCTAAAAAGCATATTAAAACAAACGTGCCTGGAAACCACAGAGGCAGTGTTTCAGAAATTGGCAAAAGCTCTAATGGCTGTAAAGGCTCATAGAACTTTCCCCACTCGCTTCCTAGTTCTGTTCTTCTTCAAGGAAAACAGAACTTTCTCAACTTTGTTAGCCCTCCACCTCGGCCCCTCACAGATGTGGAATTATCCTATGTTTATTCTGTCGCTCCTTCAGTTAGCACATATTTAGAACAAAGTCATGTTTATTCCCAAATCTAAACAACCGAGAAGCTACGGGTATGTTTTAAAAATAGAAAAATGAACTAAACAGGAATAACTACATTTAAGATTGGGACTTTACTTGGAAACACAATTTCTGAAATTTAAAATAGAGTCGAGCCCAAATTCAGCCTGGTGTCCAGTGGCGTTTGGAAAACTGTCAGGGGGGAGATCGGGGGATTTTGTTTGCTCCACTCCAGGACCAATGGGTGGAGGTGATAAAAATAAGGAGGGTGATATTTAGTTCCTCCTTGTGCATAAATGTTTGCCTTGATTGGTCGTTTTCAAACTGGGATTCTCTGGGACCCTAGGGCCCTGTGACTTGGCCTCAGACCCATGGGGGAAAGGAGGTGCACCGAGGGGTCAAGACCATCCCGTCCCCAGGCAGAGCGGCCTGTTCCATGCACGGCAGTTCTGCATAAGATGTCTGGAAATGGTGGTCCAGCATATGAGACGAATGGAAAATCCCTGATGTAAGTCTACTGTCAGGGTTACCAAAGAAAGGACCGCTAGGCTGTTGGACGGGCCAGTCCCACCACCCCCACAGTATAATATTGTCAGAGCTGCAGTGGTAACCAGTTTTTATGTTTATACTGATGACCTAGGAACACTGAAACAATGCATATTCTGAATTATCAAGAGCTTTATTTTATGTAGAAGAGCTTTAGTGTCAAGTCTATTTTATTCATGTGGTTATTTGAAAATGGGAGTCCACAACTGGAATATTCACATAATCAGAAAATTTCCTTCTGCACTTATTTCAAGATAATTTATTAGCCTTGGGCACTTATTCTTGCCCTTTTACCTTTTTCTAATCATTCTTATACTTTTTTTCTTTACACCAAACTCATTATATTTCTTGCTATTTCAACATTATTTTTACTATAAAACAATAATACTCAATGGTAAATGGCATGTAAAAAAGGTATCCGGAAACGGTTATATGAGCACACAAGGCCTCTATGCCAATGTGCGGCACCTCATTTAATAAATGTATAGAAAGCAGGGAAGGTAAATACAGATGGTGGCAGCTTCCCTGTGAATGAACCGAGGGCCCAACCAACACAGACCATGGGGGCAGTGGGAGAGGCGGGGAGTCAGTGTGAATTCCCTGAGGGCTGAAGGACTTAGCTGCCCACCATGGGCACAAATCAAGGACACAATTCAAAGGAAAGAATTCATGATAGTTAATATAGATAAAATCCTACACAGGTGTTACATTTTTCATGATGCCACACACTTGGAAATGCATTTAACACAGTTTCACAGATGTCTCCAGGGTAGAAAAGGCTGCCTGCTCCTGAGTCTATCTTGTATGTTACAGTTTTGTACATTGTTTTACATAACCAATTTTTCCATATTATGTAATTTATCAAAATACAATCACTATAGTTAAAAGACAATGCTGGTAAAACTTTGGCCATAAAAGCATATGAAAGATAACAGCAAAGAGAACAACGTTATCTTCATAACATTTATCCTCTAAGATGAAATACACACAACCCATTTGTTATAGAGTTATAATGGAATTTTAAGAAGTGTGAAGCTAATAAATACCTTTTCTAGAATCAGTACTCATATCTAGTTTTGAATCCTTTTTCAAATTATTATTTACATATTCTAGATTAGACTGGAGATTACTATAAAAAAGTAGACAGAAAAAAGAAAAAATACCTTCAGACTCACTAATCACACTCAAAGAACAATGATTACAAACATAAAATACATTTTTTTTCAACAAATGAAAATCTAATTTTAATTTTGCCAGTGTACCACCCCAATTGGAAGATCTGAAAAAGTGTCTGTTTTAAAACATAAATTTTAAAATATATTTTCCAAATACACATCCTATTAAGGCATGTCACTCCCTATTATTCATAGGTAGCTATTTGGCAGAATTCTATTAACATTTCCAAAACCATTAAACATACCATGTATGCCCGTTTAGCGTAATGAACAGATAACATGGCACACTAGGGAGTTGGGCCTCCCACTCAGAGGGCATCAGGAGGCTGTAATTACCCCGGGGAATCTACTCAGCCTCATTTGGGCTTCTCGGAATGACTCAGTCTGCCATGTCTTTATCACTATGACACAAAACATGAACAAAAAGGGGAAAATTAAGGTCCAGTGGCAGACATCTTTCTTCAAATCCACTATGATTTAAAGGAATGATCGGTTCTCCAGGGTCCAAAACCTTGCATGAAGGGCCTGAAACCTCCTGAAGGGCCAGGACCCGCTAACCTTGGTCCCCATGGGGGGAGGGCTGGGAGGCATCCACACACCCCTCCCTTCACTAGGTATTAACTGAGCACTTTATGTTTGAGGCATCGGCTACTAGGGAGTCTGAAATCCAAACACAACATGTAACTCATGAGAAAAATCTCTTCCTGGTATTTTCAGAAAGAAAACATCTTTAGGATGGCATTTCTCAGGCCAGTGTGAGTAAAACAGGTAATCTGGTCTAAACCTGTTGTTTTGGGTCTAATATACATCTTAGTGGTTAAGGGCACAAGCTTTGGAGGCAATAGAACCAAGTTTGATTCTGGATTCCCCACTGTCGATCAGTGTGACCTTGGTCAAGCTATCTGACCTTCCAATATTCAGTTTCCTCATCTGTGAAAAGGATACAATTGCACTTAATTTTCAGGGTTCACATAAAGAGTTAATTAGATCATGTGCATGCCTGGATGATTCTCCTATGTAAGAAAAAGCACTGAACGGGCTTAAGCAATAAAAGGAATAAGCTGGATCACACGGCTAAATGTCCCACAGTAATAACAACTTCAGGCCTGGACTGATCAGGGCTCCAGTCTCGTTTCTCTTTGGGCTTTCTTGGCTCTGCCCTCCGGTGTTGGCTTCATCTATAGGCTGCATTGGCTCCATCTACAGGCTGCGTTACCACATGGTCACAGAAGGAAGCCAAGCCCCATGCCTCCTCTTTCCTCCACAGTAAATGAACAAAGGTCCAAAGTATACACTATTTCTGATTGTCGTGGGTCACATGCTCAACTCTGAGTTAATCATGTGGCAAAGAAAATGCCACATGTAGGGCATACACCACACATATACATGCATACACTTAGATATTTAGAGAGATCTTATCAATTCTAAGGCTGAAATACAGAATATTTCATACTCATTTTTGCTGAGAAGGAAAATTATTTAATTTTCAAATGACTCAACCCCCTTCACCTTAACTGTAAAATGCATGAACAACTTGTTAGCAAGGACTCCCCTTGGGGCGTGAGGGGAGGGCTCAGGCATGGCTCTCCCTGGGGGCACATGGGCAGCCAGTCACTTACATGCAGGACATCCTCTGAAGACTCGGCAGCCTGGCTCTCTCTGCCTGCCGCATTCTCTGACCTCAGAAGAACACCGCCAGTCAGGCAGGTGGCTTGCTCTCCAAGGTCCCTCTCCAAGTCTTGTTTTTTGCCCTCCAATTTTTCTTTGGTGCAGCCACCCCATGGTGCCAGGACTCTGCTCCCCAGTCTAGGGGTGGGCTCAGGGCAGCAGGAGAGAACTTGGCTGTCCTTCAAGAGGAGCCCAGAGGAGACCCCTGGGTGTGGCTGGGGAAGCCCAGGGCTCACCATGTCCCCGTCCCTGAGTCTGCCAGGGTTGGCAGAAGTCAGGTAATTGTGACTCCAGGATTGCTGGCATCGTGGCCATTGGCTGGCAGACACCTGCCTTCCTTGGGACCAGTGTACTGTGGACTCCAGAATTCCCAGCTCTTCCTCCTCAGATCTCCCACTCCTGGGCCCCACGGAATCCATCTGCAGGCATGCTCAGGTCAGCCTGGGTGTGCATGCTGGTGCTGTCCTCTGTGCTGGACCACAGGCCAGGGTGAGGGGACGGAAGTGAGGAACGCTACCCTCATCCCCGCCAGCTGCCCTTTGCTCTCGGTGCTCCTGTGTCTGTGATTCGTTGCTAGGGGACAGATGGCTGTGGGGCCCCCAGGGGACACTGCAGCCCCCGTGGTGCTGGGAGCAGGCTGCTTTCAGGCTCAGACCCTGCTGTTTCCATTCTGACCTCTTCCCACCTGCTGGTGTTTCTCCCATGAGCTCACCACTGAGTCCCCTCCCAGTCAGTGTCCCCCCACTTCCTGGGACGCCCCTGCAGACCACACCCAGCCGCTTCCTCCTCCGCCCTTCCCTTGGCCCAGCCTCTCCTCTCCTCCATGCCCACCCCTTTGCTCTTTCTTTCTAAAGGTAGCTGTTCAGCGTTAACCGGACTCACACAGATGGCTTAGCCAGAGACGAGCATCCACGTGTCAAACTTCAGGACCTTTCCTTGCATCTCAAGTATGTAGTGAGAGCACACCTCTGAGTTTTCTGAGTCGAGAAGTTTGATCTTAAGTAACCAGGGAGGCGGCCATCGGAACACGTGACCACCCCTGCCTGGCATCCTGCACCTTCAGTGGTGTCTGCAACTTGTTCCCCAACGCCGGACCCACTGAGGCTGTCAGAGCAGCGCTGGGGGCAGGCAGGCCAGCACTGCCTTCTCAAAGCCGACTGGCTGGCTGCTTTAACTTGCAGAGTGAATGGCTACTCGGGGCATCTGGGAACCTGCAGGGGCGGCCCCCCACCCACAGGCTGCTGTTGGGCCCTGCTGGGTGCCTTTAGTAGGTAGTCCTGGGGAGGCCCGGAGTCACCACGACCCCTCTCGTTCAGGTCTCAGCCAGCTGCTGACCCCTAATAAAGGGCAGCTTTCTGCCTCGGCTCCTGCTCCTCTCCTGCCATGAGGGTCCAGCTCACACACTCCAGCTGAAAGGGACTGTTCCCGGCACATGGGACCCGCAGCTCCTGCTGTGAACCTTCAGCTCCGCAAGCCTCAGGCTGAAGCCTGACTCACCAGCCCTCAAGGGGTTCGCCTGGGCCCTGCCCCTGAGGCCCGCTTCTCCTCAAACATGGGCACTGCCCCCCACTTCATTCCTCTCTGCTGGGGACTGCAAAATGCTGTCCTGGGCCACTACATCAAAAACTTTCCCCAGTCTGCCACCTGGACTCCCCCCTTCACTTGGGGTTCCCCCAACACTGGTTACTACTAGAAACTGCACCTTTTTCTCTGTACACCTGGCTGTTTCGTCTTCCCCACCAGGATGTAAGCCTTGGGAGAGTGCGCCCTTCACCCTTGCGTGAGTGCCTGGCAGATACATACAGAAGAATTTCCTGGAACAATGGGGGCCGGGACACCAGGCAAGACCCCAGTACGTGGTGGGGACAGAGACCATGGGGTCCAGCACGAGCTGTGGCGCCATGAGGACCCCTGCACACTCTGCTGACCCCCACAGGCCTGGGACACTCCCACCTGGCATCTGAGCCTGAGGCCCGGCTCTGGCTTTCAGACCTGCCCATCGCACAGAGACCCCAGGCCAGCCCTTCCCTGCTCTCCCCTCCCACAGACTAGGATCTTCCTTAATTAAAACCAGATTGACCCAGTCTGTCTGTCCCTTTGCTACTGTGACAAGTCACCACAGACTTTGTGGTCTGGAAGTTCCTGGAGGTCCAAGACCCCAAATCAGTCTCACCGGGGCTGGGTCTTTCTGGAGGCTCCGGGGGATAATCCGGTCCTTGCCTGTCCAATGGCCCCTTCCTCGGTCACCACGTCCCCTGCTCTTCTGAGGTCCAGCTCCCTGTCCCCTGCCACCCTTGGAGGGACATGTGAAAATGAGTAGGGCCCACCCAGGGAGTTCAGGGCTATCTCAAGACCCTTAATTTCCCCAAATCTGCAAAGTGCCCTGCACCCTATACGGCAGCATCCATGGCTTCTGGGGAGTAGGTTGTGGGGCTCTTTGAGGCTATCACTCAGCCTCCCAGCCCGCCAGGATGCCACGGGCTCCCCTGGAGCACCGGGCCAAGCTCACTGCTGGGTCTGGGCCCTCAGACACTGCAGGGGCCAGCTGCCGGGGCTCAGAGAGGACCCCTCACCAGACGAAGGCTCGAGGCTGGGCCTCAGCTCCTCCTACTTGATCTGGGTGTCCTGTGTGAGAATCCCAGCAGGAAATGCTGGCATTTGTCATCTTTCCCCAGGACTCTAGTCCTGACAGATGAACGTTCCATCTCAGTGACTCACCTGACCAGGAAACAAGCATGTGGATCCCGCTGGGAGCCCAGCCACTGGGCTGCAAAGAACACGATGTTTCCGAGCTCACAGGAGGAGAGTAAGAGTCAGTAAGGAAAGCGTGTGAGGGCTGCTGAAATACTCATGATGCCTTGTTTCTTTCTAACCCAGGAGAGTCCTGGATGCAGCACAGATCCACTGCCAGGTCATATCTGAATGAGTTACTGACCACCTGGGACTTTAGAGAAGGCATAACTTTTCTAAAACATCAAATAGTGACATAAAGCTGCCTCTGAACTCAATCAGTGAGCACCAAGCCCCAGGATTTGTAGGGTGGCATTGGGGCCACCCAGAGAGGATCCCCTGGACACACTGACCTCCTCCCGGGAGGTGTGCCACCACTCTGTTCACGGGCCAGATGCCATCTTGGGCTTCTAAGCTTTAAGGGGAAATTATCTAGCACAAAAAAATCAGCATTAAGAACTTGAAAGTTTTCAATGTGGACCAGAAATTGCCACTAAAGATGCTACAAGAGTCATCTTCCCGGAATTAAAATTATTTTTAAAGTGCCATCTTTTAAAATGAAAAGCCCACTGACTTTTATTGTTTCTCAGTTTCTAAAGATTGTTAGTGTTAGTACACTTTGAAATTTCTGAACTTGCTTTAAAAACGTTGATAATTTCTCAACCTTTTAAGATATTACAGCTTTTAAAAATCTTAAGGGATAAAACCAATCTGCTTTCTCCACAATCTTCATTGCAAGGTGACACTATACTGGCCATAGTGTGAATGCCTATTAGACACCGTTTTTATGGAAAAGTTTTGAATGCCAAACAGCAGCCTTACTGTTTGTACCGCCCAACATGAGTACTGAGTCAAGGTGATCTGCAGTCTGGTGATGGGTACTCAGTTATTTCACAGACACAGGGCTTTAATCCCCCTGCCCTCACCAGCCCCCAGTTTATTAGTCTTAGGTCATGACCATCTTTCCTACATTACAACCCCCTAAACCCAAGTCCCACAGACAATTTTAGGTACACAGTGAATATCCTTACTCCCTGTAGAAGTTCCTATAGGATTCACACATATTAACCCAGAGAACCCATGTGTAGATGCATAGGATCCACACAGGATGGCAGGGATTCAGTCCTGCGCTGCTCGAGGCTGCCCAGGGACATAGAGCCATCTGCAGTCCAGCCCAATGTGCGCCAGGTTGGCCACAAGGTGGCTCGGGATGGTTTTATGTGAATTCATTCATGGCAATAGGGCGCGGGGCTGGCAGAGGAGCTGGGTCCACACTGAGACACCAGTACAGGTGTGCCCTCCCGAAACCTGAGGTGTGCAGCTCAACATATAGAACTCTTCCAGGCACTTCTCTGTCCAGCACATGCCTCTCCTCTTAGACACGACTGTGAACACAACACCCTCCAGGCTAGGACTCAGCTGAACAGCACACATTGCACCCTCGGCCATGCAGCAACCTGCACAGACCTTCCTCGTCCAAATCCCAGGGTTCCAGTGTCCCCCAAAGCAAGAGACAGCCCTGCCTCCAAGTCACAGCTGAGCTCAGAGCAAAGGGGGGCCTGGGTGTGCAGGAGAGCTGAGTGGGCAGGGGCCGCAGGGGGAGGGCTCGTGGGGCAGGGAGGTGACCTAGAGTGGGGGTCCGAGGGCAGGGCAGGCCAGGTGGAGCCCTAGGAGCAATGGCAGCAGGTGGATCTCCCAGAGCGTTGGTGGTGCAGTATCCACTTGCTCTGGCCAGGTGGGAAATAGAGAGAGGGGGAGGTACCAGGAAACACAGGCTCTGCTCCGCAAGGCCCACGACAATGTGGGCAAGTGGCCATCACCCCTGTCGGGCATGAGCCCTGCTGAGGGGGATGGCATCTCCACTTTACACCTCTTCTCCCACCTCCTGCACACCAACAACTGCTCTGCTCATCCCATGGATCACTCACTCTCACATCAACCGGTGGGATTCTTTCGTTAACAAACTTCAACAACACGGTGTGTCAAAGAACAAAGAAAGGTGTGCTGATGAAGATAAAGACCGAAGTCCACCTACTGATGCTTGTGGAAGGACCCTGAGCATGTACCTGAGGCCCTGAATACCAGCGGACACATACACACCCAGTCAGGCTGGACATTTTTGTTCACTTCGCTGTTGGGTGGATGCTACAAAGTCTTGCTTAAGTCACACATCAGAATTCATGCATTCTCTTTCTGCTGAGATCTAGAAATATAAAAGTCATGCACAGCCTCACGCTGACTCCTGGGGCTCCTGGGCCGGGGCAAACTGCAGTAACTGCTGCTATATCCCAGCTGTGCAGCTGCCCATCCCCTAACGTGACTCCAGACTAAATAAGCAAGAAAGCAAGAGGCCCAAAGTGTTCTAAAAATAAGCGGTCTTTTCTGCTTTGTTTTCCTTTATCTTCAGAGTCAACCAGAGTCACTTTAGCAAGTGACCGGACAGAAGCACTGCCCGGGGCACCCTGCGTGCTTGCTGCACAGTATACAGTGGGGCGAGTGGCACCAGTGCTTCCCCGACGTCCCGCCATTGGCAGCTGTGAACCGATGGGGCACCTCCCAGGCAGGGCAGAGTGCCCACTGTGGCCCGGGCCCTACCGCGCCCCCGCAAGCCTCTCTCCCTCCTGTCTCCTGAGTGCACCAAGGCTCTGCAGGCAGCCTCTCCACCCGTGTGTTGTAGGCACATTCCAGAGGAAGCTTTCTTTCCCTCCTTAGATTGCCACACTGTGCTTTGGATGTAAAAATACAACTGGAAGTTATTATCTACAAAAAATAGAGTTGGAAGCTAATTATATTATCTAACCTGAGATCTAGAAAGTTTGTCATTACCGTACGCCGAAGTGTTAAAATTGGGACTTGAATGGGCAATTTCTTAGTCACTTCTACCATAACCATTTCAGAATATGGTCTTCCTCCATCCTTTTCCCTTATAAATTCGGCTACACATTTTAACAAGTAGAAACTGCAAGCCTGTGGGCCTTAGGGAGGATATTGCGGCCAGTGTCTCACAACAAGGAATGTCACAGCTCACACCGACTGCGGAGACATGCCGAGGCCGGCCCCGGACTCACATGCTGGCTGATGTCCGACTGAAAACATGGATCATTCCAGGGGTGTGAAGCATATTTTTCTTAGTTTGTTTTATCTTATTCAGAACCTTTTCTCTGGCAATAGGAGGAAACACACTGGCCAATAGCCTAAATACTCAGTCTCTGATTCATGTTTTTGAATCTTACTAACTTCACATACGAGAACAGTAAAAAAAAAAAAAATTCTTTTCTGTAAGAAGCTGGATAATCTCTACGAGCTCCTCTCCCCCTACCCCTATCCCAGCACCGCGGCCTCCAGCCATTCCGTGTCAGCCCGTGAGCCAGGGGGTGACACCAGCAACAGGGTGAATGTGTCTCACCGCTTTACAGGAGCTGCTGCTCCCACAAACCACATCTGAAGCAGTGGCAAGGTGGATGAGGCTGTCACTCCAGGCGTACCAGACACAGCTGCCCCCCGGGGAGGGCCAACTCCATGGCAATGACACTACCTTGAAGCACTCAGAAGGCAAGGAGGGGAGATGTGCAAGAGACAGGCAACTTCTGTTTCCACATGTAGAGCAGAACCTTTACCACAGGGTCTGACCAAAGTCAGCTTTGTGTGACACCACAGAATGTCCGGGGCACACTCCCTCCCCCTTTCCACATCCACAGGGCACACGCCACTTTTCAAGCACTTAATAACTTGAAAGTAGCCATCAGTGAGAAGTTGCTATCCCTGCTTTGTAGCTGAGGGAACAGGAGCTCAAAAGGATGGAGGGGCCTGGTCCGGAGATGGCCAGCCAGCAAGACCGGGGCAAGTCCAGGGACAGGAGCATTGTGCAGAGGCGGCCCAGTGCCTGTGCAGGGGACAGGAATGCTGCCCGCCAATCCGAGGGACCTGTGTTCATGGAGGAGGAGTGGCTGCTGTGTATCAAGTACAGCTCTCTGATCAGTGGTGTCCCTGGGCCACCCCAAAATGGTCTCGGGGAACACATGCAAAATACTGATAAGGAGCAGGCATGGTTCAAGAAAAATTCCTGTACACTTGTTAAAGACAGGAAGAAAGACTTCATGCAAGGGGCCAGAGCAGTGGGGTTCGCAGTAGGGGAGCAGACTGAGCCCCATTCAGTAGAACAACAGGGAAGAGGGGCTCATGGGCAGGCAAGGAGCAGGACTGGGGGGTGGGCAGGTGGAGAATTACTAGCATGGTAGCAGGATTCTTTCTAACCTGACCTAGAGGATTTGGGAGGCAGGCCAGGGTGATCAAACACCATCTGGGGGATGGAGAGGAGAGGGACTTAGATCAGACCCTGACTGTAATCTAATACTGACAGTGGGGGTTCTCTCTAAACCCACTCAGCAGGATTCTTGCTAAAACAGCACTGGAGCCCCAACAGGGATGACAGAAGCACAAGGCCGGGTCCATGGGGAAGAGGACTGAGCCCGACTGGAGTTTGGAGGAAGAGGGCTGCCAGCGCATGCCGCTCTTGGTTCCCACACCTCACAGGCATGTGGCTACTGCCCCGACTACCTGCACAGCCCCGCGGGCAGGGTCATCAGGTTTATTACAACAGCCCCACGGTTACATCTCCTTGGCTGACTCACCAGCAAGAACGCCTTCTCACACAGTGGCAGGGCAGGTGCACTGAACCATGTTTCATACTGAATATATATGGGCGTCTGATCCATTTGCTTAAGTCACACTTTAGCTTAACAGGCTATCTGTTGATAATTCCTACTGAGTTTAATTTAACAGCTTTCACCAGTGCAAATAAATCAGCAAACACGTGATGCTAGGGAGTGGGGCATTACAAGGCCACGTGGCCCAGCAGCATGAGAACTGTGAGCAGAGCACCTGGAGAGCGCTTTTACTGACTGCCCACAAGCACAAACCCTTGGGGCAAAACATGAAGAGGCTTCTGGCTAAACCGGTGGGTGCCAACTCCACTCCACAGGAACTCATCCTTAGTCTCCCCACATGTCACAGGAGCACTTCCAGGCCTGCTTCCCTCAAGTACTGAATCATCCCCCAACCCTGGTGCACGTGACATGCTCTTCATCCTCCTGCTCGGGCCCCAAAGCCTCTCCCTGTCGGCCTCCGAGTTCAAATGTTTCCTACCCACTCACTCCTTTGCCACATCAAGGAAAGTGCTTGCCCAGCACCCAGGAAACAGTGGAAGCTGGGGTAACCGGGAAGTCGGGGATGGGAGGGATGCCGCATCTAATCCATGTTAGTGCACCTTCATTCCGTTCCTCCATTTCTGGGTGCATAAAAAAGATACCGAAGCAATCTTTGCTGCTTCAGGATGTGCGGGAAGGACAGTAGGCACAGGTATTTACGTAAAGGACAAGAAGAGAGGTGAAGAAAGGACAGGTGACATCAAGTGTGCGTTGGCCCATCATGTGGCTCTCAATCAGCAACAGTGCTTTGGGGAGTTTCCTGGACGGTAAGAAGGGAAAGCATGTAATGAAATGCAAAATCAGACACACCACGGGAGGAGTGACCACAGATAAGAAATTAGTTCTGTGTCTTTAAGAAACAGTGAGGCATAAATAAGCAAAAACTTTAAGCAAATTAAGGATCACTAATACAAATGTTGTGGCCTTCTCTGATTTTTTGTTATTGTTGCTTGAAAGCCCAATAAATCAGGATTAATGTAGAATTTCTTTGGATGTGTTTATTGAAAGTACCTGAAAATTATTTTAATTAGAAATGGTTTTCCTGGAAACCACCCAAGATCTGGAAAAAGAGCTTACCTATCAAGCCCCAGGAATAAACCTTAATGTTTAACTTTCCAGGAAGCTTTTTTCCCGTGTCTGGAGCCAGCACTGCTCACAATATTTGCTAATAGTCCCTTAATGTTTACTTTACTAGGATACGTTTCCCTTAATGAGGAGTAACAATTATAATATATTCATAGGCACACATAGATAATGCTTGGTTATCTGCGACCATGGGAAATCTAAATAAATGGACAACTGAATAATCAGACCATTTAAGGCCAGTGAAGCCAGTAAGTTCCCAGGACTTAGGTGGTGCACAGCAGGCTACCATTTACATGCTTTCCTCTCCTGCTCAACGTTTGTTTCTGTGAGGGCAGGGACCATACGAAGACCCTATCTGTGTACCCTAGTTGCTGAGCACAATGCACATGGCATAAGCCAAAACTGTTCAAGTGTGTAAACCACTAAGTAAATAAATGAAATTCTTCCTCCGAGAACTTATCACTATCAGTATTGAGTGTAAGGGCTTGCATTATCCTTCCAACTCCCCCACAACTTCCTTTCAGTAAAAATGCCAAAGACAAGATTAGATGATAGGTAATCAAAGAAAGCCAAGGTCTTGGCTGCAGTAAGCCCAACAAAACAGTCACTGCCTAAGTGAACCAACTCCAAGCATTGCTACCTTTAACAAGTTGACGGGTACATCTTAACCCGAGCATGTAATACCACTTTTCATTAATTTGAAACTGTACTCCCTCCAAGCCCTTCCTAGCTATGACCTTTCAACCTTCCACACTGGGGGGCTTGCAGAGGACACCTCAGGAAGCTCTCCTAGGCTATCGAAGGTGTAGTACGGAGATTCTGTCCCGAAGCTTGGCATCTGGTGATTCTGGAAGCCACCTTAGCTCACAAGGCCGTGGCTTCAGGACCTGCACTGGCAATGCACACAGGGACTGGGGCAGCTCGCTCAACGGGAGACATGCAAGATACGAAAGAGGAATACGGTCCTCCCAGCTCTCCCAAATGGGACCAGTCCTGCTGAACGAAACAGTCTGGAACACAGCCTGGGAGAACCGATCTCTGGTCTTTTATTCCCCTGGACATTCGGGAGGGGCGTCAAAACTATTCAGTACCAGATGAGAGTTTACTAAGGAAGTGTAGCACAAGCCATGATTTCTGCAGACCAGGGGCAATCTCAGGTTCAGAGAGAAGCGGCAGACACTGACCACTGGGAAAAACTTCAAACAACCCAGACAGACTCTCATCAATATTCACAGCTGACGACTACTAAGCAGCAATGTTATCCTCCAGATGCCCTGTTAAGTTCTTTACATACCGTAGCTCATAATCATTGTATTAACTCTATTAGGTAGAAACTATCAGCCCATCTCCCAGGAAAGGAAAATGAGGCTTTGAGGGTTCAGGGACTGCCCTGCTGTGAAAAGCAGAAGGGCATCCCATTTAAGTGAATCTGATATAAAGCCCAATTTCACCTGGAACTTCCTAAGTGCCAGAAAAGGTTCTCCAGATAAAATTTTAGATTGTGGAGTACATTCCAAAATATCCCTTGGAGTGATTTCCTTTAAAAAAAAAAAAAAAGAAAAACCTACAACAGTCCTCCTTCAGGCCTCATGTTATGTATGACAAACTCCAATACCCGCACACCTGAAGTGCTTAAGATTAGCAGCAGACCGCACGTGCTGGTGGAATAAAAACTTTCTTAAAACATTTTTGGGACATAAGCAAGTCATTTTGCTTCCCTACCCCTGTTTTCTCATCTATCAAAAGGACCATTGAGTGAAGCAATGGTCACACTTTCCAGGGAGGCGCTGAGGTTCTCAGGCAATATTGCCGATAACCGATATGAGAGCTTTCCCACAGGCGAGGGGCTGGAAGATGCTGAAACCTGGTACCTTTCTAGGGCCAACCACTGAAGTCTGTGTAAGACGCACAATTTCCCTTTTTGCCAGAGTCAATTATCTGGCCATCTCAGTTGATACAATACTGATTCACTGAAAAAATATTTGAGATGTAATTTGTAAACCGTTTCCAAATCTGATGAAGCAATTTGGCTTCTCTGTTGGTTTGAGTTTACCAAATGCTATGTTCTAGATATAAAGTTAAATTTAAAAGTATGAAAATATGATGACTAAGTCTCTTCCTGAAGCCCTTTCTAATAAAGATATTCTTTTAAGTTTAAACTATTGTTACTCTCCTGTTTATGCTGCTAGATCTTGAATTGTAAAAACTAAATATTTCATTCTCTGTATTTTAAAATACAGATTTCACAAAAGCATTTTTAAAAAACACTTTTTTTTTAAACAAGTTACCTTTTTCATTAGTCCAGACAGAGGAAATATTATCTGGGTTAAGTAAGGGCTTCAGATGTGTCCTACTTCTCAAACTATTGACAGACCTCCACTTCTAAATTTTACATTTTTTGATGTGTGTTTCTTGCTTGACCTGTAGTCTGCTGTGAATACACAAACGAATAGGCAGGCTTCTCTGGAGAAAGATGGGAAGGTAGCTGGGCAGGAATATGGAATTCACTGGGCTAAAACACAGGGTCAGCTGCTTAGTAATCCCCCACTAGGTGCAGGCCCATGAGGCTAAGACTTCTGTGACCTGTATTTTTTGGGTTTAGAGAACACACACAGGTTCCCAATTGACACTTGCAGAATGAATTAGTAAGCTTTCAGCAAGCTTTTCTTAGTGTTTTCTCAATTTGTTAGAGTACTCATTTCTAGTCCACTCCTTTCCAATTACATCCCTTTCTGAGACACTTCCAAACCCAGTTCTCCTAGTTGATAGGATTCCTGATCCTCCATGGAATGGGTTCAACCTGGTATCTACTGGTGGACTTCCTGAACAACCCCGGGAGTTTGGACACACGTGTGCTGCCCCTTGGCAAGGACAGAAGTGGAAGGAGATAAGCTGTTTAATAAACTTGACATTTGATGAAAAAAAGCCTATCAGGTATAAACGTAACTTCTGCTCTGAGCTTATCAACCTCGGCTTTGTGAAGTGCCTGAGACCCAGAAGAATGACTTATTTCACCGAGTTTGCGTTTAATTTCTCCAAATAGGAGGTTACAAGCAAGCCCTCCTCCGTTATTTAATAGTTGTACTTATTCAAAAGATGTTTTACCCTCAGAACCCAGCCACAAAGATCCTGTCTTGTAGTTCAAATTCTAATATGCTGACACGCTAATAAAAACTTTTTAAACAATTCCCTGTTGTTTTTATGTCTATTCCCGAGCTTTATTGAAAGACTCCTTAGCTGCCAAGGCCCACGCCTGCCTCTACTCTCCCGGCGGGAGGGACAAAGAAATCCAAGATGAGAGACGTAACATTGCTCCAAGCGATCCAACTTCATCAGGAACACACAGCTCGCAGCGTGGCTGGGCGGGAGCCTCGTGACACAGGTGACGGCCTTGCCCAGACACGATCCTAAGGCTGTGCCATTAGCACCCCCCTCACACTGTCTTTTTTTTAACTTAAATATGTTTCACCCTTTAGTCATCCATAGATTGAACAATGTAATCTGGACACTGGGATGAACAAAATGAAATTTGTTGAAATAAAAAGCGCGTTGGAGACTCGCCCACAGACGACTCTGGAAACCCGAAGACAAGATGAGGGACATGCGGGAAGGGCATGGTCGTCAGGGTCCTCTGGGCTCCGGGACGACCTATGCCAAACCCGGCGCGGCAAGGACATTGCATCAGGTACTTACTACGGAAACGCTTCCCACTGGTCGAGGAGGTAGTGTCGCTGTCCTTTAAAATTTTTTTGTTGGTTGTACACGGATTTCAAACGCACGACTGATAAGCACTGTGGCAGCACTTGAGCGGCTCGGGCGGCTGTGAACGCGCCCACGGCCAAGCGGCTCCGCACTCGGGACCGGCGCGCTGCCCCTGCGCAGCCCGGCCGCTCGGACCGACCCCTTCGCTGCACGCCCGTGCGGGCCGGGCCACCACCCCTACCCCGCGCACCGCGGAACCCGACAGTCGGAGTGCACAGAGAGGTCTAGCCCCGCTGACGTCCTGAGGGCAGCCCGGTCCGGTCATCGCAGCCCAACAACAACGTCCGATTTCCGGCACGCCAGACCGGCGATGGGCACCCAGCATGCAAGAGAGCGCGGGGCCGGCCCCGAAGCCGCGGCATCGCCCAGGGCGCGGCGGTGCCCGGAGACCTGCGCCGAGGCACCCACCTCGAGGCGACTCAGGCTGGAGCTCTTGGAGCGCGACTTCCTGCGCAGGTACACCGAGAAGAACCTGCGCACAGTGAACTTCTTCATGCCCAGGTCCATCGCCCCGCGCGCAGCCTGAGCAGCCGCGGGGCCAGAGCCCGCGCATCCCCGGCCCTGCCCGGCGGCGGGGTCAGGGCCGGTTGCGGGCGCGCGCAGCGGGGGAACCCGGCGCGGCGGCCATGGGTGCGGCTGCAGGCACAAAGGGCAGGCCGGCCACCGGGCCCGCGCTCCCTCCTCCCGCGCGCCCCGCGCCGCGGGCGAGCTCTAGACCCCGACAGCCCCGGCCAGCCCCGCCCCGCCCCCAGCCGCTCCCGTCAACCGGAGCCCGCCTTCCCGCCCCGCCCTTTACCACTACAGCCAACCAGCGCCCACCGCCCCCAGGCGCTCCCTCCTCCTCCGCGCCGCTGGACCAGCTCCGGAAAGCCCCGCCCTTGTCCCCCCACTATCACCAATCAGCGACCACCGCCGTACCCAGCCACGCCCACCTCCTTGTGCTCCGCCACTATCACCAATCAGCGCCCTCAGCCCCAGGCTCTCCCTCCTCGCTTGGAGTACTCTCCCCTGTAGCCCCACCCCCTCCTCACTGCCAATCAGCGCCCTCGGCAGCGCAGGCCTAATGAGCCCACGGACGACCCCGTGGGGCGAGGTGGTGCGCTGCTCAGCCGCGCCTGGTCAGCCGCTCTCCTTCCTCGGACCTTTTCTAGCTTGCGGATGTCGCTACGCTCTTTCTTAAAACGCTTATACACACTTTTGTATATGCTTTCCTGTGCCGAACAAATCTTTGAATGATTGGCAAGCACTTCTAGGAGCAGGAACAAAACCGGGGGCACCGGGCTTCACGCGCCCACCCCCACCCCCAACAACCTCCCCCCCCCCCCCCGCCAGGGCGTGATGACTCCTCGACTGCGTCTCTGCAGCCCCGCGCGCCGGGGCCCACCAGACACTCCCCGGGCCAGGCATGGATGCGATCAGGGCGCGGCAGCAGTTGGGGAAGTGATGGGAGAACAAAGACGCATCCGTTTTCCGTGACCTTCGACTCCATATATAGAAAATTATCCAAACGGATGGCTTGTCAGTCTGCACGGGTGCCCCGACGCTGGTTGCCGGCTGCAGGGCTAAGGGGGGGTTGCCTTAAAGGGGTACATTTTTTTTTTCCTAGAAATGCTCAACAGAAGGCTGTAGGCAGTTCCAGATCTGTGAGCTCAAGACTGTCCTTTTCCTGTTTTACTGCTGCGCAGTTTCTATACTTGGAGTTTATGTTCAAAATAGGGTGAATCTCATCCCCCCAGCCCCCCACAAAAAGTCCAGGAGCACTCATGCACGAGGTAATGTGTGACAAGTGCTACCCATGTGCCCAGTAGATTTAAAATTCACATTGTGTCACCCCATTTGGTGCAATCAAAGGTCGCATTAATACCTGTGTAAACAATCTTTGCTAGACCACGTTATCAAAGTGGATGCCCCCAAATAAGAACTAGCACGTTCCTGCTGCACCTGAGTCGAGAGAAGGGTCAGATGAGCTCTCCAGGGTTAAAGGATGCTACAGGCTGTCAGCGGCTTGCAGTTTAGCGTCAGGAAGCTGCCACGCGCTCTCCTTTCCTTGGTGTGCTTAAGCAAACTTACTCGTTTTGTGTTCCCATCTCATGTCGCTGAGATGCAAATACTCTTGTCAAAACTGTTCCTGCTCCCCTCATTGGTAAGACCATCCGCACCCTGGGAACCAACTTCCTACCACCTGGTGTCAACCCAACAAGCACCGCCCCCGCCCCCAGGCAGGCATTCAGGCTGTAAGGAAATGCAAAGACAGGTGGGAGCTATGCCATATTGCTCTGGCAGAGAGGACAGCTGATGGACAGGCTGGCCACCAGCCCCCAGGACAGGAGACAGCAGTCAGCTTGACCAGTCTGCACTGTGAAGAGCAGGTTCAAGTGTCAGACAGGAGTATAGTACACCAGCTTCACCAGCTCAGGGGCATCCTGCTTGGAACAGAAGCCTTTGGGTAGGCCTATCAGAGCTTGTTTCACCAAAAAGAGCATTTTGACCTAGTATAACAGGACTGAAAAAGAAACATCTTACAGAACATTCATGATCCTCTTACATTTAAGTTCAATATAAACTGCTCTACGGGACTTGCACATCTCAAAAAAAATCTTTCATATTTCAATTGTGGAATTCATTTCATCACTAGAACAAATCTGTTTGCCTTTGTCCTGGTAAAATAATTACCAAAATTTCTAGCAATTATTTGCTTATACACGCAAATCTTCCAGACAACCAAATCTGAGGTAGGTATCAGGGCCCAGTTTAATCTGGGTCCAATGATGCCCACCAAACACTGGAAAAGGTGAGCTTCGTAAAGGTCGTGCCCAGACAATGGGTGAGGTGGCCTGGAGGGGATGGTGCTCAGCAGTCCCCGGTCATCTCGAGTTTGCCCGTGGTATACACAGTAAGTCTGGGACTGGATTCCACATGCCTGCTGCTGCTTCCAAGGGGGGACTGGACTGGCCAGCATGCACTCAGTTCAGTTCAGCTGCACTGTGCTTGGAATGGGGATGCAAACATGCATGGCTCCCAACCTCCAGAAGTTCTGTCATGCAGAAAAGTAGTGAAGAGAAATATGCTGTTTTCACGTAATGAGGAAGAAGGTAAGAAAATGCTGCGTGAGCAGAGATAAGTGAGAGAATCCAAACTGAAGAAGCCAAGGAGGAGGTGGCATTTGGTGTAACTCCTGGGGACATGGCGATATTTCATGGGACAGGGCAGACAGAAGGAGCAGGGTCCCAGGCTATGAAGAACAAGGTTACTGAGAACTTAGAACAAACAGGATTTCATGACTGATTAATGAAAACCCAAGTTGTTACCAAGCCCCCAAAGATACATGAGGTATACAATTTCAAAACATCAGCACAGTGAGAGCCTGAAATGGCCTGGTCTGTGAGAGACAAAATGCCCTAAACTGGCAGGAAATGGAGGCTTTTGTAAGGAAGGTAACTTTGGCAAACCTGCGCTGCAGCACCTGCCTTCCCCTCCACTGAAAGGCCTGGGAGTGGGCAAGATGCCGCCCTCTTTATTTCAAGCCCCACCGGGAGAGCTGTGATTTGTGGGGACACGGAAGCCTGGGTTTGGCTTCCAGTGGTGAGGGCTGGGAGGACCATCCATTGAGTGGACCTGTCTTTGCAAGACTCATGGGGGGAAAGGGCAAAGGGAAGTTTCTTGCAGGTCAGATGCAAGCTTGGAGGCCTGAGACCCTGCCCTGAGCAGAAGTATGGTACACCCGTCTCAGGGCTGAGGAGGGACCTCCAAGTAACCTCAAACCCAGAGGCCTCTTCCCTCTAAGTGGACTGCAGGATGGGGAGAGGTAAGAGGACAGGGCAGCTCAGAGAGAGAGAAAATCAGGCAGGGCCTAGGGAGCAAGGCCTGCTGGTCAGAAGCAATTGATGTCCTTTCTCCGTCCCTTTCTCCTCTCCTGCTCTGACGGCTGGCTTCCAGCATGATAGAAATTCAAGCTGAGCAAAGAGTGTTTGAGTTTGAGCAATTCTTAAAATCTGAAATACTAATTTCCTAACCAAGGACTTAAAATTTAAAGCAAACATGGCTGTCTATTGTCTGAGTGGGAAGAGAAGCTGTGGAAATGGACAGGCTCCTCCTGTGATTCACTGTGACAGATGCCGAAAGGGGTGTTGTGATCCAATCACAAGCCAGGCTGGTCCAACAAACCCATCACAACTAGATGCGGTGAGGAGGAGGAGGAGTCAGAAGGACTCCCTCCAACCTCCTGCCCGGTGTCGGGGGTCTAGCAGGCCTCTGTCCTTAGCATGAGAGCTAACAAAAATAACCCCCTTTGCAGAGCAGGAACTGCGACTGAACATCAGTGCTACACGGAGGGTGGGCAAGGTGCGACCCAGCCCCTGCGCACACACAGCAATCTCCGTGAGATCTGGGCTTTAAAGGATTCCCTCAGACACGGTTCCCAGGGACACACGTCAAGGCACTGAACACCAAGTGTGTAGGGGCCAGTCAGCCCAGCCAGAGTGGCAGCGGATCTCCACGTCAGACACAGGAACTTGGCCTACAGAACGCACCAGAGGCAGCATAGAAAATTATCACATCTAATGTGCTGAAGGAAATAAAAGGAAGAACTGAAAATACAACTAAAGCCCATGAGAGTTTCAAAGTGATGGAGCAGATAGAAAAATGAACAAAATACTTCTGGAAATGAAAGGATGCAGTACCGGACACAAATTCCAGTGGCACATGAATGTACTCTTTGTTAGAGCAAATCTGACAGAGCTGAGAAAGGCGTGCTCTCAGAGTGCTCAGGACACTGCGCCATGAAACACGCATCGCAAAGCAAAACACCGTGCGTTAAATTTCCGTCCACTGTCCTGGCTCTGCCTTGACCTTTGCGGAAACTCACTGGGCCTCGGGAACATGGGTTCTCAACTGAGGGTGACCCTGTGCTCCAGCGGGACATTCGGCAATGTCTGGAGACATGTTTGGGTGTCACAACGCAGGATAGGGGGCAGGAGGGTTCTAGTGGCATCTACTGGGCAGCAGAGATGCTAATGACACCCCACAGCACACAGCCCCTCAAGGGACAACGATGCCATCCCCAAGGCTGAGTGCCGAGCCACCGCACTGTGATTGGAGGTTGGGGGGGAGGAGTTGGGCATCCTTTCCTCACAAGGCTGTTACCTGCAGAATGGCAATGTCATGCACTTAAACCAATATGTGGAAGTGCTCTGTGAACTATAAAGTGCTCAACACAGTTGATGTTTATTAAAATTCTAGACTTTCACACAAAAAAATTAATGGTGTCACTGGTTTAGGAATAGACCTCCAATTCTAGGAATTATCTGAAAGCCCCACTAAATCCCATTGTCTTATGCAGGGCACAGCCACCCACCAACTGCCCAGATCAGAAGGCAGGACTCACCACTCCTGTCACTTCATTCCCCACATTGTACGACAAGACTTGTCAGCAAAGCTCCCTAAATACGGCTCATGCCTCCCTTCCTTCCAGTCCTGTCAGGAACATGGTTTGGGCCCTCAGCAGTTCCGGCCAGAATATGGTCATTACTAGCTAAATGCTGCCCCCACAACTCACCTGCAACCCTGGCACCAAACTGATCTTCCTAGAAGCAGATGGGGTCACACGGCACCCTTGCACGACATCTCATGTCTGCTAGGAGGAAGTGCCCCCAGCAGTGCTGGGCAGCCCCCACGCTGTGCCCTTTGCCTCTCCTCCCTCTGACAGGGAGCGCAGCGGCACCTTTCTTGCTGGCCTACTGGGTGAGGCTGGACGTCTCAACCTCTCCTCCTCACGACACTGCACCCCATGGTCTCTGCCCACCTGCCTCCCACCACTGGCCACACCTCTTTCCCAGTCCCACATGATTCAGTGCGGTTCTACTCCTAAGAAACTTCCCAAATCCTCCACACCGCGGGCTGTTCGGGGTCCTCCGCGGGGCTTCCCCATCACGCTGGGTTACACCTGCCTGCCTCTCCCATCCTGGAAATATGCAGCCTGGCCACTGTCTGCAGTACCACATACATGTGTGTTTAAAGGAATCTGTGATGATTATCACCCAGGATCTTTGCCGGTTAGGAAGAGCTGGACCTCCACTAGGATTTAATCTCTAGGGCACACTTGCAGAACCTATGAATTGGACTTGATAAAGTCTGTTTTAAGAGGTAAAAGGAGAGGCCCAAGGTGCTGCACCAACTGTGGAAACCTACACACCGAGATGAAAGGGTTCAAACAATGTCGTTGACATGAGTTCACAAGTTCTTACCGGCAACAGGAGAGTGACAGGCTGGGACCTCATCTCCCTAGATGCTTATACTGGTCAAGAAATGCTAGGAGGCCAAGATTCAGGGTTGAGCATCTCATGGAATGAAGCCTGGGCCTGTCTGGCTTAGTGATGGACACTGTGGGTGCCCCTGACAGGCGTGCTGTGCCCTCCAGTGGGAATGGCTCAGTGCTCTTGCTGAAGGTCAGTTTACCCGTGAGACGGCAGAGGGACATCAAAGGGTGGCCTATTATGTGCAACAGCCTGAGAGTGAGGGGCCCAAGGGCATGTGCCAACAGTTAGGCAGCAGACACTTCACAGAGCTGCTGTAACCTGCTTGGTCTTTTCCAATCATTGATATTTTACAAGGAGGGGATAAAGGAATGGTTCACTGGGAACTGACAGCATCTGCGACACTTCTGGGCTCGAGTGTTACAGCTGTTTACATATTACAGGTTGAACTGTGTCCCTGAGAGGATGTGCTGGAGTCTGACCCCCAGGACCTCAGGATAGGACCTTATTTGAAACCAGGCTGTTGCAAATGTAATTAGTGAGGATGAGGTCCTACTGGAGTAGAATGGGCTCTAATCCAGTGTGGCTGGTGTCCTCATAAGGCCATGTGAAGGCAGAGTCAGGGAAGGCCCTGGGACAACACAGGCCGAGCGGAGCCACCAGCCAAGAGCGTCACCGCCCCCGCCAGCAACAAGAGGCAAGGCAGACCCCCCGTGTGTCTCTAGAACCAGAGACAATGAATTTCTGTTGTTTTAAAGTCCCTGGGGTGTGGGTGCTTTGCTCTGCCTTGGGGTGAGGAGACTAGCACATACTCCTGACCCCACGAGGTCACAGCGACCCTCTGTGACAGGGATGGCCTGAGAGAAGGCTCCCTGCTAGTGGAGGCCCTTGGTCTGCCCATGAGTCGGAGAACAGGGAAATAGGGGCTGTTCTTGTCAGTCCAACCCTCTCCACACATAAGAGGAGTTTAAAGGAAGGGAGTGCACAGGAAAGAGGAAACAGGTTAGAACTGTAGCAGGAAGGATTTCTGTAACTTAAAAAGGAAAAACTCCCTCATGACAGAAGAGTCTTTCAAGACCTGGAAAGGGTACAGAGGAGAATGTAAAATCCTTGCCAGATTTTTTTTTTTAGTAAAAAATGTTCATCTTTAAAGAAATATTTCATAGACTCTCTAGCATTTCAGGCACTAAGTACTTATACTACAGATGGGAACCAAATGAATGCATCGAAGAAATACTTAGACACTGAAACTATGGCAGCTAAGACCCGCAGTAGGGAGGGTCTCGAGCTCCACGTGCTCACCTGCCCCACCGCAAGGCCACGGGGGGGTGGGGGCAAGGCGGGAAGCCTTTTGTGGCAGTATGATGGATGACATCCGAGGCAGGAGCCTTCCCAAGATACACAAACATGCTGCATAAAACAAGGGGGAATTTGTTTCTTAAAGCATAGTTGATCCATTGGTAAGTAGGGGAAACAAATGTGGGCCAAAAAAGCAGATTAAGATGTCCCCTAAGAGGAAGCATGTTTGAGCAGCCTTCATCCTGGGGTATTGTGTCAATTCCTGCAGTCCAGACCTGCCGTTTTAACAGGGTCTGTAGAACCAGCAGACCTGGAGAAAGCCTGGGGCCACGCAGGGGGGGCAGTCACAGGATCCCCGCAGAGCGGACTGTCCTGAGTGAGCCAGGAAAACCCTGCTCTGGAAGGACACTCGTTTATCCAGTGTGAGCACCAGAAAGAGCAAAGACAGACATTTCTCCTATGGCTCATATACATACGCCAGTTTGAGACCAAAATTCATACAACTAGTGTGGCCTGAGAAACTCCAAGCCAAAAATTCACTTTTTAAAGCTCCCAGATGGTAGCATCCCAAAGACAAGGCAGAAGAAAATGTCTCGAAGCTTAAACACAGAGGAAACACTAAGGCACATGTCTTGTAATCATAAACCACAAGAGAACCACGAAACGACTCAGCAGCGAGAACTGCAGCATCAGACACGCAAAGACTGGAGGCTGAAAGTTTTGTATAAATAATATAAAGTACGTTTAATGTGTTTAGAAAACAGAAAGGGGGAATTTAGGAGCATTACAAGGAAAGGCTTATTTACAAGATCGTAAAAGGACAGATTTGTAAACATAAGTAGAACTTTAATAATTTAAAAACAGCAGTTTAGACCAAGTCCAAGAAATAGTTAATCAAGGAAAAGTTAGATATAATAATTGACAGAATGCCAACCAGAAAAATAAAAAAGACAGGAAATATGAAAGGCAGATTAAAAGACAGAGACAGAGGGAGAAAAACCCAGCATGCCCCCGAGTCTCGGAATGAGAGAGAAAGAAAAGGGGACAAGCACTAATCAAATAAATGAATCAGTAACTGGGAGTTTTTCAGAGTTGATAATACACACCGATCCTTATGTTTATTAAGCCGCCCAAATTCCAACGAGGATTAATAAAAGAAATCCATACCTAAATACATATTTGACCTGCAGAATGCCAATCCCCGAACAGAAAAAAAATCTCTCCAAAGCAACCAGGAAAGAAAGGACAGGTTTTCTACAAATGTTAGTTATGTCATCAACTAACACCTCCACAGCAATACTGGAAGCCAAATGAGGGTGGAATAACATACGCAAGGTGCAATAGAAGAAAATAGCTTCACCTTCCAGGTGGCAAAAAATCTTTCAAGAACAAGGACAAAATAAAGACACTTCTGGGTAAACAACCTGAGCAATTTTACATTTAATGAAAACTTAAAAGTACTGCACAAATTGTGGGCTTAAGTCAGAAATGTCATCTTAATTTTAAAAAGAGCATATACAGAAGAATGGTGATCAGAATGAAAATCTAATGCCCTGTTGGGAGTGGCAACCCTTCATGGGCCCTGTAGTCTCTGCGTTCTTTTCTCATTCTTGCTGGGTATGTGACCTTCAGGCACCACCCCTCAACCCAGGCCATATGTCAGGACTGTATTTGCAGCAAGCAACCTTGAGGGGTAAGGCTTGCTCAAGACAAGAGCAGGCTTGCTTGCCACTTACTATAAAACATACAGTCCCCGAAGCTTAGGTTCTTTGGGACGCAGTCTCACTCTGAACATAGTGTCCATCTGGCCCCATTTACCCCCCTGGAATATGAGGAGCACAGGGACCCAAAGCAGATATGGTCCTCCTGTCACTTTCTGTTCCCTAAATAATAAAAGCTTTTGTGGTCCTTGAAGCTTATGTTTTCTTCCAGCATCCACAAAACAGTAACTGGCTAGTTACTAGTTTGTAAGTAAAGCAACATCAAATTCCAGACCTTAAAAATAAAAAGGGCAGAAGTCAGTCAAAATATACCAAAAAATATACTTAACTGGGTAAACTCTCCAGTTAAAAGACAAAGAGTGCCAAACTGATATAAAATAAAGTTTATATCTAGATAGATATAGCTATATGTAGATAGATAAAAAGCAAAATACTAGCAACTTGAGGGCAACAACATATGAAGGGTGATTTATCATTGCAAATTTTAAGATTTGATAAGAGAAAAACTATCATTCATAGATATTTTGCCTATATGGAAAAATCAAGGATCTTGGGCAAATTATTCAAATTAAGAATTTAGTAAAGTTGCTATCAAGTAAGATGAACAAAACTTACTTCATTTTTACATGCTAGCAAAAGTTTGAAATGCAGTTTTAGAAAAATACCATTTAAAATGCAACTAGAATAAATTTTAAAGTATTCATAAATATTTAACAAACTAGTGAGTGATATTAAAGAAAACAAAATGCAGACACAAGCAATACTCAAGGAAAGAAAACAAAAGTATCCACAAAATTATGAGCAGGCAAATTCTCTCTGGGTTGATTCACACTCTGATTCCAGTGAAAATCCTGGGATTTCCTGGTACACTTCAACAAAGTAACACCACCGGTTTTGTGGGATCACAGAAGACCAAGAATAACCAGTCTTAAAGAATAACCAGTTGGCTTTCCCTGCCAGATGTCAAGGTTTAGCACAAACCTTAGTCCAGCCATCAGTCACTTGGCCCAGGAATTAAGAGTGTGGCCCTGGCAAGGCAAGTACGTGGAACAGAACAGGTCCGCCCTTGTGGAGCAGACACTGGTGTTCCTCAGACACATCACGGAGGAACAGCAAAGCTTTGACATAAATCTGGGACCTCTCTCTCCAGATCAATGCCTTGGGTTACCGTTTCCTACAAACCCACGCAAGGCTGCTATCCTCATCCGGTTCTGCAGCTGACCTCTCCAAGCTCCCCCATCTCCCCTCCCCCTCTGGCTGCCTGGGCCCCAGCCCACTAGCCCACTCACATGCTATCAGTGTCTCAGGCCATGCTACATCCAGTACCCCAGCTGGACCACGCTGTACCCCACTCTCCTTCCCCCAAATTGGGATCCTCCAGCTGTCACCTCCAATGCCAGTCCTTCAGGGATGCATTCCATGAACCTCAGAATCAGCCAGGCCCCCAGGTAGATGCTCAAAAGGTCACAGCAATTATTTAGATTGGCAGACTTAGGTGACCTGTGTGACCACCTGATGAATGCTTTTATTTCCATAGGCCTGCAGACTCTACGAGGGCAGGAATTTGGTCTAGTTTGACAAACGACCACAGTGCGTGCTAGGATGCTTGACACACACAAATATTTGCTGACTAGACAGATGAGTGGGAGCAGGAGCAGACGCGCCACTGGATGGTCACCACTGCTTCTCAGACTCAGTGTGCTTCGGGACACAGCAGAGACAGGAGGAGGACTGACTTGGAAAGGACAGACACCTTCCTTCCCCTTTCATCCAGTGACCAGCACATCACCTCGGCTGAGGGGCCACGTCAGGAGCCATAAATAATGCTTTCAGGTTTTCTAAGGATGTGTGACATGTGTGCCCTTAGAAAAATAGAATTCTTCGGTAGGGAACAGATGTCAGATTCACAATGGCTCTTCCTGAAGTCCAACCCAGTGCCCAACCCACATCCCTGAGCCAGTGTGCGCCTGTTTCCCAGCCCTGCTCCCCACCCCCAGTCTGTGATGCCCCTGCTTGCGGGTCCCAGCCTTCTTCCTGGGAAGACGCAGAGAGCTCGGCAGCTTTCCCGGGGGTCTGAGGCTCCGAGCTGGTGCCATCTGCCGGAGCACCTGCTATGAAACCTCCCTGTCTTCTCAGGGGAAGATCAGACTGTAGTTGCAAACATAAAAGCATATTGCAAAAGTACTTTAGCTCAGAATGCTTTAAATAATGGCCTAAAAATATGAAAAGCCAAGAAAGAAATTAAGGTCTGTGAATGCATCATTTTTATGTAGTAATGAGACTGGGATTGTGGTTTGGGTCCTCTAAAAGATATTAAAGTCCCAACCCCAAACCCATAAACATGACCTTATTTGGAAATAGGGTTTTTGCCAATGTAATCACATTAAAATGAGGTCACAATTGGATCAGGCTGGGCCCTAAATCCAGTATGGCTGGTGTCCTTATGAGTAGAGACACCCTCACAAAAAGCCACATGAAGACAGAGACTGGAGTGACGCGCCTCCAGGCCAAGGATCCCCAGCCAGACCCGACACCGGGAAGGCCTAGTGCAGAACCTCTAGTGCCTTGGGCAAGTGTGGCCCTGCCTGTGCCAGGGTTCGGGAGGCGGCAGGGGCAGTAGAGTGAGAGCCGCAGGGCTCACAGCAGTGCACTCCCTGGGGTGAGCACTGGGGTAAGACATGCCCCCACCCACCCCCAAAGAAGAGCAAGCGTCCCTGGAGATGGCACCCACAGGAGGGACGGGCTGGGCCCTCCCAGCACCTCTCCCCCATACACTTTCTCTTCATCTTTTAAGGCCAAACTCAAATAGGGCCTTTATTCATGAGTTTCCTTTTTCTCAGTGGAGAAAACGTCTATGAAAGCTACCTACCCACGCTGCAGCCGTCCTACTGACCTTGACATTCTAACCTGTGCTCCCTCACTGCTGCGTTACTGTCCCTGGCCCACTGCCTGCTAGGCATGGACAGGACTCTCCTCCTATGCTGCCACCTGCACTGCCAGGACTGCGTCTTGCACATTGTGGGTGGCCAGTGAGGCCTGTGGACTTGGCTTGGCTTGCAGATGCCATGGAGGACCAAGGAGGAAAAATACGATGCTCGGGGCTCCCTGTACATCATCAGGGATGGGTGGCGGAGACCACGGTGGCCCTGGAGGGCAGTGGAGCCTCTGTGGTGGCCGCTGCAGCCCCGACCAGGCCTGTCTAGAGCCGGGCCTTCCCACCAACCTCACAACAGCAGGGTGTACTGGCACAGACCTCAGAATTGCATGTCAGACTTTACACGGACTGGTAGCAGGTTACCATCGAGGGTAGGAAGATGGCAATTATAAAAATCATCTTTGTTGCCCTTAAAAGAACTCCGGCCTCTGGCTGGAGCACAGGTGGGTCAATGGGGCAAGCTCCTGCTGCTCAAAAACAGAGGTGTGGGCGCCACAGGAAGGGCTCATCCAGCATTGTGTCCTTTGCTCGCTGGACAGTTTACCCCCCAGGCCGCTGGGCGAGAGGCTTCCTGGGGTTTGTCTGGGGCCTCCACAGGAACCGTCATGACTGCACTGTTGGCCACAGAAAGACTGCAGGACCCACAGCTTTGGGAACTGGGGGAGGACACACACTGGGTCGCCAGAAGTGTGGGTGGCACTGGGGAGGAGCAGATTTTCCTTCACTTACTGCTGTCACCTGAGGTCTGAGAAATGAGTTTATTTCAGGCCCGTGTGCTCCACCCACTACAGCTTGTCTCAGATGGAGGGCAGAGGCCCCACACTCCATGAGGTCATGCGTAAACATCAACTGAGTCAGGCACGTAAGCAGAGGGGACATTCATGGGATCAGGAAAGATCAGTCTGTTTGCTCCATGCTTAATTCTGATATCCCAGAATTGGGACTATTATAAATGGTCTTGACTCTTGGAGGAATCTGTAGCAAGGTCCCCCTGGGACCCCAGACACATCTGTGTCTGGGCAGCTTAGTGGGACTTGAGGCGGCTGTGCAGAGGCAGTGAGACCCAGGCTGGCCCGGACATGACACCTGGACAGGCCATTGTCTGTCTTCAGCACCTAGCATCACGGCCATGGACAGCTTCAAGCAAAGGTGCCCTGCCTGCTGGGACTGCACGGGATGCGGCCCCAGCTCACTATGGCTCCGGACACTGATGATCAGGACACGCCAGTGCTTTGCTCAGAATCACTAGCCAAGTGAGGACCACAGTTTGCATCAGAGCCACGGTTGCTTGGCTTAACACTGACACTGTCTCATAGCTACATCTTAACTTTTTTGTGTGTGCGCTAAAAGCAGAACATATCTTCTCATTAACCATATGCAACCATTTGTACAACTCAGCAAGTGTGGAAAAGTGTTGTACCATGTGGGCAGCAATTCAAAGGTTTTTTTTAACCCAGATCATGCAACCACCTCAGTGTACAGCATTATGTAATTGCACCCGAAAACAGGTTGTTCACAGGAATAAAACTAGAGATTTGCAGTTGGTTCCCTTCTTAAGTATTTCTAAACTCTCAAAGGATTTGGAATATTCACTAGGCTAATTTTCTTGCTTAGCTTAACGTTTTATAGAGAGCAGACAATTCATAGACAAAGGAAACCCAAGGGAAGCTATGAATGCTTTTATCTTGAGAAAAAAATTCCTTGAAGCATTCGATGCTGTCACTTTGAAATATTGGTAACAGTGACCAAATATTCCACTATTACTAAGTTTTCTTAGAATCCAAAGAGATGACAACAGCCTTTTTGCCAGTTCTTAAATATTATGTCTGACTGGCGAATTATATTTACAGTGATGCATGGCTTGCTGGGCATGCATATAACATGCTATTAGCCGACTATTCAGTTTAATATATCATAAGAGCTTTTCTATGAGCCCATCTGGAAAACCATATAACTCCAGAGAAATTAGTGTGTAAGCTCTTGCTGTTATTTCAGGTGCTATTGTGTGCCAGGCCCAGTGGTCCCACACCCTGGGCTTTGCCCTGGATGCTGACAGCAAACATGGAATCCAGGGGCAGACACAGACCATTCGAAGGATGCTGGTATTACTGCTACACTTTGACCAGACCATTGCTTATTTCTGCTATTGGGTTTTCAAACCACTGAATGCTAAAAATTTTAGAACGTTAAAGAATGTTAAAAGACTCCTTGAGAGTATTTTTCTTTGAACATCTTTGCTATATGAAGTCTGGAAGGCTAGAGGTGGGGATTGTCTCAGAAAGAAAATACCTTCAATTATGTGTGGCAAAGGCCATTTATGGGTATTACATCCTCTTATCTCTATTGGCTATTCTCGTAACAAAATTTCACCAGCTTATCTCCATGTGCATTTTCATTCTAATTTTTTTCCCCTACTTCAAACATTTATTCACTACCTAAACTAACTTTTCTTGGGAAATGTGCAGGGACTGGCTTTACCCAAAGGATGGTTGAAAATATGTACTCTTCAACCTAAAAGCAGCCTGCTTTCAAGGGATCCCCATGCAGAGCTTGATCATTTTCCCTTTGTTCTCATGGCGGAATTCAGCAAAAGGCACATGGAGCTTGCTTTCAGATAATGCAAATGCAGACCCAAGACCATTTCCTGACTTAACCATTTTCTACTATTGTTCATAATGAACTTATTTATTTTGTTGAAAAACAACTTATACCTGGCAGAGTGTAAAATAATCAAATGCAACACTAATACCTAGTTGCTAACATCTTGGAGTCACACACTTGGGTTCCCAGGGTTGAGGACACCAAGGGCCTGATCCCAGGCAGGCCTGGACGTCATGTTGGTTGCTGGGAGTTGTACTGGGGTTTCCACGGATGGTCCTAATGCACGGAGAGTGACAGAACTTTCACTGAACATGCAAGCACATGACTGACCACACCACTACCGGCACCAGAGTGCCCTGCCTGCCGGCCCAGCTGTTCCGACTCCCCATCACACTCACTCGGGTCCAACTGGCTAGATTTGGCCCCAACACCAGGCTGTGGACGCTCTGCCTTCCTGGAGTAGCCTGAACCTCAGAACCTGTGTTATCCATACGCCAATTTTTCTCCTCATTGTTTGAGAAGGTAAATAATTCCTGCCGAGTCAGGTTCATTTTTGCTATGAACTCCACGAAGCTGGGCCCCCAAATTCTCAAATCATGCACAACAGAAACATTCCTTTCACTGGTCTTCCTGGAACTCAGAACAGTGTCCGCACAGGTATACAGAACATCAGGACATAAGTACTAGAGACGTGCGTTCATCAGGCTGTCTCTTGAGCCCAGCACCTTCCCACCGTGCTACACAGCTTCCCTCACAGTGCTAAGCCAGCACACGTCCTTTTCTGTGTGAGGTTAGCAGTCGACTGGCAGCAGAATCCATGATGAGAACCACCGTTAGGCCAAAAGTTAGAATGGTGCAAGCGACAGAGGTGAGCACAGAGAGCAGGGAGCTTCCAGGCCAGGGCAGGGCTTTTACTGTGAGAGAAGCAGAGCCAAGGCACATGCTGCTCTGCGAGGGCCGGTGCTGCTGCGGCTCCCGGAGAGCCTCTGGCTGTTCCAGTAGAACAGGCTATAGCTGAGCCGTCCCACCAGGAGCCAGCAGTTCCACAAGCTCCTCGAATTTAAATGGCCTACAAGGAAACGCAATTTAAAACATAGCTTAAGGAAAACTTGGTGAAATCCAAATACAGCCAGAAGTTAACAGTAAGCATAGAGCAATGTTGGTTTCTTGGCTTTGACACACGTACTGTGGCAATCTGAGGGCGAGTAGGGGGCCTGGGTGGGGGCATACACGGACCTGCTGTATTGCTTTAGTAACTTTTCTGTAAATCTAGCAGTATTCCAAAATAAAAAGCAAAAAACTCAGAACAAAATTTCACTCCTCAGTCACACAAATGACGTCTCTAGAAGTTGCAGACCAGGGGCATTTCCTTCATCACAGGAAGCTCTATTATTACTCAGAGAGAGCAGGAAAGGGAGAGAGCAGGAAGGCTGATTCAGAGGTCCCCCACCTCCCACCAATAACCCAGGGACAGGGCATAGGGGTGCTAAGATGCTGTCACATTTGCTTGAGGCGATACCTCAAACACATTGTAATTAAGCTACCCCTCGAATCTCTAAACGTGAGACCATCTAGACTGCAAATTCTAGGTTCAGCTACACAAGACGCAGTGCTCATGCTCCCAAGGCACAGCTTGTTTCCAGTTTCACGGGGTCACCATGACGGACACCCAGCCTGGAAAGCACCGTGGTGGCTATACTGCAACCTGAGTGCACCTGTTCTCGCCATGATTTCTCCTGTATTTGTCCCGGGTCCCAACGAGTCACGGCCAGCAGTGAATCAGGATGTGGGAGGGGTTGATTATATAAGGAAATTATGAAAAAGAGCAATTCCCAAAATATACTATTTTAACTTAAATCACATAACTGCAATTATTTGCCCATTGATTTAGGTAGGGCTGAGGACTTCTTTGAAGGCAGGTCTACTACTTTCTTTGCTTAAACCATGCCTTTGCCTGTGGGGCTGTACATGGGTATTTCCAGTTGCAAGTGATTCAGACTGACACATGTAATGGTGAGTAAATTATCCAACAAGAGCCCTGAGAGTTAGTGCCGGCCTCCGAGTGGCTGACCAGCCAGTCCACGGCAGGAGCAAGGTCCTGGCTAGTTCCGACTTTCCTCTGCAACCTGTGCATTAGGTAACATGAAAACTGCCTCCTCAGAGTCGTAGGTGAACCACGGCTATGTACATTTGGCTGGTCCATAGTGAGTGTGTGCCCCCGCTATGGAATACTATACTTGGTCTCAGCTGAGACACATTCCAATGTCAGTAGTATCTTAGTATCCAGGAGACGGGGAAATTTTGCCCTTAACTTACTGGGTTAGTTCAGTTCACAGGCTTACCCCCAGATAAGCACCACCCTACAAGATGGCAGAGGATGCCTGCATAGGGATGTGGCTTGATGTGACCAGCCAGGAACCCACCCTGGGGCTGAGAGGAAGCCAAGTCTCCTCCCACTCGGGGGCACAGGGATGAGGGGGGACAACCTGAATCAAGCTGGCCTGTGAGCAGGGACAAAGCATGGGGGAGAATGTAAATTAGCTTTGCAAAGCGCCCTGAGGGTGGACTCCCTCCAGTGACCCCTGCCCCGCAAATGTACAATTATTTCCCCCTGCCCAGTTCTCAGCTATGTTTGTATATACAGAATATCTCCCAAGTATTTGATTCAACTTCTATAGAAATGGCTTCCTTTTTTCTTAAAGTTCACCCATTTATAGTAATTCATTACCGTACCTATGACTCTCAGGAAACATGATAGCAAGGTGCACTGTTATTCGCATCCCACAAGGAAAGGAACACCAACATACTGCCAACTCTGTATGACATGCCACCACTGTGAGAAGCATCCTCATTTCAGTGACACAACAGTTTGTAGCTGGAGACAGCAGTAAATGATGCCACATGCAGAGAGAAGCACGGACGGGTGAGGACAACTATACAGGTGGCCCTGTAACCCCTGCAGCTCCATGGGAGCGGCTGACACCATGGACCTGCTGCAACAGCTTCCGGGGATGTAGGCTGCCTGCCCCACGGGGGGGTGGGGTGGGGGGTGGGACTGAAAACTGGGTGAGACAGTGTGTGGGTGACTGGAGGTCAGATGACAGAGTCTACCTGTTAAGTTCATATAAGACAGCAAATACAAAACTCTCCCAAACTAAGATCCATATTCCTTTGTTATAATTCATAATATTTCACAGCTATTAAAATCTTGCTATTAAAGGTTGGCAGCTATGCAGAGCACCTAGGACTTTCAAGGCTGGCTTACAAAAACAAACTGGTGCAACCCATTTGGAAAACAAAGCTCAGCCTGGTCAGGTTGCAGGTGGCTCAGGACTGTGAACTATGTCCACCGGGTAGACATGTGGCACATACGCTCTCAGAGACACGGCAGAGAAAGCAGCAGCTCAGTGTGGTGCAGGCAGGTGTGCCATGGCGGAAGCGTGGGAACCCTGACAGTGAGAATGGCCGACGGCCACACTGCACACTGGTAGTGGATGGAAGAGGAGACACAGCAGAAAGTACACACGATTCTCTCTGCGTAAACTTCGTAAACACTTAATGCTTAGGAAGCACTGCATGGGTAAGACTCTAAGGAAAACAAGGTGGTCCACATAGTCATCTCCCCTCGGGCAGGTTGGGAGGGCTGGCAGGGCTGTTTCTGGGCTGAGCAGGGTGCTTATGAGGCCCTCTTGTAAGTCTCATGGCACCATGTGCTCACTTTCCCAGCACTCTGAGACCTTATTTCAGACCCACAAGCAATGCTCCTCTCCTGGCCCCCCTCAAAGGGCACCTCCCTGCAGCCAGGAGCACGGGTGCACCTTTACCAGGCGTGCACACCAGGCACGCCTTCCGTGGGTGACTCAGACACACTGTGGGCCTCCCGAGTCAGAGACGGCAAGCTGCCCAAAATAGAGCGGCTCAAAGTGGGGTGCACTTAGCAAACGTGTATTGATTGGTGCAAAGCAGGGCAGTTTGGTAAGTGCTTATGTAATGCTTCCTCCACCGCCAGCAAACAGGTTCCGTGTTCTCAGAAAGATAAAAGATAATATGACATGGCTTCTGATTTCAAAGAACTCCCAATTTGGGATGGGAAAATTCATTCCCACACAAAACAGGTAGCCTAACACACCTACAATGTATATGACAGGCACAGGGAGCAGCAATCTCTGTCACTGGCCACAATTCAGTGGGAAGTGATCAGTGTGTGCAAGAGATGGCCTGACCCAAAACACAGGCTCCAGCATAGGCCCAACTGTTCCAGAACCTGTCAACCCCCTTCATCCAAGACAATACCGCCCCAGACCCGCTGACCCACGATGGTACAGGTAGCACCCTGGGAAGCAGAAGGTACTCAGAGCCACTCTGTCATTTGGGTTTTGTGAGACCCAGTCTGACTGTAAGGAAAGAGGAGACACTGCTCTGTTCCTGGGGCCCTGGGACCAGGATGTGAGTCACTGATTCTCTCCCTAACTTCTGGCAAGACCCTTACACCTTCTGAGTTTTAGCTTCCTCCATCCCAAATGGGAGTAACTACCCGGCAGGGGGAGGTGAGGAGCCCACAAGATAATAGACAAGCAGGCTGGAGGCCGTAGAGCATCACCCACCCATACATGTGCTGGACTGTCACCAGGCCCCAGGAGCCACACAATGAGAATCAGATCATGGGACACAAAACCCCTGCATGGTTGAGAATGGTAAGCTGGACAATGGGATGTGTGTTGTGCTGAGTAAGTGTTGGATGATAAATAATTGTCCCAATATTCTTATTTTCTGGAAAAAAAAATCTTTAGGAAAGCTTTAGATAAATACTAAGAGAAAAATTCCTTTCAACAAAAAATGTAAATTCACATGATGCATAGATGAGGATCAAATATGCACAATATTCCTCTTCATCTCTAACAACACACAACTGGGGCTTTGCACAGATGATCTCAAGGTCAGGATCCAGAGAGCCGTGTGACATCTATGACAGGGTGTGCTGAGAACACAGCAAGAGGGGACATGGAGAGGATGAGGGCCCTGTCCTAGACGTGTAGGGTTTGTCCACTAGAGGACATGGGGAGTGAGGGTCTGAGGTATGAAATCACACATGTATGTATGAGAGGTCTCAGCAGAACACCGGACCAGCGGGGGGGGGGGGGGGGCACACACAGGCGAATGGGGCTCGCTTTGCTGTCCCCAAGCAAGAGTTGATTTCTGATGCAAGCATAATTTGTGACAGTAGGGGAGCAGTAAGGATGACCCAGTTAGCCACAGGGGTCGACACACTGTTGGCTACATGGTGTGACTCTGCTGGGACTCCAGCAGATTTGCATGGCATCCTCCCACCAGCCCATCACATGCCTGGCAGGGGTCTTGGAGGCCACTTGCCTTGCCCAGCGCCCGCTGCCTGACCTGTGCATCCTGCAGACCATCACTGCATGCCACCTCCATGGATGACACGCACAGGATAGGTCAGATCCATGGGTCAGAGGTAACTTTGAAATCACATGCTGAAGAGTTTTCAGACAGAAACCAAATTAGTAAGTCTTTCTCGGCCCAAGGATGCAGCAGCTCAAAGTCTGGACAGAATCCTCCCGGGGCCCGGGGTGCACAGGCCGGTCACGACCAAGACACCCATCAAGTGGGGGCTCCTGGCATTCCCACTGGCAGTTCTGGCGCCTCCACCTCAAGAGAACTCGGGGAACCACGTGCTGAGTCAGTCATGGCCCCCAGCACCGCTGAGAAAGCACCCAAGTTCTGAAGATACTAAAGACACTGAAGACAGCAGAGGAGCTTACGCAGATGCCGTAACAGTTGTGGACTTGTCGTTGGGGCACCAGAGGGGCAGGCTCCGACCTCCCGTGACCCTGGAAATGCACTGGCGCTGTGGGTTCTGGGAGGGGAGGCTGCAACCCAAGGTGCAGATTCATGAAGATACCGCCGTGGCAAGCAAGCCCCGTGCACATACCAGCGTGACTCTCCGGGTGTCCCCCGCTGTCAGCCATGCACACGACCATCCGGGGCGAGGAGTCCAACGCGCAGGGAGCACGGCTCGCGGGCCCTGACTCTGGACTGAATGACTAAACGCCACGGAGCCAAGGCATGGAACCCTCCCCCACCCCGACAAGCACGGGACAGCCCTTCAGGAACTACATGCGCTGCTCCGGGAAGCACCCAACCTTCACGCAACACACCCGGTCCCCTTCCCCGCCCCCGCTGCACGTGTCCATAAACCCACTTCACTTATCTGAGGCCCTTCGCGGCACTCACGTGGGGGCCACAGAATCATCAGCTGACAAACTGGACAGATGTCCCAATGAAGCACTAATGAGGCAGGGAGAAAAACAAGTCAAATATGCTCAATATATTAGTACAAAGAGTGCCATTTCCCCATTTCAGCCCTATTAATTAAAAAAACCTAAAATTACATAGGATCACTCATTAAGTCTTTGATTTAAACACAGGCTGACAAAACTAATTGCACTAAAAATCCACCCCCACCCCCAGCTGTTCATTGCTGGTCCCTTGCAGAGTTCTGGAAGGACTCCTGGGATAGCACAGAGGGGCATGCTGTCCACAGAACGGGCACACACACTGTGCTGTGGACTGGTTGCAGGGCACATCTGAACTTACTCAGAGGCAGCGGGCTTTTCTTCACTACCCTGGAAAGCATGCTTCCAAATTTTATTCTTTCCTACACAGGGGCTGGACTAATACGCATTTTACTGAAGGGCAGTTCTGTGCAAGTGCAGATTATTAATCCCAGGGATTAATTCCAGATACACAGGCACAATGAGGGTGGCTCCATGCCACAGGTCTCAAGGACAGTGGCTGGAGCTTCCCCGGGCTGAGCATCCACACCTGGGCCCTCGGGCTCCAGCGCCAACAGCATGAACAAGACAGTGCCTCCTGGACCCCAGCCCCCGAGGAAGAAGATGGGGACGTTTGCTCTTACCTTACTGGGGGAATCAAAGAATATTCAGAAAGTAACTTCATTAATGGGAAAAGCACCCACTAAGGGCAAGGCATTAATAATTCCCAGTACGAGAACTAGGGAACATCCGACTGTTGCATTTCTTTATAGATCTTATATGTAATAAATAGGTAATTGTTTCATAAATTAAGGGGAAACATGCCATTTTTACAAAGAATCTTACCTATATAATCAGTGCTATTATTTTGGTATATTCTCTTCCAGTGCATCAATGTACCTGCTTCTTGTGTATGTGTGCGTGTGGTGTGTTTGAGAGAGAGAGAGAGAGAGTACTGAATACTTGAGTGCCTGCCTGACAACACAGCAAGCCAGGAATATCCTCACTGGGGGCACAGGGCCCAGTTCAGGTGCACACATTCTATCTAGAACACAGACAACTATTTACACAGCTAATGGCTTAATCACAAAGAGAAGTATTGCAAAGAAAAATTTGGGTGACATGTGTATAACATCTACCACACAGGGACTGTACAGTACACATACCATTTAAGCCTGCTTTCTTCACCTCACTTTATCTAATAGGCTTTCTGATAGTGCATAGTGCCCTTGTCATGTGGGGTAATACACTTTTTGACCATTCCTGTTAGATTTTTTTTTAAGCATAAAATAACATACAAAGGGCATTCTTGATCATAAATTACTAATGTGTTATTTCCTCAGAATATACAGATATAGTTAAAAGTCACAAGCATTTCAAGATTATATACATGTCAAGTTGTTCTCCAAAAGCTTAAATCATGCAACTTCCTTCAACATAGTTAAAGCACATCACTCACAGAACACCTATTAACTACTGCCCTTAAAAAAGTGCCAATTTGATGGCCAAAAATCATTTAGTTGCAATTTGTATTTACTTAATTAGTAATATTTAGAAATTGTTATTTTTCAATTTTGTAAAGTACATCTGGTCCTTTGTGTATTTTATTCTACTGCAGTTAGGATTTTGCTTATTTTCTGTGAGCTCTTTATATACTAAGGAGTCCTTTATATTTAGTCCTTATCAAAGTTTATATATTTTCCTCATTTATAAATTTTGACCTACACTTTTCAGTATTTCAGTAAGTCAAATCAAATGATTTATTCTTGTGACATTTTCTTTTCTTTGCATGTATGCTTAGAAAGCCTTTACCCCTTCTGATTAAACATTAAGCTGTACTTTCATTTCTTAGGATTTATTTTTAACTCTGCTCCATCTGGATTTGTTCTGTAGTACAATAGACGTGTCACCCAATTTCCCAACATAATTTATTGAGCCATTACATCTCCCCAGTTGGTGTGGTTCCTCGTGACATACTAAGTGGTAACAAGCTACTCCAGCCTGTGTCACTCCTGTTGGGCACCTCAAACATGAATAACGATTCCTTTGGGAATCCTGGCTTTGCTCCAGACTTTAAGGGGAGCAGTAAATGACTGAAGATAGAAAATATTCCTAAGATGAAGAAAACCTAACTATTTCATATCTTAAAATCAAAAATAGTCCTTCATCAAATTACTTTTTTCTCTTAGGATTGTCATTAGGCACAGAAGTCCCTGCCTCACATAATTCACTGGTCCTCTTTCCAGGATATTCCTGTAATGGTGAGGGTGACAGCCTTTTCGGTAAGGTGACTCAGCTGTGTTCAGTAGCCAAGGGGCACGTGCCACACTGGGGTGGTAGGAAGAAATACAGAAACCTCAGGCAGTGCACACCCGCCACGGGGACATGAGGCAGCTCTGCCTGCAAGCCTAACCCATGTCACAGGACTATGTTCACGCATTCAGAGTCCCTCAGGGTCTTGATGAAGGGTCACTTATGTATCAACACCGACCAGTTAGCAGCAGCCCAGGATGCAGGATTATGGAAAAGTGATAAATAAAATACGAAAGAGAAGAGTGATTTCTTAGTTTAAGGGCATCAAGTGAACAAACATCTCCCCTGGAACCAGCCCACGGCAGGGCAGGGCCATCTGCACCTCCTGGCCCAGGGCACCCAGCATGAATGTGGAAACAAGCTGAACACAGTGACAGGATTCAGGGCGTGCGGATGTGCTCAGACACTGTGCTGGGGGCGTGTAAGGTTGATTGTGTAACATCCATCTGGACTCTGATTTAACTTTTACATCCAGTGTTTCATTATAATCCATTAAACCAAATTAACTATATAGGTTTAATTATACCCACCTTCCAAATTCAAATGTTGAAGTCCTAACCCCCACAGAATCTGACTATTTGGAGATGGGGCTTTTAAGTAGTGATTTACTTAAAATGAAGTGGTTAGAGTGGGTCCTGATGCAGTCTGATTGGTGTCCTCAGAGGGTATTTGAACACACAAACACCAGGGATTGGTGCGCATGGGGGAGGATAAGGCAAGGATGGAGGGAGAAGGTGGCCGTCTACAAAGGCCGCAGGAGGACCCAACCCTGCTGACACCTTGAACTTGGCCTTCCAGCCTCCAGAGCCAAGAGACAATGTTGTTTTAGCCGTAGGTCTGCGGCACCTTGTGAGGACAGCCTGGATGAATCAAGTATAGAAAACGGAGCATATCTCCCCCTCCCCCCTGCCCCTATGACCCAGACTACAAGATTGTGAAGGAACAAAACCAATGGAGAGTCACCCTACCCCAACTCTCAGTGCACAAGGACAGAACCTTCACTCAGATCAGCTCTGCTCAACAGGGAGTGATTGCAGAGTTTGGAAAGATAACTCTAGGCAGGAGAAGGGAAACCCAGCCAGAGCTCCCTGTGGCCTACCCCCACCCCATCTGCACTCTGAAGAGGCAGAAAACACAGCGGCGTCACCGCTGGGGTGTCCTCTCCCCACGGCTGAGGTGTTCTCAGGGCTGCATAGAAAAATGGGGCATAAAAATGGTATTCCCCTCTTTGTGTGGTCTGGCCCCTTCTCCAAAAGGAGTTCATCTTCCACATCGCCTTGTGGGGTGGCAGGGAAAGTTCCCACCATCCCTCAAAGGGCTGGAACTCCTTGAACAGCATGCCTGGAGGGGCAGGGGCTCGAGGCTTTGGGGGAGGCCCTGCAGACAGGTGACAGGCAGGGAGAGGCTGGCATCTGGCCTGTGTGCCCAGGAGGTGGGCAGGGAGGACAGAGGACAGAGCCAGCCCCAGACCCCAGGTGGGATGGGCTGAAGCTCTATCTCCTGGCCAGGGGACATCACACAAACTATGCAGCTCTGTGGTGTCTGTTTCATTACCTATGATCAGGACTGTACTACCCATCTTGTGGGTTTTCTGGGAAGTTCTGTAATGGTTGAAAGTGCATTGTAAACTTTACATTTATAGAGGAATTGTGCTGGAACCATTACTGATGTGTTGTCCGTCTGCATGTCGTGAGCAGCACAAGCCACCTGGGTTCACATGCAGTTAATTTCCCTTGTTCTGATCAGCTTCCAGACCAAATCAACATCACCGTGGTATCTGTGTCGACTCCACTGGCCTTCACCCTGAGGGGGCCTGGAGCCCAAGCACGCATCCTCCCTCTTCCTACGAGGCCCTGTGCTCCCCACATGGAGGAAGTGAACACACCACATGGGACAGGCGTCCAAGGTCGGGGCACTCAAAAAGAGTGCTCCTCAAGCCACTCATCTGAGCATGTACGCCCCTAAGGTGAGCTTACAGGGCAGCCAGGGGCTCTGCCCAGATGAAACCTGCCCGCCCTGCAGGGTCTGAGGCACACGAGCCTTACACACGCCCCCTTTCTTTCATGTCGCTTTGCTGTGTTTACCCAAGAGTAGGAATTGCAGAGCTGTTAAGAATCTTGAATGATAAATTATTAGGCTGAGCCACATAAAACTGCTAAGATTTTGACCATTTTTCAATAAAAATTACAACTTTATACATTAGATATTAGAACCCACAGAACCAGAAAAGAGCCTATAGGTGGCATTTGCCACATTTTTCAATAAAAAGTTACAACTTTATACATTAGATATTAGAACCCACAGAACTAGAAAAGAGCCTATAGGTGGCATTTGCCAGATCTGTTACGGTGGGAGCTGAACTAGGAAGAGAGGAGATACGGCAGCGGGAGAAAGGAGCTCCCACCAGGCTCTCCCGTGCCCACCAGTCCTTATGGCTGCAGCTCCATGGTCCGGATGCGGACTTGGAGTCCACAGCACATACAAAGTCTGAATTCAAATCCTGATTTTAAAGCCAGAATCTCCGTAAAGGACTGAAGTTATTTCCAGCTTCTTCCCACGCCCCCCCACCCCCACCCCCGTGGCCTCTGAAGACGAGCAGCATCAGGAGGGTCATTGGGGAAAGCATCACTGACCGGAGGATGTGGTCACAGTTGCTCTGTTAGACCCGGACTGTTCTTCTGGAGTCCCTGCAGTCAGGGACGCTGGGGCAGGTTCCCCCAGCCTCGGCCCTCACTGAAGCACCTGCCGCATCTCTGGGACTCACGGGAACGGAGGAGGGAGCAGACAGCCCTGAGTTCCGTCCATGACTCTCCTTCCATGACTTCTTAGGTGGGTCACTTTGTCATTCTTTCCTCCCTGAAGAGAGTGGACTGTTTTTAGGAGCAGGTACTTCCTGCCCGACAGGAGTATCGGGGAGATCAAACCTCCTCAGTGGCCAGGCACCTTTACACTCCTCCGGGGCAGCACTGGGTGTCTGAGCTGCACGTCTGCCTTCGGCCTCTGAACAGCCTGTGGCTTCAGCTACTCACTACGGGCCAGGACCCTTGTGATTTTATCTTTGTATTTAGGGTAAAGTGAGTCTGTAGAAACATTTCTGAATCTTACTTATGATAGGTCATCAGCTCTGGGCACTTCCTGATGAGGATGCCCTGTAGATGGATCTCCCCCCATGCCAGCCCAGGGCCCTCCCCAGCTTCCCCTGCCTCGCAAAGGGCATCCCTCCCACTCCCAGGCAAGCCAGCTCCGCCTCACCCACACCCTTCCCCCTGCCCGACTCCAGGGAACCGCACCGTCCCCCAACTGCATGCCTCTGGGTCCACTGTTTCTTGGGTTCCTGCTAAGCACAGCCACGTGGTCCTGTCCCTCTACATCTCTTCTCCACTCAGACATCCAGAACCTCCACACTTGAGCCCTTCTCTGATCTGCTATTTACAAGGCCCTCCCAGACTCACTCCTCTGCATGCACTGTACTCTGAAAAGGCTGAATTCTCTCCGTTCTTCGAAATCATGTTTTCCCAGGACTGGAGAACTCTAAGAACCCTTCCTGTGGGCTGTGTTATGACACAGCATGCCCCCTGTGAAGCACCACTTGCCAGCAGGTGTACAAACCACAATCTCACACTTGCCATGGGTGCCCCATTCATTCTCTGCAGTTATTTCCAGCTTCTTTCCCCCCTGGACTGTCCTGACCAGTCCACAGCATTACGGACCAGACTGACCATGCCAAGGGTCAGCAGCAATGTAGTTCCCTCCACCCTCCTCCCTTCTGTGCTCACCACCTGATCCGCAGTGGGAAAGACACAGGAAGCCATGTGCAGACTGCGCCCAAGGGCTCTGAGCTCCTGGTTGGGTCTAGGACGACCCAGCACAGCAGTGGCCCTTGCTTTCCCAAGCGTCTGGGTGCCCCAGTGCTCAGGATGTGGGAGGTGATTTCTGACTCATCCTGGCATTTGCACCTCCTCTGGACCACACACACCAGGCTGTGTGGGCAGAAGATCATGGCAAGAGGGCCACCCCCACATGGCCATGCCCTGGACTGAGTGACGGCAGCTCTAAGGAATCACCTTCATGCAGACCTTTAGGGCTCTGGGGTCCGTGGGGGAGGCCAGGTCCAACACCAGCATTTGGTCAAGAAAGAAAAAAGTGGATGTTACAAAATCGCTCAGTAATTACTGGTTGGCAGGCACCAATCCCAGCAAGCTGGGCCGAAGTTTGCAAATCAGTATTTCACTCCAGGCATCACCCAGTCCTTCTGGCTAAAGTGTGCATACTGGCAATTAGCTGCTACTGTTTCCAAGTGTCCTGTCCAGGGTCCTGCTGCTGCCTGGAGCATGAGCTCTCCCTTCTCAACACCTCGACAATATGCAAAAAATAATTCCATCAAGTCTAGCTTCTCAGCTAGCTCTTGTATCATAGCAAATACAAATTATAACCGTTGCCTGGATCCGTCCTGCTCCAGTTGCACAGCTGTGGGATCTTGGTGAGTTCTGGACTTTTCTGAACCTTCCTTCCTCCCACATACAACTGGGGTCACCCTACCTCACACATGTAATGTTTCTACAAATGTAGCTCTGGGATTTCATATCCAGTAAAGAATGGCTCTATTTTAATCCTTTGTTTAATAAATCTAAGCTAGAAGGCCAAGTACTTCTATGCAATACACTACTCATAATCTCTACATTTCTCTTAAATAATCCTTAAATTCCTCAAGTTATTTTCCCCATGTTGCACATTGCACCAAGTCCCTAAGTAGTATGGTGGTCTTGTTATATGGCCTCCTTCCTTCCAATATGCCTGTGAACCTGAGCATGTCCCTCACCCCACCTGTCCTGTTCCCACACTATAGTCTTATTTATGTACGTCCCCCATACACAGCACTTTGTGGATATTAATCTAACATTCCAGCTTCTGTTTTTACCACCATCTCCACCAACACCTGCCTCCAGGCTTAAGGAACAACCACGCGGCCTCCCTAAGGGCCACTTTTCCTCGGGGCCTTTGTTCACACTGTCACACTGCCCTCTGGCCTTCTCTCCACATGCCCACCCTCAGACCACCACCCCCACCCCCGCCCCAGGCAGGCCCTCCCAGAGGCCAGGCAGCTGGTCCCATTGGCACAGTACTTTGTACGCTTTTTACCACAGCATGGAACACGGAGCTTCAGCAATTGCCTGTGTGGCAGTCCCCCTGTGCAGCCTACACAAGCCAGTCGTGTTCTACTGAGTTCTGAGTCGACCGCAGTACGTGGCTCCCCGGACCACGGCACAGGACCAGTAAATGTGAGGAATAAAGGAATGGCTCCACAGCAGCATTTATTACCAAATGTGGTATGGTCAGCTATACTTGAACTGTATTTGTACAGATTTTTTTGTTTAAAGAAAGGAGATGAGTTCTAGGTTGCCAGAACAGGGGTGGGGGGTGGAGATCGAAGTACCAAAATGCTGAACATATTTATGGGGCTCTCAAGGAAGGAAAAGCGGTCATACTTTAAATACGCCTATTTAACTTAAGCTCTGCTCAGAGGAACCGGCAGAAAATAAACAGCCTGCAGTCTCGTAGATGTTCACTAGTTCAGATGGGTTCTGCTTTCCAGGCAGGATGAAATCATAGGGCATCTGTACCAGAAATGGCCCCAAAGATGCTCACGCAGGGAAGGAGGATGCCAGGGATATGTTGTCAGGGTTAATTTGAAGAGTACTCCACTTATGTACTATTCAGAGTGTCCCTAAACTAGTGTTAAGAATATAAAGGATTAAATGACTCGAAGTATGCTTATCAATCTCTACAGCTGCCACTAGGCTTTCCCACGTGATGTGTGTCTACATGCACTGCCATGAGACCCGGAGGGCTCGATTGCAGCTGTGTTTGGACAAATCTTTCAGCAAAGAATGCAGGACCTCAGGCCCTCCCTCTCCCCCGAAAAGACACCGTATGGCTTCCCAGTTGCTGCAGAGCATAATACAGAGCATGCATGAGAGGACACAGGTGTGGAAATCAAGTGCAAGCACAGATTACTGTAGGAATCATTTCCAGAGCTGGCCTCACCCTCACTTAAAACAAAGACCATAGGCGTGAAGCCTCAGGTCACGCAGCACGCTGCAGGCAGACCCCGACCAAATCCACGGGGAAATGAAGAGCCCTGGCCACAGAACATTTCTGAATCTCGTTCAGGGTAGGAATTTGGTTGTTCTGTTCCCCCCATCCCCAAGAAGAAAGCTGAGTAAGAGGGAAATGGTCTTGGCAGAGAGGGAAGGGACTGGTCAGGGCAGAGTGCATGCCCGGTTTAGCTCACGCTGCCCAGCTTGCCTGGGCAAGGAATACCGATGATAAACACAGTCCTGAGAGTCCGCCTTCCACCGTGATGAACTCTATTACACATTTACAACCAATTCAAAGTGTAAAACATCAAGAGGGCTCATCACCCAGTTCCTCCCCCTGGGGCCCTGTGATCTGGAAAAAGCAGCAATCGAGGATCCCGAAATAGAACGTTATTGACAGGCAATTTTCTTCTGGCTGATTGACCCGGAAATGATGGAAGGAAAAGCTGACTCTTATCAGTTCTGTATGAAATTGGTGCACATGCTCTGCAAGGCCGGCGTGTCACCACAGGGCTGGGTGGTGGGGATGGTGACACAATACGAACATACTTAATGCCACTGAGCAGCACACTCAGAAGTGGTTAAATGACGGTCACGTGGGCTACAATCACCTTTCTTCTGTGGTGCTCGGAACCCCAGCCTTTCCAGGCCCTGCAGATGCACGCGCACTCCAAGGGGCTCACTCACCAGGCCCACAGCCTGTCGATCAAGGTGCCTATGCCTTAGTTTAGAGAACATACATTTCCAGTCGCATCCATCACCCAGGCAGACTTCCCACTGTCAGACCGACGGGGAGGGGGTGTGAAACACACTAAGGCCCCCATCCCACCACGGCCTCTGCCAGGTAACATGCAGGCTCTGCCCCTGGCCACAGAGGCCAGCCCGTGACCTGCCCTGGCCCTGGACACTGGCTGTTAGGCACTGGCATGATGGGGCTCTCCCCCCCACCCACATGCCCAGGTGACCCTGCTCCCAGGAGCACATGAGGCAAAGGCAACGTGCGTCCTGGTGGGGAGAGCCGGCCACCCCTCCACACCACAGGCCATCTGGCCAAGAGGGGCAGTCCCAGGCCGGTGATGTGGGAACTGTAGCACTGTTCTAAGCCACTGGGTTTGCAGAGGCACCTTACACAGCCCAGAACCGGCTCCTTGGGAATCCACACTGATTATGAAGAAGTTTCTTGGGGAACAAGAAAACCAGAGGAAGATAGAGAGGGAGAACTTTAGTGATCCTGCTCAGCTTCCCTGAGGAGATGCTTTGACTGGCCAGGGGGCCCCCCTTGAGCTCCTGTTCCCCACACAGCACCCTTTGGGGGTCCCTACATGACAGCTGAGTTTGATCGCACTGGCCCGGCCAAGTCACCGTGTGTGGTAGGGAAGGCATGGCGCCGCCTCAGGTGCGAGCCGGCAGGCCACGGGGACGGGCCCATCGGTCAGCAGCCTTCTTCCCTGTGCTCTGGGACTGGCAGAGTGAAGGCGGAGGCAGAGTTAGGGGGAGACGCCAGGCTGAGGGAAGACCAGAGGTCAGCAGCTTCTCCAGTCACCCACCCCTGAGCCTTGGTGATCAAGTCAGGTGTCACGAGGTCACCAAGTTCCCACCACAGGGAAGACGGGCCAGGATCTGAAGGACCAGCTCTCAGTGGACAGGAGGTGCCAGGGGGTCTAAGACCTCTGGTCACTACAGTTGCCCTGTCCCATCCAGCTCTGGTTTACAAGTTAGGGCCGGTGTGCACAGCCCCACTGGTCCTCCACAGGCCCGCCAACTGATAGACTAGAGGTTGTGTGCTTATTCTAAAGTCTCCTTGGGAAAAACAATACAGAAAAGAAACTTAAAATGTTACCAGTGGAGGTTAAAGAGAAACAGGATGGTTATGAGGAAGTTCCCTGCGCAGGAGGGACGTCTGGACTAAGGACAGGGTGCGGGAACAAACAACTCCTGGGCACGTGCTGCACAGCCCTGCCAATCCTGACCCCCACACATTTGCCCCAAGACCCCAAAAATCAGGGAAGATAAAAGCCTGCTAATGCATCCAGAGCTTTAACAGCTGACGATAAGCATAGTTAATCAGTTAATGCACTGGTACTAGTAAGGTACTAAAATCCTATTATTTCCTGAATTCCCTCCTCTGAGCACTAAGCTATTCACAGGCAGAAATTATCTTGGTTCTGGGCGTGAAGAGCCGTAGTAACCATCCATTCATTTACAGAAAACTAGTCAACTGGATATCCCCAAACCTTACTCTTGATCTCAGGTCAGAATAACTTAAAGATGTGTTCACTCCTCTAAGAGATATGTGGGGGTGGGTACAGTGCCCACTTCATGGGAAGCCCGGCACTTTGCCATGTACGAAGTGCTCTCAGAACCGAGTCCAGGAGCGTGCAGCTCCCACAGAGGGTCAGAGTGCCAGCCTCTCCAGGGCAGCCTTCTAGTGGAGAGGGAACTGCCTGCCCTGAGCCCAGCCTTGTGGGCTCAGCTCCACGCACTGGCCACCAAAGCCCTGGCTGGGGGCACACAGGCCAGCACTGCCCGCTCACAACCAGGTGCACCCAAGACTCTGAGGCAGCAGTCTCCTGACCACCTGTGGCTAAAAGTAGCCTTGATTTGTCACATAGACCTAATGTGTCCCCATCAAGGACACAGAACTAAAGAGCCTGGTGGCTCTCTGCTGGCGGCCACACCGCTCAGGCTAGTGGGCCCTGAGGACAGGCTCACGCCAGGCGAGCTCTGGCCAAGGGCCAGTTCCTTCATGCTGACACACAGGGTCATGGCCGGGCTCTCTCAGGCCCCAGCCCAGAGGAACGCAGGAAGCCCTGGTGCTCCTCACCAACACAACTCCCTGCGGTCATCCGTGCCAATAAATAGGTTAGTTTTTAAAGAGTAATATAGTGCATTCAGGAGGTTATGTGTGGGAAACAGGAGAGTCTAAATTGAGGTCGCTGGCTTTGATTAGGGACAACGGTGCTTTGGCCATGGCGGGTGGGCTCTCAGCAGAGACACGGCAAGGCCGGGAACAGGGTGAGCACAAGCACAGACATGTCCCTCTGGCCCAGGGGAAGGGGTGCGGCTATACCAGGGAGGGAGGCAGCTGGCCAGGTGTCTGCTGGTGCAGCCTGAGGGGCAGCAGGATGGGAAGCCCACCAGCCTCCTGGAACAATGGCTGACGTCTTTGGAGGGAGACCAGGAGGAAACGATCTGGAAACTAGGAAGCCCTGAATAGGAAACTCAGGAATGTGCTCAGGAGTTATTTATGGAAATAACAGAACTCCTACTTGAAAGAGGGAGGAAGTGAACCAAAAATAAGCATCATGATCACAAAGAAAAATTTTTGAATTTGTGTTTCTACAAAATATTTCTGACACTGATACAAATACATGAAAAGTGAACCACAGCCAATAAACCAGGTCCAGAGGTTCCCGTGCGTCTCCTCCCAGCCCCCAGCCTGGGCTCTGCACAGGCCCCTCCCAGCCTGCTGAGATCACCCAGGTCTGCGAATGGACACAGGGGAAAGGCAGGGCAGGGAGCCAGGGGCAGGCCCTCTGACCTTGCCCCCAGCACCTCCCGCCCCTCCTCACCGAGCTCGCCCAGCCCTGCTCCCGCCCCGGCTTCACCCTGTGGCTCTCCTCTTCTGTGTCAAGCTACCTTTAAAGACATTCATGGCAGAGCCCACATGCCAAGTCACTCAACAGATCAGGAAGGTGTGCGACACCCAGCAAGTCCCAGGCGCCCCTGCTCCCAGGATCTGCAGGCCCCTGACCCCAGCCCCCCGGGGGCAGATGCCCTTGGGAAGGTTGGTAGGCCTGCCCTCCTCCCGGGCGAGTCAGCACCACAAGGGACAAGCCAGCATGCCTTCTCCTTTTGATTGCATTTTCGGTGTCTGCTTTTCAGTTCTACTTCCTGGAAGGATTTCTCAGCATCCCCCACTGTTCTACTAGCACTCCCACCTTAAATCTGTGGGGCACCTCTTCCTCCATCATCCCTCCCTCCTCTACACAGGTTCACGGCTGTCAGGCCTACTTCCTCAGACCTCTCCAGGCTCTGAAAGGTCTCATCGCTCCCTGAGCCACATGCTTCTTCTGAGTTTGTGCTTCCCTGTGCAGGTAAGGAAGCTGTCGTGATAGTAACAGAGACCTGAGACAAAGTGGCTTCACCATGATAAGGGGCTGACTGGCTCACGACTGGGACTCCAGGGGGCCCAGCTCTGACGCAGCCTGGTTCATACACTCTTGTCCTGAAGTTCCAAATGGCCTTTTCCTGGTCCTCCTCTAAGATCCGAAAGATGAATCCCCTTACATGCAATTCTCTGTCTTCACTTAGCTCCCTGCCCCACATAAGATCTTCTGATCCCTCACGCTACCACTCAGGGTGATGCACAGTAAAATTTCACCTGACTCTGTAGGACCAATTCCAGACTGTTTCTACTCCCACCTCCCTGGCTTCCCCTCCCTCTCAGCCCTCTGGGATGTCCCTGAGCTGAGCTCACCTGCAGGAGACCTCCTAGACCCCCACCTGCCAAGACTGTCCCCTGAACTGTCGTGGCCTGTGCTTTATACTTTGATGCTGTGACCACCCTGAAAACCCATGTTAATATTTCACCCGATGGAAACTTCTTTCAATGTATACCTCTGTGTATGCACATCACCAAGCACGCTAAAAAGGCCACTGAACTACTCTTGTCATCTTGAGTTTCAACTGATTAATCACTGTCCACACCAGACTCTGGGAAGCTTTCTTCATAACCCTGCACATAAGGAAGCTACAAAGTTCAGTGAACTTGGAGGAGGGGGGCATCTATTTCAAATGTACTCAATTCTACCAAACATAGGTGAGTTTCCATAGACCCATTTGCGTATTTTGAGAATGGATAGCCTGGCCCAGAAAGGATTTCTGGATATGTCAACAACCCTGGGGGAGCTGGGACAAGATAGCCAGCTGGCTATCCTCCAGGCAGACCAGACAAAAGGACACAGATGCAGGTGAGGGGCAGATCCTCCTAGTACTAAGCACTGGGGGGCATCAAGGCACAAATGGAAGGAGGTAGAGATCTCACTGCAGAGAACACAATTAATGAACCTGCTCATATTGGTTCACTGACTAATTGTAGGTGCTGTCCAGGTTTTGCTCTTTAAAAGGAGTGCGTGCATCTTTGGGTTCAACTATATGATCAGGGTCTGCCTCAAGGTAATCTTGATGTGGGGGACAGAGGGGACAAAAGGCCTTCACTTGATGACCTCTGAAAGCACGCATCTGTGACAGGCATGGGGGCTCACCATACGCCTTCCTGTATGTGCTCACAGCTTTTATAATGAAGTGCATTTTTCTTTAAAGAATCTTTTTGAGATTTAACCTCTCAAGCAAATGAGTGCATGCTTGTAGATTACTGGTAGAGATTAAGACGTTTAAAATGCTTCTGATACTAAAATCACTCCCACAGCAGCAAGAAATAAGTCATTTTTAAAGCTTTTTTCAGATGTAGCTGTAACCCTGGGCAGATATAAAATTAATTTATGTCAATCCACACGAGTTATATTCACCAAGACAGCCCAGCACCAGCTGACACAAGGCAAGTCTCTGTGACGTCTCAGCACATTCCTGCCCGGCCCAGACCTTGCCAAGGGGTCAAGCCTGGTACCCTCTTAACCTCATGGCCCCCTCCCCCACTTCCCAGCAGTGCTCCCTGCTCCTTGCACGGCTGCTGTACCATGCAGAACATCTCCCTGTCCCTCCTAACATGTCTCCAGCCTCCTAGTGTGGACTCAAGGCCTTCGAAAGCCGGTTTCTTCAAGGAGCACGGCAAGTCTGCTGACCACAGGAAGGTGTACTCCACAATGATTCAGCTCAAAGTGTTCTCTCCTCCAACTGCTTTATTTTATATAAATGCAACAGAAAGGCCCGATTTTCTGCCTTTTTCTCTCATTTCACATAAACTTCAGTTCCCTTAAGTAAGACTTAAGATCTACAAGAGGGATGATGTTTTAATGTCTTTCCCAATCGGTGAGGACACTTAGGCAGACTTTACAGTTTACTGTGAGCTCTGATACGTCACACACAGGCAGGAATTATTACAGGAATCCCACAGGTAGGAACTACTATGATCGGTGATTCAAGCCCAGGGGACTGGGGGGCAACAAGGTGTGAAAAAAGCTTCAAAGGAGACTGCTATGAACCACAGCTAGCAAGCGGCCCAAGGAAGTCTGCAGCTGTCCACGTTCCGGCTCCCGGGTCTCCTGCCGACCTCCAGCTCGCTGCCCCCAGCAATGTCCGACACTCAAGCGCACACAGTCAGTCACTGCCGGTAGATTTCTGAAGGTCGACAGTGAAGTGTCTCCAGAATCTGTACATATTCAGGTGCACTTAGGACGTGGGCATTATTTGGAATTAGATTTACCACAAACACTAATTCTAAAGAATTTAGTTCCCATTATACAACCTGGCTGACGGACCACCAGCACAAAGAGTTAACAAAAGAGTGAGTCTAGAGAATAAAACAAAGACAAGGGATGTTGCTAAGTCACAACAGAAAGAAATATTCTAATATTTGCCATTCAAATAAGTCAGTGCAAATCTAGAAAACATAAGACAACGCCTAGGAGCACAGCCAGAAAGAGGATGTAAAACAAGACGGTCTGCACCCAGCAACTCGGCTCCAGCCTTGGCCCATGTAGAATCAGCCCACCTGCCACGTGTCCAGAGCAAACCCTGCAGGGCCTGCCCGAGGCCCAGGTCGCCCTAGGAGCGTAGTTCCTTCCCATCAGCCCCTCATCTCTCCGCCCCTTCTCGTCATTTCTGCTCCGAGTATCAGTCTTTGTTCCAGAGTTAAGAGCAAACAAGAGTAAAGCGCAAAAACCCAAAGAAAAGGGTAAAAATTAGAACAAAAGAGTCTATTTCCATATCAACCTTGAAAAATATCATCTGGAAAAATATAAAGACATGTAAACAGCCCCACAGCTGAAGGCACTGCACTGTGGGTGAACCACCTGAGCATGGGCAGCAGACGCCACACTCCAAAGCAAAGGTCAGTGGCTGCACATTTGACTTTTGCCACTTTTAACACCATGAGCCTCGTCTGCCAAGCAATGTAAGGCAGGCACAACAGCAGGATTGCAAACCACAACACGGCCCCCAGTAGCTCTGGGACCAGGCACCACCCAGACACCGGGCTGAGCCCCTCCCTGGGCTCTGCTCTCAGGCCTCCCACCTGGGCAGACTGCCCCCAGTTCCTCTCAACCTGCCGTCCAGTGCTGGCCCAGACCCCAGGAAGGCTGGGCCTTCCAACCTGCATTGTGGGTATGCCCGGGGTTTTAGTTTCAGCCCCTCCCTCCTCCAGGTCCCAGGACTGTGCTTCTTGCTTTCTGCCCCAAATTTTATTCCCAAAATGACATGGAGGCCTCTCTACCCACAGCACAAGTCCCATTTTGGCCACCAGGAGCCAGGACTGGGGCCCTGACACCCCCCTGCCAGGCCTCCCAGGATGGCAATGCTGTGTCCCTCCACTGACCTCCAGTATGCCCCATCAGCCCTCCTGCAAGGGAACCCCACATTGAATTCCTCCCTCCTCCACCCCTGCCATGCCTCTCTCTCCTAGGATGGTGGGCTATGATGACCAATAAAAACGTAAGAATAATGGCCTACTACACAATATTCTGTTTAATTGTAAAATTTTACTCACCCGAAGAGGACTTAAAGGTTTTCAAATGCTGTTTTTGTGTTCAACCTACAGGCAATTCACCCAAGGAATACATTTCAAAACAAACTTCCACTGGAGTAATCATAGGCAATAAAAAAGTACAGCTTTCTCCTTTTTTCCAAAATGAATTGGGAACATAAATGCTCAATTAAAAGCAAAGCCCCAGGCACTGCTTAGCTCTGCCTTCAGCCCCATCAGCCAGATAAAGCCTCAGTGTGGAGGCGCCATGCATGGAGATGGGGTACCATCTGTCTTTCTCAGTCACCACTCACACTCAGCTCACATCATAAGTGCCAGAGGCCCTGCTCGCCTGCTTTCAAACCCCAGCCTGTGGACGGTGTGGGCAGTCAGAGCAGGGACAGTGGCCGGGGGCAGGAGGGCAGAGGGTGGAGGGCAGGCGCCAGGGGCCACACCACGGCCTGAGCTCTGCAGGTACCTGGCTGCGGGGCTCTGGCCTCCCAGGTTGGCCTGAGGCATCAGGGCTGCATGTGCCCCTCCCACAGAGGCCCTGAGCCCCAAAAGGCACAGCAAAGGCTCCTGACTCGCCATCCTGTCTTGGACTGTACTCCCCTCCCACATGTCAGGAAGACTTGTCATCCAGCTGTCATAGGAACAGAGGTCCAGGTCACCAGGTTGATAAAAGAACAGGTAACCGGCTCCAGGCAGAGACGGGGCCTGCGCAGACACAGCCACGCTCGGCTCGGAGGGCCCAGGAGCCCCACCGCCACCCTGGGGGCATCTGCAAGCCTGCAGCCCTTGTTACAACTCCCACCTCCAGCGCGAACACGCCAGATCCCTTTCCCCCAAACGACTCCGCGCGGTTCCCAAGGGAAAGTCTGAACCTAATCGCTGAGTGTGGACTACGTGTTCTACCTCTGTAGTTTGGGGTGACAATACTGTAAAAGTCCCAAGGGTCACACTTGGGTGCCTGAGACTTTGTAACAGAGCAGGGACAGCAGGAAGTCCCCAGGAGTAAGCACCACATTGATGCCTGGGCAGCAAGTGGCTGTGGAAGGGGTGCTGCGCCTGGCTCTCCTGGAGGGCACTCTGCGCAGGTCCCATGGCAGCCACAGCGCTGGGGCCGGATGGCTCTCAGGGAGGGCTTCACGCCCCCCCGCTCCTCCCCCAGAGAGTCATGGGCCAGGGAACAGGGGCACTCATGGCTCTCGCCGTGACCATCCCGGGGTCATTTCTATCACTGCCCTCCCACCTACTCGAACCAGACCCCCCACTTCTGACCTCCTCCCCCTCTAAGCCCCTTCGGGAGATTTCATGGAGTCAGAGGCTCCTTAGGAGTTGCTAGGAAGACAACTGCATCTGGGATGAGGAAAGATCAGGAGCTCAAACCCACGAACTTTCTTGAGGTCCTATTAGGTATCAGGCTTTGTAAAAACTGCTTCCCTTTTATCACTTTGGATCCTCATTTCTGTAGGCATTTTGTTTATTATTACAAATTTGAGACTGAGAAACTAAGGATGTGGCAGGAGGGAGGTTCAAATGGTGTCGAGATGGCCATGCACCAGATGCTCTTTGCAGGGCCACATGGGCCTCCTGACATCCACAGGAGACACCGACACGACAGCCCAGCTGGCTGGTGCTGGGGCAGGGCACACAGGGGCCGGGGTTGGGGGGGCAGCCTGCACAGCTCCACAGCTACAACCCAGGCACAGGAACTAATGGGAACAAACCACTGGAGGAAGTCGGTGCCTTTCCAGACCCTATGGAAATGGCACATTTTATTGGGTGAAACACAAGCCCTAAAGAGGCAGTCCCAGTCTTCCTGGGGCCCGTCACTGAAACTCAGAGCTGGTGTTGGTTCCCAGCAGTGGGGGGGTGTGAAGGCCCCACAAGGCAGCATGCTCCTCCCCTTCCGTGAGAACACCTGGAGAAGACTGCTGTCCCCACCCCCCATGGACTCCTGAGCAGCCTTTGAGCTTCAGATGTGGCTTGGCGAGATGACTGGAACAAGCTCGGAGATGGACGCATGGGCGTCAGGTCCCTCAACACCCCCAGTGCAGCCCAGCACGCGTCACCTCTGCTCGCCGACTTGGTGTCCCCACGGCTTGCTGCGTCCCAGCTCTCCTTGGGCCCCACCCCTCCCCACTCGGCCCATCCTCTTTATCCGGGAGACTTGCCACTTCTTCCACGAAGCCTGCTTGACAGCCCAGCTGGATTGCTCTTCTGTATTTCCACAACACCTGTGTCTTCTATGTCGTTTCCACAAAATCCACCTTTCAACCCCACAGCATGAGGATGGTCTGTCCCCACAGCCGGCTCTGCACCAGCCAAGAGCCCCCTTAGCATCCACTGGCTGACAGCCGCTGAAGCTGGTGCTAGGGAGGCCAGCACACACGCAAGAACAGCACCATTACCTTCACTGGTGGTTTGGAGGAAGGGAGGCAGGAGTATCAGGTGGGGCGGACCGAGTCCACGGAGAGCCCGGGACATGGTTCGTGGAGTGTGGACAGAGCCCCCAGCCAAGACCCACCGAGAAAGCGGGCCTGAGCTCTGCACCGCCTGCGCTTCTGCCCACACGATGCGGGCTTGGCTACCCCAGGGCTCCAGCTCCTGCTCCCACTGCCTCTCGTCCTGACTGCAGCAGCGCAGCCCAGCCACAGGCCCCCCAGGGCCGTGTGCCCCCAGTGCAGCTGGAGTGACGGAGGTGCTTCCTCTGCTCGTCTCATCTGGGCCACAAACGAGGCACTCCGACCGTGGTTTCAGACAAGGAAATGGTGGTGAACAGTGGGGGAGCTACGTGCTCGAGCATCTGATTGTACAAGGCACTGACTGCGTGTAAACTGGGGCTAAACGCTCACGGCTGGAGAACAGCAGGAGCACCTTCCCAGCTTTGGCATCCGTCTTGCGGCTGGTACAGAGGCCAGCGGGCTTCCCTGCCACAGAAGCTGAAGGGAATGAGGCGGTTTGAAGGAAAAAGATTTTAAGAAATCCTGTGAAGCTGTTGGTGCCCATCTGACTTCATGATTATTTTTGCATTAAGGTGGTTTATAAGATTACTTGAATCCAGTCATTTTTATTTCTCAGATGTGGCTTGTTAAACTAATTTTCTGTGAAGAGCAAACACAGAATATTCAAACAAACTAAATTTGGTAATGTTAAATAAGGTCCAGGATCGCCTTTGAGCAAGGTGGGAGGGTGTGCGCTGCACTGTGGGGGTTGCCCAGGACAGGGAGCGGCTGGCTGGGGACGCAAGACAGTCTGGCTGGGCTTTCTGGGTTCCCTGTGAGATGGCTGGTGTGAACTTTCTCCTCTGCCTGCTCTTCAAATCTTCAGGCACGTCTGCCTGACTCACTAAAGCTTGTATGCCAGGGGCCCTTAGACCCGTGAGCCCAGGGACACAGCAGCCAGAGGATGGGGGCAGCTAAGATCGGCCTCCCAGCCCCAGCTCGGCTGCTACCTGCCAAGGTAACCCCACAGCTAGCGGCAGCAAGTGTCTGGGGATGCGTCACACCCACAGGAACCACCTTAAAGGTGATGAGGAAACCCTTGCAACTACTCCACACTAAGCTGTCCCACCAGGCCCACCAACAGGTGCCGGGCAGAGCAGGCCTGTGAGGCAGGCAGCCCCTCTGGCTTTCAAGGGGCACATGGTGCTGTGAACAAGGAGGCCTGGGCAGGTGGAGGGCACGCATAAGCGGCACACACACTTGCTATCGCCTAGGGCTTAGGCGAGGTCCTGGGCGGTGCCTAGAGGGCAGGCTTGTGCAGGGTCTGCGTGCACAGCAATGCGCTCACACAGAACACCTCGGCCTTCTTGCACCTTGGTTTTCTCAGCTGACAAATGGGATGATTGTGCCCTCTCCTGAGAATTGTGATTAAGTGAATTATGATGCACAGAGCCCAGCATGTGGCCAACAGTCATCTTTAAACAGGGAATCAGAAGTTCCGATCTCCAAAGAGCCTTGGATTCCCCCAGGTACTACACTCTCTGTAAGACCTGAGGTCCAAAGAGCTAGACTGGCTCTGCTGACATCACGGAGTCGGTTCACTGGGAGGAGAGCATATTTGTCATGACTGCCGTGGGACAGGAAACTGGAAAAGGTGGCAGGGAAATAGGCCAGCTCAGGAATCAGGGGATCCTGGGAGCCAGCCCCCATGTACATGCACACACCTGACCCCACAGAAGGCAGCGGAAGAGGAGCCGCATATAACCCCGGGTTAGCAGCTAGGGAGCTCATGATGTGGAGGGACACCTTCAGGGTGGAGGCCAAAAGACAAAGATGCCAGAGTGACGTGGACCCCGCCTCCAGGTGCGCAGGACCCTGGACAGCACACTCGCCCTCCAGCACAGAAGACAGTCTGGCCCCTCGGCCACCCCCTCCAGGCTCCAGAACCTTCCCCTCCCTCCTCACAGCATGGCGTCCCCTTGCCTGGAAGAGCTCAGTCACCCAGGAGCAGAGGCCCGGCCTACTGTTCCTTTGACAAGGGCAGTTCCAGCAGTGCCTGTTGCCCACACCAACCCAGAGGAGCACGTCCTCGCGACCACACGACGCACAGCCCCATGCAAGCTCCACAGCACAGCGCCCAGCACTGACTGCGCTCAGCTCCTTTTGGGGAGGGGAGGCCCTCTGCCCCTGGCCATGGACAGCATCGAGGAGTCCAGGCCCCTACTGGGCCTTGCCTAGCCAACTGGCTTTTACCTCAGTGCCCCTTTCAAGTGACCCACACTTCCTGAGGAAGGGGGCCCACCCCGGCTTTCCTCTTTGCACATCATAGGGATGGCGGCAAAGTGCTTGCTGAGTAAAAACACATTTCACTTTCCATGGCGACAACTGACAGTGCAAACAGCCAACACCACATGAGCCTGGCCAGCCCCCCCAGAGCCTCCCCCACCACGGAGTGGGCCCCAGCCCCTAGCTGGCACTGCTGTGCAAATGTCACTCCTGTAGAGAACGCCTGTCCACAGCCCCGTGACCCTCAGGTGCTGCAGGAAGCTATGGTCTCCGTGTCTGTGGGACGGGCTCCCTTTCCTCAACAGCAGTCATGCCCAAATTAGCCCAAGAAACAGGCCCAGGAGCCTAGGGTGAGGCCCCAGTGGGGCGGCGCTCCTGGTACATTCACAGGGACACCCCGAGGGTGGCTCTGAGCATGCCTGCTGTGGATGCATGGTGTCCCCACGATCTGACAAGAGGAGAGTAAGAACACGTACACGGTGGGAAAGTGAGCACCACTTGGAACAACAAAGGCAGCTACGGAGAAGGGTCAGGTGGGCGAGCAGAGCCAAGCCCACCTTGTCCAGGGTGCTGTCCTCCTAGCTGTACCTGCAGACCCATGGGCCCCTCTGCCTGGTGCAAACAACCCCAGGTGAGGCTGGGGGGCGCCCAGAGAAGGCCACCCTCTCAGCTAGCTGTTGGGGCCTTGTGTATTTAAACTTCCCATAGTCTAAGGGCAACACCTGGCACCTCTGAACAGAACTGTCCCCACCCCCACCCCCCTGCTAGGCAGGACACCTGGCTGCAGGAGGGTGCTGTGACCAGGGGGCCAGCCTCCAGGTGGGCTGACAGCTGGTCTTGCTGTGCAGCCCCAGTGTCCTGACAGGTCCCCCCCAGAGAGATCCCGAGGGCCCTGGGAAGAGGGGGTATAGGGAGGTCCACGGTACAGTGTAGGTGGGTGGGGGGCAGTAAAGAGACACTTCTAGCTCTGCGTCACTGATGTGACAGTCCCTGCACATGCTCACACCTCTGCCCTCAAGTTCATCTCCAGCCCTTCTCTGGTGGCTCTCTCGCAAGCCTACTGCTGGGGGAATGTGTCCAAACACACAGAAGAACCCATGACAACCACTAACCATGCCTTTCCACCGGGCAGAAGACAAAGCCAGGCTGTCCCGACACACAGCATCCGAGCCCTGGGGCTGACACGGAAACAGACACATCAGCTCACAAGGCCAGCAGCTTCCTGCTGGGAAATCAGACACTGATGTGCCTTTGCTCCCAAATTATGTCTTGATGGCCACTAAGTTTGACACAGGCTTCAGGATGCTAGAGTGTGCACACCTGCTAGGTGTTGGAGACACGCTTCACAACCCCAGCTCAGCCTCTTTCCAGGGTGGCCCAGCAGCTCCTTGGCCTCAGTGCCTTCTGCAAACAGAAGGTGGCTGTGGCTGCAGCCTGCACAGGGGCTCCAGCCTCTCCAGTAACTGGGCAGTCACCCCGTCCACATAGGTCTCACTCACTGCCTCTATAAAATGGGCACAAACACCTCTCCTCTCTGTGGCCAGACCTAGAAGTGCCTTGTTTCAGCCTTACACAGTCACAGGGATGAATACAGTTACCACGTGAAGTAAGATGCCTCTTCGGGGAAGTCTGAGGATGGAGACAGTGGTGTCTGAAGGTGACTATATGGCATGTGCATCTCTATTATTGCTTCATGAAGAACATTAAGGAAAACAAAACATTGCATAATTGGTTACCCTGGTCACAGTGCACAGTGCCTATGACAACATATAGTTTTATGTAATACATTTCTGATGGTTTAAAATATAATGAAAGTAAAAAGAACCTTTAGGTTCTAGGAGATTCAGGCAGTCAGTTCACCTGGGAGACCTGCACGCTTCTGTGACATTCACACACACAGCCAAGACATGTGACAATCACAAAGTCACGGAGAGCGAGCCCCAAGCCACTGTCTCCTGGAGTGTCAGGACCCACCAGGCATCGCTCCCCAGTCCTTCACCACTCTGGGGCCGGCTCAGGCCTTCCTCACCCTACAGCCCACTCGCCATAACCACCTCCAAAAGATTTCCTGGTTCCAACCTCCTCCCTAACCCAGCGTGAGACCTGCCAGGCTGGTAACAGCCCTGCTCCTGTGCGCCTCCCCACCCCACCCCTGCTGTCCCTGCTCCCACACCCGCACCCTCACCTGCAGGTTCTGGAAGCACAGAGCCAGTCCCCTATGTCCCAGGTGGAAGTCTGCATCCCACAGGCCCGGTGGGGGTCTGTGCCTCTCCATACTTTAACCACTTCACCCACTTCATGCCACATTTTGTCTGCACCCTATCAGTGGTACCACCATGTGCATGATATACAAGGTGTGTGACATTTCCTAAGGATGCCTATCAGTTTATCTCCAAAGGGACTGGAGGCCCCTTTGGTTTGAAGCAAAGTCACATTACAAATAACAGGGCTGAGTAACTTCAGGCATTTATGAGATACCTGTTTATCCAAAGATCAGCACAGAAAATCAAGAATCAAGGGAGGCTATAAAAGCAGCTAACCGAACAGGGCTCAGGCCCCCTGCAGCCATTCATCATGCCCAATGAATAGCTGCAGATCCACTGAAACTCATGGCCTTTATCCAGGACCACTGTGCTGGGAAAAGAAGTAGTTTAGAGCAAGTATGTACATAAGTCAGAGCACATTTAGGAGGAAGAAGTAGAGAGATGGGTGTGAGGGTTCTAGTGACAAAGTCCCAGAGAGCAAGCCTAGAACCAGGACCCCCTCCCAGCACCTACCGTCTTCAGGGAGGAGGCAGCATAGGGAGGAATAGGAGCAGAAACGTGGGGTAACAGAGGATAAGGGGAAAGACAAGAAAATGAGAAGTATAAGAAAAGCTAAAGGAAGTGAGCACAGCTCACCCCCACTTGTGCTCAAGCTCTAACTAAAACCAGCCCTTACTCACGGCACACCCTGGGGAAGGCTTAGCACTCCCCCCAGGGGCCAGCACGTGTGTGGACACAGAGTAAACCAACTCAGCAAACTCAAGAACGAGATCAAACAACACTGGACAGAGAACAGATGCTATTCAGAACCGGAAATGTTCACAAGCCAAAATATAAAGAAAAGTAGAAATAAAGGAGAACATGTTTGTACCTGAAACTAAAAATGAAGGGAATATTTTTAAAAGTCTTACTCTAAGTTTCCTATTAAGTAAAATATTAATAAGTGAGGGGAGGGGGAAGGTTACAAATGTCATGCATGACCTTGAAGATGTGATCATGCTGCACCGGTGAGTGTGGCTTCTAAGCAGGACTGCGGGCCGTCCGGAGAAGACACCACACCCAAGGAGTGCTTCCAGACACAGACGCGGCAGGTACTTACTAACCACGGCCCACAGAACTCAGAGAAGGCCTGGCGGCAGCGGGAGAGCATACTCCCAGGTGAGGAACGATGGCCAGGGAACCATGCAGTCCCCCTCTGCTGCACGGAGCACCGACTGCCCCGCATGTCAGCACACCTCCAAGTGAAGCTTGTGAACATTCGGGCTGACACTCCCGGGGCATCACATGAAAGTCAGAAGACGCCCACTCCTGGCAGTGGAGGTCAATCAGAACCACTTTTAGTAACTGACCTAAGCAAACACCGCAGGGTCATCTACTTAATACAGGGACTGCAGTTCCCACTGGGTGGCAAGTTAGCCAGGTTGGCCACCTGTTCTGTTGCAACTCTGCCAGCCCTGAGCGGAGCCCAGATCAGCATAAGCCACTACCATGCGGCCCCGACACTGGGGCCAAATCCAGATGCTCTCTGCTCCCCACACCTGGAAGCCTCGGTGCCAGGTCACCGGGAGTTTGTTGTTCTTGGCATTGTTTCCATGCATTTCTTCTAGAGGCTGTTTTGTCACTTGAAAGCTCTGATCTCCTTATGCCCTTGATTGGACCTCTGCTAAGGAAACTTAAAACCAGGAGAATTGGCCGTGCACCAGGGGCCATGCAGCTGAACCGCAGAGCCAAGATGATGCACTGTTTCCGTGTCCCACCCGCTCTCCTCGGTCCCCTGAATCAGAAGCTCCTCTGATCTGCAGCCACAGGTATGTACACTCAGATTGTTCATAAAATGTCCCCAGCAGTTTTGTAACAGTGTATTAAAAGAAAGATTATACCATTAATATCCTACCCCAGGCTCTTTGAAAGAAGTGGTGGTTAATTCAACATGTTCTCTGTTCCTTATTAACACAGTCCCACCAGTTTGAACTTTAACTGTACCCACTAGGTTACATTGCCAAACAGCAGCTTAATTGGTGTTAGCAGTTTGGGGGAGAAAGCCAATAGAAGCAATTCTTGCAAAGGTTCCAGTGAGCACGCTCTGGCTCAAACACACCTCTTGGCCAAGACTGACTCCCTCTTTGTGGAAGGAAGGGACCAGCACACTCCCCCCCACCCACAACAGCTCCTCCTAGCTATTGGCTTCTCTCTCCACCCCCCTGCAAGGAAATTCCTCTCAATTAGGATCCTCACCATTCTGGTTGACAAAATTAATGACCTAGCATGCATTGTGTGGTGTTGCTGTTTGTGGGAGTGTGTGTGTCATTTTTAACAAGACAGAATATCTTTATGCCCATAAATCTCCATGAAGGCATGGCCCATGCAAATGCCCTGCCACCCCCAGGTGGTTTATTTGCCCTGGCAAGACCTAGACACTTGGGAAGTAACTTACTTGGCTTAGAATTTGACCTACACAGAAACCACCTGCTTTGTTTCATGTTCAGGTGACCACCGGGGTCAGAGGAGAATTTCCTCTTGGGGAGTTCACTGAGTTTCCCCGTATGGACACCACCGTCTGCCAGAGTACTCCCAGCGACTGCTGACTCATTCCCTGGTTACCGCGTGGAGAACTTTCAACCTGTGCTAAGTTGTTGATCAAATGAAAACCTATTTGAGGCTGCCAGGTGCCCAGCCTGGCCTCACAGGGGTTCCTCCCCCATTTTCTGAGGATTCACCCAGCTGAGGTGACTTTCAGGTGACACAGGTGCTGTCACAAATCAATTCCTAGACCCAGGAATAGGGGCTGCTTCCACCCACATGGTGGGAACCCTTTGCCTTCCTGTGGCTTTATCCGTCACAGCCAGCCAAATCCAGGCTGTGTCACTAGATGACATCTGTCCCTGAGCTCCAGAGACCAGCACTGGCCACCCACTGTGGGGACCCTGGGCGTGCTCAGCAGGCAGCCCCAACATCCCACATATACTCATGCTGTGCCTGCCGTGCCCGTCACAGGGCACATGCTCCACCAGGCTTCTCATGCCAAACATGAGCAGCTGATTTGCTCCTTTTTGTCCCGGGTGACTCAGTCTCCCAGGGAATCTGAAATCCTTCAGGACCCACGTCATGCTTAGGAAAGAGCCCCAGCGGGCCACCACCAACTGTTCCCTCTGCTTGGAACCATTCCTAAACTCCAAGGGCTCTCACCTGGCCAACCGCTCTTGCCCCCAGCTCTCTGAGCAAACAGGACTAGCCCACAGCCCTCGCTGACTACCTGGGATGGCCAAGGCCTGGGCACAGGGCTTCCACAGCACCTTAAGTGCAAAAAGCTGTGTCCTGGCCTGTACCCTCACTCTGGGCCCCAAGGCCAGGGAGAACATCTCACTCACCCGCATGAACAACCCCACCACCAGACCCAGGAAGGAGGGTGGGGCCCTGGGCTGTACTTGGAGCACCTAGCATTTCACACAATCAACGAGTCATTACAGAACATGGTCCACCCTGCAGGCTCACTGATCCACTCTGCTCAGAACCCAAGAAAAACTGCTCCAAACTCACTCTGCACCTTCAGAACCAAGAAGGTGAGCACAATACTGGCCTCAGAGGTGGACAGGCTCCAGGCCGCAGGCTTGACTCGCAGAAGCACTCAGGAAGGAGGAAGGTAGATTACCGATCAAGCCCCCCTGTGGGGGTCACAGACTCAGAAATAACGTTTCCCAATGGGGCAAGTGCAGCTTTCCTGCTTCCCCTTCAAGGCTTACGTGCTCAGGAACCACTGTAGGCTCTGCAAATATTGTGCATGGCAGCAGAGTGATGTTTTGCATTCAACATTAAACAATTCACATAACTCTCAAATTTGTACAAGTAGCCCTAAGCACACCCCCTGCAAGAGCATGTGGACTCTTTACCAGAGCTGGAACTGGATTATGGACTAACTGGATTATGGACTAACTAGATTATGAAACTAACGCTTCACTAGATTATGAAACTAACGCTAGTGTGGAACTAGATTTGCTTTAAGAAATAGGGAAAACATTATGGGCAATTTATATGATGAAATATTTTGTAATACTTCCTATGATAAGTTTTGGGACATGTTTAACATGTTATGCATAGTTTGAGTTTGATATGCAAAATTCACAGTTCATATCTGAATCTATTCTTTAAAGAATTTTATGGACAATTTCAGTTGCTTTTGAGTTCAAGTTCTCTAAAATTAGAAGTTTTTACTACACTGACTCATGAAAAGTTATCTCATTTGGCATTACTGTTCATAAAACAATATGTGAAAAACTTTTCTGCTGAATTCAAGGCAGGAAAAATAAAATGTATGAAATGATGTATTTTGTTATGTTTTAATTTTTATTACTTATTGCAGTGTCACTGCCTATCAACAGGCAGACATATGCAAGAATGATGAAATTTAGTCATCATTGATATGATTTTCAATCATAGAAAAGCCAGAATCTCACACTTTAAAAAAAATTTTGGTGCTGAGCAACTATATTCATTAGGGTAGGAATAGATAACACATTTATAACTTCAAAGTGTTTTTAAAATATGATACAAGGTGCCTCCACATATACAATTCCTAGGCCCTGCTCACGATAGTGATAATTCTGATTACATGCGCCACTGGGTAGCCTGTGTACTCAAATATTCCTAAAATAAAATGCACATGTATAAATGCATAGGGCTACACAAATTTAAGAGTCATGTGAATTGTTTACTTTTGCAGTAATATTTCTGAAACGAATGCATGATGCCCTTTCTCCATCATGACAGAATAGAGTAGATTAATTCACACTAAGAAGTCAAGTCATTCAGAAAGTCATAGCTTTGGTGTGAGTGTCCCCTTAATGGCTGAGGCTCTGGGTCGCTGGGAGAGTACGCTATGGATGATTTCATCACTGAATAGTTACCATGCCTCTCAGCTTGGTTTTAGCTGTGACATGATGAGCATGTTCTGTGTTTACACAGTTCTGTTTATAATAATCATTTCTTCACCTGGTATGTATTAATCACTTAGGCCATGAAATAAACTGGAAAGACAGTGGTGAATAAGAGATGCTAGCATGATGGAGCTAATGTCCTGGTGGGGGACCAGTCACTGACCAAATGACTGTGCACATAGCTGGGACCGAGCAAGTTCCTAAAGGAATGAAGGACAGGGCACCTCTCAAAGTGTCATCAAAGCTGAAAACCAAAGGTGAGTAAGAATTTCCTTGGCAAAGAAAGGCAAAAAGAGCTACCGACACAATAGAGCACCAAACAGAACACGAACACACACATGCCACCCTCCACCGGAACAGCCCAAGTCAGACCCACGCGGGCCACATGGCTGGGATCAGGGAGGGGACGTGCCTGGCTTCCTCTCAAAAAGGTTTTGTACTAAGTGCAACGGGGCCATAAAAGCTGTAAGTAGAATGTTTCCCCTTCTGGACTGTGTAGGGACTGACTGACTCTGATCAGAGAGTAACTCCAGGACTCAGAGTGCGGCTTGGACAGGCAGACTCAGACTCACTTGAACAGCAGACTCATTAGATCTCGTGGGTAGGAACGTCAGCTGGATTGATGATTGATTAGACGCAGGGTGGACAAATATGAGAGGTCAGGGATTGTCAGAAATCTGACCAGGTAGCTGGAGACACACTTATATTAAGGTAACATCTCCATCTCAGACCTGTCTTCCAAGCCTTAGGGTAATCCAGCTCCTCTCTGCTGGAAACCAACTCCACTGTTTCCCAGAAAACTCAACACATCCAGTGTGACATCTGTCCCCTAAACCACCCAAAGGGCTCCTCCTCCATCTTTCCTTATAGCAAATATTCCTACCACTTGCTAATCTTGGAGAATTTTCCATGTCATCTGACTGGGCCAAGGGGTGCCCAGGCATTTGGTCAAACACTATTCCGGGCATGTCTGTGAGGGTATCTGTGCATCAGAGGGACATTGAATCCAGGCAGAGCAGTTTCTGGTAGGACTCGTCCAATCAGCCAGAGGCTGACTCTCCCTTAGAGGGAGCCCCCCCTGCCTGCCTGCTTCGGTGTTGGGATGCTAGTTCTTGTCCTGCCTTCAGACTCAACTTGAAACATCAGCTCTTCTGGGTCTCAAGCCTGCTGGTTTTCAGACTAGAACTTACACCCGGGCTACCCTGAGCCTCCAACTTGCCAAGTGCAGACATAGGGACTTGTCAGCCAATTCTTCATAATCATTCTCCTCTCCTCGCTATATTCTGGTGGTTATGTTTTTCTGGAGAAACTTAATACATCAGCCAAACAAGGGATGATATTACCTAGAAAGAGGTAAATTAAAAGCAGCACGCAGCTTTGGGGATGTACTTTGTGTGGCCCTGATGAAAAGGGAAGTAGAGAAATCGATTTTACAATGTCTAGTATCCACCTGTGGTTTCCTAGGGACATTTTGGGAAAGGTCAGGTGTGAAAGGTTGTAAACAAACACCAGGGCTGTAAACAGACCTCTGTCGCATTAAAGAATCAGCCAGGGTGAAAGGTGTTTCAAAGCACATGTCATCTTAGTTCTTGGAACAGTGGGAAGTCAGATTCCCACCTGCGGGCTACGCTGCTGTGCCATATCTCCCAGGGACAGCTGATGGCCTTGGGTTGGCATTCTACCTTTACACAAGGTTCAGTTCACATCAACTGAGACCAGTGTTTAAACTCAGACGAGACATATTACACTAGGAAGCACAGACTGATTTAACCAAACTGCCATACTAATCAAATACACAGCCTTGAAGGGGAATTAGTTATAATCAGAGCTGAAGCAGATCAACAGTGTGCCACTCAAGAAAGGCTGGCTGGCATTGGGAGGGGCATCATCTCTCTCATATCCCACATCATGCAAAACACATCTTATCTTTGACTCCTCTTGGTTGCTCTAAATTTCTTCAAAGAATATGAAGGAAAAAAGCGATTCATACTGTGTGAGGTCAAAGTACTAGGTTCTGTTTAGAAGACTGCAAAGCTGCCTTTACTGTAATTATAATTCAGAAAAGCTGGCAGCTTCCAATTTCTTTTCTGCAATTCAATTAACCTTACACATACCTTTCAGCTTTAAGGCATTAATTTTTTTCCACTTGAGAAAAAAAGAAATCATGAGACTATGAAATGTAATTGATAAATGAAATAATTTGGCACATTCTCCTCAGGTAACAATTGTTTTATGGGTCTACTTTCAATTCACCTGTTGCCTTCAGAAGCACTTAAATTGATTCTGGATATTATTTGCATTTTTGGGGGGGAGAAATTAGCTCCCACTTCTCACAGACAGTTGAGGAATTGGAACTTGATTTTGCATAAGAGGAAAGGGTTACATATGGAAAAGAAATGCCCCATCCCCCAAATAATTGGGATAAACTCAGCTGGATCATAAAAAACAGACACTTAAAAACCCCTCACACTGAAAGAGAATCTTAACAGTAATAAGGCAGGCATTGGTAACATACAGTATGCAGCCAAGGTGACTCAAGGTCAGCTTTTTTCAGAAGCATCTGCAGAAAGTATCTCCCCACCAACCACCTGGCCCTCATGAATACAATGCCCGAACATTTACAGCTACTGAGGAGCAGTGTGGTTTGCAAGGGGTGTAAAATAAAATGCATCTGTAGCTGGGGAAGCTGGCGTGGAGCAGGGGGGAATGTAATGTAAAAGTTGCAGTGGGCGAAGGAAATTTCTCCAGCATGCCAGCGTTTTAAGTCACCACGCTGGAAACAAAGGATTCAAACAGCCCGGAACCCGGCAAGGCACAGAAGGGCACTCTTCTATAAAGGACGCCCTCTGACCCCATGCTTCTCTTCCTCGTTCCGCTTGGCCACGTGTTCAGTCTTGAGAGTGTTTATGTTGCACAGCCCCCCCTGGATCTTTGTCTAAACAGGCAAGCATAGATACTACCCCCTTTGTCGGCTTCACGGAGTTCCCTGCAAAGCCTGCAACCATCTCTGTCCTTGTCTCCAACTCAGCCACCCCATTCATCCTCACCTATTCTTTCACCGCTGCCCTTATTAAAGGTCCATGTGTATTATATCATTTTTTAGCAATTTAATAAGTGTTTTCTGTGCAAGGAGTTTTGATAAGGATTATTTTTTTTGGTTAGTGATTTGAGTACACAATCTCGGGTTTTCGGTGTTCCATCCAGCCAAACCCAGCATTCTCACAAGCCCTTGCTAAGGTCGGCTGGGGGCTTTGCTCAGGAACATGTGTTCCTTTATGGTCCACATACCCACACTGCTAATCCCTCAGCAAAAACCTCCACGGCAAAATCTCTCACTGTATCAAGGGGTCCCCTAACTTTTATTCCAGTTAGGCTGTTGATATATGGAGTTACAATTCTTATACTTAAAATGTATCAGCTTAACATTTCATGTTTATTACTGAAACTTTGTTTATAATTACTCATTTATCTAGACATTTAGGTACAATTGCTATAATTTGTGGGGTAGCCTCTAGGCCTGTGAACCTTTCTGTCTGGCTGTCTCCCCAATCTCCCCAACACATGACCTCTTCAACTGGGTACTCTGACCTTTTTCCAGATAAGGGTATTTTCAACAGTCTCTGAATATTGTTGTTCTGCTGGCGCACCTTGTCCCTGAGGAGCATCTGAAACCCTGAGGTTCACACTGGTTTCCCGTGTTCCATGCCCACCAGTGGTAATTATGTTCAAATCTAGGCTGAACCCTCACTCTTGTTGCTCCAGGTCCTCTATCAATACCTCTCAATGTCTTACTTTGAATGTGTGGAAAGCATGGAGGTATCAGTATGCACAGAGTAGGTACTGCTGGCAGATTCCCTAACGCAGCATGCGTCGTCCACCCAGTGATGCAAACCGGGAACAGAGTCATCTTTGACATTTCCCTCTCTATCACCATGGCCCATCAGTGCCACACTGAAGCAGTTTGAAAATCATCCACTTCTCTCAGTTTCCACTAACCGCCCTCCTGACGGAGTCGCTGCCTCCTGGGGCTGTGCTGCTGCGGCAGGGAAGCCCCTCCCTGGCCACGGGACCATGGCGGCCAAAGCACTCCTTGTAAAACACAAATCTGAGCATATCACCACCCTCTGCATAAACTCTTCTAGAAAACTAGATGAAAACGTCTTTAACTTAGTAAAAGCTATATTGCCAAAACATTTGGTACACACACTTAGAAGAGGAACTAAGATCAGAAGCAAGGATGACCATTAACTCTTAAATAGCATACCGGCTGTCCTTGCCAAGGTAATGAGATGGAAGAAATGGAGGAAGAGAAGAGAGGAGAAAGAAATGAGTAAAAAGTTTGGAAAGGGGAAAAAGAATATTCTTATTGGCCAATGATATGATCCCATACATAGAAATTCCAACAGAATAGAGGGACATAATGAGAGTTCAAAAATCTTAATGGATGTAAAATCAACTTAAAAATCAATAGCATTTTGCTGGCCTATATTAACAGGTTTTTACCAAACTTATGTGATGAAACTTCATCAAATGCTTTCTCTGTCAATAGAGATGATCACATAGTCCATGTGGTTTATCAATGTGAAAAGTCAGGAACCTGATCAAAAATAGGAAAATTATGACAAGTCTGGAGCATGAAATATATGACTGGCAAGTTTATGACTATACAAAACTCACAAGCATCATGAGAAAAAAATGAGAGATGTCACTTTACAACTGTATTTATAAAGTTCTAAAAGTATGATAGAACGAAGAGTTAGTGAGCATGAGAAGGAATAAGGACCCTTGGGCAGCTCTCCTGGGGATGGAAACTGTTCCAGAGAACATTCCAGAGTAATGAAAATGAAGTATTAGCGCAGCCTGATCTGTTCATCTCACACTGTGTGGCCTGGAGACCCAAACCCTGTGACCGTAGAGGCCGTGGACAAGGGGACACCTATGTAGGTGGGTGAAGCACGGGGCAGAAGGCTGTAGCAACTCCCAGCGGGACTGACAGATCATACGCACGCCCCGTCCTCTGCATTGTAAAGGGCACACACACATCTAAGATCAGAGCACAGCAGAATGTGTCCCCATGAGCAGGAAGCCAGGGGAAAAATAAAATCACATTCAAGAGGTGCCTGGTTTTGGAGAAACGTGAGGCAATGCCCTGAACAGTAATGTGACTCTGTATATGAGGGTTTCTAACAAGGGCTTAAGACAAATGGCAGTCTTCAGAATTACTGGCAGTGGTGACAGCCAGTCAAATGGATAAGCTCCATTCAGGGAATGAGTCCTAGCAAAATAGACAAGGTCCAAAATATCTGGAATGTGTGTTCAGGAAGAAAGCTATTCAAGAAGTTGGGAATCAAGGATGTGCAGAGCAGAGCGTGGGAAAAGGGGAGGAAACCAGAGTCTAGAGGGGTCCACACTGTGGCAGGTGCCGACATGTATCACAGAACATTCTCAGGACTGTAAACAGCAGTCTCAGCTCTTTATGAATGGAGGCAGCGTCACCGAAATGACACAGGAATGGAACCCTGTGAGCTGCGTCTCACTCGCCAAGCACAGGGTTCAGAGAGCATGGCAGACAGGCTTTCAGGAATGAGAGTTTCCAACATACAGCATTATTAAGAAAATGTTGATTTACTAAGGGCAAGGTAAACAGGAACCTTCTAGAAAGAATTTCAGTGGTGTGGTTAGGAACAAAGCCAGATTATAGGTAAAGTGCAGGGGGAAGGTAACAGGAATTAAAATGTCTTGACTTACCTTTAAAGGCAGTTAATATCTGAGTACATTTAAAATGATGGAATATAAAGATGCTAACAATTATGAAGACAGCAATGCCAGAGAGGTAGAAATAAGATTGAGAAGTTGACTAAAGGATTATCTATTTTACTATTGCTGCTTCTTACAAATTTTCTTGCTAATATTCTATAACCACGAAAAAAAGTAGAATGTTCTTTAGTATAATTAAGTCTACATATTATTCCTAGTTAAATAAGTTCCTATTTAGTTCATTAAGATGTTTGTGGTTTTTTTTCGGGTCTGCAAAAAACTCCCTAGTTCATGCTCTGCAATCATTCTGTTGGAAACCTAATAAGATTGAGCTTGGTATCAAATAACAGCGAAATCCCTTGTAAAATAGTCACCAATAAGTCATACCCAAGATTAAAATGTAGGAACTTCTGCAGATTAAGTTGAGCTCATCAGGCAGACACTGGGGGGAGAAGAAACAGGCAGTGTGCTCGGGATGTCAATATTCAAAGAAAAACAGGAGCCACGAACCTAGACATTGGCTATTCCTGACTCTGCCACTTGCACTGCTGGCCCCTGGGTGTCACCTATCCTGGGGCTCAGCTATTCTGACTTATAATTAGGCAGTAATTCCTGCCACTCACCTCGTCCAGTTTTAAGGGTGTAAAGGGATGATACACGGGGGTGCTCTCTAAGCAAATGTCACCAACCACCACTTTTATTAACAGCAGAATAAGAACAACAGTCTCAGAAGCCAGGAATAAAGATAGGATGAATTCATGGCAGAAACAGGAAACGACTTAGTAGTATTTGGTGTTTTAATCTCAAATAACACTCCATTTCTAACCATCAGTAATCTTTACGCCACCTTTTTCTCATGAAAGTCAGAATTTCAAATGAAATTGGTAGGGAACCTGATGTGTTTTAGTGAATGTCAAATAAAAAGGAAGAGATGAAATTGAATCCTGGTGCATTCTTCAGTCAGCTGTATTTAATCTTTCTAGTCCCTGACATCTCCCGGATTTATAGGTGCATAGATGTACCCTCTATTCTCCAGGATGGATTTAATTACCGTGAAGTATTTTTCAAATAAACACTTCAGTGTCTGTGCCTGCCTCTGACTCATCACAGCTAAAAGCAAATTAGAGGTTGAAAAGGTCCATATCGTGTACAGAACTGATTTTCTAAATGGGAGGACAGATTTAAAAATTTGAGAAGGCTTCTGTTTTCACACACATTTAACCAGAACCTGTAATACAAAATAATGTTCAGAATTCCAATGGAATACTGATCAAATCAATGCAACTTGTTTAATTGTATTTACATCTCAAATCACACACTTTTCTCCTTTCCTTATCAATCTCCTTATTGCTATAGACATACTCTCACAGTGTCACAAGCATGTCAAGTAAAGGATGTATAACTCAAATCTCAGCATCCGAAAGATTCAGTTCTGCTTTTTACACTAAGCCTCATTTCAACCTGGAGGAACAAAGGTAAGCTTCAGCCATAATCCCTGCAGTGGGCTGGGCTTTGAATCAGTAACAGCTGATTCCAGTCATCTCACACGTTGCTCTCAGTGCTGTGACTGCTTCCCCAGCATCGTGTATGCTCTTCTGTCTCTGGCATACACGCTGCACTCGTGGGTGTGGGAGGCTATGCGTGTGAGCGTGCGCATGTGGTCAAACACCATCCCTCTTTATTACATCCCGGAAGTGAAAACTATGTATTCATCTCCGTTTCCAGGAAGATGGAATCCATGCTCTTGTTGCTATTCCTCTTATTAAGAACAAAGAAACATCTTGGACATTTCATATAAAACAAACATAAGACAAAGATGGAAAGAAGGTGGCAGGTTGGCTAAGGGCTTCAGGGCCTGAAGTCTGGCATGGTGGTTAGTGCCCTGTAGATAGATCCCAGACTTGGAACTGAAGAAACCAGGTGCCCAAAAATACCGATAGGCACAGGCCAAAAAAGAGGCATAGCCTCCACAGCCCAGTGGGCACAAGGGCTCCACCCACTGCCCAGCAGCAATGAAGCCACCCCTGCCCTCAGTTTCACCATGCAGCAGCCCCCCAAACTGGAGAGAAAGCTCAGGCAATGGGAGCCAGGATCTCTCCCAGCCCTCCCTGTCATAATGAGGTGGCACGGCCACTTCCTCTGGTGGAGGGATGTCAGTGCACACCTGTTAAGTCAGAGCCTTAGATAAGATCCAGGGCCTCATAGCATAATGCTCAAGTAGTCCAGGTTTAAAATATATCACTCATCACACTAAGAACCAGGAACATCTCCAACAGAATGAAAAAAGACAACCAATAAATGCCAAACCAAGATGAGAGATCTTAAAATTATCTGACAAGTTTAAAACCAGCCATGGAGAAAAATGCTTCAACAAGCAACTGCAGAGAGGCTGGCAATGAAGAAAACAGAAAACCTCAGCCAAGAAACCGACAGAAAGAAGAGCTAGATGGAAACATGGAATCTGCAAAGTACAAGAACCAAAATAAAAAGCTTGCAGGTTGGGCTCAATGGCTGAAGAGAGGCAATAGAGGAAGGAATCAGTGAAATTGGAGAATAGAAAGCCCTCACCTCAAAACCAAGAAAAAGCAACCGACCCAAAGCAAGCACAAGGAAGGACATAAATATAAGGAAATGAATATAAACAAAGATTAGAAATCAATGAAATTGAAAACAAAAATAGAGAAAAATCAACAAAGAGCTGTGTATTTTTAAAGACCAATAAAACTGGTAAACCTCAAACATGACCAACAAAAAAAAAAAGGTTAAGTACAGATCAGCAATATAAGGAATGAAAGGGACATCACTACAGGTCCTACAGATCAAAAAGCTAATGAGGGAATCCTAGGAACAACTCAGCACACATTCCACAGTATAGATGGAATGGACCTGGGATGGACCATGTCAGTATGTCCACCACAGATTGATGGCCCTCCATTGGATGCCCATGTGGGCTCCAGGAGGCAGCTGGCAGTCACCAGCCAGGCACCTGGGTGTGGTCTAGAAGCATGGGTGCGGAATCTGGAAGTGCTTATCTTCTACTGAGGGACGTGGCCAGACTCAGGCTGGAGGAGCAGGGAGGTCTAATTCTCAGAGCCCAGGACAGGGGCTCCTTTTGTCCAGGTCTAAATACTGTACTGATTGGATTTTTCTCTCCTCTTCCATCAACCGTTGATAAGGGGATGACACTCATAGATCTGGATGACTACTAAGTACTTGAGGCCAGAGTTAATGGCCATGGTGTAGATTTATATGACGGCTTGCAGCTGTACCATTCATTATTAAACTAGTACTTATGGGGGTGCCTGCCGTGAGCTAGGAGCTGGGCTAAGCTTATCATTTGGTGGTAGAAACATACAAGAGGGACCATGGGAGCTGGAGGAAAAGGGTACCACACCAGCACTGGAGTGGGGTCCGTGCACCCTGGGGTGGTCGCTGCTTTCCCTGCTCAGTCGCAATGTGGTCCCACCAAGGTTGCCGTATTCCTAGATGTCTAGGAAATGCATGTAAGCCACAGGGCTCTGCCTTCTCAATTCCTTGCCATATATGTTGGATAGACAAACATTACCTGGATAGCCACTCTGACAAAGTTTACCTTGTAGCAAGCTAGTCAGTGTCTGAGGTGGGTTCATTAGAACATACTAGTCCATACTTAGGAGCAGACCACCAGGTTTTCCACCCTGCAGTTCTCTTCAATAGCTTTTGAGTTTAATTACTTACTCCTCTGCCCTCAGGCGGGGTCCAGGGCTCTGCTGAGCAGAGTGCACTCGCCGGAGGTGGTCTGGGCTCCGGACAGCGCATTTAGAAATTTAGCCAGAAAACACAGGCACAGATTAAGAAAACAGTCATCTGAGCACCAGAAACGATCCATCTTTCCACCAAAGCTGTACCACCTGCCTTGTTCTCTGGGGCTCATCCCCACGCCGAGTCTGTGATGAGCCTCTAGTCTCCCTGGTGCATGTCGCCTCCACTGCAGCACCTACAGTTCCCACCACTGGGTTTGACTCACCGTCCTGTTCCAAAAGCACGGCTTGCATTTTGCTTCTCCTCGAAGCATAGGACCCCCCAGCTCTACAGCTTGACCTCGTGGCTAGTTGAATGCCCGTAAATAAGACCAGAACAAATCTGTCTGGTTTCACATTTGAGAAAGTGTCAGGGATTGTTTTTTTTTTTTTTAATCCTACTTGAGTGAATAAAATGAGAAAAATCTAAGGGAAGCAAAAGCAGCTCAAAGTTTTATGAAAAATTGGTGAGGCAACTGTGCAGAAAAAATACAAGGAACAGTGACTGCTTTTTGTTAAGTAACCAAGGTCTGGAAATCTGGGTCATAGCCCTGAGCAGAATTACAAAAACATTCATGCATGCTATGGAGAGAAAACAAAATAGGAATCTCTAGGGATGGCTGAAAACATAACAAGGAGTAAATGAACTGTGCATCCTAGAAGCACAATCATTCCTGACCCACTCGGTCATTTGTTCAGATTTTCTACAGCATGAAAAACAATAAAACTGAGTCTTGAGAAAATTCAGAGTGAAGCCAGAGACAATATAAATGAGCCCTGTCTGTGACGCCCTGGAGGCCAGTGGTGGCCATGTGATTTGTAGAGATGATTGATGTCACTGGCGCCATGTCCTAAATATAGTGTGAGTTGAACAGCTCATTAGTGCACCAATCAGTCTGTCCGTCACCAGATCCTATAGGTTCTTCCACAAGGTCATTCCATCGTCACCCCAACACATCGCTGTTGCTATCGCCATCACTCAGTTCAAAGCCTACTTCCTGCCTTGAGTCCCACTGTAGCATGTCGGGTCCTGCCTCTCCCTGCTGGTCTACTGCCAGGACCGCAGCGGGCTAGTCTTCCTGACACCCACTCCAACCATGCTGATCCTGATGAGTCGTGAAAGGTGCACCTTTCTTCCCACTGTTAGGCCTCATACCAGCCCCCACGAGGCCAGAGAGGTGATCCCCACCACCCTACAGTGGGCAGGCTGGGAGGGGCTTGCACTCCCAACTGTGTGTGGTGGATACCACATTCGGTTTTTCCTCACAAGCCAAGAGCCATTTAGCTCAGAGCTGAGCCCCGGCACCCCAGCTCCGGCTGTGAGGCAGCCTGCAGACAGTCTTATTTACTGGTCTATCATGAGCTGAACTGCCCCCTGCCACCAAAGATTCGGTGGAGCCCTAACTTCAGGAACCTGTGAACATGACCCTCCCTGGAAAGAAAGTCTTTGCAGATGTATAACATGCAGATGAGTTCATGAGGGTGGGGGGCTGACCCAGTGAGGCTGGTCTCCTTATGAGATGAGAAGACAGATACCCAGAGAAAGCAGCCCTATGAAAATAGAACACAGATCAGTTAGCATCTGTCAGCCAAGTAACATCAAGGACGGCCCCAGCACTGGAAAAGCAAAAAGCCTGGAACAGCCCTTCAGAGCTCTTAGGAGGAATCGTCTTGTCTTCATACCTCTGGCTTCCAGATTGAGACAGAACAAATGTCTGTTGTTTGACTCCCTATCTGGAGGCAGGGGTATGGGTGGGGGGCTGTTCTTACAGCAGTCTTAGGAAACGAATGCCCTGCCCTGGGCAAATATTTTGTCAAGGGCACAATTTGGCATCAGCGCCCTGTGTTCTAGATTGTTCTCTCTGCCCCAAGGGCCTGGACATCGCTGCCCTCAGCATGGTGCAGCAGCTTTCTGGGTCCTGCCATGTGCTTCTCTCTTTGAATCCAGCTGAAGGACTTGGTAACACAAATGCCACACACACTGGTTTGGGCAGGAGCCTAGACATAGCCTCTGCATGGGACAGTGAGGACTGGGGGATGGGACCTCATGGAGGGCAGCACTTGGGGACCACAGGGGGCCTCCTCCAGGCTCCCTCAGGGCCCTTCTCTCCACCTTGGCTCAGAGGTTAGGGAAGCTCTGCTTGGGGAGGGAGTGGGCAGTGGAGCACCTTCCTGAACTGCAGCCCTGGGGTGCTCAGTGCTCACCCCAGACCAGGCCTGCGTCAGCAGCCTTTTCAAAAGGAGGGCCTGGTGGGGACATGGGGGGGTGGAGCAGGCAAAACAGGTGGAGGTCAAAAGGTACACACTTCCAGTTATGAGGTAATTAAGTCATGGGGGTATAACAGGGCATGCTGACTACGGGCCACAAGACACATTGTATATTTGAAAGTTGCTAAGGAAGCAGATCTTAAAGTTCTCACAAGAAAAATGTTTTGTAACTACGTGTGATGAATATTTAAATAGGCTTCTTGTAGTGATTTTGCAATGTAAATATCAAATCATGTACACCTGAAACTAGTATGTCAATTATATCTCAAAATTTTTTTAAATAAAAGGATTATATTTAGCTAGGAGCCTAAATTTGTGAGAATAGCCCAGAAATTATTGGAAAAGAGATAGCTTATCCTAGCAAATATTAAAATGTTAAAAATAGTATGGAAATTGGCAAATGATTTTAGGGCATGACCCCAAAAACATAAGAGGAAAAATTAGTAAGTGGGACAAGCTAAAAACCTTCCATGCAGTAGAGACCAAAAAATGGACAGGCAACATACTGAACATGAGACAGTATTTGCAAACCATATTATCAAATAAGGGGTTAATATCCAACATATATAAAGAATTCACGCAACTCAATAGCAGGAAAAAAAAAAGCCCATCTAATAAAAAAAATAGGTAGAGAAACTAAATACTTTTTCAAAGAAGATATCTAAATGGTCAGTAGGTGCAGGAAAATGTATTCAACATCACCATCAGGGAAACGCAAAGCAATCCCACCATGCGATCACCTCCCACCTGTCAGAATGGCCATCCTCAAAAAGACGAGAGAACGTGTGTTGGTGAGGGTGTGCAGGAAAGGGAGCCCTTGTGCACTGCTAGCAGGAATGTAAACTTGTTCAGCCACTGCAGATGACAGCGGGCAGATTCCTCAAACACTTAATCTGATACAAGAATCTAACTGGTGGATATTTACCCAGTGGAAATGAAAACAAGATCTTAAAGACATATATGTACCCCACGTTCACTGCAACAGTATTCACCATAGCCCAGATGTGGAAACAGCCTGTGCTATTATCTATAACTGTGTGAACACATGGAATTTTATCCAAAAGGACATCCTATTTGCAACATGAACAAACCTTGAGGACATTATGCCAAGTGCAGTAAGTCATACAAAGCCACACATTGCATGATCTTGTTTGTATGTGGAGTCTAAAAACGCCAAGCTTACAGAAATGGAACTGTGGTTGCCAGTGGCTGGCACTGGGGGGGGGGGGGTAGGGGGCAATAGGCAGGTGTTGAACAAAGGGCTCAGATGTCCAGTTGCAGGATGAGTGCATTCGGGGATCTAATACACAGCGTGGTGACTGCAGTTGTCAGGACTTTGTTACATACTTGAAAGTTAAGGGAGTAGAACTTAAATGTTAACTGAAAGTGATGGTAATCATGTGCTGATGGGCATTAGCTAAAGCTATGGCAGTAGTCATTTTGCATATGTAAGTGTATCAAACTGACGTTAGCTAACACCAACTTACTTCAGCTTCCACAATATATGTCAATTACTTTTCAATAAAACTAGAAAAAAGTAGTATGAAACAGCAGATTAACAGAAGAGAAAAACCCAGAACAGATCCAGGCATATGTAAGAGCAGAAGTGACACCTGAAGCCAAATAGAAAGGAGTATTTATCCTAACAAGTGATGGAGAACAGAAGACCAGTTTGCAATAGGTGAATCTCCAGGATAAACCTCACCATTCCAAATGCAAGAACAATTAACACCAAGCACTAGAATAAAACAAGGCAGAGCATTTCTGTCATCTCCAGATGGATACAAATTTTCTAAGAAATCAAGACTAAATTCAAAACTTGTGAATGTCAGAACAGCCACCAAAATTTAAACTGGAAAAAAAAATTTTTTTGCACCATGAATAACAAAGGGTTAACATGCCATATAAAGAGCTTATACAGATTTCTAATAACAATGGCTCTGTTTGTAAGCTGAGCAGGACCCAGAGAGTGGGAGTGAGTGGAACCAGGACAGAGAGGGGTGGGTGGGACAAGCCTGGGAGGAGACACTGAAGGGGGCAGAGGTGGAAGTTCACAAACAGTGTGACCGGAAGGGGTAGGCTGAACACATGTACCATATTTGAGTTCCAAATGTTCCAATGATATTAGAATGTTGGAAATGCTCCAGAATTGTCACCAGTAATTCCTTTCATGATTAGCTTGTACTTGGAGCAGGTACACTCCATAAAGACTTTATAATGGTGATTCTTTTACTGATTTACCAGCTTTTTATTAAGGTATCATTGACATACACCCTTCTGAAGGTTTCACAAGAAAAACAATGTGGTTACTACATTTACCATTATCGAGTCTCCCCCCCCTCCACCATACCCCATTGCAGTCACTGTCCATCAGTGTAGTAAGACAACAGAATCCCTACTTGTCTTCTCTGAGCTACACTGTCTTCCCCGTGACTCCACACATACCATGTGCACTAATCATGATATCCCACAACCCTCTTCTTCCACCCTTCCCACCCACCCTCCCTTATCCCTCCTTTGGTAACCACTAGTCCCTTCTTGGAGTCTGAGTCTGCTGCCATTTTGTTCCTTCAGTTTTGCTTCATTGTTATATTCCACAAATGAGAGTGTAAAGGAGGGCAGAGGGCATCAAGAGTCAGGAAAAAGGACTAATAACATTTAACCTAACTGCCTAAAGCATGGGCCACCCAGTTTTGAATAAACAACCTGAGGCTAAGCTTAGAAATGCGCCTGCTTTAAGTTAGATAACTAGAAGTGGGCAACAGCCTGGGGGCGTGATCCGTGATAAGTCACATAGACATGCTTGGGTAAGCAAGAGATAACAATTGAAGCGGTCAGGCAACTGGAGTGTTCCCTAAAAGGTTACAATATAGAATGTGTTTTAAAATTATTGGTTGTAGAAATGCGCGGGCTTCGGTGTAACGGCTGTGAAAATCCTATATAAGCAATACCTAAAGTTGCCTGGGGGTCGGCAGCTCGGACTCAGCCTGCGTGTCAGGGGAGGTGCTGTCGACCCCAGCTTGCTGGCTGAATAAAGACTTTGTATTTACATCTCCATGCCTGTGTGCTTTGTTCTCTTGGGAAAACCCTGAGTTCCTGGACCCTAACAGAGAGAAATCATTTGATACTTGTCTTTCTCCACCTGGCTTATTTCACTGAGCATAATATCCTCCAGCTCCATCCATGTTGTTGCAAATAGTAGGGTTTGTTTCTTTCTTATGAATAGTATTCCATTGTGTATGTACCACATCTTTATTCCATTCATCTACTGATGGACACAGGTTGCTTCCATATCTTGGCTATTGTAAACAGTGCTGCAATAAACACAGGCATGCATGTCTTTTTGACTGAAGTTGTTTTCTTTGGGTAAATTTCTAGGAGTGGAATTACTGGGTCAAATGGCATTTCTATTTTTAGTTTTTTGAGGAACTTCCATACTGCTTTCCACAATGGTTGAACTAGTTTACATTCCCACCAGCAGTGTAGGATGGGTCCCCTTTCTCCAGATCTCGGCAGCGTTTGCTGCTCCTAGTCTTTTCAGTGTTGGCCATCTGACTGGTGTGAGGTGATATCTCATCGTGGTTTTAATTCGCATTTACCCGATAATTAGTGATGTGGAGCATCTTTTTATGTGCCTGTTGATTTACTAAACATTTTCATACAAATAACTTTATGAGTCTACCTTCATTTCCCCTTAATTGGCTTCCTTAGTTACAGGCATAAAGGAAACCCAGTGAAGATCTTATCTACACAGGCTGCCATTCAGACTGGCAGACAGCAGCTGTCAGAGGCAGGCCTGGGGAGGAAGCTAATGCCCTCGGTCCCTCAGCAAACAGCTGAGTCTTGCTCGCCAGCTTATTTCAGTTTGCAAGAGGACACTGAAATCAATTAACCAGGAAAAATTAAAAGCCTTTGAAACTTTTCTCTTTAAAAAAAGATTCAGCATTCCATGTTTACTGAATAAAAGTAACAGCCTTAAAGCCAGATCAAAATCTAAACCAGTGTGTACTGACTTTTCAATAATACACTGAAATGCAAATATATCTGAGAACACAAGACAAAAGCATCCTTTTAAAACAGTCATAGTAACTTGACCACAAAACCTGGATTAGAAGGTATTTCCAAGAAAATAACTAGCAAATACTTCAGTACAGACATACCCCCAAACCTCACTGGGCGCCCTGAGACATCTGACCCCACACACAGAGGCAGTGCAAACTGGGGGGACATTTGGCAGTCAGCAATGCCTTAATAACCAACCTTGAGTTCACAAGAAACAAGATTTCAGTATTTCCAAACAGTTGTTACTAACACGGGGTGGTGGGGGGGGTGGGGATAAGGTTAGAAACCCAACCATTAGATTTCTTCCTACTTGGGTGTCTGTGTACATGGCCTGTGTGTAGGGACAATGGAACATTTGAAAGTTACTAAGAATCGCTAGGAGCGAAACGCCTGAGGATCATTTTCTCACCCCAGGGAAGAAACCCTCACATTTTGACCCAAGGCAGACTCTGAAAAAGCCAACAATGCAAGCGGTAGGCAACAGATGGCTGGACGGTAAACACTCCAGGGCCTGCGCGGCCGCAGCCCCAGCCACTCACTGTCGCTGTGTTGGGGAAACAGCCATGGCAGCAGGGAAAGGGGTGAGCATGGCTGAGTTCCTGCAACGCTAGTTATGGACACTGAAATTTGAATTTCATTGATTTTCATGTGTCATGAGATTTTTTTACTTTTTTCCCATTTAGAAATGTAAAAGTCATTCTTAGCTCAAGGCCCTTACAAAGATGGGCAGTGCTTGGCGTGGCAACGATGGTGCCCCATCCCTGAAGGCCAACAAAGGGCCATCTCCACGAGGAGAGTGAACCACAGCCAGCCTGGGAAGGAACGCCAGCGACGACCAGGGGAGGGCACCGGCCGTCCTGGGGGTGTGGGGGGAGGGCACTGGCCACCCTGGAGGTGCAGGGGGAGAGCACCAGCTTCCCTGGGGCGCAGGGCAGAGCGCCGGCCTCTCCTGAGGTGCTTCCGCTGCCAGGGGGCGGGTGGCGCACCTCCTTTTCCAACCTGGTCTTTATTTCTGCCTGATCACTAGGTGCCACGTGCTAAAATGACCCCAGCACTCAGAGTTCCTTCTCCACTCACATAATCAGAACACTCAAGGTTTGATACAAGAACTGTGAGTCTACACTGGTTTCAAAGTCACATACCTGTTCCCTCACTGCCACCTCTCCCGCCCACCACATGAATGACACAGGTTTGTCTACAGTGATTTCCCTGTGAACCCACGTCTACTCTGATTTTCCTAAACCCCATGGATATTATAGAGTCCAGTCCAGTACTTGAAAACACACAATTAAACATGTCAATGATTACATGAATGTATCTCGAATTCTGTTCACTTATTATCAAAAGATTGATCAATAGAGCACCTCACCATTTCTCAGATTGGAAACTACTTTCTGCCAAGAATTATATGGGGTATGATTATTAATCTTGCATTCTTTCTAATAAACTGCTAATCCTGTTGGTTATGGCATACCTAGAAGATCTTATGAGGAATGTTCATATTATAGTTAGCAAATTCCATGTCCCAACACTCAACCATGCTCTGCAGAAGGGAATTCATGTCCAATTTTTTGTTTTTTAACTGACAGCTTTGGGGAGAAAGAACTTCAATCTGAATGCATAGCTAGCTTAAATTCCTAACCTAAAAATCTTCATACACTCAAATTTTAAGAGTTATTTCATATTCTTAATGACTTTTATGTAAGCACTTCTCACTATAATAGTTTAAACATTTTAAGTCATCTTTTCATAAATGACCATTGTTTTAAGGAACAAGTATTCAAATGTTTGATGAGCCCTATACAGTAAGCACCATTTAGTGAATTCCTATCATGTGCTAAGAACATGGTAGGCACTTTATAAACTTGAGATGGGACATATTCATTACAAGTACACAGATGTGTTACCTAAACAAAACTCTCTTCCCATAATCGACGGGCAGCCCTGGAAGCTGGTCACCACCAAGCCCTCTGTTCCCCAAAGCCAGCCAGCAAGGTGGGGCCCAGGGCCGGCTGACCCAGAATCAGCCACCACACACAGGAGCTGCCCCTCAAAAAAAAAAAGTGTAAGACACACAAAGCAATAAAGCCCTCACTTGAGAAACTAGCATTAAGTAACTAGCTTTCCCGGACAGTGTGAGCATGTTCCTAACTCAAAGAGGAAAGCTTGGTAATTAAAAAATGGCCTCCATTTATCAAACGTCTCTTCTGTGCCAAGTCCATTTACATCACCTCAAATTATTATTGGAGCCCTGCTAGCTCACTGTCATCACCCTTGTTTACCTGAGGAGGATGGGGCACAGTTGTCATCTGTACATGGCAACCAGCCCCACCTTCTTGCCATTGAACCACAGGGAGCTTCACATCAACCAGAGTGCCCAACGGCCTACACAGGCAACTCCCATCCTTAGAGTATTTCAGGAGAAGATACTTTGATAAGTTGCATGCTTAATATCAGAGGAAAATTTCGCTAAAACTCCAGCTCTACAAACTTAAAGATGGGTGACTTTCCCAGCTGACATATTTGGTAACACCTGAGTTCATATGCATCCTCCACTGTTTCATGAGAAGAGTAATTGCTTACGGACTTTATGAGGATCTCAACTCAAAACTGAAGCTGGTGTGACTAATGAAAGGGTTTGCTGTTGAAGCAATCACAGGCTTAGGCAAATTAAACAACCAAAGTGTCAATCCTGGAGACACTGATGGTGCCCCTTGGAGTCCCTTCTGAGGTCTTCTGAGGCTTGCAGCCAGCAACAAGGCAGGACAAGCACCAGAGAGGAAGTGCAGCGACGGACATACCTAGGAAAGTGTCTTCTGGCCAGGCCCCTAGCATTGAAGGCCACTTGGGGCATTCCTTGTTTCCAGCACATACATGTATGAGACCTCAATTCTACCTCATGGGACTGGCATGAAAGGACTGCGCTGCTGGGGAAGCTGAACCATGGCCACGGGTTTCAGGTGCAGCCGGGGGAAGTCAGTCTTGCTTCTGTGTAGATGTGGTCACTTCTCCAAGCCTGAACTTCCTCATCCTTAAAATGGGGAAGTTCGAGCTGATGACTGCCGGGGTCCCTCCCAGCTCTGAAATGCCAGTGTTGTGACCTCTAAGGCAGGAGACTTGTTTGGGCCCCTAGGGCTGGCCCCGGGAAGGCAGGCTGCAGAAGAGGGGCCCTGAGACACTCATGCACTGTTGTATATGATAGAAAAACACCGAAGCCCCAAATGCTCACCTATAAGGAAATGACCTAAGCTATGGCACTTGCCTGCTACTGTTCAAAAGGGAGATTTACCTCCAAGCTATGCTGTTGAGCAGAAAAAGCAAGTTGCAGTTACCCTTTCAAAATACTATTCCATGTTTACATAACCAAATAGAAGTTTCCGTAAGAAAACACCCAAAGACAAGTACTTTGGTAGGACAGAAATTGGGGGAGGGGGATATACTTAATAGTCTTGTAACCTTCTGCATTTTTTTTTTTTTTACAAGAACCTTATATTCAAATACTGATGACGAATAAGCAGTGTCTGGGGCATTTGTCACCTGACTCTGACCTGCGGCTGCAGTGGCTCGGGGCTAGTTGGTGAGCTGGGCCTGTGGAACTGGCCTCTCCCTGGGACCCACAGGGCCCTCGGGTCCTCTCCAACACTTGCCTCTGGAGCAGCCCCTCCAAGCAGACATGGAGTCCAGAGGACACACATCCAGACACTGCCAGGATGCCCCCCACAAAACTACCAGGTGCTCTGGGACATTTCCACATGCTCTGCAATGAAGCACATCCACTCATCATTCCAGGGGCACTCTTGAGCCTTTCGTAGCTTCTTCCTGCCAACCCTCTGGCCGCACTGGCTGGTGGATACTTGGTAAGAGCAGGTTCTAAAGTGCCTTGTGAGGACTTCATCATCCATCCACCCACTGCCCAAACTTCAAAGGTTCTTCTCCGGGAGCAGCAGGACAGAAAGCGATGGAGTCAATCTTCGTTCCCATGATGCTGATAATGTAGTGAACAGACACATCACCAGGTAGGTGCTATCTCGGGCCCGTATGTGCTTCTATCAAACCTCTCTCCCTGTCCTTGGGGAGAGTGCTTCACTTCCTGGCAGCTGGCCCACTGCAGCCTTGGGTCACCCAGCTAAGGCAACAGAGGGAGCTATCCCCGCAGCCCGCCGTGCACACCACCCCACCCAAAGCCCCTGCTGCTCTGTCCACTCACCAGTCCCCCCTCACCAGGGATTTTTCTAAGGGTGTTTGGTTTTTAAAACACTTCTAGAAGGGTTCTAAAATCCATATGGAACCACAAAAGACCCTGAATAACCAAAGCAATCCTGAGAAGGATGAATAAAGCAGGGGGAATTACACTCCCCAACTTCAAGCTCTACTACAAAGCCACAGTAATCAAGACAACTTGGTACTGGCACAAGAACAGACCCATGGACCAGTGGAACAAAATAGAGAGCCCAGATATAAACCCAAGCACATATGGTAAATTAATATACAATAAAGGAGCCATGGACTTACAAGGGAGAAGTGGCAGCCTCTTCAACAGCTGGTGTTGGGAAAATTGGACAGCTACGTGTAAGGGAATGAAACCGGATTATTTTTTAACCCCATACACAAAAGACCTGAACATAAGCCATGAAATGATGAAACTCTTGAAGAAAACAGGCAAAAATCTCTTGAATATAAACATGAGCAACTTTTTCCTGAACACATCTCAGGCAAGGGAAACAAATTAAATGGGACTACATCATGCTAAAAAGCTTCTGTACAGCAAAAGACACCATCAGAACAAAAAAGCATCCTACAGTATGGGAGAATATATTCATAAAGGACAGATCTGATAAAGGGTTGACATCCAAAATATATAGAGCTCACACACCTCAAAAAGCAAATAATCCAATTAAAAAATGGACAGAGGATCTGAACACTTCTCCAAAAAAGAAATTCAGATGGCCAACAGGCACATGAAAAGATGCTCCACATCACTAATCATCAGAGAAGTGCAAATTAAAACCACAATGAGATATCACCTCACACCAGTCAGGATGGCCAACATTCAAAAGACAAACAAACGTTGGCAAGGATGTGGAGAAAGGAGAACCCTCCTACACTGCTGGTGGGAATGTAAACTAGTTCAACCATTGTGGAAAGCAGTATTGAGGTTCCTCAAAAACTCAAAATAGAACTACCATTTGACCCAGGAATTCCACTCCTAGGAATTTACCCTAAGAATGCAGGAGCCCAGTTTGAAGAAGACATATGCACCCCTATGTTTATCACAGTACTGTTTACAATAGCCAAGAAATGGAAGCAACCTAAGTGTCCACCAATAGATGAATGGATAAAGATGAGTGGATACACAATGGAATATTATTCAGTCATAAGAAAACAGATCCTACCATTTGCAGCAACATGGATGGAGCTAGAGGGTATTATGCTCAGTGAAATAAGCCAGGCATAGAAAGACAGTATCAGATGATTTTACTCATCTGTGGAGTATAAGAAGAAAAAACTGAAGGAAGAAAACAGCAGCAGACTCACAGAACCCAAGAATGGATTAACAGGGAAAGGGACTGGCGAGGATGGGTAGAAGGGAGGGCTAAGGGGGGAAGAAAAGGGGGCATTACTATTAGCAGACATAATGTAGTGGAGGGGAGCACAGGGAAGGCAGTACAACAGAGAAGTAGTGATTCTACAGCATCTTACTATGCTGAAGGACAGTGACTATAATGGGGTGTGTCGGGGGGACTTGATAATGGGGGGAGTCTAGTAACCATAATGTTGCTCATGTAATTGCACATTAGTGATACCAAAAAAGATCTGTGGGGCAAAAAAGCACTGATCTGTTGAGATATCTCCAGAGTCAGATGAAGCCATTCAGGAAGCACACACAGTAACTGTATTGCTTGCACACTATTCTCAGGTGATTTCCAAATTATGACTATTTCTGCCACTCTTGCCATTTGGCATTTCAATGGAGTGAACAGACTGGATTCTGTAATGTTTGCCTTTAAATTCCTTTTTCTTGTCTCCAATAAAGTTAATCCAAACTCAAGGGGCAAAGTATCAAGGTTGCATGTACCGAGGAAGGTCACAGCCACTATTTCCTGGCTACAAGGAAACCCACGCAAAATCTGTAACTCAAGAACTCTGAAGTACTATCCACAGGTCCTCCTGTCAAAGCAGTCTCGTCTCTCTGCTCATCACCCCACCACACCCCCAAATCCCTATGACTTCTGTGGATCACCAGCTTGTTAGGAACATGACAGGGATGGAGTGGCTGCTGGTGGGAGCTGCAGAGGGACGGGGGAGGCCCTTTTCTTCCCATTATAAAGTTCATGAACCACAGCCCAGCTCACTATTACAGAGGCGACAGGAAATGAAAATAACTCCCTGGCCCAACTGAAGGACCGCAGAAGGACTGTATTCTGGAACCGTGCCTGACTGGGGAGGGCAGATGTCGGAAAGGCAGAGACTGCAGGGCTTAGAGACCTACATCTTCCAACAGAGGCAAGAGGACAGACATCAAGGTCTGACATGCTTTTGTCACCTGTTGCAAGGAAGGTTCTAGATTTTTATCTAAAATCCCGAATGATACAAGATTTTCAGATTTCTCATCGGTTGCCAAATTATTCTGTGCTTTACAAAGGAACTGCACTTGTAAAATTATTCAGAAAAAAATAGATCCACAAAGCAGTCAGGTTCTCATTACCTAATACATCATGCTTAGCTATGACCCTTCATTGCAGCTGCAGCCTGGTGTTAACTGGCATGTATCCAGCTTGCTTTTTGCTTCAAAAAGAGCCTATTACCTCCCTTAGGTTCCTGGATGTGTGTATCCAGACACCTTGTGAAATGATTCACACCTTCCCCATTCCACTTATTGTCAGCATGGTGCAGACAGAGAGAAACCTTAAATTAGTCAGCTGCATACTCCAGAGATAGTAAAAAGAATTCTAAACTTCCTCTTTCCAACTTGTTAATTTAAAAACAATGAGCTTTTGGACACTACTAGTGACTTCTTTAAATCTACTGAGAAAACACCTACATGCGGTGCTCCTGTGAGCACACCCCACCACCAGGAGAGCCTCCCCAGGTGGGGGCCCCAGTCTGGCTCCTGGTGGCAACGACAGGACCGCTGACAGTTGTGAGCTTGAAAGATGCTGCATCCAGGGCACGGAATGCTCTCCGGGGTGGTTTGAAGAAGTGATGGAGTCTTTGACTTTAAATGTTATTCAGATGCCAGCAATTATTCTTTTCATATAATGACCTTGATGTCCAAAAACCTCCCCAAAGACTAGAGAAAACCCGTCACTCCTCTGAGGAAGGAAAAGCAAAGTACTGAGAAAGGGATGCACTTTCTCTGACAGGGCAGTGAGCAGAGCCACATTTCTAGAATTAGGGTCCCTGCTTTTGCCCCCACCCCAAAATGTGCATATACAACTCACCATGTGGCCAGCAGCCTTCGAGGTGGCCCTGTGGACAGAGCTCCAGTGGGGAGGCCCCTGGCGCAGCCACAGCTGCACCTTCTGTGCTGCCCTGGAACCAGGCACTACTTCGCACCTCGGAGTGACTGCCTTTCAGGCTTGACTCCTCCCATTGTTCCTCTAGCTCTAGAAGTAGTTCCCAGTATTGGTGCCATTTTACAGATGAAAGGAATACAGCTTTAAGTTACAACAGATCTATGTGACTGGATGCAGTGAGATCTGAGGGAGATAGCTGACTTGTACACAGACCTTGGGAGGGACCAATCCATGGAGTTTTGGAAGAAGAGTTATTAAGAAATGTTAGATTCCATTAATGGAATCTGCCAGGACAATACCCAAAAGGCTGGAGAGGTTATTCATCCTCTTACCTACCGATGGTTTCCATTCTCAAGCCACACACACCAGGTGTTCAGTTAGAGCCCAGACACATCAGTTTGTATGTTTCCAAGAGTGTTTGTGAAAACACGGATAGGCTTGGATAGGGGAAGTCTCATACAAATGCCAACAATATTGCTTCCATGGAGACTGTAGAAAAACTGACTTATTTTTTAAAGGGGGGGCGGGGAGACACTAACATCAGGAATAAAATCTACAAGAGTTAGCAGGTATTTGTAAAACTCATGACAGGCTTTGCACCTGCAGGGACTCATTCAGATTTAACTTGTCTAAATTCACCGTCTTCAACGATCTTAAAACAGTTCCTCCTTTTCTTGATTATATTTCATGGTGCAGTTCCATATTTAAACAGTTCTAAATCTGAAAATCACTTAAAGCTGTAACTTGAAAGCAAAAGAACTTACAGCAAACTTAGAAGTGTGACCCAAAAAAACTCTCTAGGTCTACAGATCCCCAAGTGAATTGCTTGAACACCACTGCTGGGTCAAAAGTACAGCGCAATGTTTGTGAAGATGCTCTGGCTCCCTATTAAGGCAGTCTTACTCTCTAGAAGGCCCTTCAGCCTAGACAGGGAGCCCAGCGGTTTCCTCTGCTAAGGCTTCGCCTGTGGCAGGTGACAAATGTGTAGCTGACCCTGGCCTGTTCCATAAAGGACAAAGAAAGCTTACTGTCCCTGAATCGGGGCCCCACAGTCATGGAGGACCACCTCCCTTGCACACAGCCCCCTTCGGGCCAGTACAGCCCCATGCAAAACCCCCAGCAACCGGGCACACTGCCACTTGGGCAAGTCCTGCATCCTTGGAAGGTTCTGGATCTGACAGGAGCTAAGTATGACCCAAACCCACCTCCTTACAGCTTTCACCCATTGGTCAGGGCATCTGGGGCCCCTCCATGAAATGGCTAAGAATCCGGGAACCTACCCCATTTCTGCTGTGTTCTTTGCATCATGACGACATGCCAGCCCTCTGGTTGTTTCCCACAGGGCATGCTTTCAGATAAGCTGTTCACTAAATATTTAGGGGGTGCCTACCAGGGCCCAGCCCTGCTCCAAGTGCTGAGATTCACGTCAGGGCCCTGCATTCCAGTGAGGGGAGGGGTGTCCCTAATACAACTGTGAACATGTGTCTGGCTGTTTCCGTTCCTTACAGCAGAGGGTGTGGGCTGCCCTCCTTCAGGGTCTAGATTCCTGCCTGTCCTGCACCCTAAGAAAATCTGGCCCAAGCCCAACACTGGCAATGACGGTTCAGAATGAAGCTGTCCTGGGGCTCGTTTCAGAAATAATGTTCTGCCTAATAATCCGTTTACAATACTGGTTGCTGAGGGACTCATAGCACCTAAAATGTACATTTGAAACCACTGAAAAAAATATGTCCACAGACATGGCAGCAAGAGACTAGCCTAGGATGGACTCAATTGATCCACAGAGAGAATGATCTTTCTAAAGGAAAAATAGATTCCTATGTCACCACATATGAGATCTAATTTAGAATTAGAAAAGAGCCTATGTCTTTAAGAACTTAACACAAGAAAGTTAGAAGTATTGGTTTGAAAAGCTCAGAACTGCCTTACTGTGAAGGACACCACATACAAAGACAGAGACAAAGCCTGGAAAGCACCTGCAGCATGTGTGATAGCAGATTGACGTCCAGATTCTCAGGAACGTCAGGGGTCACTGTGAAGGCAGCTGGGCCAACAGCAGCAACAAAGGATGTGAACAGGCAACTTACATGTGCAAGGAAACCAAACGGCCAACAAGGTATTTCATAAACGCCCATCTCCATCAGCAACAAGAGAGGTGCAAATTGAAACACTTCATGCATTAGGTTGGCAAAACGTCAAGAGTCATCTCACTTAGTAAAAATCCAAACAGAGCATGATCAGCAGCACCTGAAATTGAGAACGTACAGCCTCTATGACGCAAGGCAACTTTCACATATGTCACTGACAAACTCAGGGCGCCCCAGCAGCAGCGGCCAACATTTGGACATAATGTGACTGTCCATCCAGGGAGTAAGACAAGGAAAATGAGTAACTCTGGGAATAGGGCTGGCTGTGGAAAATATGCACACTAATACCATGGGTGGACCTTTCAAGTCGCATCAGACAATCCCCCCTACTGCCTGTACCGCTAGCGCTCATGCAGACGCTGTAACGCGAGGACGCGGCCGGAGGGGCTATATGCCAGGCCTGAGGGAGTGGCTCCCTCTGGGGGCAGGGTGGGAAGCAGGTGCTCAACGGACCTGCGGCCTGACTTGACCAGAGCTTGAAGCAAACATGCTTGACGTGATTCTGGTGTGGTGGGCATTCGAGGGTTATATCTCAGTTTTGATGCTGAACATCAAGTCGTCCTTCGCAATTTCCTAAATTTAATTTACTCCGAAATGAAAAAACAAAAATACAAGCTGGCACTTCAGTGGGTGACTTAACAGCCCCTAATTAGCCCAGCACCTAATTAGATTAGGAAATTAGAAACTGCTCATTAATGACATGGTGACTCACCAGCAGCTCAAACACACCTAAGTGTACAAGGAAGGGCCCAACCCAGCGTAAGGGTCACAGCAGCTTCCGGTGCCACTTGCAGACAAGAGGGGCTTCTACACCAGCCGTGCTCACGTTCCTGCTCCCCACCCTCCCTCCCAGCTGTTGCTGCACCATGCATCGCTGCCCCACGCCATGTACTTTTATTACTTACACCATTTATGTACTTGTTTAAGCAAACTAAGTCCCACGTGGGCAGGGGTTTGATGCTTTGCTGACTGCTGGACAAGCCCCAGGGACGAGGACAGGGTACACATGTTCCAGGCCATGCCTGGGCCCACACTAAGGGGCCGAAACACAGGCCCCAGCACAGTGCAGTGACAGTCCCCGGAATGAAGGACCCGCTCTGGCCGAAGCTCCAGATAGAGGCTGTGACTGGCACCTCAGCAGAGAGCTAGGACTCCGCCCAGGACATCTGTTACAGAGCCCGAAGGACTGGTATGAGAAAAGCTGACGTGTTTTCCCAAAGGCTACTCTTAAGAGGGCAAGAAAGATCTGTTTACACTGTACCTACACTGGCTTTTCTGTGCTTTATTTCTGCACATTTCTCCAGCGATGTGCTGCAGCCCACAGCGGGCAGTCTAGGCCCCCCACCAGCCAGCCTTAGGTCCTGCACTGGGCCCAGCTGTCAGCCCCAGACCAGGACTCATAAGGGGAGTGTGGGGTGAGCTCCTAGGGAGGACCAGCACCACACCAGGGACAGCTAACTGCAGGAGGTTGTGGGGCCAGGTGGCAGGGCAGCAGGGGCAGGGCAGGCCAGGCCTCAGGACCCCATGCTGGTAAATGTGCTGACTGGGGGCTCAACCTGGCAGGGATGAACAAACTTAAGTCCATGCATCCTGTAAACTCCAGCAGCTTAGCCATATCACACATCTTCATACACATGGTAAAAAATAACGGGGGACGCAGTGCTGCACATGGACTTCCACAGAAACTGTGGCATCAGTCACCATAGCGACAGAGCTCATTAGTGCGCCCACCCCAGGGAGCCTCCACCCAGGGAGGAGGCACAGGGTTTTACGCTAATTCCTATGCCTTCAGCACAGGGAGCTCTGAGGGGTCCTCCCGCTCCCCCTCCTTACCCCTCTTACACTGTGACCCTGACTGCAAACCAGGCCCACTTTGGCAGGCCTGGGGCTCCCCACCAGGGCTCAGCCTGCACCCCGCTCAGCAGAAACAGGACAATACAGGGCCACCTTCCTTCTCACACCAGCTTTGGCACCGTCAGAAGGACCATCTCTGCCACAGCCACCTAGTGTCAGCTCTGGGACCCTAAGACATCATAGCAAGTACAAGTCTACCCCTGAGCACCCGGATTCTGCAAGGCGCTCCCCTATCCCACATCCAGGACTGAAGGGTAGACCTGCCCCATGGCCACGCACTCCCACACTGCACCCTGCATTCACGAAATCCATCCACCGACCTGCATTTTCCTCCTTAAAAGGTCTGTGAGGACACCCACCCCTGCAGAGGTGGTGGCTTCCCAAGGCCTGGGGCAGGGTCCCTGGCCCTCGACCAGGGAGGTAGAGGCCTCTGGGCACAGAGAGCCCCCCGTCTGCTGCACTGCCGGCAGGCCGTGGGACATGGCAGCCACCAGCATGGACACAGAAGCTCGGCAACTCGGCCCGGGAGAGGAGCTGTACCGAGCAGAGGGCCCTCTGGTGTCATTAGGATCCCAGGGGCATTTCCCTGCTTTCAAAACACTGCCTCTATGGCGACAGGCAGAGGGAAGAACAAGGCTGGTCTCCCAGCTGGGGCAGCTACAGCAGCAGGGCCAGAGCAGAGCCCACAGCCGGAGTGACCACCAGCCCACAGGTGCAGGAACCAAGTCCAGAGGGGCCGGGCTGCGCCCTCCTGCCCAGCTCAGACAAGCCTGCACTCCTTAGGGCAGACCACCAGGGGCATGTGGGGGCCCAGGTCTTTATCCTTTGCACCCTGCGCCAGCTGTGCCCTGTCCCCACCTCAGGGTGTGGAAGCACCCACCCAGATTTGGCCAAAGTGCTGCACGGGGCTCCAGCTGGAGATTTAGAACCACCCAACCTGGAGCTCCAGGGCCACGGTGTCCTGGCACTGGGTCCACCTATGCCACCGCCTTGGTGCATTTCCCTGCATGAGTCAGCGGGACAGACCAGACTGGGCAGCTCCTGCAGCACTGAACTCCCACAGGCTGGAGCTGAGATCCAGGTGTGGACAGGGCTGGTCCTCCAGCAGCCTCCCTCCCTGGCTGTCTCCCCTAGCCCTCACATGGTCATCCCTGTGTCCTGCTCCCCCATTATAAGGATTTCAGTCATATGGGATCAGGGTCCCACCCACATGTCATTTCAATGAAATCACCTCTCCAAATACTCACATTCTGAGGTCCTGGGGTCAGGACTCCAACATGTGGATTTTTGGAGGATGCAATTCAGTCCCTAATGTTGATGGAATCCCAAATGCTATTTCTTGGTACATTTGTTCAGAGAACACCTGGGTACTGTGGTAGCCCAAGGGCTGGTACTATAGATGCTGCAAGCTTGCAGCACAATTCAATCTACACAGCTGTTTAAGGCCTCCAGGCCTTCCCAGAGCTCTCTAGTGTCACTGCATAGCATGACTTACCAAACTGTGGAGGTGACAGGCCATTGCCTCCATGATACCTGGTGACTCAGAAGATGGAGGCTAACTTAGAGAGATCCCAGGGTGGGGCAGTCACATGGCACCTCCTGGCAAGGCCAAGAACCACGTGTGGAGCTTCTCGCCTGCATCCCGCTCCCACCAATCCCTGTGAGGAGCCAGCCATCCACTACAAGACTCTGCTGACTTGCAGCTATTGGTAAGCATTTCTCTCACCCTGACTTCTGCCTCTACTTTTCTTTAGACAGCTCTTCAGTCAAGAAGCCACATGTGAATACAGCTGTTATTTCATTGCATTTACCCCACACCACACCCAGCTGAGCAGCTTGCACGTGTGGCCCCATAGGCTCCCCCGGATGCTCGCCACCCTACCCCTCTATGAGCCAGGGCCTCCCCGGAATGCAGTGATGCTCCCACAGCAGCTCCATCCACCCTCGGCAGAGGCCTAACCAGCGGCTGCGTGTGCCGTTCGCAGCCGCCTCACTGGGAGCACCCATCTGGAGACCACCCTGCAGCCTCCCAAGTCACCTTTGCAGGTAGAGGCCCAAGACTGGTGGAACATTCAGTGGGAAAAATGAAGAGGTGGGTGTCAGACAGGGTTGGGAGCAGACAAGCACGGAGGGCAGGAGGGCAGGAGGGGGGGCACAGCTGGGGCCCTCAGAGGTAACCGAATGGCGTGAGGGGCTTGGCGGAGCCCAGCTTTCTGCTACTGCAGGCAGCACTTCCTTCTACCTCAGGCTTGAGGTGCACATGGAGAGAGGCAGGGCCCCGTGCACCAGGGCCACTTCCCTCATATCCCCCCCCACCTGCAGCCTCTCTCCTGGCAGATGCCCACCCCCCTGGGTCCTGTGCCTACAGACCTGTGGACTCCCCCGCATTCTCTCTCCAGCCCCACACCTGCCCCCCCTTACTCAGGGCTCTGCTCTTCCCCCTTCCCCAGTCTCCCCCCCAAACAGTGCTTCCCATCCTTGGCCCGTGTAAATACACGTGCTCACACATGCGGCCATCTCCCTACCTGGACTGTCAGCTAAAGTGGGCAGCCAGCCACCCTGTGCCCCCAGCATGTCCCTTGGACCTGGAGCAGGCCAGGCCTCTGCCATGAAGGGCAGTATCACTGTCCAGGGCCCGTGCCAGTGGTTCTGACCTGACTTGGGCTGTGATTCGGTGCAAAGCAACAAAGCAGGAAATCTCATAAACCTGAAACTCTTCCCCTTGGGAGGGAGGCTCCCCATTGTGTGGCGCTGATTGTGGTCTCAGAAAAGCACAGCTCTCTGGAAATTGAGTTACATTTGCCTTGGAAAGGTGGGCGCTTCCTGCCACTCAGAAGCGCAGGGCGTCCTTCTGCCCTACCTCACACCCCATGGCTGTCAGAGCTGAAGGCCGGGAATGCCCCTGAGGCCCTGCGGCCGCTGGGGAGGCAGCCTCCTCAGGTCAGCGGGGACAGAGGTAAGACATCCCAGCTTTCCGTCTGCATCGGCAGGAGGTTTTGCCAAACCCACACTGCTTCCTGAAACCTCAGACTGTGACCCGAGCTGCCTGCTTATTCTTCACGAGGTGACAAGGGACCAGCACCCTCTGGTGGGTCTCCAGGAATTCCAAGGAAGGGAAATGCTCCCTGCCCGTGTCGCCCACACCAAGCACGGGCACTTCCCTAGGCTCCTGGGGCAGCAGGTTCTGTGGGGGCAGCTAGGCACCTGCCCTTAACCCCACAGTGGGAGGCCTGTGGAGGGTCCAGAGGGGTAGCAATGAGGCTCCGCCTCCTGCTGGATCAGTCCGGAAGGGCCAGGCCGCCATGCAGAGCCCAGAATGGACCTGCCCAGGCAGAGGGGCCTGGGTGGTAAGGACCTGAACCATGGCACTGCTCAATCTTCAGTTTGTGAGCCCTTAAGTTCCCACGTTTTGCTCAAGCAAGTCGTTTGGACTCTATCACTAGCAGATTCTAACGCTTACCCAATTTAGGAATTTTAGGCAGAACCAAACAGATGCAGACTCCTGGAACTCCATGGGAAAGGGCATTCGTGCCTATTTATAGTTGAGTCCTACAGAGCAAAGGAAATGCTGAAAGGCAGAAGCTAGTCTTCCACAGAGACTACGATCACTTGTTTCCTGCTCAGTCAAAAGAATATAATCTGTACCTGAGTGCTGACATTTATAAAATCTTGCTCTAAAGGCTGTATCAATGGCTCATGTGCAGATATTAGAAACTAGCTAACTTGGATGATTACTTTGAATAAAGACTTCATTTCTAACAATTTTCACTATTAATCTGTGATCCTCCAGACAGGGGCCAGCCTAGCAAACTGAGCAGTAGCGTCACCCCGAGGCCAGTGGGTTGCTATGGTGGAAACTTCACGCAGCCAGCCAGCCTCCAGGTGTGAGTCTGACACACCCCCACAGCTGCTGAAAAGGAGCAGATTCCCGGAAACCCTCAGATCCAGCAGCTGGGGACACACCCGAGTTTAAAGAGAATTTAGAATAAACTGGAAGGGAAATCTTACACATTAGCCAAATTATAGGGAGATAATTACTTCAAAAGATGGCATTAGCTCAGGATATTGATGGATTATTAAATATTCATTCAGGACAACAGATCAATAAGGAGTGATTAAGGTCCTCTCCGACACCATTTATCCAAACCCTGCCGCTTTCCCAGAAAGCCTGAGGCTGCAGACAGCGACTCCCACCTCCCCCCCTGCACCATGTGCTGGGGACCCCCATGACCTGCCCACAGTTGGGTGGTGTTGGGTTGCTCCTGGGGGAAGCCCGGACCAGATGGACAGGTGCTCTTGGGGCTGTTTCCCTCAGTGGTCACTGCAGTCCTGGTCCCTGGCCCTGTGGTAAGTCTCACATATGCTGTGGGGAGCAAAACATTCACTCCCTGGAGGCCTGGCAGGGATACAACGGGGCCGTTCCTGCACCATGAGTTTATTCACCAGAGCAAACTGCAGTCATTGCAAAGGCAGAAACACGCCATTCCTGTCATGCAACATTAAACACAAAGTCCTCCCTTCTGTAGCTACTGTTCACCAAAGACCAGGGGCTCACACCCACCAGAATAAGCTGCCCCCGCCCCAACCCTGTTCAAGGCTGTGCCTCCAGAACCCAGCTGGTGCCATCCAGGCTGAGAACTAAGGAGATGTGTCCTAAGGTGGAGAAGCAGTCTCTGACTACCCATAGGTTCTCACCTGACTTTGTCCATTTTGAAATAACCTTTTGCAAATGAAATTTCAACTGTTAACTCCAAAAAATTAATCTCTGTAAAGACTCAATAATATGCCTTAAACCTCTGTTATATTTTCCAACATAAGCCTTGATCTCGCCTGGGGCCATCCTGACAATTTCTCGACACTCACTACCCTTAACAGAGACCTCTCCCTGCCATTTCCAAACACACCTTTTTCACTTATCACGTGCACTGTCACCATGAAAACTAGACCTTCGCCACGAAGGGAAAATACTCTCCTGTAAGCAGGGTGATGAGGTCCAGACCTGTGACCCTACAGACCTGAGAACAAGGGGCTGAAGTGCCATGCAGGTGACCTGGAACGGCAGGGGCCACACAGACACACTGATTAGTCTCACACCCTCCCCTCGGACTCTAGCCACTTACGTCTTGAAGCTACTTCAGTTTCCCCAAGGCTTCCACTGCTACCACTTCCTTGGAAGAGAAGTTGTCTTTGATAGTTGGGAACAGATCCAATAAATTCCAGATGGTTATTGAGTGATACTTGATACAAGACTGCCCCAGCCATTATATTCCTGCAATCACATTTTATAATTCAAATTGTGAATGTTTTAGATTAGCTGTCCTGAATAATCTTCAACTGCTTTTAAAAACTTCTCATACTTAGTGTCTTAAATCTGTCAGAAGTCCTCAATTTTGTTTTTAAAGCAATGTAATTACATTTTCCTTAATTCCAAGCAAGTCAAAATCTTGTTGCTTACACTTTGTATTACAGAACAGCTGTATATAATGCCATCAGATTTTTCCTTGTGCTATCTTAAACACAACGTCCCGTGTTTATACTAAAATCACTATCTGTATTGACCTTGTTAAACATTCCCCAGCTATCTAACATTACAACCAAGTCAAAAAACAAACATCGATTCAGATGAGTTTAAAATCACATTGCAGCTTAGAACCGCATCCACAGGGAACAGATTAACTTATTATGAAAGTTTATCCTGCCATCTGGAGATGTTAATGGATGTGTTATAAGGGAACTAACTCATTGTTAAATGCAACATGGCTGTTAGTCACCAATACCAATAAAACTAGGAAAACATGCAATGATTTGCCCATGGACTACCAAACCATGAAAAAAGGATCAAAGCTTGGAGATCCACTATCTGAAGATGCTCACTTCTGAAATTTTGAAACAGGTATCAGAAACCTAACAATCCAGCCTAATGATGAGGAACCAAAATCGTAGAAAGCACCTTTGCTCCTGCTGGGAACTCCTCTGTAATGCCCGCCGTCATCCGTGTTGACAGGCCTCAGCCTCTGCTGGGCAGTGGGCCAGGTGGCCGTGCTGCTCTCAGTGGCTCTGCCCATCACCAACCTGAGCCACACTCACTCCTGGAGCGTTTCTCAAACACACAGTCTTCTCATTTCCCAAAACACGTTACAGGTTTTAAAAAACTAATAAAGCCTGCATTTTAAAACACCGAGTTTTTATGTTCAGGTATGATCAGGAGACAACTGCCACTAGAGGGCTGCCCCTCAGCTCCCCAGGGGGGGCTCAGCCCACCAGGCAGGGCTGCACAGGGCACATGGATGGTCGGGAGGCAGAGGGGGTGGGGGCACGGGGAAAGGGTCTCCCCTGCAGTCTCTGGGGGAAGGATGGGGTGAGGCGGATCAGAGGGCTCAGGATGGGCTAGTCTGAATGAGCTCAGTGGGCTCTGGCACAAGGGGGCTGCCCTCTTTGTTAGGGTGGGAGGACAGCTGTCCCTCGGGGGTGAGGCTAGGATGTGGGTCCAGCTGACTGAACTACAGTAAAAGGGGTGCTGCTGAGCAGGTGGTCTCCTCTGTAGGAACTGGCTAACCCTGGGAGGGGCAGTTTCCCTTGGGTCTGCGTGCCCCAGATGCCATGCGTCAGATACAGGAAGATGTGGTTAACCCGGGGGCAGGGGTCTGCATTGCTGCGCCCTGCACTCCAGAGGCTGCCATAGAGGACCACTCACTGCTTCCCCCCCTGGGGCCCTCTTGCGGACTCGTGGCAGACGCTTCTCTCTGGGCCCGGGGAAACACAGTGCGCTCACCTGAACAGCTAGCTGTGGGAGGTTTATGGCTATTGGAGCTCACTCTGCCAGGGTTCCTGTCCTTGGGAAGCCAACCATCTCAGAATCAAATCCGTGGTCTGCTGTGCCCTTGACCTCCATTTAGGCCTAGCTTCAGTTTTTGTTTGTTTTTTACCTTATTTCCTTTACCTCAAATACTCATTTTTTAATCTCACTGACAATATGTCACCTCCATTGAAGCCTCTGGGCCTAAGAGGCATCCATAAGGCAGTACTCCCAGAAACGCGCTCTTCACTTTGATGGCGCAGACAGGAGGGACACAGGTGAAGCCCTAGACATGAGGCGGGGGCTGGGGCCAGGCAGCTTTCCCATGAGGGCTCAAGAGCACACAGGCCCCTGCTGCCCACAGCCTCCAACTTCCTAACCCCAGTAGTACAAGGAAACCACTTTCATTCACCTTATAAAATCATTAACATTAATTTAGAAGTGAATTAGGTGAAACATGAGTTTACCTTAAAATTATGTTCATGCATAAACACCTACAAAAACTTTAAACTTGCATATAACCAAGCACGTGCAGAGATTTACTAAAATGAGAACATTCCTTACCCAACTTAAACTGGCATGTATAGTTGAAGTGTCACGTTTTCTTCAAAAAAAAAAGCAGTAAGACTCACAAATGCTATGCAGTGATTTTTAAAATCCTGTATTTAAACTTTTAAAAGAGCATTAAATGAGACAGAATTTAAAGTAATTTCTCTAATAAATCCAATTACCAGATTGTAGGACCTGTTCTGCATGCCTGGTTTGGGATCCGATGCACACTTACTGTAGATGACTAACACCTTTGAGTTACTGAACTTAGAAATGAGCAAACCCGGGGTGGGGAGGTAGGAAAAATGGGGGATTACAGTTAAATCAGGACAGTTTCAGTTCGGGAAAATAAAAACACCCTGGAGATGCTGGTGACGGGTGCATGTGACATGAATGTGCCTCATGTCACTAAACTGTACACTTGAAACGGCTAAGCTGTTCAATTTTATGATTATAGTAAAATGTCTTAAAAAAAAGCCTTGAAGGGCAAACTGCTAAATCTGATTCTCTACCTAGAACTTTACCTTCCAGTAAGTTTCAATAAACTTTGACATTCTCTTCCCTTTACTTCTAACAGTGCAGGAAAATGACCAAGTGGCCCCATTTACCCTAATTATTAATATATGACTTAAATCCCTCTGGGCTATGACATACCCTCAAAACCAAGACGATCGCAGATGAGGACGCTTTAGTTGACCTGCCCTTTGCATCCAGCTTGACCTCTGACACTTTTTCACATTCATTCTGCCCCCAAAGTTTTGAACTTACCCGACTGGCCAAGAATATATTAGTAACACCTCAAGTGTAAATAAAAATGTCACGGTCACCAGGCTTCACACCTCAAGTACAGGACCCAGCAGCCCCTAGCCTGCTGAGAAGTCCCGGCAACCCCCCGCAGGGCAGCCTGCCGGTCACTTGTCCTGCAGCCCAGGGGCCTATGGCGCAAGGCAGAGCCATCCCTCCACTCAGTTATCAGCTCCCTACAGCCCTGCGTCCCCCTCCCGGGCAGCGAGAGAGCAGGGCTGGGCTTCCCCTAAACCCCACCAGGCCAGAGCATGGCTTCAGCAAGGCAAGCCTGTGCCTCACCACAGGGCAGAGGGGAAGCGGAGAACACTCCCATTTCTTCTGATATAAATGCAAACCTGCCTGCACGGTTCTGAGTCCCAACAGGCTGGAACACACAGGTCTGGCTAAGACCGTCAAACCTGGAGCTTCACCTCTGGGGGGGGCGGGGGGCAGACTGTGGACCCCTCCCCACAGCACACCTCCAACCACCAAAGCCTATGAAAAGGCTACCATTCTTGTCATGTGCAGAGAGCAGGAGACTGAGTGGAGAGAGGGGAATAAAATGGGCCTTGTTTTTAGGCAGCACTGGGTGATGCAGGGGAAAGGCTTTCATTATCCACATGTTGCTCTGAATAGTACTCCTGCTACATGTGCACACTGCTGCCGTGCACGCACTTTCCTCCTCAGCTAACTACCACAGGCTAACTTAGAAGATGTCCTGTGTAATAGGAAAATCTGCTTTGCCTTCTTTGGGCAAACAGCTCCCACTTCGAGAACAAGCAGCCCCTTCATGGCTGCCCCCTGCATCAAGCCTCGCCTTGGTACAGCCAGAAGACGTGGGCAACCGTGGAGCAGAGAGCAGGGTGACCTGAGACACTGGCTAGGCATTTTTTTTAAAGCTTGTTAGTACAAAAACAGGCTCCTCCTCTGAAGACCTGAAGCTGCAGTATAAAAAAAACTACCAATAACGGGCTTTTAAGCGACACGCAGAAGAGGTCATTGTTAAGGCTGTGGGTGTGGAGATAAACTGGCACAAAAATACAGGGCAGGAAAAGAAATCAAAGACAAAGACGAAATTCAAGACTGAAATGGACAGAAATTGCCCTGATTTAGGGGAGCACACAGTGTCCATCCCTTCCCCACACTAAAATGCTGGAATCATGTCCAGACCAGCCCCCTTGAAGGGACAATCCCAGGTAGACCTTTTACTAATCACACTTCCCATTACAAAAACTATCAGCCACCTGTAATATAGGACTTTCAACATCATCTGTATGCACTTTTCTATTATGGAGCCGCTGACAATCTGCATTCTGAGCAGAGCTGTCACACTCAGTTACCATGAGAATAAAGTATTACAGCATGGTTTGCTCATAGGTCACTTTACAGCAATAAAGGAAAATGCCCGTTTTAAAAAATCTCTCCTTTTATACCAAAAGTTGGCACAACACAGCAAGGTAGGGGAATTAGTAGAGACTAGCGTTCTCCCTCCGCTTACCAGATTTCCCATCCCTCACTTGGTTTGGCCTAGGAATCAGTCCTCAGTTCTCCCTTTGTCAAATCAAGAGCTTGAGTAGAACTCCAGTTCTATTCCTTTTCCCCAAAATTAATCCACATTCTGCCCTTTAAAGCCACAGGCAGTCTTCCACAGGAATGAGGGCTTTCTTGGGAGCGCCACTCACCACCGGCAGAGGGCACAGCTACCACTGCAGCCTGGCTACCACTGAGAACATTGCTGCTGCTCCAAGCCTGCTCCACAGTGTTTGAGTGTTGGAGGATAAAAACAAACCTATTTCTTAAAACCTGGGCTCTTCTGGTCCTCCATAGATATTTTAATTATTTTAGTCCTTTGCTTTAGCAAAAGAATATTGAACCCAGGCTCGATTGGAACTTAGCATTTTAAAGTGAATTTTTGTTTGCAGAGGTGTGTTGAGCTGCTAGTATTACCATAAACAAATACAAAAGGAAAGTTTATTTCAGATTCTGTAACCTAGCCAACCCTTAAAGATGCTTATCTCACACAGAACACTTGCTGTATGGCCAACGTCAGCGCCACCCTGGGGTAGGGCTATCTGCAGAAGGAGGTGGCTTACTGTGGGGGGAAAGTTTCTCATTCCCACACAGAATAAACTAAGGCTTAGAAAGAAACTACTCAAACACCTACACCTAGAGGTGTACCCATGCGGGCTACCACACAAGCAGTCCCAATAGTTAGCAGGAAGCATCGCAGCAACATTAAAAATAAGGTCGCCAAAACTCTCCGAGCATGTGGGTGTGAGGACTGTTCAGAATGGAGCCCCTGCACCTGGGGTGACTGTAGGTTGAGGATTATGGGGTCTGCTGCTCTTGCCTGGGAAATGAGCCCCACTCAGGTCAGTGTGAGGCACAGGAGAGCTCAACAGCTCAGCTGTCTTTCCTGCACCACACACTTCTCCCCAGGCACTTGTAACAGTCTGACAATTCTTGCTGTCTTCATCTGGTGGCAGCATGCCCGGGTATTGAAAGAGAACAGAGTGGGAGGGATGGAGAAGCATCTGAATAGCCCTGACCTGAAATTAAGGCTTTTTGGAGCAGGGCTTTTATTTGTCCTAAAGGTAAGTTGACTCAACCTTCCGAAAGAATGGTCAAGTAATTACCTAAGGCCGAGTACTTTTGAAAATGTAATAGCAATGATTACAGCATCTTACTACGCTGATAGACAGTGACCACAATAGAGGGGGTAATGACTTAACACGGGTTAATGTTGAAACCAGTGTTATGTGAAACCATCATAAGACTATGTATAAACAACACTTTAAAATTTACACACCCCAACATTTACAAATAAAACCAAACACAAATAGGAACAATGTCCATATCAAACTATTTTATAACTAGTAAAAAATAAAATGTATTAAAATAAATCAAATCTTTGGTCTCTGGCTAAGTAGCGGTCATGTTACATCTAGTGGCTTTGCGATAGGAACCTATCATTTTTATAGAACTGCAGGTATACGTACGTATATGAACTGAACGTTGTTGAGACTATGGCCAGAAATTGCATTTTAAGCCAGGGGACGTCGTCGTGACAGTCTTGGCACACCGCATCTTCCAAATGTTTTGCAAAGGAATTTTGCAAAGCAGCTCTCACCGTTTACTGGCCACTGCTTTACAGGAATTGCTACATCCGTCCCCCAGCACCACTGCCAAACACTTGCTCAATCAGACCCAAGGAATACACCAGCACCCCACACAGCCTTGGGTTCCTGTCTTCCTCAGACACCACACCACCAGCCTAGAAGCAGCAGCCTTTTTCCTATCACTTCTCTGGACCCATCCAGAACCAGGTCATTTTAGTGTCCGAGACTATATGGTGCTCACCATGTCTCGTCCCAGGTGGGGAAAGTAGTCGGTGCCAGCAGGTGGGACCATGTGGCTGCATCCTGGCCTCTGGGATCAGGAATGGAAGCTGAGAGGGTGCCAGTTACCCCCAGCCATTAGTTTTCACTCTTCCCCTTTAATGGGGGAGTCCATCTTTGTCTGTCCACCCTGAAGCTACCTCGGGGCGCACCCCACAGGGATCAGGGGTGGCCACACTGCCTGCACCGGCCAGCAGGAACAACCGTTTTACCGAAGCCCCACTAGACCACAGCCGAGAGGCACCCCTGCAAGGGGCACTCACTCCTTCCAGGGCAGATGAGAGGGCCCCACCGCCCACGAGGGCTCTGTTACAGACAGAAGACAGCCTCCCATGAAATTTTAACCATGTTTCCTTTTAAAGTTTATGAAGTTACAAGAGTAGAGTGAGCAGAGAACAGAGAACATTCAATGAGGTAGTAGACTGAAGGCACTTGCAGGCTCGTCAAGCAAAACACAGACGGCCCACTGCCGGTCCCCACAGCAGCAGCCCCCACATTCTTAGAATATAATTCCTGCCCAAATCATCACCCCTGCTTACACCTGAGCAGGTACATCTGCGTATTAAACAGAAAAGCCCCCCACCACCACCACCACTCGGTGCCTCCACCTGCGGAACACAGGCTCTGGGCAGCGAGGTTAGCAGCGGGAAGTGAGCCTTTCCCCGTGAGGGGATTTCACCACCCACGCACATTTGAAGCTTCCGGGGACAGCGTGTCAGGTCTTATGCTGTACACGAGGGACTGCAGCCTGTGCTAGGCAAGGTGGGTCTGAAAACACGGCAAGCAGCAGGGGTGGTGGAGGGAGGGGAACCAGGCTGCCCACCCCACCCTGCCGCCGCAGCAGCCCAGGATGTGATCCAGAGGCAGGGCACCCACAGAAACAACCGCTCTCTGGAAAGCTGTCCCATTCCGACATGGCCCGGACAGGTAACAGCTGTGTGGGGCTTTCTGAGGGAATGGCTCACAAGGGGCACTCAGCTCCCCTCTCCTCCCCCAGGCCTGTTCCCTGTGCCTGCTTTGTTTCTGAGGCCAAGGGAAACGCAGTGTTTCATTTTCCTTCAATGCAGCCAGTCTAAAGGTGGACTGTGATGTTATACAGAATGAAACTTCTCCCCAAATCAGTTGCCTACACCCCCATATAACACCAAATAGTCTTGCTAAGCATCACCAACTAGAGCTGGACTATTTGAGATTTTTAACTAGTCTGAGGGAAAAAAAGACCCACCCTCATGTCTTGTGAGTTTATTTCAATTCAGGTGCAAGTCAGTAGTATTCAGACATTTATCCAGTCATTTAGCTGATTAGAACCACCTTGAGATGCTGTATGACCAAAATCAGTGGAATTGAAGGCAAATGCAACTGACCTTTGTCTCATCAGGAACCTTAATACACAAGAATGGCCCTGAACTTTCCAACCAATTTCTTAGTGTTAGGCTGTTAACATTCAGACCCAACCAGGAGTACTATGAGCAGAGTGAAGAGGTGGGATCCAGCTGTGAGCGCTGTCAGCCATCAGACACTACGTGGATCCTTTGCATGGAAGCAGCTCTTTCACTCCAGGACTGCAGGCTCCTGGCCAGCCAGGACTTCCCCACCAGGAGTGCTTACAGGCCTGGGTTCTCTGCACGGGTCCCTCTCTGCACAAGCCACCGGGCAGCCCGCCCCCTTGACACAGCCTGTGAAATAGGGCTCTTAAAAAATTAAGCATTTAGCAGCTTTATAAGTATGTGTTTAGGATAAGCCAGAAGGGAGCTTTGCACATTCACAATAAGGCAACCGGAACTCTGGTTTCAAAGGCTCTGCTCGGGGCCTCTAAGGAGCCACTGTACCGAACATTCCCTCTGTGACTATTCAGTGCAGGGACTGACACTGGGCTTTGCCAGCACATGTTCTTACTAATACTATGGTAGCCAAAAGGAAAACTCATGAAAACCCCTGTTTCTTATTTATAATGTTACCATCCCAACTGCATAGCTGCTTGAGACACCATGAGGCATCTACCTCCATCCAAAATGGTCCATTTTAGGCCAAATTCCTAAAAAAGCTGCTGTGGAGACCCTGACCTCACAGGTGGTGTAGGCCCCCAGAGCCGCAGGCTGCAGACCCCACAGGCAGGCCTCAGCCCCGCCTTGCTTTGAAGACTTGAGCTGTTTGAATTTCAGCTTAGTTTGAAAGCACAGAACGTTGAAAGAAATACTGCACAGAAACGTGTGGCTCACACTCCTAAAGATCTGAAGCTCAGAATAAAGCTCGCAGCCTCCACGGCAAGCAGACAGCCTTCCCGGTTCCACACGCAAGGCAGACCCCTGCTGTCCAAAGGCACCATTGCACAAGCCCACACGGAAGTGCAGGGCCCTTCCCACAGGCAGCCAGGTACACTGAGAAGACTGCAGGTGCAAATTCTTTAAGAAGATAGCCCACTCTCACGCAGACAGCCAGGCGAATGTCTTACCTCTGCTGACGCCGCTGACGTGGTCTCCGGCAAGGCAGAGTCACACTTGCCCTGCAAAGCAGGAAGAGAAGGGGCCCATCAGTCTCAGACCATTTCCCACGGGCAGCTCGCTTCCTGAGACAAGGAAACAGACACTCACCGAACCCAGAAATTTTTTGCTTCTGAACATTAATCTCCACATGGTCTTAGAGAATTTGTGGGGTTCCTCTAGCTTTCAAGAAGCCCTTCAGTAAACACCACAAGGAGGGAACTTGCAAACTTTTATGCAACTTTAACAATTTAGCCAAAGGAAGTGATGTTCCCTTTACCAACCTCAAAACTCAGCCCCCACCCCACCAGCTCTTGTTTAACCTCCTGACACACAGTATTAATCAGCTGTGACCATCGCTCATAGCACCAGGCACACTCTTAAAGGTGACTTCTGCACAGTCCACTCCCGAGAAAACATGCATTCTAGCTTCAGGACAAAAAAACTGATGTGTAAACATGCTTACACCTAATCAAAATTCCAACCACGCTCAGTCATAGGGGTTCAAGCCCAGAAACACACACCTAGGACTCCCTCCCCCTGGCTAGAATAAGATTTTGAAACAACCTGAGGATTTTGTTTTGCACTATAGCTCTGCAGAGCCTGAGAACAGGAACCCAGGCAGCCTCACTGCACGCCCAACAGCAGAGAGCTCAGCTACCACCCTCCGCTTGGTGCCCTGTTTCTCTCCTACCAAGCTAATGCTTCGTTCCTTACAAGTAAGCGGCTGCAGCAGCAGAGGAAAGAACGAGCACCTCAGTGTGGGACGCACTCCCCTAATAGGGCTCAGGGATCCCAGGAGAAGCCGCAGCTCTCAGACCTGCCCCACGATGCTTTAGAGGCCTATTTACTGCCCTTGCCCTCGGGGCTTCCCACGTTGACGGCAGACTGGAAACACCTGAGGGTTTCCAAACTCCTGGGTCAATCAGAGCACCGGGAGCCCTGGCGTGTCACGCCCCACCTGCCGTCCAGGTGATGCTCACGTGAGGCCAAGGTTGAGTCCTTGCCCCCCGTGTTTTGTCTTGGTTTTACATCCCCCACCTGGACGGCAATTACTAAGTGGCCCACGCACACTTTCTACTATCGTTTTCGAGACTGGGGGAAGCTGGAAGCCAGCGTGGCAGCCCGGGGCACTACAGCGCACCTGTGGGCCCGTCTCCCTGACAGCTTGTCTGCCTTGGTGAACAAAACCTTCCTTCTGCGGCAAAGGAACGCCATGTGATCCTGGCCAGAGCATCCGGCCACCGTGCCCCACTAAGCAGGCACGGAAGGCACTAGGGGGCGCAGCGAGCACCCGCTTCCCCAGGACGCCTCCACGGGTCTCCACCGCAGCAGAGGCAGTCCCCGCGGGAAATCCCGTGCGGCTCGCGCCCGCCTCCACCCTAGTGCACTCAGGCGCCCCGTGCAAATACCCACCCGCATCCCCGTGGCTCCCGGAGGAATCGCAGGTGGAGATGATATGAGCAAACGGATTGTTCTGCAGGCGGAATCCGTGAAGAGGCCCTGGTCAAACTTGTTTGTGGAAAATAAATGTACGTGGGAAAACAGACATTTTTGAGTTTGTGGATTTGTAAGAAAATATAAGAAATATCTAGACTTTAAATGATCAATAACTATTTGGAAAGAAAATATGGCTTGAATTTTTGTAAAGCTCTAGAAAGTAATGTGCCACAGGGCACATGTGAAACACATACAGTGTTCATGGCAAGTGGCATTTCTGGTCTGGATGACCAAGCTTTATTTGATTCTCGTGGGTCTGTTAATATGACCATTAAGTATATAAAGCTGACAGCCACTTTTCTAATGCAAAAGGGGTCTGGCTTGCTCCCAGAGTCCCTGTTTTCTGGACAATGGAATATCTCGCAGATTTTGTGCTCAGTCTTCAAAACCCACATTTAGACAGGGAAATTGTTGAGAGACTGATCCATGCTATTATTTCCTGAATGGGAGTAGTACATGGGATGCTAAAGGAGTGTGATAATTTTGAGCCATGATTTGGCTGCTGTTTTTAAGAAATGTGCCCAGAACTGACCCTGTTGGTCTTGGGAGAGAGCTGTGGTTCCCTGGCCCCAATTCCTCCCCTCCTCGACCCGCCCTGAGCTGAGCTGGTGGACTTTCAGGAGGAGCACCTGCAGCCAGGGTGGGGCTCAGGCTCCGGAGTGGCCAGCCAGCCCAGGCAGCAGACGTTCATCAAGTCACTTAACCACTGGGCCTCAGTTTCCCCATTTACAAAACTCATGGGGAGCTGGAAGAAAGAACTGGGTACATTCTGGGCACCCAGCATGCCACAGACCTCAGTCAACTCTGGCCATGCCAGGGAGGTAGGACATGAAGGGGTTCCCCAAACTGGAGTAGTGCAGAGGGCCCCAAAGACAGCTTGCCCTGCTTTGAGAGCAGTGGCATGTGTGACCCAGGCTGCGACTGCCTAGGAGTCGCCCCTCAGGTGCCAGAGTAGGTCAGGCTGCCCTTGTTTCTGGCTCAGGTGGTCCGGGGAGCGGGGAGGAGCGCAGGTGGTGCCCAAGGAGTTTGTCTACCAGACTCAGCCCCTGAGCTGAGGACACTGTGATCGCCTCCACCTGAATCCTCCTTATTATAAACAATTAGGCAATAAATCAGTTCAGGAATCTGTTGTTTTGGAGCCATTTAGAAATCACCAAAATGGTTCATTTAAGCTGTTGGATTTATCCAGCGTGTTCTGCATAGTGTTGACTCTTCAATGTCTTTGGCTGGTGGGAGGCTTGGCTGCACACTGCCACCCCCCACCTCCCACTGCCCAGGGGCTCACAGGGTGGTCCTGGGTGGCTGTTCTAGAGTCTGCGAGCCCAAGCCCCATCTGCTGGCCACGGCGGGGCTCCTCCCTCCAACCTGCTGGAGCGGGAGGAGATGAACATAGGCGGGCCTCTGCTCTAGGCCTCACAGGTGTGCTCCCCAGAGTAAACACGGCCAGGGGACCCTGCCGTAAGGAGGCCAGGCTTGTCCTCCGTATCCCTATAGCCCTCCTCTCCCTCTGCCCTGCAGACCCAAAACTCCTAGATCTTTTACCTACACTTAAACTTTTACTGACTCTAAAAATGTCAGGTAGGTGGTGTTACAGCTGCAACCCAGAAATGCACCCTGCTCAGCCATTTGAGGTCCCTGGATGATGACCTGGGTCTTCCCAGAGAAAGCAGGCCAGGTGGGTGCGTAGGGGAGGCCGGCGGTGGCCAGGCCATGACTAGAACGGGTTTCTGGACGTGGCTCACTGCTGCTCCCCACGGGTTCCATGGTCAGGTCCATGGGGAAGGGCAGGAGGGAAGCACTCAAAGGCTATATCCTTCCAGCCGCACGGCAGGTAAAACCACCGAAAACCATCCCTCTGTGGTCACAGAGCGGCGGCAGACGGATCAAACGGCTGCGCTGCAGGGGAGGAGACCCCAAGGGGGCTGAGCCACTCCCAAGGCTGCCAGGTGGTGGGGTTCAGTTTCTGTAAGTTTTGAATTTAAATTTAAAAACTTTTTTTTAATTGAGATGAATTTCACATAAAATTAACATTTTGAAATAATTCAGAAGCAGTCAGTACATTCCCGATGTTGTGTAACATTACCACTAATTCCACAGTATTTTCATCATCCAGGAGAAAACCCATCTCGTGAGGCAGAGCCTCCCCTTCCCTCCCTGGACTCGCCGCTCGGGGACTTTAGGGGTGGAGCGAGGTGATGCCTGGCCTCCTGCGTCCGGCTCCCGTGCCGGCACAGCGTATGAAGTCCCCCCACCCCGTGTGGCAGCACATGGCACTGCTTTCCTCCTGGCGGCGGCGAGCATGCCATAGTGTACACACCACTGTTTTCCCTGCCACATGTCTGCTGATGGCCACGTGGGTTGCTTCCACCTTTGGCTACTATGATCATGCAAGTACGTGAGGGTCAGGCATGTACATGGGCTTGTTTGAGTCCCTGTTTTCAACCATCTCGGGTGCATCTGTACAAGTGGAATTGCTGAGTCATATGGTGACTCTGTTGATCTTCTTTGAGAAACTGCCAGATTTTTTCCACAACAGCAGAACCACTTCACTTTCCCACCAGTGTACAAAAGGTTCCAGTATCTCCACATTCTCACTTCAACTTGTTATTTTCCGTTTCTCTTTCATTATTATTATAGCCATCCTGGTGGCTCTGAAGTGATATCTCACTATGGTTTTGACTTGCACATGCCTAATGATTAGCGATGTCAAGCATCATTTGACATACTTTTCAGCCAGCCCTCTTTAAGTCTTCTTTGAAGAAATGTCAATTCCATTGCCCCTTTTAAAATTGAGTTGCTTTGGTTCTTCAGGCTTGGGTTTTAACATTCCTACAAAGCCTGGCCCTTGTGGGGTGAGGACTGGAATGCTGTGCAAGGCTGGAACTGAAAGGAAAGGAGTGACACATAGCAGCAATTCACCGGAGAGTTCTGCTTTATTAGGGAAAGGTGCTGGGTTATATAGGAAGGGGCATGAATTGATTGAGGTGTCACTTCTACGGGGCTGGTGGCTGTTGGCTAGGTGCTGGGATTGGGAGGGGGGCGAGAGGTGATTGGGCTTCAGGTGGCGCCGGCGGGAACTGAGGACCCCCGAAGAGAAGTCGGAAGTTTGCCATCTTACTGGTGGGGACCCTTCAGGAACCCCAAGGCCTCAGCCTCGTGGAAGAGCAAACAAGGGCAAAACTGCTAATTAGCTCATTAAAAAATAAGGAAACTTGTCCAGGGCTCAGCTTAAAAATATTTTTCAAAAAACATTCCCAATAATGGAACGCTCCAGAACTATGCCTTCTGGGAGATGGGGTGAGCTAATAATGGCAGTAAGGTTCAACTGAAGTTTAACACAGAAGTTGGTCTTAGGCCAGGAATACACCTGAGTTGCCCAGCAGATGCAGGTACAGACTCCTCTGGAGGGACATGATCTGAAATCAGGCCACAGGAAATTTGTACAGACGGACCAAAGCCTTTAAAGTGTACTCACTATCAAAAATTTCAAAATCCCAAGGAAACAACTGGCCCTGAGGAAAAGAGAGCAGACACACAAAAACCAAGAGTTGATAAAGAGTTCAGACAGGGAAGGACAACATTAAGGAGAATATAAAGTATTTTTAAACTCATAAAAGACATAGTAAAAGAAGTAATTGTAAATAAGTTAGGAAAATAAAACTGTTAGGGTTCACAGGCATTATAATTCTCTATAAAATCCAAGAGAATATGCTGATAGTTTATTAATTCTAATCTGAGTATGAAAAGGTTACTGGATACTAGAGTAATATCCAAAAGTTAATAGTGCCTTCATACGTCAGCAGAAGTAATTTAAAGAGATGGCACTTACAACTGCAAAAAAGGAGGAGAAAGGGGAAGACGAAGCAAGAAAAGCTGAAGTATAAAAGGATAACCCTTAACAAAAATGCATAAGGACATCACAGAACATATAAACATCACTGAAAGAAATAAAACCAGAAGAAATGAAGATAAATGTCACTTTCAAGAAAGAAACTCTTAATATGGTAAAAAATGCCAATTTTCCCAAAATCAATCTATATTTTAATGGAATGAAAATCATAATTCAAGCAGGATGATTTCTGCCTGAAGTTCCAATCAATCAGCCACGGCTGAAGAATAGGCAACCCTATTGTGGAAAGGGAACAAGAGACACACACCACCAGACAGACACCAGCACTTATCTGACGTTAGAGTGACGAAATCTGTGCAAGGAGCAAAACAGAGCCCGTGAGACCCTCCCCCCTACAAATGTGGGAGCTCAGTGACGGGCAGACCTGATGTTGAAGGACAGAGCGAAGAAGGGGGTCCCTTCAGTGAAAGACGCTGGCCAGCTGACAGCTCACACCATGTGCAAAAATGCATTCAAGACCAAAATGGGAAAAAGCTCAACCACCCAATTTTAAGAAAGACATTCAGGAGATGGTATATTTACTTGTACCACTAAAGGCTTTTTCAAACAAGTCAAAAATCCAATTTGAAAATCAATAGATTTGACTACATTTAAATAAGAAATATTTTGCATGGCAGAAGATACCACAAAGTCAAAACAGGCCACAGACCGGATAAATTTACTGGTAACCCACATGACTCACAAAGAATTAGCATCAGAGGTATGTTCAGATGTGAAGATTAGTACATGCAGTAAAGAAATACATTTCCTCTTCATCAGCTCGGCCAATTCTTTACTCCTACAAAGAGTGGAAGTGCCAAACTGTACCCAATGAGAGCTGGTGAGTATTTGGAAAAATAGGAACTCAGATATGCTGCTAAAGGGAGAATAAGTGAGTTCAACCACTTTGGAGGAGAATTTATCCATACCAAGTCAGTTTGAAAATATATGTATCTTGCAGCCCATTAATTTCATTTTTAAATATCCAGACCAGGGGAAAAAAAGCTCTTCTATATGTTTATGAGGAGACATACAAGGTTTTCCACTAAGGAACACTTAAAAGACAAAAAATAAAATCATCTAACATGGCTCCTTGCAAGGGAATGGGAAAATTAACTAGTATTTTTCATACTGTGAAGTATTACACAGTGCTCAAAATAGATGAAATAGAATCAAGTGATGAACATGAATAAATCTAAAATATCATAGGGTTTTTTAGAAGTTTCAAAAGGAAACACAGAGTATAATTCCAACCATGTAAAAATTTAAAACATACCCATCATTTATAGGTACAGGCTGATATGGGCAGAACTGTGTTCCCTCAAAAATTCATATGTTTTGTCAGGACCCAGACCCTCAGAATGTGACCACATTGGATAGCGGGTCTTTACAGAGGTCATCAAGTTAAGTGAGGTCATGTGGGTGGCCCCGGTCCCATAGGACTGGTGTCCTTATAAGAGGAGATGCAGATACAGACACACAGATATGGCCGTGTGTGGACCCGGAGAACAGCCAGCCAGCTTTGCACCATGGAGAGGACTCAGGAGAAGCCCATTCTGCTAACAGCTGGATCTCAGGCGTCCAGCCTCCAGAACCATAATAACTGTCTGTTGGTTAAGCCTATGGCATTTGTGACACAGCTTTAGCTGCCTAACACAGCCAGGAAGGTCAGAGGATTCCTTTGTGGGCCAACCCAGAGTAGCCAGAGAACCAAGTCAAAATGTCAACTGAGTGTTTAAACAATTGTAACTGGGCCTGAAATACGAGACAATTCCAGACACTGAGGAGCTGTTGTGGCCGCTTTATGGGCACTTAACTCGCTATTTACAGCATTTCTCTGCATCAGTGGAATATGTGTACTCTTCTCAAGTAGAGTCCAGCTAAATTGTGTGTCCACAACATTGCTCTGCAGAACAGCCTGGCTGGGTTGCAGAACTGGGCCGGGCCTCTCTCTGCCTCTGGAACACCCTGAACCCAGTGACCAGCACTGCTTGGCCATCGCAGTCCAAGGAGCCCAGGTGACAGCCACTCAGACGTGCTGGATTACTTTGCCACCGTAAGAAGGCTCTGGACTCCCTGTTAACAATCTTGCCGGATTTGTCCCTCAAGGCCTCAGCCATGCCCTCAGGAGCTGTTCAGGGGCTGCACTCCTAGGACTGCAGTCATGGTTAGAGCCACCAGGAGGAAGTGGACTATGACTCCAAGGCCCAGGGAGCTGGGCCAGGCCCCCTCAAGCCTCCTGAGCCCACAGGACCCTTGAGGCCTGAACTGTGATGAGAGTCACACGGCTTCAGCTGTGCTCCGGGGAGAAGTGGCTGGGGACTGTCTGCACTGCCACAGCCCGTGTACAACAGGAGGGGAGGACGTTCACAGCATGCTCATGAGTTCTGATGGGTGTGTGACCTTCTTCGGTGGTGCCTCTTCCTCGGCCCCAGACGGAGCGGCAAGGCCCCCACCCCCAGGACTCTGCTCACCCTGAGCCAGCAGTGGGCCATTCGCTCCTGGGATGGCTAACTTGTATGGACTTGGCCAGCCACGGTGCCCGGGGATTCAGGCAGACACCAGCCTAACATTGCCATGAGGGTACTTTGGACGGGATTAACCTTTCAATCAATGGCGTCTCTGTAAAGCAAGTGACCCTCCTCAGTGCGGGTGGACCACATCCATCAGTTGAAGGCCTTAAGAGCAAAGGACTATGTTTCCCAAGGACCAAGGAACAGATGGCCTTCGGACAATACCACATCCCGCTGTGTCCAGCCTGCAGCCGGCCCACATGCAACAGACTTGCCCGCCCCACAATCACTGGACAATTCCCTAAAATAAGCACCCGCTCCTGCTGTGTGTGTGTGTGTGCGCGCACGCACACGCGCATGCAGACACATGTGTAACTACACATTTATGCATGTAAATAAACAATATTTAAGAATTTGGGGGAAGTTATAAAATATTAAGAGAACATAGAAAGTATGATCTTATATGGGTCAACAGCATACAGTGCAGAGCTCGGCATATAGAAACATACAGATGCGGATTCTAGAAAAAGACACAAATGTGTGAGTAGATACAGAGATAGGAAGGCTCCCCGAGAAAGGTCATGGGATGAGGATGTAGACCCACTATTATGAGACACTCTCTCTGCTTTGTTCCATTGTGGTGATTTTAAGAGTTTTATGTACATTTTTCTAAGCTTTCCACATTTTATATGATGCAATATATTACTTTTAAATTCAGGGAGAAAATAAATACATAATGTGTATTTATAAAACAAAAACAAAAGCCAGTTGCCCTGTCAATGTTTTAAAATAATGAAACCAAACCCACTGGGATGGACTGAAATTGTAGTTCAAGGACTCTGTACATCCCAAGTGTGTTTTTATTTATTTGCTATTTCCATTTTATAACTATAATAGAAAAAATAAGGAAAACAGTCTTTAAAAGAATAAGACAGATTCGCACCCACAAAATTGCCTTTACCCTCAAGCCCTTGAATGGCAAGTCACTGCAACTGGTCACAAAGGGGGATGGAAATGACCACGTGGCACTCGAGAACCAGAACCAGCAAAGACCCCTGCCAGAGGCCTGCTCCCTGTTGGCCACGAGTCAGACACAGCAGCACCTCATCCCGAGGCTCCTGCGGGCTGTTCAGGACCTTGCCGTCTTCGCATTCGGAAGTCACCACAAGTGGAGGCCCTCCTGGTCCCTGCCACCAGCAAAGTACCGAGGGCTCACTGGGGGAGCTCAGCATTCACGGAGAGTCTGGCAGCAGCGCAGACACCACAGGAGCAAACAGGCGTGGGGCGGTGGGATGGGGTTTCCCCGAGAAGGCAAGGGGGGCTTTTCCCTCCAGCAGCTGCCTGGTCCCGGCTGGCCAGGCCAACTGGAGCAGTGCCGGGGTCCCGGCAAGGGAGGAGAGCAGCACACACGGCTGTGGGACATTGGCCGGGCTCATGTTTTATGGACCGGAAACCAAAGATGACACAGAATGTGAGAACAGCCTCCAGCGGCCACAGGCCACTCAGAACCCCAGGGTGGACATAAAGATTATTTTAAGGTGGAGACATCTGACATTCAACAAATGCAGAAAGAAACCTTCTTAGAGTTTACCTTACTTGATTAAAAGCAGCAACTTCTGAGAAATGAGGACTGCCATGAACTCCCTCTTCAGCACTGTTTTTATCCCAGGAGAAAGACTAAGCATAAACCCGCCATAAATCCTCTGTACGGGAGTTTCATGGCCCTGAAGAAGATGAAGAGACCACTCACACCTGTACGCCCAATGCTATCACAGACTTCCGCCAGAAACCTATTTATCTTTCCTGAAGAAAACTATTTGTTCTTCCCATAGGAGCCCTTTTCTCCCCATCCCTTTCCCTACTAAGTGAGGTATAGAAGCCACTAATTTTAACCGCCCCTTAGAGTTACTGAGCATTGTATACCCCTGTGTGTATGCTCATGGCATGCGTAAGTAAACCTTTCCTTTTCTCTCGCCAATTTGTCCCTTTAATTCACAGGTCCCCAGTCATTGCGCTCAAGAGGGTAGAGGAAAGGTTTTTCCCCCAAAAGGCATTCCCTTCCCTTCTCCAGGGCAGCTTGAACGCAATCGTGGAGGGTGGGTCTTGAGCTAAAGCTAACTAGTCACAGCCCTGGTTTGTTGACCTGAACAAAGCTGAGGATGAAGGATGAAGAGAGGAACAATCCGTGAGTTGGAACACATCAGTTTCTCTGATCCTAGGCTACCCTGTGCCTGTCTTCTGCGCAGGCATGCTCTGTGTCCCAGGGGAGGGCGGCCCTGTGGAGCCCTGTAGATGGCAGAGGGTGGCAGAGGCAGGGTGGACTCACAGAAGGTGTGGATGCCATTTAAGGAGATTAAATTCTATTCATAAAGTTTTAAAAAATCAGTTGCATGATTCATTTATTTCATTTTAGGAAATAAAATCAATGTGGAGAGGCTCTTGAAGGATTTTAAGCACCAAAATGATTAAAAGTTGTCATTGCCTGGTTAAGGTGGGACAAGATCTTGACTCCCAGCTGTGTGGGGACAGAGGACGGAGTGTGGGCAGTTCACACACCCAGGCTCGGTGACCAGCTGGATGTTGGGGTAGAGGACAGGCTGGTGAGAAAACAGAATCCCCAGTTTGTTACATGGTGAAAAGCAAGAGGAAATGACACCCACTGCCTTTCCGAGTAGGCCAGGTGAGCTGAGGGAAGCACAAACTATGGACTAAACAGAATTTGGGGTGACTTTTAAATTTCCACCTGGCCACATGGTCTGTCATCACCAAGAACTAATCAAAGACAGCCGTCACTGCTGAACGATGAAATGTGATTGCCACGCTCCTCAGACCATTTCAAGGGCCTCATCGAGGAAACAATTCTAAAACCAACAAGGGACTAACCTCAAGACTAAATAAAGATAACCTATGAGTCCAAAGAGAGAGACAGGAATTCAAACATACAAGTGGGCAAAGGACATGGACAGACAGTTCTCAGAAAACTCCAAGTGGATATCAGACCCATGAGGAGGTAGTTAAGATTGTTAATTTAGACAGGAAGCAACAAGATATGACTATACGCGTGTGGGACTGGCAAACTTAGGATACTGGACTGTGTCAAGGGGCAGTGGAGACGTGAGGACCCAGGACTTCACGAACTGTGTCGGGCTGGAGTGGCACAGCCCTGCTGGGCGGCATTCTAGCAACTTGCACTCACACTGGAAGTGCATGTAGCCATGAACCAGAAGCTTCATTCCTAGGTGCCCACCCACACGGGTGCAGAAGGGCTTGTTTGTGGCGACACAGGTCACCAAAATACATGATAATGAACACAAACAGCATAGCAAGGGTCTCCCCACAGCATCCCACTAGTTGAGATGGCTGAAGGTCTTGGACCACACAACCCTATCTTCTCTTGGGCTAGACCTGGACGAGGTAAGTGCTCAGGGCCTGGGGGGCTGCTAAGTGATTGGTGGAGTATCAGACAGACTGCATCTTAAGGACCCAGACTATGACAACAGCTAAGTCAAAAAGATAGAGTGAGATCTTGAAAACTGCATCACGGTATAGGTCAGATACCCGTGTGTGAGCCCGGGAGATGGTCAAATCGCTGTTATTGACAGAATGCTCAATGCTAATGAATCAACTGCATATTGTCAATAAGGTGTCATTATTTAGAAACACATAAAACCAGGTTATGTATTGATCAGCTGATGAAAATACTGTGACCAGAGGCTCACAGGAATTTGACCCTGTATTTCTCTGGAGCGGTAACCTTATAGAAAAGAACTGCCTCCAATGATGTGAAGTGACTGTACCCACCCCACAGAGCTTAGGACCACCACTCATTTGGAAACAGACACAGCCCGGCTTGTATGGTTCTGGGAATTCCTCTCTGCCAGTGTTTCCAACAAACCTACAATTGGTTGTAAAATAAACCAGTCACTCCTAAACAGCACAGGGTAACCGTGAACAGTGGCTGTATCAGTTTTGCTAAGGAAAACTCACACTGTGTGACCACCATGGCATAGAGGATGTAGGATCAAGGGGGGACAGTGCCAGGGCTGAGCTTAGATTGTTCCGGTACATGAACGGGACAGGAAGAGTGGCTACAGAACTCCTCTCCTAGGTACCCCCTTGCCAGGTCACTTACAGGAACAAGCCCCATCACCTCTGTGGGAAAAGCAGCTTCTTGGCACCGGCTTGGGTGGCTGCTACACCACGGGCAATGGGCTAGCTCCAGGCGCCTGCCCCTTGGCCAGGCCATTGTCCCCAATTCTTTCTCTGTGCAAATAAACATGCCTGCTCACTGGTCAAAGGAGGCTCATGCAGGTGCAAGGAGCTTCCTCAGTTGAGCAGCATGAAGTCAGAATGATTACCTGCATCTATAAAACAACTGTTCATATTGTAAATGGATGGAAGCAGTTATGCAAATTTCCTGATACTCCATCCTGCCTGCACAGAGGTAGTGCTGACGGCAGCTGTGCACAGCAGGAGCCCCGGATGAGTCTTGTGGAGAAGCAGACCTTCCGTTAATGCCCCAAAATCAAACACCAAAACTCCTGAGATTGAAGGATGTTTGCATGAACTTTTGACTCCTTAAAAGCACAACATTCTTAGCATAATAGAATCAGTATTTACTAATTTAAAAAAACGTTTTACATGCACAAAAATTCTTTTAAATCCTTTGAGCAAGCAACTCTGACCTTTTAAAGTAAATCCAAAAGAGCATTTTTGTGAGTCTAAGTACTGCCCGGTTTCTGCTACAGCCGCATGGCCAAGGAGTGAAGTGTCCTGGTGAATCACCCGTTCTTCACAAAGTACCTTATATATAATTCTGGGAATAATAGACCTCCAAAAATAAAGTTAACTTAATATGAAAATTATACTGAACATAATGCATTCTTTCTCTAGAGATTCTGAAGTCATTCGAGGATATTTCAGTCCCTCATTCAGGATGTTAATCGTGAAGCTGAACAATAGCTACCAGTTCACTGTAGACTTTTAATTGTGTACTGGGAACTTTTCACAAAACCATGTCATCACCACCTCCCCGTGGAGGACAAAGGGATGAAAGCAAGTGTCAGGGACTCACTGATGTTTGCGATCTACCCCAGCATCTGCCCCCACTACTCACAGCCCCTTTCCCTTCCTTTCAGTTCTCAGCTTAAATATCATTTCCTCAGAGAGGCCTTCCCAGGTATGCTGGAGGAGGGGAGACGTCCCTTTTAGACCTTCAGAGCCTGCAGATCCTCTCCTCTGCTCTCCTGGCATTTAACACCATGGCAATCCACGCTGTGTGCATGTTGAATGCCAGGCCCCCTCCCCTTCCACCCAGCTGTAAACAGGGCAAAGCTCAGACATGTGCTTCCAGCACCTTCTCAGGCAGGTCAGAGGCCCTGCTCCCTGGAACCTCACACCTCATCTCATGAATAATTTTAAGCTAAAAACTTATCTTAAAAGACTCTACTTATTTGCATATTTTCAAGAGTCTAACAAGCAGATCAAATTAATAGCTTCACATACTTACCATCTTTTAGGCTTCACCATTACTTCACTGAGAAATATGCCAAGGAGCGTTTGATGGGCAGGAGTAAGGAGCCAGATGTCCTGACAAAGGGGTGCCCTCCCCGCTTCCTGCTCCTTCTGGCCAAGCCCGGTGGTTATCTCCACAACGAGCTTCCTAGAACAGGCTGAACCTACTAAGTGATTCTGTCCAAACTCTGGAATTGATTATGTTTAACTCTAATAAAGCCAAAGGGAATTCATTCTGTATTTTATATTTTGTTTTCCAAGTTCATGGTTACATCCTGTGTTAGTATCCCAGGGCTGCTGTAACAAGCACCACAAACTGGGTGGCTTAAAACCACACAAATTCTTGTCCCCCAGTTTTGCAAGACAGAAGTTCCCGATCACACTGTCAGCAGGGCCATGCTCCCTCCTTGCCGCCCCAGCACCTGGCGGCTGCTGGGTCCCTTGGTGCTGCTCGGCTTGTAGCTGTGTCACTCGACTCCACCTCCATGGCCTTCTCCTGTGGGCTCTGCATTTCTGCTCTTCTACAAGGGACTCCAGTCCCATGTGACTAGGGCCCACCCCAGTGGCCACCTCTTCACTTGTTTACATCTGTGAATTCTCTTATTTCCAAACCGTCACATTCACAGGTACTGGGGGTTAGGGATACAACCTATCTTTTGGTGGAGGATTCAACCTATCACATAGTATAGGAGCATTTACTCTGGCCATAAAGAAAACTCTATGGACATTACTGTTTTTTCCTAAAGGAAGTATATTAAAATTACAATTTAACAGAGAGTACTTCACAGAGTAATAACACCGGACATGGTCAAGGCTTCTCCTCCTTCCTCCAGCATATTTATGTTGGGTATTTAGGTCAGATTGTCTTCTAAGTTTATGATAGTTGGTACCTACTATTTTATCTGGCACATAGCAGGTATTAAATATTTATTTCTTGGTTGATTATTACAATAAACATTTTGCAATAATAAGCATAAAATATATCCATTGTTTTTCAAAGATACATATAGATTTATGCCTAAAATTTGTATTGCACTAGGATCATTGTATTGAGACACCATATAGAAGAAAAAAAATTTTTTTTTAATGATCATCTGTAAAACCAATTATAATCAAGAACCATTCTTAAATACTGGCTATATTAACTAGTAAAAGCAAAGAGAAAATATTTTAAAAATCTGATCTTAAAGTCCTATGAGCTCTTTCATTTTGAGGCATAGTAGAGCAAAGACAAATATCTTTCTTTTAACTTGCTCATTATTATTTAGAAGCGAATGAAAACCATCTTGGCAATTTGTGCTAATGCTGTCTTATGAGTCCTTTAAAGCTAGAAACATCTTACCCTGGCATTTCAGATATGGTATTCTATGGAGAGACAAAGAAGAAGAGAGAAACTCTAAGGGACATGCTATTTCTTGAGCACAATCTATTAAAGAAGCAATGATCAAAGATCACTTTTTATGAATATGAAACACGAATTTAAAAATTAATCCTGTAGTCACCATTACATATAGTCTAGAGAAATGTGTACCCCTCCATTCCCCTCTGAATAATGTGGGGGACCGAGGCCTGTGAAGTGCACCAGGTCACAGTGGGGCTACTAGATTAAAGGCCCAGCTCACTGCACACAAAGGCTGCCCACCAAATACTTATTGGATGTGATGTGGGGAAGGGATGAACATTCATTTCTTCAAACTGCTAAGCTATTGGGATAGTTTGTTATAGCTTTTAGCTCACTTTGATTTATAGTTGCAAACATACAATAATAAATGCCCTTAAGATTCAAATACTATTGAAACTTAAATTCAAACTAACACACTCTACCCAAGTTGTATCATCTAGCCTTTAGCTTAAGACCTATGGTTACCAATTAATTTAGGAAATAGTCCAGGGCACAAAAGGAGAAACCCTCAGAGCTGACAGTGACTTGGCTTGGACATTTCATCCCCATCTTTTTTCTGCATTACAGGGCTATTCCACTAATGGGTTGGCATTTCAGGAAGTCAGTGAGGGCCTGAAATATATCCATGGCAACAGGACTAGATAGGAAGAGACCATAAAAAGAGAAAATCAAAAGAAATGTTGATTGAATATGTAGGGAATGACAGCTGCATTTTCTTTTGCGTGAGGGATGTTTCAGTACCATGGACAGAAGCCACTTTCCTGTTTCTCACCTGTACTGGACTAATTCATTTACAAATAAAAGGGGTGAATTCAAAGGCGTGTGGCTCATAGAGGGTAGTGGCTGTACTGTTTATTTCCACAACCCTATAAGAGAGCTTCCAGTAATTAAAAAATAATAGTGTTGTTGATAATGATGCAAAAATTAAGTGCAAAACTGACACCTGAATTTTTACAACATGAATATGGGTGACGGATGATTGAGAGGCTTTCCCTGACATCTCAAGATAAGGTAAGAATTCTTCTATAACTTTACACAGCAAAACCCTGGTTTGTTCTCCACCACATGGCCTTCGTAACCACACATTCTCATACCAGGTTCTTGAAAGGTCTATTTTCTTAGCACACATAGGGTTTACTTTAAAAAACTATTGAACTGAATTGGAAGATGGTAAAGGCTTCCATTGCTTGTTCTTTGAGGAAAATAAACAAGTGAATTTTAAATGACTTAGTCTTATTTCTAAATACTTTAAGCAAAACTTCTGGTGTTACTTTTATGTTTTATTCTATGAGAAGTCTTCAAAAATCACAAACTACCTCTCAGGAGGTTATCAAATGGTCAGCTGGGAAAAACAGCAAACTGTAAATTTCATGCATACTCATGTGCTGACCTCCTAAGACACGAACTGTTTAAGAAAAACTGCACGATGCACTGCTCTGCACAGCGGCAATCACCTGCCACACTGAACATGGGACACAGTCACCAGGGCTGAGCACGCCCAGAGGTCCACACCCAAGTACAGACATAGGCTCCTTGGGACGGGACTGTAGTTAAGGGCTTTCTCTTCACATCTTTCTTTCAGCATCACAACTGATCCATTGGTTAGTTTTTTCAAGGTTTTATAATTCATTGCCATGATTCTTTTTAGTGCACAATTTTTCAAAGTTTGGCCTATAAGAGCCTCTTAGAACCAGCTCGGGTCCTTTCTGCATGTTCCCACCAAGTCTGGGTCACGTCCACAAAGAGCTCCAGGCTCATCTTATGGTTCGCCTGCTCCAGACCTGGAACTGGCTCCTACCCTCCTACCCCAAGGGTCCTTGACTCCTTTTAGTGGGAATGTGACTCAGAAACCAAGATTGGGCGCAAGTTTCCTCATGGTTACCCAGTGTTCTCCTTGAAAGCCCCTTCAGTGTGTAGAGCTGGGAATTTACGGCTTTTAATATATAAATACACTATTCAAAAGCTATATATATATTTTTTTTTTAAGTATAAATTGAGAAGTCTCAATCCACCCCTTATTCTTCTGTGAAAATGCATAAAAGGAAACATTGCTGACAGGGCTCTGTGAAAATGCATAAACGGAAACATTGCTGACAGGGCATCGAGAGGCCTGCAGGGGAAGCCCTCCCACCCAACCCCCCTCCTAAATCTCAGACCCACGGGAAGAGATGAGGCCTTAGCTACTTTACTCCCCAGTAAGGAAGGTTTCAGCATCCCCTGCACCAACAGCCCAGACAGTGAGAGATGGCCACAATTCAGCCAACAAGAAGCCATGATACAGGGACTCCAAGGTGCTCCGATGGACGCTGTGCTTGGACAGCCTTCTCAGCTCCCCTCTGTCCTCCTCTCTTTGGCTCTGCAGACTTGCCTATGGTTTTCCCTGGCTTGAATATCCCAAACTGCAGTTCTCTACTATTGCTGGATAATGTGTTTCCCTCTACAAGAGGGGCACGATTTTGCACTCCCACGGGCAATGTATGAGGTGGATTGTTTCACTAACAGATGTGGTATCAAATTCTGCATTTTTGCAAATACAATAGATGAAAAGGGGTATATCAGAGTAGTGTTGTCCCATGAAGATGCTGAAAGTCCTTTGCTTCTGTTTTTTGGGGTTTTTTTATATAATTATTTTTTATTGAAGGGTAGTTGACACACAGTATTACATTAGTTTCAGGTGTACAACACAGTGATTGAACATTTATATACATGACAGTTCTAGGTACCAGCTATCACCATACCAAGTTGTTACAATATTTTGACTATATTCCTTATGCTATATATTACATCCCTGTTACTTATTTATTTTACAATTGGAAGTGTGTACTTTTTTTTTTTGTGAGGGCATCTCTCCTATTTATTGATCAAATGGTCGTTAACAACAATAAAATTCTGTATAGGGAACTCAATGCTCAATGTATAATCATTAATCCACCCCAAGCCTAATTTTCGTCAGTCTCCAATCTTCTGAAGCATAACGAACAAGATCTTACATGGAGAACAAACTCTTACATAGTGAATAAGTTACATGGTGAACAGTACAAGGACAGTCATCACAGAAACTTTTGGTTTTGATCATGCATTATGAACTATAAACAGTCAGTTCAAATATGAATATTCGTTTGATTTTTATACTTGATTTATATGTGGATACCACATTTCTCTCTTTATTATTATTATTTTTAATAAAATGCTGAAGTGGTAGGTAGATGCAAGATAAAGGTAGAAAACATAATTTAGTGTTGTAAGAGATCAAATGTAGATGTGCCTGTAGACTATGTGTTAATCCAAGCTAGACGAGGGCAATAAAACATCCATGGATGCAGATGCAGAAGATTTCTCTCAGAACGGGGGGAAGAGGTTCTAAGCCTCACCTCTGTTGATCCCCAATTTCTCACCTGATGGCCCCCCTGCGACTGTGCCTGTCTTAGGTTGTTCCTCCCTTGAGGAGTCTTACCCGTCTCTGGCTAACCAGTCATCTTCCGGGGCCATACAGGGATATGTAAAGTTGGTAAGTGAGAGAGAAGCCTTATTGTTTGAAAAGGTTAGTTTTTTACTTCTTTGCATATTTATGCCCTGTGGCTTCTATGCCCAGCATTTGTCTTGAGGTATCTTTACCACTTGGAAGAATTGTGATACACGGTAAATTCGATATGAGGCACAAATTCTATTTAGGGGTTGTAATTAGGAAGGAAGAAGAAAAGCTATAGAAGTAGCATGTGGAAGAAAACATGGGAAGATTGATTATTTCTTTGACATATCTTCTTGTAGAGTAACTTCAGCATGTATAGGTTTTAAACTACTAATTACATTGCACACACACATTAACATAATAGGAGTACAGTTACACAACCAACCTTTGCTTCTGTTTTATATGAGTTATCTGTATGCATCTCTGTCTTCTTTCTATGGGGCATATACATATAATTGAGCAGAACATCCTTTTCTCTTTGCCCCCTGTGTTCTGAGCCTCTTCCCTTCTAGACTCTGAATATGCTGTTGCCTTTGTACATAACACTGCCCACTCTGTTCCCACTTCCTGCCACACTGCTCCATCTCCAGTGCCTGGCCAACTCGTAACCATCCTAAAGACCCCCACTTTGATGCCCTGTTCTCCTTAAAGATGTCCCTGAGTCCCTTCCTTTACCTCAACCTGAGATTGAGTTAAGCGCCTCTCCCTTGAGTCCAAAATATCTGACTCAGCCTTCATTAAAATTATGTTTAGATTCACAGATCATGTCAATAGAATTCAAAGAGTAACCTTGAACAAGCAAAGAGCTTTTGCTTGGGAATGTGAAGCCCTGGGTTGGTTAAAAAGATAGGAGAACAGGTTAGAAACCATGCTACTATTTAAAGTAAGTGCTCTGTTTTATTAGTATAAAGTTGGGTGACTGTATATGTCTCTTTTATTATAACAAAAGCCTTTCTTATATTTGTTCCAATGATTCCAAGATTGACTTGTAACCTTGAATTGTATATGTATATTTGTATGAGTTCTCTGTATGCATCTCTGTCTTCTTTCATTACAACACGAATATGGGTGTATTTTCTTTTGCCCGGGTGATGTTTCAGCACCATGGACAGAGGCCTTGACTGTGCTGCTTTCCTGTTTCTCACCTATACTGTGCAAATTCATTTACAGCAGATTTGTAGTAAAGAGTCATGCTTGTGAAATTTTAAACCACATTTGTCTTAGAAGGGTAAATTGCCCCCCTAAGAAATAATTAACCCACTTATCATAGCCTCAGATTATTTTGCTTAATTATGGTTAACCAATTACAGACCTTCCCTCAACTTATGGAGTTACATCCTGATAAACGCATGTAAGTTGAAAATATCATAAGTCAAAAATGCACCTAATAGACCTACCAAATATCACAGCTTATCCAATCCACCTTAAATGTGTGCAAAACACTCATATTAACCCACAGTTGGGCAAAATCACCTAACACAAAGTCAATTTGATAAGAGTGCCTACTACCACATTTAATTGATTGAATACTGTACTGAAAGTGAAAACCTGTCGTGTGGGTATAGGATGGTTGTCTCATATGTCATTAGCTCAAGAAAGGACCCAAAGTCCAAATTAAGTACTGTTTCTGCAGAATGCATATTGCTTTTGCACCATTGTGAAGTCAGAAAATCATACGTCAAACATCGTCAGTCAAGGACTGTCTGAACTATTTTTTTTTTGACAGTTATCCAGCTATTGCCATCCCTCTACCAACACTGCAGGAAACACCAGAACCATACAAGGATGTCTCATTGTAAGAAAAGGTAGAAGATGTAAATCCTTGGGTTTGGAAGCTGAGACCCTGCTTTCCACAAGGCACATTGTACGTGTGATCTCATAAATTAGCGTGGGTCCAACTGGTAAACCATTAACAAATAGCAGAATCTATTAAGGTCATTCAGAAAGATGGTACAACAGCAAATCCACAAGAGGGAGTTAGAAACCCAGAAACAGCCCCATTTCAGGGCTCCAGTATCTGAGATAACACGTACACTGCTCAGAATCACAGAGGCTCCTGGAAGCAAGAGTCAGTGAGACAGACGTGTTTCCCACTGTGAGCACCAGGGAGGAGGTAGCGGGCAGAGGTTAAGTCCCATTGGCTCTCAGATACAGCGGCGAGGGCTTGGGGAGTAACCTTAGTGGAAAAGATATTATATTGCCTGGATTCCAGAAGAAAACCAAACAAATATTCTTTAAAGTTGGAGGAGTAGGAAGTGAGCTCCAGGTCAGCAGTAAATTTCTTCTTTCAACTGAGGACACATTACCCAGTCTACTCACAGGGTGAAATGGCATCACACACATTAAACGGAGTAATTTCATTATCTTTCCTTTCTAAATGCCTTACAATAAACCTGTTGCACAGATTTTTCAGATCAATGAAATGACCCTAGCGTTCAATTAATCTCGTGATTTCTATGAAACTTAGTTACTAGGATCACTGGGTGATATCAATAGAAGCATACTGACCAGACCCTGGGAGGTCATGATGCCACTATAATCATTACTGAATATATATGTTGAATATTCATTACTTTTTAACTCTTAGAAAGACTGGAAGAGACAGACAACTAGGGAGGCTCTGTGGCCCAGTGTTTTGGGGAACTGGCCCCAGACTGGCTTTGCGACGTTGGGAAATCATTTTACCAACAGCGCGGAGTTAAGGATTCCATGGGCGGGTGTGTGGGAAGCACTGAGCACAGAGCTGGTCTCGGTCAACACTGAACAGTAACGATCACTGGATCACTGCTTGACAAGGGGAACCCAAGAGTCCTCCAGTTACATGACTTACCCAAGAGCCCTGCAACTGCGAGGGCTGAGCTCGGGTTCAAATCCAGGTCAGGTCTGGTTCTTAATTCCTAGTCGCTTCCTCTCACCTGCTTCTCAGCTGCCGTTTCCTCACTGTCTTGCCGTGACGACATCCCACACCACACCTTTCCTTTGCCCAGGATAGTGGCATAATACCCCATGGTGTCACAGGCCTCTTCCTTGATAAGCTGAGCATTTTCTCAGTTACTTCTGTCTTCGGTGGTCCCCTGTCAGTCTGCCCTGCTGGGTAGTTCTGTCTGCTCGCACAGTCCCTAACAAACAAACAAAAACACCCTTCCCCCTTCCTGCCTGTAATCACCTCCAGGCCACATGTGCTCACAGAGGCCGCTGCTATCTACTCCTCGGGCCAGCCCTGCTCTTTGGCCCCTTGCAGTCCGGCTGCAGTCCTCCTGTTACACTGAAATGAGGAAGTTCCGCAATCGCTATGGCACGCCTCTTAGTGGATGAGCAGCTGTAGGCAACGGCCAACAATGGTGGATGACATCACAAAGAGAGACAGACAGAATTATGTGCGGCCTGATGGAAGCATGCACCCCATTTGGGAGGTATTCTTGACAAAAGAAAAAAATCATAGAACTTGAATAAAAGTAAGATTCTAGATCCAACTTACAAGATTACAGGAAACGCTGAGGACAGAGGAACATGATCAGTGTCACAATAGGAGGCAAGTAAAATTCAGAACTTGGCAAACATTACAGGTCAAATGATCCAGTTTAACAAACAAAAGTCCAAGAAATACAAAAGATAGGGAAGGAGACCCAAATTTGGTGAGACCAAGAGAATCACCCACCAGCTGCAAGGTACAAACCTTGTTTGGCTCCTGATTCAATTACTGAAAATCAGAGAACTGTGAAAAGCTGAAGACTTGACAACATTAACAAATTACTAAGTTTATGTTTTGTGATCATTTTGTGTCACATATGTGTGTGTATGTGTGTTTAAAGAGAGATCATACCCTTAGAGACACCTTTTGAAAGAATTGTAGCTGAAATGGTGTGACAGTGAATTTCTTCAAATTAATCTGGTGAAGGTGGGCTTGGGGAAAAGGCTGGGGAACTGGAACAAGACTCCTGAGTGGTCCTTGTCAAAGCAGCAGTGGGGAAGGGAAGGGCATCATGCTAGTCGCCTAACCTGTGCAGCTGCTTAAAATTTTCCAAAGTAAAGTCATATGTAAGAACAGAACATATGTAGCATAGAGAGCATGAAAAGCCAAATCACAGGACAGAAATCAAATATGACCACTAAAAATATAAAGCAATGGGAACTTCATTTGATCAGGGAAGTGTAATTTATATCCATTCAATTAGCAAAAAACTTGAAAGTCTGACTGTACCAAGCATGGAAGAGGATGCAGAGCCCAGAGCCCCAGAATTTCGTATTTGGCTGTTGGGAGTATAAACTGTCACAACTGATTTGGAAAACAGCTTGGCGTTCCCTCCTAGAACTGAACATTTACATGTTCTCTGTGAATTCCACTCAGCATCTCCATGTCAGATAGTATGTGTGTGTATACATGTACATGTTTATATATACACATACTATGTGTATGTGCAGATATGTACGTATTTATGCACTGTACACACACATTAACATATCCAGAAGAAGCTCTTGCATATGTGCTCCGGTACTGTGTATAAGCATGTCCACAGAAAATAAGTAGGCCAAAGGTGTGTAAGCCAGTGATGAAGGGGTGGTGTGACCCAAACCCATGTTAGAACTAGCGCCGTTCTCCATGCAAAGAACACTAAGCACAACAGCCCTCTCTATGGGTGGCCCTTCCGGCCTGGAGCCCTGTCCAATATCAGCAGGGAGAACTTGAGATTTCGCTTTCTAAGATGCTCCAGGGACACAGTGCCCAGTGGCACTTGAAATGAAACTTGAATATTTAATCTGGCCTCAAGTCAAGTCTTTCTGCGTGTGCCTGTGTGCGTGCTTGAACCTGTCACATCAAGAGAGTTAAATGCCGAAGCATCACCCCGCTGCCTGGAGTCCCTCTGAGAGGCCAGCCACGGAGTAGTGGGACCACAGCCCCTGCAGGGGCACCCTCCTTCTGTGTGGCCTCTATGGGACAGGAACATCCTTCAAGTTTCACTCACATGGCTACACTATAGAATGCTGTTTTTCCACAAATGAATAAAAAGAGCTTTGAGAATCCTCCTATGAACGTCAGCTGACTTCATGATCAGGAATGCATTTCCAAGTGAGTGCAATGGCAAGTCTGCAGGGGAACAGAGAAGTCTGGGCTGGAGGTTCTGGGCCAGACAACAGGAAAGAGGGTGTGCACTGCAGACAGGTGGGGAAACAGGGAGAGGGCAAACCCCTGGGAATGGAAACCAAGGTTAAGTGCACTGCTCCTCCAAGCAGCCCGTGACAGCTGTGCCTGAGGGGCTGGGGGCAGCGAGAGAAGGTGGCTGTTTCTAAGAGGAAATAACTTGGAACTTTTATTTGCAGATGTTTCTATGGACAGAGACCCCGGACCAGGCTGGACTTCAGCCCAGTGTGGAACTTTGCCCTGGCGTGCGGAGCCTGGGGCCTGCAAATGAAACTTCAGCAGGGCAGACCAGGCCCCTCAGCATGACTGTCACCTTACTACCCTGCCTTCCTCATCAACAATATTGAGTAGAAAATAAAGAAAATGGGATTAAATTACCTTGGAAGATTGGAGCAAGATAAAAAAAAAAACATGAGTCATTAAATAACACTTTGGACATAAATAGATGTTCTCTTTTGGCAAATTTTCTGGGTTGATGGGTATTTTAAGGTGAACCGAGGAAAACAGATATAGATTTTATTAAGAGGCTGGAACAACTGGAGCACAGAGAATGTTTTCCCACATTTTTCTCTTTATACTCCAAATCAACTCTCAGTTGACATATAGTTTATATATATATATTTTTTATTTTGGTATCATTAATCTACAATTACATGAGCAACATTATGGTTACTAGACTCCCCCCATCATCAAGTATATAGTTTATATTTGTGACCTAAAAATTAACGTCATCTTATTCATTCTGCAGAAATGAAAAGGAGTGATATGTGATGAGCATTTCATTTTTGTTACCTTTAAAATGTTAAGTTCTATTGTACAATCCACCCCGAGCACTGTGCCACCACCAGGAAGGTCCAGGACCTAAGACAGGTGCACAGCAAGCCACTCCTGCTCCCTGCACATAGAGAATTCTGATGTGCCTCTTACAAATGCTTGATGGGCAAATCACTTTCATTGAAGATGGCCAGAAGAATGTTCTACCCATGCACTTATCTACAAATTATAAAACTGACCCCTGAATTAAGCAAGAGTTATCGCAGGCTCCACCTAGTTCCACATGGCCTCCTCTCACATGACACTGTTTTCACTGATATCTATTTGCCATTACATTCTCAGATTATATCTACAGATACTATATGAGAGATGTATAGGAAATTCAGTACTAAATCCACTTGGGGGATACCCTTGATGGGCAAATAAAGGAAAAATTAACCTCAGACCTGCTAAGAAAGACTATATTCTTGGTTACTCTCATGTTTTAATGCAAGATGCTGTGAATTGTATAACTGTTCCCCTTTTTGCCTCAACCTCTAGGGAGCTCAGAGTTGAATTCTAAGCCCCCTTTACCCACTGGGAGGATGGCCTGGGACATATTTGTCTTTCAGTTTATTCTTCTGCCTTCATTTCCCATTTCCGTGATCTGGTTTCTAGTTTCAGTTGATTGTGTTGGGAACATTTTTAATGAGGTGTCTCAAATTCCTCTTGGACTGTAGGTTAGACACAAATACATTTAAAACCATACAAATGCACACATTCTATAGGAGATGTTAATCGGGATGTCTACCTGGCAGACTTTGGAACCTCAAACCACAGAAACACGCCGGTGGAAAAAAAAATTATCATGGATAAAACCTCAAGAATGGAGATGGTGAGCACCTGGGAGCCAGCACATGACACCGAGTACTCACCCTGTACCTTCCAGACGCAGCCAGGGGCCGTTGCTGTGACCCCTTCGATGGCTACAGTCAGGGGAGCAGAATCCCTGCTCAATAGTCAGAATGTCATGGACAGTGATTCTAATCAGCCTTCCCTTCCACCCCACTCCCTCCTGGGCCCCACACCCCCACCATTCTGGGACAGAATCTAAGCCAGACAGTGTAATACCACAGTCCCCAGGGCAACATGACAGGCCATTTCGGTCTCACTCCATACTCTGCCTTTTCCTTGACCTTTCCTTCCAGAATTCTTTTTGCTTTCACTATTTTCATGGTAAAAGTGAAGTGAGTGCTTCACTTCAAAGAATAAATTTATTACATAAAAATTTAGGGAAGCCAGAGACAAACATATATTCAATGTACCTTAAAAAAAGAAATCACTGATTCAACAGCAGGTACTGGGAAAACTAAATATCCACATACAAAAGGAAAGTTGGAACCTTATCTCACCCCATTTTTTAAAAATCGACTCAAAGCAGATCAAAGACATAAACCTAAAACCATAAAACTCTTAGAAGAATACTGGGGGAAAGCTTCATGACATTCCATTTGGCAATGATTTCTTGGATATGACACAAAATAACAGCAACAAAAAAGAAAAACTAAATTGGACTACATCAAAATGTAAAACTTCTGAGTATCAATGGACACAATCAACACAGTGAAAAGGCAACCCACGAAATGAGGGGAAAATGAGTGCATATCATACATCAGGTAAGAGATTAATATTCAAAATGTTTAAAGAATTTTTACAACGCAACAACAATCCAACAAAATGGGCAAAGGACATGAACAGACATTTCTCCAAAAAGGATACACGAATGGTCAATAAGCACATGAAAACCTGCTAAACATTACCAATCATTATGGAAATGAAAATCCAACCCCAAAGAGACACCACCTCACACCCATTAGCACAGCTACTATCAAAAACCCCCAGAAAACAGCAAATGTTGGTGAGGACGTAGAGAAACTGGAATGTTTGTGCACTGTTGGTGGGAACATGACATGGTGCAGCTGCTGTGGAAAACAGGATGGAGGTTCTTCAAAAAGTTTAAAATAGAACTACTATATGGCCCAGCAATTCTACTTCTAGGTGTATACACAAAAGAAGTGAAAACAGAGATTTGAACAAATATTTGCATACCTGTATCCACAGCAGCATTATTCACCAAAACCAAAAGATGGAAGCAACTGAAGTGTGTATCAACAGATTAATAAACAAAATGTGGTATTCTCATAAAATAGAATATTATTCAGCCTTAACAAGGAAGGAAATTCTGACACATGCTTCAACATGGATGAACCTTGAAGACATTATGCTCTGTGCTAAGCCAGTCACAAAGGGACACATACTGTGTGATTCTGCTTACATGAGGCACCTAGAGTGGTCCAAATCATAGACAGAAAGTAGAAGGGTGTCTATCTCGGTGGGGCGGAGGGGAGGGCTGAAGGGCGGGGATAGAGAGTTATTGTGTAATGGGTACAAAGTTTCAATTTTGCCAAAAAAAAATGTTCTCTGGATGGTTGGTGATGATGGTTGTAATGTGAATGTCTTTAATGCCACTGAACTGTACCCTTAAAAATGGTTAAGATAATGCATTTTATACATATTTTATTACAATTTTAAAACTATCCCTCCCAAAGAATGACATCATTGATTCAAAGTATAAAGCATCTCTCTGGATACGTGCACAAGAAGTAATATGCCAAGTTCATGGACACCTTTCTGCAGGGCCAGTGAAATGATGACTGTGATCTGAGGCCCAATTTACTGAATTCACACCAGCACACACTCCTACAGGTGAGCTTTGGTTGTGGGGTCTCCCACTCAAAGTTACTCTTAAACCTTTTTCCTGTTTCTACACAACCCTCACACCCCCGCATCCCCTGCTCCCTCCCAGAAAAGGGTCAACTCTAAGGAAAAGGAGAACTTTCTCAGTTGACTTTCTGACCTTCTCTGCACCTCTGTACAGGGGGTGTTCCTTCTACAGAGGAAGGGTTTCCAAATCTTCCTAATATGAGTTCATCCTCACCCTGTGCCTGGTCATAGCAGCAAAAGACTATAGAGAGAAATTCCAAAACTGAGAATGGAAACTACAGCAGGAAATATTTCAAACAAACTATATTCTACTACACATATATACATGTTATATACACGTAATCTCATAATTACATACCACACATAGGTAGGTAGACTAGATAGCAGATGGATGATAGATAATATAGAGAGTAGATAACAGACAACAGATAAAAGATGATGATGATAAATAGCTAGACAGACTTGGGAATTGTGTACATAACAGTGGGTTAGATGCAAGCTATGACAGAATTCCAGTCTGACCTTAAGAGAGACTTGGGAATACTTTTAGTGATTTAAAGAAAGAGAGTAAACAGGAAGAAAATAGTTAGTGCTGATGGCATTGCCATGCCTAGGGAAGACAGGAAGGGTGAGCTGAGGCCAAGATGAGCCAGATTTGGACATGTTGAATGTGGTACTTGGGCAACACCCAGCGGGGCTGGGATACAGATCTGGGCTGTTGGTACAGATCAAGATTTATTCAAGGACACATAGATAGTAGAGGCCAAGCCAGGGTTTGCATTCAGATGACAGAGCCCAGGCCTGGTACCATGGGGCAATAGTTCCCTTGTACACCTTTATGCTGCCTCTACAGACACAAATATAATACACAGGAATGGCACAGCTCTTAAATGGAATAGCCCAAGAGTGGGACTTAGGTGGGTGTTTTCTCTATGGTCAGTCAACTTACCTCAAGAAAAACTAATTTCACCTTGAAAACAAATTTTCCTGAACCCATTTCTCAAGAGGTGTGCCAGGAAAGCCAAGTGTCCACAATTTAAATGTTAAACATGTATAAGTGCCAGAAATTGACAGGTGTGTTACTAAACTGCTGTATTTTGATGTCTTCTGTTATTAATTTGAACTCTCTGGGGAAACAGACTTGAATTAATGAAAACTGTGAATCACATATTTTCTAAATGTATGTATATTACCTTTAAGCCCTCCAAGTCAAAGAAACTAAATGCTGGAAAAGCTCTGTTGAGCCAAAGCTATTTCCACAATGCCTTAAAGAGCAGAACGTATTTATAATTTTCACACTAAAATGTCTCATTGTAAACAGAGCTTGCCAATGTATTTGAAAACAGCTTGTCTGCTTATGTAAGAGCAATTTAATTTGCCTAATGAAGATGTTTAGCAAGGTTTTTCTTCCTCGAGGCAAACAATTGTGATAGTGAAGTCTTCCCCAGTGCTCACTGTGTGCTGACAGTTACCCAAGCAGTTGAACCGTGTCGCCTCATTTAATCCTCACAACCACGCAGTGGATACCGATGTTCTTCCTTACAGACAACAAAACTGGAGCATACAGAAGGTCACACAGCTAAGAAGGTGAAAAAGATTCACCGAAGGGCACTGAAGATTTTTCGAGCAGCAAACCTGCTCTGTATGCTACACACTGATGGCTGCATGTCACACATTTTCCAGACAATGCCAAGAGTGAACTACGGATTCGGTGATGATGTGTCAATGTAGGTTCCTCAGTTGTAATAAATGTACCAGTCTGGTGGGGGATGCTGACAATGGGGGAGGGAGGTTGTGTGTGTACGGTGGGGGCAGTGGGTATTTGGGAAATCTCTGTACTTTCAACTCAATCTCTATGACCCTAAATCTGTTCTAAAAAATAAAATATACTTTAAAGGGAAAAATCTGCTGGATTTCAGTTGGTATTGCACTGAATGACAAAATCACTTTGGAATATGAACACCTTAATAATATTGAGTCTTCTTATAATATGAACATAGTATATGTCTTCATTAATTTAAGTCATCTTTAATTTCTCAGCACTTTCATAGTTTTTGCTGTACAAACCTTGCATATATTTTGTTAGACATTTCCCTGTGTGTTATAGTTTGGGGACGCTATTGTACATAACTTCAATTTCAATTTCCAATTCTTATAGCTCAAATACAGAAGAACACTTGGAGAAGTGATTTCTAAGCCTCTCTCAGAGTGGTTGGCTTTAGCTTCTGCATCTTCCCCACAGGCAGGGTGTCCTGAGGTGGGAGGGGTCCTCCCCTGTCTCCTCCCAGTGACTTTTGCATCATGTGAGGAAAGTGCCAGGAGTGGGTGGGGTTTTGTGCCTGTGTACCACTGAGAGTTACCCCTCAAGTCAGTCACTAGCCCAAGTCTTTCTCATGTACCTGCAGTGAAACCCAAGGAGAGGAGGTGCACGGTGGTGTCAGCTCCCTGTGCCTGGACCCCGGGTTCCAGGCTGGGGCACACCTCACATCAGCTGCTTTCTGCTGACACACTTTCACGGGGCTGTTTTTGCCACAGGGGAAACAGATCGCGTCCCAGGCCCCCTTGAAGGGGCTTGCCGTCCTAGAGCGCGGAGTCTCCCTGATCGCCTTGCTCTCCGATGGGTTCAAGGACAGGTGTGACTTTGTAGACTTCCCGGCTTTTCCTCACCGTTGGCCATGTCCTCTACGGCTCTCTACACCCTAAGTGGAACCGGAGTGCCCACGTCCTTTGCTGCTATCATTTGTTTGCTTGCTTCCTCTTTACCAGTAACCTATCCAAGTATTTTTCCTTTCAGAATTAAGTAAAACTTCCACATAACAGTCAAGAAGAATTTGTCCTAATGCACAATTAGCTTAAGAGCTAGTTTTTACTCATGCTTTCAAGGCACACAAAAGCAATGTTGATTCTGTGAGTGAGCAGTACGGACTGGCAAAGACTCCAGGTCACAAACCCCAAATCCTTGCATGGTAGACACGGAATGCCTGCCTTACAGGCTGAGCACCTCACTCTTTAAATAATAAGGAAGTTAGCAGCTAACACTCTTTGTTAAAATTAACAGCTAGAAACCAATGCCCTGTCCGACAGGGTACAATTTAGCTGTAATTGATCTTTTCCAAGGAAGTAAAATAAGAAGGATGAGTTGCTTTTAACTTAGAGACAGCCAAATGCTTTCCACCTCCCAAGCTCAGTGGTTTGGGGATGGCAGCATGAGGGCACCCACCTACCATTGTATGGGGCATTCGGCTTATGCTGGAAAATGTTCTTATTTTTGAGAGAGGCATATTAAAGTATTTAGGAGTGAAGTATATAGTTCACCTAAAAATACTTTAGCAAAAAATATTAAAAATATCAACAGAAATGTGACCTAGTTCACATTCAAAATCTTCCAACTGCCCTGAGAAATCTCACAGTTGGTTTCCTCCAGTCAGGAGCCACCCTAGTATGCACCCCGATTTGTGGTCATGTCCCCTCCTCACCGCTGGAATCTGCAGCCGTCCTTTTCTGCCTTTTGTTTCAGACTTGTGAGGAGACCAGACCAGTGGTCCCGCAGATGGTCCCACTGTGTGGGCAGAATACGGCCCCCAAACACCTCCATGTGCTTGGCCCTAGAGCCTGCAGACATGTCCCCTTCCAGGGCAGAGGCATCTTGGCAGTGTGTTTAGGTTAAGGATGTGGAGACAGGAAGATTATCCTGGGTCACATGGATGGGTTTAATGTCATCACAAGGATCCTTACAAGAGGGAGGCAGAAGGGTCAGTCAGAACAAGATGTGGGGGTGGAAATAGAGGCTGGAGGTAGGTCACTGCCGAAGGGCAGTGAGCCACGGGTGCCAGGGGCCTCCAGGGGCTGCCAAAGCAGGAAAGCTGGTTGTGGAATGCACACAGTCCTGCCCACACCCAGATTCTAGGACCTCAGCCTCCAGAAGTGTAACATAACAGATGTGCATCACTGCAAGCCACTGACATTGTGGTCATTCATTGGAGCAGCCACTGGAAACTGACAGAACTGCGTCCTTGCGTGCAGGTGCTGAGTCTGCACCCTTTGACTCATCTCTCCACTTGTGCGTCCCTTATAACTTGGTAGCTATGGGTAAAGCCACTGTCTGCATTATTTTATGAACTTACCACTCTGTACTTTGTACTGGAGTTATCACTTCTCCCAGATGACAACAAGCACCTGAACCCAGGAACACATGTCATTCATCATATGTCTTCAAACTGCCTTTGTCAGGATAGATGCTGAAGAACTGCTTCTTAGATGAGTAAGTGGATAAATGTGTACTATTCACTTAGGGTAACTCCCATAAAGTCCCATGCTGGGCCCTACTCCTTCTAAGGCAGCCACGAAAGACAGGCATGGGGAGAGAGCCACGGGAAGCTGGGGGCAGAGATCTGGCCATACATCCATGAGCCAAGGAGCTCTGAGGCCGGCCGGCCACCAACTGAGGCCAGGGGAAGAGCGTGAGGCAACCCACGGCAGACATGTGCTCCCAGAAGCCAGCCTCCAGAAGTGTGAGAACACATCTGTGGAACTTGGTTCAGGCGGCCAAGGAAAGTTGCTGAGCCCAGTGCTGGCGGGGGTGCCTCACTGACAGCAGGACCTGCCAGACTCGCACTTGGCTGCAGCCATCCGGCCAGGCTCCCTGGTTTTACTCTTGTCCCATGAATCACGTGCTTTGTAGTCTGACCACCAGAGTGGCTGAGCTCACAAAACACCGTGAGAACATGGTTTCCTGCTTGGAAGTTCCCGGGGTACCCCAAAGTCTGACCCTGGTGTCCACTCCCTCCACCACGCCCCCTCCCCCAGCTTCCTCAGGGCACCATTTGGTCCTCAGCCTGGAACCACCTGCCCCCAGATGTTGCCGGAGCATCAAGTCCCAGAGCAAACTCCACCTGCTGGGGGAGACCTTCCCCAATGGCTTTGCTAAAAGTCCCCCTGAACTGTGTCCCTACATTCTTTCTCCACAGCACTTCCCACTTTATGGACTGATCTCATCCGTTAGCTGTTTATTGCGGGAACACTGCGATGCAAGGTCCCCGCTGCAGAGACCTGCCTGCCTCGTCTGCCTCCCAGGACCGGGGGCCTAGCGCAGAGCCATCCCTCAGCAGACACTTGCTGAGAGAACTGAGAAGGCTGGGGGAGGAGGGGAGGGAAAGAGGGGGGTCTGGGACCCCCAAGGCCACCCGCTGTGTGTGCCAGGGACAGCTGTGCACCTTCTGAGAGTCCAAGAAGGATGCCAGAAATCACCCTCTGGTATTTATCCTACCACTGTGGAAATATGCATTTATGTCTCTGGCTCTGCAGAGGGACTGTGATTCCCCACAGAATGGCGGTATGTGTTATTCATGTTTCCTTGAAGCTAAAATAGACACTCAGTATATGTTTCCAGAACTGTTTCTTCAGGGAGACTCCGAATCCTCCCCTTATCCTCTCTGGACAGGGTCACACATGGTTTTCTGTGTTCGATCTGAGACAGAAGGTGCGGCTCAGGCCCAGGCCTGTGGGAACGGCCCCACCAGGGCTCCCACGGGGTCCGGTCACGGATGCGGGAGAGGCCCCCTCCACGGTGCGGGCTGGTAACTCCATCTGCACTTGGCTCGTAGAGTGTTATGGCACCACATTTTGGAAAAAATACGTTTTAATGATTCCCTAGAGATTTTTATGACTCACATAAATTGCAAAGTCATTGTCTCCACACCCAGCTCCCAGCTGCATCGATGTTATGAGAATGTGGGGTTTTTCTTTACTTCAAAATATCTGGTAGATAATAAACTACACAATTTTCTATTGGATACTTTGAATCTTACCCACACACACATGCCATTATCATCGAGGGAAATCTACCCGGTATATATATATGTATGTACATATGTGTATGTACATATAAATAAATATCCAATTAAGATTAATAAAATATAAGCAACTTCTGTAATTCCTGTAAGCCAGGATTATATCCCACCCATGACAGAGATACAAGCCGAGTGGGGGGGGTGTATAATTCCCAACAGTATTTCCAACTAAAGCTCCCCTGGATTGTTTTGTACACATAAAAAAGGGACAAATTTATTTTCCCAGTTTGAAGAGAGAAGGAAAGAATTCTGAAGGAAAAAAAAAGGAAGAATCAGTGTGACAGCACAGAGTCTGCGAGTCCCACACGGCCCTCGGACACACAGCCCAGCTGCCACCTGCCTCCAGGGTCTCTGGTGTGGCCACAGGGGCGACGCAGCGGCAGCAGGGTGGGCAGAGCAGCACAGGGGCCTGGAGCGTTGTGGTAAACCCAGAGGAAAGGACAGAGCCCTAGCATTCGACCCTGGGCCCCGGGCCCATGAGCCAGAAATCCCCCTTCCAGCACCAGATGCATTGGGGGAAATCAGGTTCTAGGAAGAGAAATGGTGTCAGTAGGAAAGGGTTTGGTTTAAAGTTCCCGTATTCACTGGTCCTCTGTTGTACTTAGAAAACTCATCATCTTTGATGCCACAATTTTACCACCAGAAAAACAGAGGGAAAGCAAGAGGCTGCCTCCCTCTTCCCGGGGTTGAGGCAGGACAGAAGGTGCATCAATCAGAAGCACCTTCGCAGGCAGGGTCCTTACTGCAACACGTCCTCAGGCCTCCCCTGCGGACAGGACTGCTGCACCATCCCTCCTAAGGGGTTCGGGCACAGGAGGCCCTAGAGGAAACTGCGAACTCAGTTCTCCACCAGACGCCTTACAGGACAGGGAAAGTGCAGCGTTCCTTACGTGTTTTGCTTCATGAGTTAGCAGCCTTTTCAACACAAAAGGTTATTCTGGCTGGGAAGGGCAAGCCCCACTTCCTGGGAAAACCCATGTTTTCTTCAGAGGACCACCCATAACAACCCTGTCCTGGCTGGGACTGCCTGCCCCACCAGCCTCTGCCCTGCCCACAGGGACCCTGCTGCCGGCCACTGGCCTGTGCACACGGGCATCAGCCAGGACAGTAAGATGTGAACATCACTCTGCTGGCCCCAGATGGGGCAGTGTTGACACCTGATGTGTCCTCAAACAGCAGGACGGGGTCCCCAGTGGGAGCCCAAGTTTCAGGGGACGTTCCAGCCATCCCTGTACGGCCCTTTAATCCTCACACAGAAAGCGCTCCTGGAAATGGGCTGGCTGCTGACTATCGCAGCAGAAGGATGAGGACGGCAGGGATGGAAAACAGCCATAAACTATCTCCATGCATCCAGCAGGGATCAACGGCGGACACTCAGGTGATAACAGATGATCGAGTGACAGATGTCCGCAGGTGATAAGCCAGGCTTCTTGTCTTGATCCTTGCAAATAGCACAGACATCAAGTACTATGCTGTACTGATTTTCATTACAAAATCATACATTTTCCCTCATTTCTGCCTCCATAAATGCTAATGTTTCATGAGGCCAGGGTTATTGTTACCCACCCTGCAGAGCACTGACACACCCAAGGGATTTTCAAGAGCTTGACCACATTACTCTTTCTCCAATATGCCTTATATTTATGCAACCCTTTTCTAGAATTTCTGTAAGGGCTGAAGTGATTTCTGTCTTTTGCTGGACAAAAAAGTAAGAAATGCAAATATAAGTGGACTCACACAGTGGGTATGAAATGAGACCAGCTTTCAGAGATGTGTTAAAGGTAAATTGCCAGAAGATAATAAGTAGGGCTTGGCAGACCATTTCATCAATCTCTTTTCAAAACCATTAACTGCCTCTGAAGCCAGAATTGCGTTGTTCTTAATTGCTCTCTTAGCTCCCAGGCTTCATTATTCCTCTTGTCTCATTTCTATTCAGATCAGTTTGGATAGAAAGGTTTTTCTCTTTTTCTTTTTTTTTTACAGGAACAATAAACCTGTCTAGATCCCCAGAATGGGACAGGTGAGAGGAAATATGATGGAATCTGCAGGTGGTCTGGGTCCAGGTGGCAAAGCCCAGACCTGAGTAACATCCCACTGTTACTGTGACTTTAGCCCAGGCTTTCAGACCACACTCTTGGGGTGCTCCCTCCTCCAAGCGAGCACGGTCCTCCGTGCTCCCCAAACCTCTTCTCTGTTCTTGCTCTGCTCCTCTCCCCACAAGCAGAAAAATCCAGGGCATCCAAGCTGTAGCCACTCTGGGGTCGGGTTACTGATCATTCAAGAGCACATTAACAGACACTCAGGACTCACAGAACGTTCCCCCAGGAGCTCCCACATTCCACCTGACCCCCTGAGAGGCATCTAGGCCTGCATCTTCATGCATCCTCACACAGCCACAGCCACAGTGCCCCATCTTCCCTCTGAGGCCAAGACTCCTGGGTCAGGGAGCAGGTCCCCCAGGAGCCTCCAGTGCTCCCTACCGAAGATGGCTCACATCAGGAGGTGCTACCCTCCCCACACTCCATTCTATCTTAGAGTTGGCAGAATCTCTATCAAAACTAAGAGCAGAATTTTAGGGAAGAGAGGAAACCACCCCACCCAATAGTCACAGGGAAAAAGGTAAAACATGCTGATGTTGTGAAGAGTTTATTATCTGGACCTGGGTTTTTTACATTAACCAAACAAGACAGTGGTCTTTACTTATTAATAAAAATAAATAAATCTAAGTACTTTAAAAAATACATGCAAAGAGGGGAAAATTGATAAATTAGGCTTCATCAACACTAAAACCTTTTGTTCTGTAAAGGGCCCTGTTAAGAGGATGAAAAGACAAGCTAAAAACTCAAAGAAAATATTTGCAAACCATGTATCTGACCACAGACCAGCACTGTGCAGTTAGACCACTATCTAGAAATGGAAAAATCTCTTAATACTCAACAGTAAAAAACCAAACAATCCAATTAGAAATGGGCAAAAATCATGAACAGACATTGAGATACCTCTATATCCTTATCAGAATGTCTAAAAAAGAAATAGTCACAACACCAAATGTTGGTGGGGTTGTGGAGAAATTAGATCACTCATATGTTGCTGGTGGGAATGTAAAATGATACAGCCATTCTGGAAACTGACTGGGAATATCTTTAAAAGCTGAAGATACAACTATCATATAATCCAGCATCTGCACTCCTGGGCACTTTTTTCCCCAGAGAAATGATGATTTATGTTCACACAAAAATCTGTACATGAGTTTTAGTAGCAGCTCTGTTTGTAATAACCCAGACAGGAAACAACCCATATTGATCTTCAACAGGTGAATGGTTAACCAAACTATGGGTATATCCATACCATAAAATATACTCTTGGGCATTTATCCCAGAGAAATGAAAACATGTTTGTCCCAAAGCCTGTATATGAAAGTTTATAGTAGTTTAATTTGTAATAGCCAGAAACTAGATTAGCCCAGGTGTCTTTCAACAGAAGAAGACTAGTTAAACTAACTGTAGTACAAACCATGGGTTACTACTCAGCAATAAAAGTAGCAAACTGTTGATACATATAACTTGGATGAATCTCCAGGAAATCATGCTGAGTGGAAAAAGCCAATCTCAAAAGGTTACAAACTATAGTGTCTCATTTATATGACATTTTTGCAATAACCAAATTTTGGAAATGAAGGCCAGATTATTGCCCGCACGTAGAGATGGGTAAGGTGGGGAGTGGAGAGGCAGGTAGGTGGGTGTGACTATGAAAGGGTAGCTTAAAGGGTCTTTTGGTGTTGGGACTATTCAGAACCTTGATCTTGGTGGTTATGCACAAACCTACACATATGATAAAATTGTACAGAACTTAATAAACACACCCAAATGAATACAAGTAAAAATGGGGAAATCAGAAAAAGATCAGTGGATTGTGTCAATGTCCATATCCTGGTCTACTGAAATCAGGGATTCAAACAGATACATGAACACCCATAGCAACATTTTTCATAATAGTGAAAAGGTGGCAACAACCCAAATGTCCAAAAACAGAAAAATAAACAAAATGTGGTTACTTCACAATGGAATCATATTCAGCCTTAAAAAGGAATGAAATTCTGTACATGCTACAATATGGATGAACCTTGAAAACACTAAAATAAGTGAAATAAACCAGATGCTGGAGGACAAATATTGTATGATTCCACTTACATGAAGTCCATGGAATAGGCAAATTTATAGACAGAAAGTAGAACGATATTTGTCAGGGGCGGGGGAAGGAGGGAGAAGGGGAGTTGTTGCTAATGGATAGAGTTTTGTCCAGGTTGATAAAGACTGTTCCAGAAATGGTTGATTCTGGAGATGGATACTGGGATAGTTGCACAACAGTGTGGATGTACTTAAGGCCACTGAATTGTACACCTAAAAATGGATAAAAGGGTAAATTTTTATGTATATTTTACTGCTACAAAGAGTGGGAAAAAATCCTGGTTGTAATATTGTAGTATAGTTTTGCAAGATGTCACCAATGGGAGGCAGGGGGCAAAGTGTACTCAAGGTCTCTGAAATTGTTTCTTAGCCACTATGTGTGAGCCTGCAGTTGTTTCCATTTTTAAAAAGGAGGAAAAGGATGGGTATTATTGAATGAATATTATACCTCAATAAAATTGATTAAAACAAAACAACCCCCCAAAAAAATACATGCAAAGAGGGCAGGAAGGCTTCCATCTCCTGAGGAAAAGGCAAACTTCGCAGGGCACCCTCTCCTCACCCAGGTCGCCTGCTTGAGGTCATTTAAACCTCCTAAGAGCTTTGTTACAAATAAATTAGAATCTCTTTTAAAGATGAAGAACATGAAGTTCATAGATCTCCAGAGACTTGCTCACACAGCCAGCAAGTGCAAAACCAGTATTTGAAGCCATGACTGTCTGACTCTAACACCCAAGATACCCTCCACGTCTGAAGACACCTCCAAGGTGAACTAAAGATGGACAACTAGGATTAAAGACAGCAGCATGAGAAGTGAGACAGAAACCTCCTCCAAAACCACATACAATATGAAAATACAGCAAATACAACTAATCCTGAAAGAGCGAAAGGAAAGAAGACTAGGACAGACTGCCTACATCTGGGGAAAAGAGAAGATCTCACAGAAAAGGGTGGAGTAGCAAAGCTGCGATCTGGCGGGACCCAAGCCCTTCCCCCACCCAGCTCACCGGAGGGAGGAAGAGAAATGGAGCAGGGTGGGAGTGGAGACCTAAGACTGCTGAACACCCAGCCCTGATGATCTGCTCTGGGAGCATGAACCTACATTACATGATGCTCTGGAAATTAGTGGGGTTGGAAAGCTAAGACAGGAGGAATACTTGGAAAGACTGAGATTCCAGGCACTTGTGGAGAACAAGTATCCACAACTGGCTGCTCTGGGACAAAAGAAAGTCAGGGAAACTCTGAGAAACTTCCCAACAGCAAGAGGGCTGCTAAAGAGGCAAGGATTGCACAGAGCTTGCTGCTCAGGAGAAAGGTCAGGTAGACAAAATTGTCCTGGTGCAGTCAGCCCGGCAGGTTGGGAACTTTCAGGGGCTTCAGGCACTCCATCCACCTGGCTGGCAATGCAGCCCTGAGGCCCCCCACCACACGTGATATGCAACTTGCCACTCCTGCCTCCCAGCTGGCACTGGCTCACAGACCTGCTGCCCCCACCATTGTACTAGGCCAGCCAGAGGGTGGGGGCCTGCCTATGGCAACTACCTGTGCATAGCATAGAGGCTCTACCCTGTGCACTCAGCCCACTGGCCCTGGCAATGGAGGCAGGCAGTGCAGCTGAGAAGCAGGAAAGAGCTCTTCCCTCTTGGCAGGCATGAGCACTGCTCACCTGCAACCCCCGCCATCACTCAGGTGCTGAGCAGCTCCAGAGAGTAGAGCTTCTGGACACTAAAGGGCACCACCTACACAAAGTTATTATTCATATTATTTATTATAAATATGAAACACCAAAAAAACCTGTTATAAATCAAAATTCCACAAAGACCAGAAAGAGATGCCAAGTGAAACTGAATTCACCAATCTTCCTGAGAGAGATTTTAAAATAAAAATCATAAACATGCTCATGGAGGTACAGAAAAAGACCTCAGGGAGGAATTCAAGAAAGAGATAGAAACTTTGAAAAATACAGTATCGGAAATGAAACATACAATGGAGGGTTTTAAAAGCAGATTTAGATGAGGTAGAGGAGACAGTAAATGAAATAAAAACTAGAGAACAGGAATTCAAAGAAACTGAGAGAAAAAGGATCTCTAGAGAGATCTTTAAAGAGAGAAAAAAGGATTTCTAGGAATGAAAGAATTTTAAGAGAACTGTGTAGTCAATCCAAATGGAAATAAATTCACATTATAGGGGTACCAGAAGAAGAGAGATAAAAAGGGACAGAAAGTGTCTTTGAGGAAATAATTGCTGAAACTTCCTCAATCTGGGGAAGGAGATAGTCTCTCAGGCCATGGAGGTGCACAGATCTGCCAACACAAGGGACCCAAGGAAGACAACACCAAGACATATAATAATTAAAATGGCAAGGATCAAGGATAAGGACAGAGTATTAAAACCAACCAGAGAGAGAAAAAAAGATCACATACAAAGGAAAGCCCATCAGGCTATCATCAGACTTCTCAGCAGAAACCTTACAGGCCAGAAGGGAGTGCCATGACATATTTGATGGAATGAAACAGAAGGGCCCTGAAGCAAGAATACTCTACCCAGAAATATTATCATTTAAATTTGAAGGAGGGATTAAACAATTTTCAGATAAGCTAAAGTTGAGGGAATTTACCCCCCACAAACCATCTCTACACTGTATTTTGGAGGGACTGCTCTAGATGGAAGTGCTCCTAAGGTTAAAGAGCTGTCACCAGAGAAAATAAAACCACAGTAAAGAAAGTACATCAACTAATTACTAAGAAAATGCAAAATTATATCAACAACCCCAAAGGTCAGTCAAAGGATACTCAAAGAGTACAGAATATGACACCTAATATATAAAGAATGGAGGAGGAAAAAAAAGAACCTTTATATTGTGTTTGTAATAGCATACTAAGTGAGTTAAGTTAGACAGTTAGATAGTAAGGAAGCTACCCTTGAACCTTTGGTAACTACAAATCGAAAGCCTACAATGGCAATAACTACATATCTATCGATAATCACCCTAAATGTATATGGTCTGCATGCAACAATCAAAACACAGAGAGTCACTGAGTGGATAAAAAAAAAACAAGATGCATCTATATGCTGCCTACAAGAGTCTCACTTCAAACCCAGACATATACAGACTGAAAGTGAAGGTATGGAAAAAGATATTTCATGCAAATAATAGGGAGAAAAAAGAAGGAAGTGCAATACTTGTGACAGACAAAATAGACTTCAAAACAAAGAAAGTAACAAGAGACAAAGAAGGACATTACATAATGATAAAGGGGTCAATCCAACAAGAGATATAACCATTATAAATATCTATGCACGCAACACCAGAGCACCTACATATGTGAAACAAATAGTAACAGAATTAAAGGGGGAAATTGAATGCAGTGTATTCATTTTAGGAGACTTCAGCAACTCACTCCAAAGGACAGACCAGTCAGATAGAAGATAAAAAAGGAGACAGAGGCACTGAACGACACATTAGAACAGATGAACCTAACAGACTCTATAGAACACTCCACCAAAAAGCAGCAGGATACATATTCTTCTCAAGTGCACATGGAACATTTTCAAGACTAGATCATATACTAGGCCACAAAGAGTCTCAGTAAATTCAAAAACATTGAAATTGTACCAACTAGCTTCTCAGACCACAAAGGTATGAAACTAGAAATAAATTACACAAGAAAACAAAAAGCCCACAAAAACTTGGAGGCTTAACAACATGCTCCTAAATAATCAATGGATCAATTACCAAATAAAAACAGAGATGAAACAATATGTGGAGACAAATGAAAACAATAACTCAACACCGCAAAATCTGTGGAATGCAGTGAAGGCCATGCTAAGAAGGAAGTATACTGCAAGACAGGCCTACCTCAGGAAAGAAGAACAATCCTACATGAACAGTCTAAACTCACAACTAACAAAACTAGAAGAACAACAAATGAGGCCCAAAGTCAGTAGTAGGAGGGACATAATAAAGATTAGAGAAGAAATAAATAAAATTGAGAAGAATAAAACACTAGGAAGAATCAATGAAAGCAAGAGTTGGTTCTCTGAGAAAATAAAATAAACCCCTATTCACACTTATCAAGAAAAAAAGAGTCTACACACATAAACAGAGTCAGAAATGAGAAAGGAAAATCACTACGGACACCACAGTAATACAACGAATTATTAGAGAATACTATGAAAAATTATATGACAACAAACTTGATAACCTAGAAGAAATGGACAAATTTCTAAAAAATACAACCTTCCGAAGCTGACCCAGGAAGAAACAGAAAATCTGAACAGACCAATTACCAGCAACAAAATTGAATTGGTAATCAAGAAACTACCTAAGAACAAAACCCCTGGACCAAATGTCTTCACAGCTGAATTTTTTCAAACATTCAGTGAAGACCTAATACCCATCCTCTTTATAATTTTTCAAAAAGTAAAAGAGGAAAGAATACTTCCAAACTCATTCTATGAAGCCAGCACTGCTCTAATACCAAAAACAGGCAAAGATACCACAAAAAAAGAAAATTACAGACCAATATCCCTGATGAACATAGATGCAAAAATACTCAACAAAATATTAGCAACCCAAATTCAAAAATACATCAAAAAGATCATCCATCATGATCAAGTAGGATTTATTCCAGGGATGCAAGGATGGTACAATATTAAAAAATCCATCAACATCATCCACATCAACAAAAAGGACAAAAATCACATGATCATCTCCATAGATAATGAAAAAGCATTCGACAAAATTCAACACCCATTCATGATAAACACTCTCAACAAAATGGGTATAGAGGGCAAGTACCTCAACATAATAAAGGCCATGTATGACAAACCCACAGCCAACATCATACTTAACAGCAAAAAGCTGAAAGCTTTTCCTTTAAGATTGGGAACAAGACAAGGATGCCCACTCTCCCCACTTCTATTCAACATAGTTCTGGAGGTCCTAGCCATGGCAATCAGGCAACACAAAGAAATAAAAGGCACCCAGATTGGTAAGCCAGAAGTTAAACTGCCATTGTTTGCAGATGACATGATATTGTACATAAAAAACCCTAAAGAATCTACCCCAGAATTACCAGAACTAATAACTGAATTCAGCAAAATTGCAGGATACAAAATTAACACACAGAAATCTGCTGCATTCCTATATACTACTGATAAACTAACAGAAGTAGAAATCAGGAAAACAATTCCATTCACAATTGCATCTAAAAGAATAAAATACCTACAAATAAACCTAACCAAGGAGCTGAAAGACCTATACCCTGAAAACTACAAGACACTCAAGGGAGAAATTAAAGAAGACACCAATGACTGGAAATCTATCCCATGCTCATGGATAGGAAGAATTACTATTGTCAAAATGGCCATCCTGCATAAAGCAATCTACAGATTCAATGCAATCCCTATCAAAATACCAACAGCATTCTTCAACAAAATAGAACAGTTCTAAAATTAATATGGAACCACAAAAGACCCCAAATAGGCAAAACAATCCTGAGAAGGAAGAATAAAGCTTGGGGGATTACTCTCCCCAACTTCAAGCTCTGCTACAAAGCCATAGTAATCAAGACAATTTGGTACTGGCACAAGAAAAGACCCATAGATCAATGGAACAGAATAGAAAGCCCAGATATAAACCCAAGCATATTGGTCAATTAATATTTGATAAAGGAGCCATGGATATACAACGGGGAAATGACAGCCTCTTCAACAACTGGTGTTGGCAAAACTGGACAGCTACATGTAAGAGAATGAAACTGGATCATTGTCTAACCCCATACACAAAAGGAAACTCTAAATGGATCAAAGACCTGAATGCAAGTCATGAAACCATAAAACTCTTAGAAGAAAACATAGGCTAAAATCTCTTGAATATAAATATGAGCAACTTTTTTCTGAACACTTCTCCTTGCGCAGGGGAAACAAAAGCAAAAATGAACAAATGGGACTATTTCAAACTGAAAAGCTTCTGTACGGCAAAGGACACCATCAGCAGAACAAGAAGGCACCCTACAGTATGGGAGAATATATTTGTAAATGACATCTCCAACAAGGGGTTAACATCCAAAATATATAAAGAACTCACATGCCTCAACACCCAAAGAGCAAATAACCCAATTAAAAAATGGGCAGAGGATCTGGACACTTCTCCAAAGAAAAAATTCAGATAGCCAGAGAGGCATATGAAAAGATGCTCCACATCACTAAATATCAGGCAAAGGCAAATGAAAACCTCAATGAGCGATCATCTCACACAGTTAGGATGGCCAACATCTGAAAGACTAGGAACAATAAATGCTGACAAGGATGCAGAGAAAGGGGAACCCTCCTACACTGTTGATGGGAATATAAATTAGTTCAACCACTGTAGAAAGCAATATGGAGAGTCCTCAAAAAACTAAAAATAGAAATACCATTTGACTCAGGAATTCCACTCCTAGGAATTTACCCAAAGAAAACAAGATCCCAGATTCAAAAAGACATACATACCCCTATGTTTATCGCAGCGCTATTTACAATAGCCAAGACATGGAAGCAACCTAAGTGTCCATCAGATGAGTGGATAAAGAAGATGTGGTACATATACACAAGGGAATATTATTCATCCATAAGAAGAAAACAAATCCTACCATTTGCAACAACATGGATGGAGCTAGAGGGTATTATGCTCAGTAAAATAAGCCAGGTGGAGAAAGACAAGTACCAAATGATTAATTTCCCTCATTTGTGGAATATAACAACTAAGTAAAACTGAAAGAACAAACAGCAGCAGACTCATGGACTCCAAAAAGGGACTAGAGGTTACTAAAGGGGAGGGGTGGGGGAGGGAGAAGGGGATTGAGGGCCGTTATGATTGGCACACATGGTGTTCGGTGGAGGGAGGGGGATAGTGTAGCTCAAAGAAGACAAGTAGTGACTCTGTGGCATCTTACTAAGCTGATGGACAGTGACTGCAATGGTGGGGGGGACTTAATAATATGAGTGAATGTAGTAACCACAATGTTGATCATGTGAAACCTTCATAAGAGTGTATATCAATGATACCTTCATAAAAAATTAAAAAATAAAAATACATACAATCCTGTATTTTTCCCACACTGTTCTGTGAAATTAAAGACTTGCCTAAAAGGCACCTATGCATCTAAAATACAGACAAAAGGTCTGTGGTGCTGCACAGGTGTAGGAGTTCAGGGTTGGCCTGTGGAGGCTTAGTATCTATACTGCGGAAATGCCCAGAGCCGCTGGAAACGTCCTCTGGCCCTGCTCCTGCCCGCCTGCCCATGGGGCTCCACGTCCCGAGATTAGTGAAGGGCTCCTGTGTGCTGAGGCAGCCCCCAGGGTCTTCCCAGACACCAGGCTGCTGTCACCCCTGGAGGAGGCTCCCACTCTGCACCAGTGTCCCCCAAGTGAGCCATGTGTTTCTGTGTTAAACTTTAAAATTGGGCAGGTGTGCTAATTCCCAGCATTTCGGTTGGCTGTGCTAAGCTTCATCTGCACAAAGAAGTGGGGGACATGACCACAAAACGTCACAAAGTAGGTGCCTGAGACGCTCCTGCATAAACTTGGCTTCCAGATTCTCCTCCCACAACTGTGATCTCATGGCTGAAGAAGTATTTCCTAATGGGCTCTGCACTTCTGTGCTGGGAGGAGATTTCAGAGTATGAAGGGTGCCTTCCACCATGTCCAGTAAACTGGACTGAGAGTCTGTGCCTCTTGGGACTTCATGTGCTGCCCTGCACCAACTCTGACTTCCTGGGAGAGGAAGCCCTCCTCTCGGCAGCAGGAAGAAGGGCATGCAATGGTGCCAGCCAGCTCCCAGCACCCACTTTCTGACTTATTTTCACGCTTTACTCTAGACCTTCACTACGGTTCCTTCCCCAGAAGCTGGAAAGAGCCACAACAGACACAACTGGGCAAGAACCACATACTGAGGCATTTACACGGAAAGTTCCCCAATGCGTCCTCCGTTGTCACACCCACACAGACTTCTCAGCACCCACAGCAGCTACGTCAGCTGAAGGGCAAGTCTGCAGTGATTGGCATGTCCCCTCCAGCCTGCCACCAAGACAAGCCCCCATCCCTTTTCATCCTTGATGTTGATACGATGTTCTGCCCACCAGTTATCAATAAATACTCTTGACTGGCCACCAGGTGAATGAGTGAACAAACTGTTGGAGATTTGAGTGGATTCTTTTTCCTAAGATTTTAGTCATCATGCATGTTCAGACTGGGATGAAGTGTCCATCACCTGCTCACACTCGGTTCATATGCCATGTCACTGTCCCCATGTATCTGGGCCTTCCCCCTTGTTCTTCTGCAGGGAGGGTGCATCTTCCTCATTTACCCTGCTACTGAGCAGGTGTCAGCTGAATGCCCATCTTTTCAGGAAAGCCACTGGATCACATGTCTATGTACCCTTTGACCTCCATGGCATTGCCAAAAGCAGGGCTATGCCTGCCCTCCTAGGGAATGCCAAGGTACACCAGGCCGATGCTTTGTTCAATGTAGGAGAAGCACTGCAAAGCCAAGCACAGAGCTGGGCTCTACTCTCCCACCATCGACAACAAAAGCACAGAAGTGAAAGGCAGCCAGCCAAAGGTGGGGCAGCCTCGGGATGCTCTGCATTGAGCCATCATATTATGCCATGTGACATATAACAGAGCTGCAAATTGTACAGCTCTCATGGTTCCCAGCAGTGCGTGGCTGAGCGACTCAGGCTGCTGTCTTCCTAACAGCCTCATCAGCATCCCATGGTTCCAGCTGCCCTGAGAAGTTTCTTACAGGTGGGAGAAACGCGGCTGCTTAAACAGGATTCCTCCAGTACAGGGGCAGTTCGCCTATTGGCTCCCTCACCCAAAGTCCCTCATGGAGGGCTTGCTGCTCCCACAACCCGGTCCTGGATGGGGTCAGGAACCCACTCACAGAAACCGGAGAAGCACAGTTAGCGACAGCCAATGTCCTCTGCCCTTTTGTGCCTGCCTCTGGACACCATCTTCTCAGCAACACCCCCTCTCCCTCCCAGTGCACTCGCGCCTCCCCTTGGCCCGGACTCTGCGGCTGCAAAGGCTGCTCCCTCACAAAGGCACTCACTCGCCTCCCAAAGCTGGTGACACTTCACCAAACAGGCTAAGGGGCGACCCTCCCTGACTCCCAGCGGGGACAGTTATTTACCCCTCCTCCTGTACCTCAGCTGGCTGTTCTTCATGCCCATCTTCACTGCTAATAATACACTGTTCCCCTTAAAAAGTCCACATGAGAAGACTGAATTTTACTTGGTCTGTAGCTTTTCTTCCTGTGTTCTAAATATCCCTTCTGAGGGAATTAAAGATTATAATGTGCACATAACATATACGTGCATACCTACATGTTTGTATATATATGCATATTTCACTAAAATCACCACTCATGGGCTAAATTCCAATCTTCCATCCCCCCACCACCTTCCCCTGCAAATCATCAGGCTGTAATAAAGCATGCATAATTACTTCTTCCACGGTATCTTCTATGGTGGGCTCGGAGTCCAGGTTAAGATCCTCCTCGGTGGTCTGGCAACAAAGATAAACGTTACCTAGAGTTAGCACAAGAATACTCTTGAAAACAGCATCATGCAGGTGGTTGATACAAAGAGTGACTATGTATTCAATATTAGCACCGGAGAACATGGGAACTGCACCATGGTGCCTCTGCACCTGGATTTACTTGTAGCTACGAAACCTCATGCCAGAGTCAGATCCTTTACCTAATGGGGCAAAGAAGGCCATGAGTGTTTATATCCACAATTACAAATTACTAATCACCAAGTGAGTGCAGCTTGTACCACCACGGAAAGGGGAAACAGGTGATGGATGTAACTTCCTGATGAGCGAGAGAGGTGGTGTTTATATGGGGCCAAAGGCTGATGTTGTGAAGACAGAAGTAGAGCAGGTGTTGGTAACCACTCCTGTCTGAATGGAACAGAATCACAGGCTTGGGCTAAAGCTCAGAGAATGAATTAAGTCAAGTCCTGGCCCATAGAGCAGATAGAGCAGAAAGCCCGTGTTTCTGCAGGGTAAGGCTTGAACAGGAGGGCTGGGACTGAGCCTTGGCTTACTCCTGCTAACCTGGGCCTCAGTTTCGCCACACCTAAATGAGGAACACAACAGTAGCTGCCACCTAACGATGTGGAGAGGTCAGAGAAATGAGGCCTACTCAGCATGGGCTGTCAGCAGGTGACCCTCAGAGGCAGCCATCATCACTATTTCGAGTTCCACCTTCTCACCTACTAGCCAGAAGAAAGCCTTCATTACATGCGCCAGGCTCCAAGACTTCAGGGAGTCATGTTTGATCTGCACTGTTTAAAAAGGGGGCTTTCCTTTCTCTCATCCATGCTGACGTTCCAGAAAGAAAACTCATGCTTACTCCTGCGAAAGAACCCACATTAAATGGAGTCAGCTGGATCTGCGGGCTGGCTCCCGCACTGCCTTGCCCATCGCTGCCGTCTTCTTCTCACCACCCCCAACAGTACGCCCTTGGCTGCTGTGAATGTGCTGATAGCAATGACTGAACAGTCCTGCTGCAAGACGGGCATGCAACTTGCTAAAACATGATCCACACAATACTGCACGCTTCTATTTCAGGCCATGGCATTCAGGGATTGCACAGAGGACCCAGCTTTTAATTAGCACACGTTTCCTTGTCAACAGAGCTCATTAACAGATAAAACAGACCATCCGAAATATTGCAAAACAATTCATAAAGCCACACATACTTTCCCTAGACAGCCAAATGAATTTCCCTTGGTGCATGTGCGGAAGGATATGCAGGATTCTCTAGTCCAGTTTCCTCAGACTACAGAGGAGAAAGCAAGTCAGAGAGAAACTCACAAAAAACGGAATAAAAGGGGCATCCAAGAGTGTGGACTGCTTAGCCGCTGGAAAACCGGGCAGTCACGTGCAATCTGTGTAAAAGCAAATAACTCGAGCACTAACATTGCACAGCAGATCTTGTCACAAGGCAGCATGCAATGCTTTTCAGGCAAGAATTTTATGTCATTCAACGTGCTGCAAGTTCAAACCCAAATGTACTCCAGTTTCTTGATATGTGAGTTATTTTAACCTCATACAACATAAAACATGGGCAAAACAGGAAAGAAATCAGCCCCTGAGTTCCAAAACAGATTGTTTTCACATCTTTGTGGACTCAGAAGTTTCCTCAGAACTTGCAGTATCTCAGGATCAATATTTCAGGTTTAATATTTCTGTAGAAAGAGCTCTGATTTTCTAGGTTCCAAGTAAATAGGGATCACGTGCTCTCACTCTTAATATGCATGCTCCATAGGGTATACTTGTCTAAAACATTTGCCCCAGAAGGCTGGAGAAAAATCTCTTCTGCTTTAGGACCATCCAGTTTATCCAGTTTTCACGATTTGTGGTTGCAAATACATCAACCTCAAAAACTTCACATTTGCTCCCTAAATGACAGGCTAGGTAGTACAGCCTGTCAGGTCTGCTTCAAATTCTCCCAGCCTGCAAGTGCTTTCTACAATGGTGACATTTTTTTTAAACAATGTGAATATATCCATTACTGGCCCATTTCCAATCAATACTAGAAACATTTTAAACAGGAGCTGCTCTAATATTAGAGCTGTGGTCAGTGGCAGTAACGTAGCATCCAGAGCCCCTAGAGAGATTTTGCAAAGCCTCCTTGGCTTCCCTACCGGAATCCTTCTCTCAAAGCCCACAGCCAGTTCCTCCGCAGCAGAGGAGCTCCCTTCCTGGGTCCAGCTGTGCAGGAGCTGACAGCCGGACCTCTAGCACAACAAACGCAGTGAAGATAACCAAGAGGACTTCAGAAGATACCAAGAAACAGAGAAGAATTTGTGTTGTTATTCATTCAATTCACTGATGCAATTTTTTAAAACCTCAAATCTCTTTCAAAAGGAAAACAAAACCCAACAATGAGAATTGGCAGCCCTGGTAAGTGACAAGATCTTTCTATGGGACCGTCTCAACACCAAGAATGGCATCATGTACAAACAGAAATTCAAGGACAGTAAGAGCTGTGTGGTCATCATTCTCCCAACTTGGAGCTTCTCCTCAGCAGCAATGCCTTATGCTTTTCCATCTGAGAAATAGGCTTAATATCTATGCAACGCTGGACAGTCTCTGTTGAACACCAGCACATATTCCAATCATTAAGTTTGGCTTCCCAAGAAAAATATTAAATATACAAGATTAAGTCAGTTCTCTTCTAAAACAGAATCTGTTATTCAATTTAAAATTATGTTACATGAATGTCTCAAAATACAGCATGTACATATAAAAACAGTGTTTAAAATAGTAAGAATTGAATTTATAAATATGCTGGAATAGGAGACGAAGCAAAAAATGAAACTTGGACTTTGCAAAGATTCAATAAGCTATTAAAATTTGCCATTTATAAATGCAATTTGAGCTGCTAAACACAGTACAGATAGTAGCTGTTAATAACTTTGGGGAACTTTTCTCTTCTAGGAAAAATGCACGTTGGTTATCTGGAACCCACACTAAGCAAATCCAATTCCATGGAACAGAGCTCCCGCTCCCAGGGAAGCCTATGGTTTATCAACAGTGTGCCCAGCACTCCAGCCCGCGGGGATTAGCCCCCAGGCACTTTCATTTCATTATTTTTTCTCTTTATCCTCCTTAGTTGAGCACAGATCCTAGGGAGATCAAATTACTTAATGCCTCTGTTAAAAAGGAACGCATGGCTTCTCCAGTCTCCTGGCTCCATCCATGACTCTAGCAAATAGAGTTCTTATAATTCAAAGACATTTGTTGAAGGGAAATCAAACTGATGTAGATTAGTTTAGGTACATATGAATACTTTATATATACACACTTTACGAAGCATCCTAAAGTTTGGTTTCAAGAGCAACAGTTTTTTCCTTCAACTCATTCGTTTCCATTCCTGTATTTGTCCTCACACAATGCTGTGTGCACAGTGTTTGTATATACGTATGCACACACACGTAACACAACATGTACACAGACACACATGAAATACCCAAGTCTGCCACAGTCACCCAATAAATGCAAACAGGTTATTGAATCAACATTGTTTGCTCAGAGGTGGGATTTTTCCGGATACATCCTTTCTTTCTTGGACTCACCTCTGTTTCCATGGGTTCCACCTCTATCTTCTTCCATAGCTCCAGCAGCTGTGCAATCGGCATTTTTAAAAACTTTCCTTTTCGTCTGATCAAGTATTGATAGTAAACCAGCAAATAGCCAGAAGCAGCAGCAAGCAGTGCAGAGCCGGCGCGAAGTCAGGGCGGCAGGAGGCGGCGGCGGGGTCCGCAGGAGGCCCGGGTCTGAGCCGCTGCCGGCGCGGCCTTTGCCTGCCGCCGGGGCTCCGCCGAGAGCCGGGACTGTCCGCGGGCTGCGGGCGGGGAGGCGCGGCTGCGGCGGGCAGAGATCCGCCGCTCGCCGCGGGGACGGATCCCCGCCCGGCCACGCCCCCGGCCACGCCCCCGCCTCGCGGTTCTGACCGGCGGGCGCGAGCCGCGCTGCGGTGGCGCTGCCATGGAAACGGCGCGGCACCCGCGGCAGCGGGCCGAGGAGGGGTGCGCGCACTCACACCAGCCGGCCGGGGCGCGCGGGGCAGGCCGGGAGTCCGGCGCGGCGCAGCTCCCCCGCCGCCCCTCCGCTCCGGCAGCGCCCGGGCCGCAGGACCCGCCAGGGAGGCACGGGGAGCGGCGGGGCTGCTCCGCCACCCGCAGCCCCTGGCCGGGCGTCTGCCCGCATCCTGAGTCCGATCTCGGGCCTCGGCGCGTCGGGGCCGCCGCTCCCGGGACAGAGAGGAGAGGAGCGGGCCGTTCACCCTCCCCAGTTACAGGCTCTGTTTAAGCGGGGCAGGGGCTGGGAATCCGAACCCCCGCGCCCCGGGAGAACTCCGCACGCTTCGCCCACACTCTCTCATTTAATTTTCCGTCTAATGGGGATTTTGCGATCCCATTTCACAGATGAGGGAACCCTGCGTCGCGGAGAGCATGCACCCGCCCGAGGACCACGCCACGCGGCGGAGCCGCACCTGTGCCCGTGGGGCCGACTCAGCCGCGGGCGGAGCTTAGCGTCCTGCAAGGGGCGTCACTCCGAGGACGGCTTTCCGGGGAACATGTCCATCAATCCTTTCCTGTTTCCCAGTCTTCTTTCTTACTCTGTTTCTGTCTTAGAACAAAAGACGTGCATGTGAAAATACATTCATCGCCCCAGACTTCTGGGTGCTATTCTGAATTTTCCCTCTTTGGGGGAAAGAGTGCTCAAGTCTGACACAATTGAATGTTGCTTCTGGAGTACACCTGTGCATTTCTGTAGCAAATTCCTTTCCCTTTAAGGAAAAAACATCTAAGACTATGGCTTCTGCTTCCAAAAATTATCAATCCCTTTGTCTTTATAATTTTTATAAAACCACTAGGAAATCCAGTTCACTAGCAAAAAACCAAAACCAAAAAACAACCCGCCCAGATCCCAGACGCTTCACATTTCAGAGAACAAATAGTTAACAGAAGCGGTTCCCTTCCTGGTGTTGATTTATGAGTCACTTCATCTTCCTACAAAAGGAGGTTAAAAGGATCTTGAAAATTAATTCCACTCAAAATAAAAATAATACCGGCATTGTTCACTGCCAAGGTGAACATTCACTGTGATGTGTTTGTTCACTGCAATGAGGTAATTTGGGGCAGAATGTAAAAGACCGGATCAACAGCAGATGAAATGCTTTTTATGTAATCAAGACAGGGAATAGTTACTTTAGAAGATGGTGCTGAAAAGATGTCAAGATCTTTCAATCTGAAGCGCTGGGCACATGGAGCCTCCCGAAGGCCATGGGGCTGGTCGTGAGTCGGGAGCCCTACTCGGGTTCTCAAACTTCCCCTTTCTGGAATTTTTCACAAGTGCTGTAGATGGGCAGACAAGGGGGAATACCGGGCCTTTCATCTGCGGAAGGAATATGGAGGAAAAGAAAGAGGGGTGGCCCTAGGGACTGGCCTCACCCTGCTGAGGAGCCCCCGCTCCCCAGAGTCAGCTGTCCTGGCCCACAGAAGACCTGTCAGTAAAGGCACATCTAAGGAATCGCTGAGAATATGGTTCACAATTGAGCATGATGTCTCTTGTTAAACTATGCAAATATGACTCCAGCAAAGGGCCTGAGCATCACTCAGCGATTCGCAGGTGAAGCTGTGGACCCTGGAGTGCGACACCTCCTACCAGCCAGCCAGCCAGCCTGTCCCCAAGGCAGGGGCTCTGCCTCATTCTCTCTGCATCGTTGCCTCCTAGAAAACCAAAGGTTATTTATTGAAAAGCGAACCACCACATCAGTGCCCATTTCCACAGCACCGTCTGAACGGCCCGGGGCCCCCGGGGGCTGACTGCTGAGGCGGTGGCAGGGGCTGGAGAGCACAGAAGGACGGGACACCAGAGTGCCTGGAAGCAGAAAAGTGGGGTAAAATAAGACAACCCTCAGAAACTGTATCGGTCCAGGAAAAGAGCCCCATGTGCAAAGCTTTCCCTAGGAAACAGGAACATTTAGAGGAGGACGACTTTCCTGAAAGGGGATAATGATTGTATCTAAGCACCTCAAAGGATAAAGCTTCAAATAAAAGGCTGAAGAAACCACGTGCAGAGAAGAGTGCTCAACTAAGTTCCAAGAAAATGTGAACAACCTTTTCAGCAGGAACACCTGGAAAGCTCATTTCTAAGAATCCACATGCAAGCATTAGCTCCCTGAAGCAGTGGCTGGGGAAGCTGCAGGCAGAGCTGGGCCTCTCCGGACGCCACCCCTGCAGGCTGAGCACAAGGGAGCTTTTCAAGAGGCCCTCATCCTGTCATGGTAAAATGAGAGCTGGGAGTTGGCCCCAAACTCACTAAGCCTGGCCCCCAGGACAGTGGCCCCTCCTGAGCAGGTGGGCATAGCACTCCCCATGCCCTTTCTGGGAGGAGCCGTAGGAAAGCGGTCCGAGAGAAGCAGGAGGCCTGGTGTTGGCCGCTATGCCACCGAGACCTGGCTTCTTGGCGTTTCCCGACTTGTGTCATGGAGAGGACAGCTACTGTGACCCTGCAGCCTGGACGGCCACATGGAGATGTGTGTCTATGAGTCCCTGATCTGAGAAGAGGCCCAGCTACCATTGAGTTACCTGGTACTCCCACTGGCAAGACCAGCCGGCCGGCCATGCCACTGTCTTGGACCTTTTCAGTGACCCAGACGGTCTATCCTGGGCTATTCCATCTGCATGTAGATCTGTGCAAAGGATGTGGAGAAGCAAAGAGACTGATTCCAGGGAGTGGTCACCGGCCGTGGTATTTCCACTCTCCGGAGTGTCACAAATTCTCCAAAAACCTCAAAACCTAATTCATTTTAATTTATAGAAGGGCATGTTATGCATGATTATGGTGAGTTGTGTGTCCCCAAACTGCCCCCCAAGTCACATGTTGATGTCCTCCCCCCACCAGCAGGATGCAGCCTGATTCGGACACGGGCCTTTGCAGTTGTGATTGGGTGAGATGATATCATACCAGAGTAGGGTGGGCCCTGAGCCCATAACACCATGTCCTCATGAAGGGGACACAGGGAGGGTGCTGCATGCAGACAAGCTCTGCTGCCACCTGCACAGGGACCCCCGGGAGCAGGCAGACCCCTGACCTCAGACCTCCCACTGGCAGGACTATGCAGGCAGCTTTCTGTTGCCCAAGCCCCCATCCCTGTCTGGAGTTCTCTCTCATGGTAGCCCAAGCAAACACCCACTGGGAGATGAGAAAAGAAAATAACAAGAAATCCAGAAGCACCATAATGCTCCAGGTCTGCACTACAAACCAGTGCATATGGACCCCCATTTACCTCCTCCTTCCTCAGGCTGGCCAGGGCACAGGTGACATCATTTTAGGTAGCATTTTAGGTGTTTGCCCAAGCAAACACCCCCTGGGAGATGAGAAAAGAAAATAACAAGAAATCCAGAAGCACCATAATGCTCCAGGTCTGCACTACAAACCAGTGCATATGGACCCCCATTTACCTCCTCCTTCCTCAGGCTGGCCAGGGCACAGGTGACATCATTTTAGGTAGCAGCCTTTAATGAAGAAGCTAACAGGCTTCCGTGCTGACATTCTGCAGTTTGGTGCAGAAAGACATGAAAGGTCGATGGAATCCAAACCAGCCGCTTTTATAGGATTGACCCAACACCCATTTCCAAATAACAGAGTCGTGACATGCAAACCATAACAGCAGTTTTTTTCTAAAAGAAATTATTCACAAGGAAGAAAAAGAGGCTGAGATCAGAGTAAACAGCGTCTCTATGCTATGAGAAGTAAATTATAACCTAGGAGAGAGCTTCAAAGAAGGAGCTCTTGTCTGTAGTCTTTTCAACAAATATTTCTCATCCTTGGTGAGAAAATCACCAGGCCCAGACCCACAGGGCCCTCAGCCACCTCGAGCAAGACTCCAGGGCTTCCTGTGTGTTCTGCGCTGTCTCCTTTCTGGGGCAGAAACATGGCCTGGGCAAATACTTATTGGCTCCAGTTTCAAGAACACACACACACACACACACACACACGGAAGTAAAAATGATGGAGTGCCTACATCTACCTTTTCCATTCTATTATCTCGTCTGCCCACACACAGTCTTCCCAGAAGTCAGCACAACCTTGTCAAAAGAGACCACATGTTGTTCAACAGCCTTCCTGGTCGGGAGTCCAGCTGACTTTCTGGTCCTGCAGAGACGGTAAGACCAAAGCTGTACTCTTCTAAGTCGACATTGTCTGCAGTAACTGTCAATTAAGTAATTTTCAGGGATTTATCTGATTTAGCCTCAAGCCAAACATATTTGTTCCAAAATTTATTTCAGCCTTCATCAGGTCGGTCATACAACACTTCAACCAACACGACATGAACAAAAATCATTTGGAAGCTGCAGCATTTACCATTTCCTCTAAGCCACACCAGACGTTAGCATCATACAGGTGTTTCTCCTGGAATTCACAAGACTAACCATGCCTCCAAGAAAGATTTTTGAAGGAAAATAAACACATATCTGAATTTATTTTTAAAAAGCGCTCCCTGTTGGACCAATTCAAGTTCCTTTTGAAAACAAAAATATGAATATTGATATCTATAAGCTGAATATGTAAAATGCCTTTAAAAAAAAAGAAACGTAGGCACAGCAGCCAGCCTTGAAGAGAAGCCAGGGTGCCAGCAGCCGGCCCAGGCCAGTGGTGCGGAGAACGTTCACTGAGCTGTGCTTCAGTATCCTTCCCTCTTTGGCTGACAGCACCCAGTTTATTGTTATTATTACTAATTTAAGTTTTAATAACGGTTGACTCTCTTTACAAGGGAAGAAATGACTATCGGTTATCAGGTTAAGAATGGAATAAGGCAAGAAATGAAACTATAAAAATGACAAGGACTGTAAAGAGTAAAACTTAGAAGACTGCTCTGTGCTAGACTCTCTAACAGAGGCTTCCACACTAACATTCTGCAGTTTGGTGCAGAAAGACACAACAGGTCACTGGAGTCCAAACCAGCCGCTTCTGCAGGATTGACCCAAAGCCCAGTTCCTTTGGAAGGAACTGAAACCAGTCATAATTTGTACTGACATTAGAAAATTAGGCCTATGCATGCATGGTTCTTGATGAATTCTTAAAACCACGCAAGCTACTTTCTTAGAATATAAACAACCACTAAAATCACACTTTTTATAGGAATCTTTCAAATAACCCATGGAGTCAAATATTCCACTCCTAGTGGAAGTATGTGAAGTACATTATAATATTCACAATTATAAACTAAAGACTATAGTGGTACGGAATTCTCTTTTATAAATGGAAAGGAGAAGTTTGAAATGTGGTGTACAACATGAATCCACAAATGAATTTGGCTCCTTGAGAGAAGAAATTGAGAACAGGAGAATTTCCAGTAGGAAATAGAAACTTCCAAGTATACAAAGAAATTCAAAGTCCAGGCACCAAAGCCCCACCTCTGGTTCTTCTCATGCATGGACTAGTTTTTTCATGCTCTTGATAATAATTTATACATCTGATTTTTTAAAAAAGATTAATGCTTCTTATCTTGTTAGGAAAATGTCAGAACAGGATGGACCAGCTAACCTTGACATACAGTCTTGCCAGAAGAAACAGTTTTTCATGAAGTCTTTAGCTTTCAAGAATGACTAGAACAGTAAAAAATAAGCATGGCCATTTCTGTATTAATGTTTGAGATATGAAAATAATTATACAAAGCAAAATTATGGGAAGATACTCTTTAGGATAATAAGCTAATTAAAGAAAAGACTGCCACCGTCAACAAACCAAATCCTTTATTGGCATTTGCCCTGACTCATCTGAAAGAATGCAGTGACGTCTCATCTGTGTCAAAGGTGGGTGGGAGGCATAGGCACAGAACATATGAGAGAAACCGCATGTCTGAGCAGCAGGCAGAACCAGAGAGGTGTCCCATTTGGGCTGCGATGTCAGAAGTCCATAAGACAAATGCCCTGGCTAAAAGAGAGGCTTGGCCAAAGGTCACACTCATGAACCAAAGGGTGGTCCTCTCCTGGCCGAGAACGGAGGTGCCCTGTGTGCAGGCACCACACAGCCAGTTGCTGTCACGCCCTTGTGAACGGTGTTTATGTTTATTCACATAAAGGAAAGCATCAGTAGATCTTAGAAGACAAGCTGTTCTGCATTCACAGCACACACAACTCAGTGCTGAATATGTTTAGCGCTTACTAAATGATAATTGATTAGTTGCTAAGCAATTTTTCTCATGTATCAACAGAATTGTGTGCATGCATGTACATGTTCCCCACTGATTTCCTGGAAACAGTAAAGTCACAGAATTGCCAGCACCGTCTATCCCTTTTGACTTGGTTCTTCGGTCACCCAAGAAGAGAGCTTGCTGGCAGTGACTCCTCTGTGGTTTGCTCCGTCAGGACAGGACCCTCGGTCGGCCCTGATGTCTCCCTCTCCAAGCAAAGCGCTTGGTTCCCAGTTAGTCTTTGGGCGAGTCTTGCTAAATAAAGGGATATTTGAGGCTCTGCAGGGCCGGGAGTGGAAGAGGGAGGACATTCCACCAATGGCCAGGACCCAGCAGAACCATCTCCCAGGATGAGGGCACTGACTGTTGACTTCGCCAAAGCCATATAAGGGTAGAAGAGTGGTATTTTTTCCTTGTTTTACATGTAAATTCTGTAAGATGAATATTGACTGTATTAATAAGAACACTGGTAAAGGAATAATCATAGCAGGACTTATTTTAAAGCAAATGTCCCTTTTGTATTACTAGGTTAGTTCTTGAGAGTAATTTATCCTAACGTGAATTCTCAGACTAATGTAGGGGGGGAGGGTGGCCTCTCAGCCTGACAGGAGTATGTCAGGGTTCACCGTACCAGGAGCCCCTCGGTGTGCCTGCCTTCACTCCTACCCACCCCATGCTCCCAGCCAGGGCTTCTGTGCCTCCTATCTGTGTGTGAGGATCTGTGGAGGAGCAGATGCCCAGAGGAGCAGCTGGACCTGGAAGGAGCAGGTGGGCAGGCAGTGGGTGACCAGAGCGGACCCGTGCTATATGGTCATGGCCTAACTGGGAGGATCTCTAGCTCCTAGGGGCCTGAAGTGATTGAGGTTGGTCTCAGAATTCATCACATTAAAGAAAGACATGTGACAGTTTCTGCACAACTGTGTTTATGGGCTGAGTTTTCTGTCCTTCAGGAAGGAACCCGAGCTGGGTGTTTCTCACGTGGGACAGGTCAGCCTCACCTTGGATGTGATCTCACAGCGGTCAGACACTGTGGGCTGATGGAGTGACACGATGAAGTGGCGCTGGGCAAGCTTGAACACCCTTGAAAATGAAAGGGAATTGCTTTGTGCTGTTTTCCCAGCTATTATATTTGATCCTCAGCATGTAGTATCTACGATGTGGTTAGAATTGAGGTGGTCATTCAAATCAGTGTCCCCCCACCACGGGCCTGCTCCTGTAAGCTGGACCCCCCTGGAGCCATGAATGATGGAGCAAGCACATTCCCAATTTCTGCAGATGACTGCATGTCATTACATGTCTTCAAAGACCTAGATTTCTTTCCTATAGAAATACTGAAGCCTTGGGTACTTCAAACAAGCCAAAGAGCTTTCTGGTTTATTTCATCCAGCTTTTTTGTTATCTGGCTTGATTTTCTTTAAAAGCAGCCCTTTGTCTTGTGTTTTGAATATGTTTTTCTTACACACAGCTGATTACTGCAGCCTTTTGGATAGCACTTCCATCAGCTGAGAAGGCTTGGCTATACTTTTTTCTTTTTCAGTAAAAATAGATGTTTTCTGATTGAAGCTTAGGAAATTTTCTTTGCACTGTACATGTGGGTCCCTCACCAGTATAAATCTTTGCTCTCTCTTAAGAAATATTTTCTAAGTGAACTTTTGAAGAGCCAGGAGAGGGGGACGATCATTTTGCTTGCCCTCTAGATCATGTGTTATTGATTATCTGGCTGACCAGACTTGGGGGTGGGGTTAATGTGTATATAGGACATGATGCCTGCAGGTCAGACCTGCCTTCCTTTGGGAAGTGCAGTAGAGGGCACTGTGTGAGGCCAGGTGATGAACGGGCACACAGGGCATAGTGCCCTGACCTCTTCATACGTGCCTTCACCTTCCCGGACTGAAGCAGGCATCAGCCCCTGGGGGTCAGGCGTGACCTGGTAGGGACCACTGTCATAGGCAACTGGTACCCAGAGGAGCACACGCACCTGAAACCAAGACTCTTTCCCCCTGCCTCTGCCCATTGCAATCCAGAGTAAAGGCAGGTAGGCACTGGGGAGGGCACCTGCTTTCCCACCGTTCCTAGGGCAGGACATGTCCATCCACGCCTCACCCAGGGGACCCTCAAGAAACTGGGGAGAGCTGCTCCTGTTCCCCCACCCAGTGTTGTCCTCTATTTAATTTCCTCAGCAATGGATAAAGATAGGCAGGCAAATCTGCTGCTAGTATGAGCCGACATGGTCCTTTTTCACCATTACTGATAAATGGAAACTACTAGCATGATGTCCGCAGGCCCTCCATCATTTTAAAATTTGTTTACCTTGTTTATGTGCACAGCTGCCTTTGCATACGGCCTAGGTACACAAACCTGACCAAACAGACAAGCTTCCCCATCCAGTTCCCATGTTTGGTTAGAAACAAACACAAAGTCCTGTGTACTCAGTCACATGCTGATCAGAAGGTGGGCAGGGAATGCCAGGCTGGGCAAGGTTCTGGAAAGGGCTGTCAGGGAGGCCTGCAGGGAGGAAAACACACGCGTAAGGACTTGGAGGCTGTGAGCTTGGCCCCCAGCTGTTTGGGCAGAGGCGGCCCACGAAGAGCCCAGGGCAGAGCTGCTGGTGTGGCGCTGGGTACCACCAGCAAGGTGGGGAAACAGCAAGGAGGCGGGCTGGCGGGTGGCGCGGGCCACAGTGAGAGAAGTAGGCTGCCCCAGAGAAGGGCTCACAGCAAATACACCTGCCTGGGGTCACCTTCCAGGTGACTTTCCCAACATCATTACATCCTCAAAATCATTTTAAATTTCTGGGTGACATTCTGTTTTGCTGACACACTCTAATTTGTGAACTCATTCCCCATAGATGAACATTTTTGCTTCAGGGAACATCTCTGCCTTGAGCTTTTGCACTCTGCTTAGGGAAATCCCCACATGGGGCCTTGCTAGGAAATAGATATGAGCATTTTTATGCCCCTCGTTATATACTACCATAAAATATTTTAATGCACGTTTTGTCTTAACAAATAGGTAAAAGGGGCTTTGCATATGTGGGTGGTTTTAAAAGTGGACTGAAAGGTCTTCAAGACTCATACTTTTTGGCCTATTTGCTTGAAAGCAGATATGGGTGCATTAAGGGATTGACTTTATGACCTAAGTAAATAAATATGCTTTTTTCCTAGCCAGGAAAACTGATAAATGTAAACATGCATATTCTATAAAAATTAATTTTAATTTTACTGTGACTAAGTCAAAATCCAACTCTGATGTATCACTTAAGAAAATAGAATTTAAGTGAAAACAAAGAACAAAAAGTAAAAATAAGAAAAATATCTGGTATGTCAAACATAACATATATTCTAGAGGCACATTAACTAAACTAGAGTGGTACTGGAACAAAAAAATACATATACGTCAGTGGAAGAGAACAGTTTAACTCACAACTGCAGAAAATACATATGGATTTAAAATATGATAGAAAAAATACTGAACAGCAATTACAAAGGGAAGAATTACTTCCTGACTACTGTGGAGAAAATAACCAATGGAAAAATAAAATAATTTAAAGTCTCACTTCCCAAATAGGTCCTATTAGTTAAGGATGATTAAAATCTTCAATGTAAAATATGAAAACATACAACAAAAAGAAAACATAGGTGAATATTTTTCTTAGTTGGGGAATAACATTTTAAGCATTAAAAAATTGAATAAATCACAAAGGAATAGACTAGTAGGTTTGTCGACATAGAATTTAAAGACTGTACTTAGTATCCTAACATGGGCAGTCAAGGTTTGCAACAGTGCCTTTTCCATAACACATGTTATTACAAGCTTTTAAGTAGAAGAACAAATGCAAATCTTCATTAACATGAACATACTTATGAAATCCCTTTCCTTTTTGCTTAGAAACAAAAATTGCCTTTCTTCCTACTTGGGGGAGGAAGTCCTTTTAAACCTGAAATTAAAACATGTTTTTCATTATGTATCTGTAACACTTTTGATGTTTTCTACTACACTTTAATGAACCATCTGTCCAAAAATTATTTTCAAAATTTGAGAAATTAGTAATCGGGTAAATTATAGACTTGTTTATGCTTATATTCCGGCTGGTGACTTCACAATTACCATCCAAGCTCAATGTTCTGAGAAATGAGGAGGCAACTGTAGGTTTGGAAGTGAGATCTCAGACAGGCAGCTCAAGATGATCAGGTCGGATGTCCAAGTGTGTCCTGAAATCCACAACACTGAGTAAGAAAATAGGCACATACATTACTGTGCACCCTTGAAGCAAATTTTCAAGTGGATTAAAAACAAAACAAACAAGAAAAGAAGCTGGATTCATTTGGGCCAGATCAGGACAAAAGCAGAGTGGTACGGGATGTTCACTGAATAAAATAAGGAATCAGGAAGCTAGGGAGACCACTGACCACCATTTGAACAGATGACACAGCAGGTGAGTATGTATAACGAGAAGGTATTAAATCGTTTATGGAAAGAACATGGGTTTGGGTAAAAAGACCATAAGGTCCGTGCCTGGGCCCCACTGTTAATTATTTCATGACCTGGGTTGATGGCTTCCCTTCTCCGAGCTTCAGTCTCTTCCACAGAAGCGAGAATAGTGGCATGATCAGCAACAATGTTGACTGCCCAACTGAACTGCATGGTCCCAGGGTGAGAGGTGAGCGTCCCTCGATCCGGGACTGGCAGAAGGAGCATCTCCCACTTGTGCTGCAAGCATGATCAACTATACAAATATTAATTAATTTTCTCACTGTTGGCAAATAATTATTCATCCTTCAAGTCTTTCTTCAAAATTTCTCTTTCCTTGAGACATTCCTGTATTCTTCCAAGGCCACTGTGGACTGTTGTCCAGGTTTTGCACTGGACAACTTGGTGGTGGGACTGGAATATCAGTGGGGCCGCAGCATTGCCCTGTGCCTACGCAGCTGTATGCAGTGCCCCTGATCCCCCAGGCTGATTTGTATAATACTTCTCTTAATCCACACTGGACTTCATTAGGAACTTTATGACAATTACCTAAGTGCATTATTCTTACTTTCACATCCACTCCCTTAGGCTTTATGCCCACCTGTTCACTGTTCTCAGCTAGAATCAAATGATTTTTGCAAACAGATTTTTCAGTATCTCTAATACCTACTGAGTGCCTGGGAATTTGCTTAATGAATTACTAATGTGAATTAATATTATTGTATATAACTTGAAATTTGCTTCCATCACAGAATGATCAAACCTCCTTTCAGGTGAGACTATGTGTCCCGTGGTCCAAGGGCTAGTGTAGGTCAGGAAAGATATGTGCAGTTGGCCAGACGGTGGGAAGGAGGGAATCAAGTTCATTGGGAGAGTTTGCAGGCTGGGTGCAGCTTAGAAAGAACTGCAGCATGAAGCAGAGGGGTAAGAGGGCTCACGGTGATTGACAGCATCGATGGGGATAGTGTAAAGGATTAAGTAAATTGCATTTTCTTTAAAGAAAAGATAAAGTTTGCTTTCTTCTCTTAACAAACCAACCTCCTGAAAGTAACCATCAATGACATTGTACAAAATACAGAAAGAACTACCAGAAGACTCAGAGAGTAAAGCAGGAAGATTCTGGAAGCATGAAAACACTTGAAAGAAAGAAATACCACAAGGTGCGTGCGATAAGTTTTAGCCATAGTCACAGTATGGTGCAGCTAAAACTTCAGATAAAAAACACACAGAGATTTCTGTCTCCAGAATGGAGTGACAGGGGCTGGATTTACCTTCCTATCTAAACAAAAAGATATACAAAACTGATATATTTTTCAAAATATGTGAAGCAATGCCCATGAGTCATATCTTCCTGTTTCTCTGCATGGTTGATAATTTTGATAAGACACTGGGCATTTAAAATTTTTACTCAGGACAGAGATCCCATTGACCATTTGTTTAAGAGAAAGGAAGAGATAAGGTGAGCCCTAAAACTTCCCCACATTACTCTTAGAGAGTGGTTCCAGATGAAGGAACTGGAATCAGTCCAAACAGAGCACCAAGGAGACAGAATTTGGGGATTTAGGAAAATCAAGACAGCTAGAATTCTGGCTTTAAAACCAATGAAGATGGAGCTCCAGAAATATGAGGAAAAGCGCCCTTGAAAACGTGGCTGCTGTTGATCTGTGTACATATATGAGGACAGTACCAGAAGCAGAGAAAGAACCATTGTAAAGGAGTCGGTGGAACCATCCCTGGAGCTTGCACAGGGCTCTGAATAGGTTGTGGTTTCCCCAGCTTGAGTGGAAAGACCTCCTAATGTGTGGGCATCAGTTAAGTCCCCAAAAGGCCTTAGTAATAGGAATGAATTAGCCCTAGACTAAAGTCTGTCCTGAACCCATGTTAGAGAGTTTTGAAGAAAGCTTTGAAGGGATTAGGCTAATTATTAGTAACCAAACTGTATCCCAAACACTCAACAATATCTAAATAATATAACAAAATTCAGCAACTACAAAGAAGAAATGAGAAACCCGATCCTGGAGAAGCTGAGAATCCGACTGGACAGGATGTGGGGAAACCGGGGTGAGAGGGCACTGGAAGCACATGGAAAGCAGCAGGGCCTGAGGAGACCTGGGCGGAGCCACGTGCCACAGGCTGCAGACTAAGCTGCCCGTGGCATCGTGTCACGGGAGTCCTGCGGAATGTCCCGATGAAAGAGGCCAGCGGGTGGGGCTGCTCAGTGCAGGCCGCTCCAAGGCCTGTGGGAGCGCTTGGGTCCCCACTCTGGGCGGCCCGGGAGTGGCAGGGCCACTTTCCTGACGCAGGCTGCTGCACCGTGAGGATGCAAGAGAACGTCTTTCTGGCAGAAAATGCCCCAAACGTTTGGGAGCATTGGACGCCGTGGTGGCAACTTCTCTCAGAGGCTTCTGGGGGAAAAACATTCTTTGCACCATTCTTGCAACTTTCCTGTAAACTTAAAACTCTTCAGAAAGAGAAAGAGTTATGGCATCAGGTGTCCAAAGTATCTGAGTGACTGAGGGGCTGGATGGGGGGCAGGTCACTGGCCACCACACACTTTGGCTCTGTATTTTCTGCTTCCGCCCCTTCTAGTGTTGGTTGCAGCTGTGTAGTCAGCTCTCCAGAGAAGCCTGGAGGTTTACTGGACAGATACACAGCAGAGGGGATTTGCTATGGAAATTGGCTCACATGGTTGCGGAGGCTTCAAGACCCATGATCGCCGTCTGCCAGCTGGAAACCAGGAAAGCTGGTGACACATTCAGTCTGAGGCTGAAGGCCTGAGGACCCTGAGCTCCAATGTCAGACACGGGAGAAAATGGACATCCAGCTCACGAGAGGAATTCACCTTCCTCAACCTGGCCCCCCGGGGTGTAGACCTCTCACTTATCTCCACGAGGTGTCCCCACTGGCCTGAGAGCAGAAGCACCTGCCGGGGACCTGCTGCACTCAGAGGCACACCCTTGTGTGCCTTTCTGTTCCATTCAGGCCCCCAGGGGGTTGGATGATGCCCCCCACCCCCCACTGCAGCCGTCTCTTCCAGAAATAATGTTTACCAGCTCTCTGGGCATCCATTAGATCCACCAAGCTGATGTGTAAATGAGCCATCGCACTCTGTGCCTGTGTGTGCTCATTCTTCCTGGGTAGTGGAAAATCCCCCAGAAGCCCTGCATGGAGGCAGGATGTCATCTCTTCATTTGCCCCTAGAAAGCAGAGCTCCAGAAAGTCATCCTGGAGACACAGGGGCTTACTGTGCAGGTGCCTTACCTGAGGCAAACAGAGGTGCCACCCTCTCTCAAAGCACGTGTTATCAGTCAGGGTTCTCCAGAGAAACAGAACCCGTAGAGTGTGTGTGTGTGCATGTGTGCATGTGTGTGTGTGTGCGTGTGTGTGGAGAGAAAGGCTGACTGATTTTGTTTAAGGATTGGCACACATAACCGTGGATGCTAGCAAATCAAAACGTACAGTTCAAGCGAAGGGCTGCTGGAGAATTCCCTCTTGCTGGGAAGGTCAACCTTCTGTTCTAGTCAGGTCTCCGATGGATTGGATGAAGCCCAGCCCCTTAGGAAAGGAAATCAGCTTTACTCAAAATCCACGCATTCAGAAATTACTCACATCCAAGACACCTCACAAAAACATCCAGAATAAGGTTTGACCACATATATGGGCACCATAGGCCAGCCTGGCTGACCCATAAAAAAAAATCACAGTGAATCAAGATATTGTTGAATAGAAAGACCAAAAGGAAATGATTTTTCCATTCTTCTAGTCTACATTTTCATGTTATAGATTCATCATTTTAATATGAAAGCAGTAGGCTGCCTGAACTCACAGCTATGGTCTAATGTAAGGGCAATGACATATTCTAAACACCCATGTTACTGATCCCCTGTGTGTCATAAATACCATAGTAACCTAGAGAAGCATTAAAGGGGACACAAAGGCAGGACCGTCCTGAACTCAGCTTAAAAATTAGTTACCATCTGGAGATTACAAGCTGAAGGTGGACCACATTTATAAGAGGTTCAGAGGCTGTTACCCAGAGAGACTGTCAGCCAAAGTCCCTGATGAAGGGGCAGGAATCCCTTCAGATGGGGGACAAGCGGATGATGAACAGGGAACGCGGGTGCAGGTGCCTTTCCACAGTCTCTGTTGATCTGCACTGATAATCCCCCCTTTTCTGACCGCTAAGGGCAGGGAGAAGTGACAGCCGCCTGGCGACAGAGCTCGGGAGGAGGAACCTAGAACGCCTAACCTGATACCCATGCACCATTCCCACCTGAACAGGAACCGAACTGCGGCTACCTCCTGGTCGCGACCTTAGGACAGTGCCATCCACGGTTTTATTCTGCGAGCAGGGCCTGTGCCTGGGAAAGGCGCTTCTGGAACAGCACGCACGCTACCCCGCTCCCTGCCGTCTGTGATGCCAAGGACCGCGAGGACAGGTGGCTGCGGCCCACATGCCTTCTCAGCCCAGGTCACCTCGTGGGCTTAGGCTCCCCCGTGGCACATGCCGCTGCTCGGGGCTGACTCAGCTGCGAGACCCCTGGAAGGGCGCCCGAGGCCATCGGGGCACAGCCAGAATGCAGTCTGCCTCTTCGGCGCTTATCCCACAAAAGCGACAGTGAGCCTTCCTGGGCTTTCAGCTCCACGGAGGCCGCGGCCCGTCCTGCCCTCACTCCCCGGGGCCGGGTGATGGCTGGCCCTGTGCAGGCTGCATGTGAGGCACATGGAGCAGACGTTACAAGGCCTGAGTCAGCCCTGCTGCCCTGAGCTCAGGAAGAACATGGAGAAAAAGGCGTCCCTGCAAACCGGATTTGCTCTACTGGGAAGAAGAGTTACTGTAATGAATTGCATTCCCGGCCAGCGGCAAGCCCGAGAGCAGCCTGCCTTCTCCCCGCAGGACAGACAGCCAGGTTTCCTGGCATTCCCAGAGGGGATGCTTGGCACACGGTGGCCACTACCCTCCCTGTCCCCAATGAGGATTGGGCACTGTGGATGAAATGAAGGTTCCTGTGGCCAGGACTCTCACCTGGCCCTGGTCGGCTACCTCACTGCACACATGTGGGCAACACATTGTTATTGACTCTGTATAAAGAGCTCCGCCCAGTGCTCTGGGCGATAGGGTTGGCAGGGCTGCTAGGTTGCAGGAGAGCAGAGCAGAGCAGAAGCTGGAGTAGTGCCAGCACCAAGGACAGAGACTGGGACAGCTGTGCGGGCAGAGAGGCCCAGAGGCAGAGACCAGCTTGCTGCACGCAGACTGACTCGCTCTGAGCGAATGGGATTCTAGTGACTGACCTGCCACCTGGAAATAAAGTTGGGTGTAACCCTTTCACCCCAAGAACGTTCTACTGTCATTTCTTTGGTCACACTGAATCCATAGTGACCTTGCCCAGGGCTGAAGCCCATTGGCAAGAAAGGCACCACCCACAGGAGCCCCTGTCCTGCCCCAAACACCCACCTCAAACATGTACCTCTGGGGTTTTATGCCTGGGCAGAGAGCCTCCATGTCCCTCAGGCCATGCCTGTAGCACTGTTCGAGGAAGTGTGCAGGGATGTGAGGCCTGCTGTGCCTCGGGGACGTGGTCCGCAGGCCCACTGTGCCCACCGAGGTGCAGCAGGGCTGAGTTCTGCTGACCATCTGCTCTGCTCGCCCAGGATGGCCCTGCCTAGGCCAGGGTGCCTCCACAGCCAGGCGCCTCCCAACCCTTCTCTCATTTTCTGCACGAACTAAGGCCCAAAGGATAAACAGGTGTGCAAGGCCATGTTGCAAGCCTCAGCCTCAACGTGAAAGCAAGCCGGAGGATGCTGACACCGCCATTCATGCTGGCCTGGAACCCAAGGAGTCTCTGATTCAGTGCGGTGAGTGCTCACTCAGCACCAGGCTTGCACAGGCTCTGAGGGTCCTGGGGAGGCAGCACGCTGGGAGCAGAGGCTGCTGGGAGCAGAGGCCATTCCTTCCACAGACTTTACCCTCTCCCAAGACATATGGGTACCGGCTTCATGATGGGTTCAGCTGGTGTTTTTAAAGGTTCAAATACTTTATTTCATGCCAGTCACCATCACTCTGCCCCTAGGCAAGTTGTGTAACTTACTGATTCCTCTGTTCTTAGTTAAAAGAGCAAGGATTATACACCATGTGTGATTTTTGTGAGAAATAAGAACATATGTGTAAAATACCCAGTATCTGACTTGAGGCAGTTATTATGTCTCATAATTAAGAATAAAATGTAGAATAAGTTCCTTCCGCTAGAATCCTCCAGCTCTGGGTAGTGCCTGTGGAAGGGACCTCTGGGCCTTCCGAGTCCTATAAAAGAAAACATGGAAGGGAATGAGGAGTTCAGGGAGACTTGGTTTAGGAGGAAATTGCTGTGCTTCCAAAGGAAATGCCTTGGGACCTCCCTCCGGCGGGCAGAAGGCCTGGCACAGCTGCTGCCATTTTGCTCCACGTGGAAGCAAGGCTGAGGGAAAAGCGCCCCACGTGCAGGAGGACAGAGACCAGCCAATTGGGTGGGGATTGAGTTCCACCCTTGATCAAACTGCACCTGAAGGCAGAGACTTTAAATTAATCTAACCAACTAATTCCCTTCATTTTTTAAAGATAGCTTTCACTTTTGTCATTCATAACTGCAAGGGTCCTGCCTGATAAGTACATTTGTATATCAAGGTTCCATGCATGTGCATGTTTCTGTGTATGTTGGCAACATATTAGGTAAATGTGAAACAAATATCTATAAATGATCATGGCTCACTGACACACTCCCAAGGCAAGATTTTCCTGGTCCTAGTATACCCTCTTCTGTTGCTGTCTGCCTGATAACCACCCACACCCCACAGGCCTCACACCCCAAAACGCCCACTTCACAGATGAGACCTTGATTGTAGCAACACTAGATACTCATTAACTTAAACAGCAGGGCCCACCTGCAGGAGAATCCTGTGCCCCAGGGGGGACCACTCACATTTCTCTTGCTATGGTTGTTTCTATTCTGCTCTAGAACACTCAGAGAAAAGCCATTCAAGTGACATCTGAGTCTGTGATTAATGAGAAACCATGTATTGAATTTTGGGGACATGCTGATGATTGGCTGCATTTTTCACTTTCACCTACGAGGTGGCTTTCAACACACGTGGTCATCCTTGGGCCTTGCTGTCTGTCTTTGGTTCTGGTTAGACATTCACTAGGCACCTACTCCCGCCCAAGCTGCTGTGCAGGGCACATGGCAGCCGGAGCCCACACCTCGTGGTGGAGCCCGAATGGCCCCATTATCAAGAGAACAGAGTGGATGGTGAGTATACCCCTCAAGCAGAGCCCACGAGGGGCCACAGCTCGGCTGGTAAACATGGGCGCTTATGACGCCACAGGCTTTTTTCAGTGTCCAAAAATGGATAGGAAATGTTATTGCATAATTCTTATTTCCTGAAGAAAAGGGACCATGATGGATGAAGGTGCACAGGTATGAATTCATTAGCTGTTAGCTTCATGCATCTCCAGCTCTGTAAGAACCTGGGACCATCTGAGCCTGAAATGCTAATTCTGTCTAAAATAAATGGAAGACTCATTACAGTCACTCAAATAAGCAGAATTCCCATTACAAAAATTATATAAAATTGCAGCATTTCTCACTGTCTGTCAAAGATTTTGCTTAGGATAAGGAATTCCTAGTTACTGCCCCTCTTTTTATGGGAAATGTAGCTCGCCCCATAAATAATGCAATAGACTCATCTTCTAAAAAGTGCAAATATTGATTTAAAATCTGGGGTTGTGTCCTGGTAATTTCATGAGCCCGACCTTCTGAGGAGAAGAATTAGCTTTCTTGACTTCCCCTAAGTGTTGTTCAGCCCTCTGCAGTGATGAATATAGCCAGTACAGTTGAATTTTGGAAAAATATTTATACAATTTTAAATTGCCTTGGGACCTTGATTAAATTCTTTTTATTCCTGATTCAAAGTTCAAAAAACAGAAATAGAACACAGGTAAGTAGACAATTCTTGTTCTTCCCTCCCCTGGGCCTGGCGATAACCAGCAGCCACTCTCCCAGTCAGCTTCCCCCACTCCCATCCCCCCAGACCACCTTTAAACCGCGCAACTCCCTCCCTGCCTTTCTCCCTTGAACTCATTACCACTGAATTAACCATCTTCCTCATTTTATTCACTGTCTGTCCCTCCCTCCGCTGGAAGGTAGGCCCTGGGGAAGGACTTTGTGCCTCTTTGTTCACTGCCGGGTCCCCAGGGCCTGGCTCGCAGGGTGCTGAAATGTTTGTGGAGTGAATACGAAGCCCCTCACCTAACGGCAGGGGGCGTGCAGCCCTTCCCTGGCTCAGCATTACCAGAGCTGTCGGGAGAGGCCCCAGGGCCCCCCGGGGCGGACGGTGGGGGGGCGGGTGGGAAGGTGGGTCCCGGACTGGCTGCGCCCCGGGGAGGGCATTCCAGCGCCCACGGCGGATCGGCGACGGGGCGGGGTCTGCTGGGCCCCACGCCGGGGCGGCTGGGGAGGCTGCTGAGCGTGGCGAGGGCGGTAGGCCGGCCCCCACTGGGGCTGCAGGCTGCTCGGGAGCAGGGCGCCGCCGGGCACTCCCGGAGCGGCCTTGGGCGGAGGGCGGAGCAGTGACGGCCACGTGGGGAGAGGGACCCTGAGCCACCGCGACGTTAGGGGACCAGTGGGGCTGGGGGCCGGACCCAAGGGAGGGCGGGCTGGCTCCCGGGGATTCGGGTGCCAGGCTGCCGGGAGGTGAGATGTGCTGTGAAAGTGGCGGCTGCGAGCCCTGCGGGCCGCCCTCCCCGATGTCGCCGCCACTGGCCCAGGCCCTGCTTTCCGGCCGCGGGACGAGCAGGGCCCTGCCACCCGGCGCCTCCTTCCGCTCCTGGCCTTGTCCTTGGGTCGGGGCGCAGCTCCACGCGGCCGCCGGCGCCGCCCCCACGCTTCCACCGTGCATGCTGCCCGCGGTGGTCTACACGTTGTCGTCCCCTCCTCCGACGCCGTCCCCCAGATGCCGCCTAAGCTCAGAGGGGTCCCGCCAGGTGGCGCGGCCCACTCCCCCCAGCAGCTGCCCCGAGGGCCCACCTGGTCCCAGGACCCCCTGACCTGTCGGCGGGGCTTCCGAGAGCTGAATTTGGACAAGCCGTGACCTAGTGGCCTATGGGGCAGAAGCGCTGAGGTCTGCCCCCTTGGCCCCCACCCCACTCAGGACCAGCCCCACCTCTGTGGCCCAGCACAGGGGCGAGGTTACTGGACTGGACCCCGGTGGCCAAGCACGTGTTTAGCACCTGCTGTCCTAAGAAAAAGGAGAGGGAGATTTAAACGGGCAATTTATTAAAACAATGGCAGAAACTGGAATAGTGCATCTGCGAGCCCAGGGTTGCCAGAAGCTGGGAGAGACCAAGGACCGCCCACTGGCACCTTCAGAGAAACCCAGCCATGGCCACAGCGGGTCTCAGACGCAGCCTCCAGACGGTGAGAGAACAGGTTCCTGTTGCTCTGGACACAGTTCCCAGGATGGTTGTGGTGTCAGAGAACTCACAAAGAGCCTTCAAGATTCACCCTTCAGGGAAATAAAATTAGGATTTTCTCTGATGAAAAATCCAGCATTTTTTCACCTTGACACTATGGGTATACCCATCCTATCTCCTTGTTAGCTGTCACAGGAGGCCCCTGCAGCACAAAGGGCCAGCCTGGGGGTCACAGCACCGCTGGCTCAGAAAGGGAGGCAGGAAGGAGGGTGAGGAATCAAGGGATGCAGCAGCCCCTGGGGCCACAGCCATCACAGCATTTCTAAGCACAGACTTATCAGTGGCCGGAATCGTTCACCGGAGAGACAGGGTGAACACATTCTGTCGCCTCTGTCCTCAGGGAACAAAATATGTCCACCTGAGCTAGGAGGCAGACATGCCTGATGGCTTGGAAGCAGGTCCCAATACGACCCTCGCCTAGAAGGCAGCTCTTGAGGGGCACGCGGGCGAGAGGTCTCCTGAATCTGTACCATCTGCCCCAAACTCCAGGGTGCCTTCCTGGTCTGAGATGCTGGACAGCTTAATAAAGGAGAAAAGGAGGCAATCTGTAAGCTTTACTCCAGCCATAGTGAGCTGCCTGGGCATGCGTGGGAGGCTGTTTTGCTTTCCGCTTACCAGCCTTCACCCTGTTTTCACGTGTGCTGTAAAAATCAACTCAGAGCCCTGAAGCGAAAAGCAAAACAAAGGAACAGGCTTAAGGCGGCTGTGAACATGAGATTACTCTTTGGGGCTACTTTTTGAAAAGCAGTGGTTGGTGGCTTTCTTTTCTTTCCAGAACACAGAATGTTCCCCAGATCTGGGCATCAATGAGGGGTCTCTTCAGGTGGGGGGTAGAAGGCGAAGCCGTCCTTGCAGACCTCCAGCCCTGGGCCCTGCACAGCAGCGGCTTGGGCCCACAAGGCGCCCTGCCCACCAGGCACCAGCACCCTGGGCTCCGTGGGACCCTCAGGCTCCGAACAGTTCTCCAACTGCAGGTCCTTAGTGAAGCACAGCTCTATCTGACCAAGCGTTTGCACCTCCTCCCCCTAAAAAGGAAACAGGACACTTCAGAATTCAGGTCTTGGATCATCATCACGGTTCTTCAACCACCACATTTTAGAACATGAATGGGATCCCAGGCTCCAGCAACAAGCCATTGTCTGGCGCCAGACTGGGGCAGGGGCTCCAGCTCCAGGCCAGCACCCAGACAGCCTGGCAGCCACACGGGAGGGACGCCACCTTCATTTTAGAAATTCACATATCTGCCCACATATCATGTGGGTTACTGTATAGGGAGAAGAAAAGCCTTCTGTAGATAAATAGGAAAACTACTGATAAAAGAACTTAAGTATTTATCAGCTGACAGAAGAAACTACAATTCATCTCTAACCTGGACAGATAACTACAACCAAAATTACTAAGACTAACAAAGTAAACCCTGAGATATTGCTAATTTATGTTTGAGTATAGAAATATACCCAGAGCCCCTGCTCCCTACTCCTCTGTCCCTTTCACAATAGGTGTATTCTTACTAGGGGCTGTCCACCAGAAAAACCCCACCCTAGCAGGCCGTTAGGTCAAAACACACACACAGCACACCCAGAGCAAATGCCGGTACACGCATTGGCACACACATACACATACACACAACTCTGCCCCTGGGAATGCCACAGTCAACACAGAGCTGTTGGGAAGCTAGAACTATCTTATTGATTAAGAGAAAGGGCAACAAAACATAGCAGGTCTGACCTGTTTTGGGGGAAGACACTGGAGTTTAGGTATGACTCTGTACACACTGGCAAGAGCATCTTTAATATTTGAAATCTGAAATTAAATAAAGTGCATTAGAAGGAAGCTTTACCAGAGAAAATCGAATGGTTCTGTTTTGTTCAGACACTGTGGTTTACATTCTCATGTATCACAGCCAACAACTGTGTGATATCCTCCGAGTGGTCCTCTGGCTCACAGGCAGGATATGCAGATGCGGAGAACGAGCCCCCCAACACCTCCCCACAAGGGGGAGGACGTACTGCTCAGGCTCCACCCACCAGACTGCAGTCACACACACAAGTGGCTCCACAGTTTCCATGCTCATCTCTGCCCCACTCCTCCGTCTACACCCAGAGCATCCTGCCTGGATGCTAGATGCAAATGCTGAAAATCTCCTGACAGTAAATCAAACTATCTTTCACAGGTCAGGGCCTCTATTTGAGTCATACATCTTGCTACTTCTGATCCCTAAGTAAGCACCTCCTGCACAGACAAGGAGCTCAAATCAAAAAACATTTGTGGTCATTGTTGCTTTTATTGTACCTGAAATCAGTTCTCTGATTGGCATGTTCTGGACAAAATGTAAACACATCCCCTTTATCTACTTGAACATGAATCCAGAGGACTGAAGGGGTCCTGCAAACACTCACGGCTTCTTGGAAGGATGTTCAAAGCCGACATGCTCCCCTGCCCGCTCTCCACAGGGAGAGGAAAGCAGACACAGATGCCACAGGGCGAGATGATTCATTGACCAAAATGATGGTTCAATATCCAGCCATGATACTGGAATCATGAAATTGCTAAATTCACTGACTTTAAACCATTTTTTAATCCACACCTATGATAAATATAAGAACTATCTCAAAGTACCTGATATTCCTCTAAAGTGAAAGTCAGCAGACTTACTCTATAAAGGGCCACAGAATAAATATTTCAGGCCCCGAGGGTCACTAAGCTTCACTGGTGAATAGCTACTCAAGGAGGTGACCATAGATGATGTAAAGGAATGGGCATGGCTGTGAACCAATAAAACTTTATTTACAAAAACAGGCTATCCTGAGCTGAAAATAATTACCTTTTGTACATGCTTACCAGCTAATAAGATCTGGTCATGTTTAAAGTCTGTAGTTTTATCATGAAAGGAATCATAGTTTTATCATGAAAACAAAAACAAATTTTATGTTTCTTCCTCAAACAAAATATTAAAAAACTGAACATGCTTTTTAAACTGCATATTCCACCTGTCCCATCTGAACCTGGGACATATTCTCACCAAGGGACCCTAAGGGTGCACTTCAAAATCATTCGTTTCAGTAGCCTTCAGTTTACTCAATATGCACAGAAAGACAAAATTTAAATAAAACCTACTGGAAAACATAATAGGTTGGTGGGAGGCTTGCTTGGGTCACTTTAAAACCTAAGGCAGTGGAGTGACTGAAGTGATGATGTAATGTTGTATGTGACCTCAGCAGATACACATTTGATAAAGAGCTGGAAGCAGGGCTTACCTGGTAATAACTGGTAGATGGTTTTATCCCCAATTTTTGGAGCATGCTAAAATTTAAATTAAGAAAAAAATTAGCTGTATAATGAAGGTTCATTTTCCTTTCCTGTTCTTTACAAAGATTGTATTTCATAGTATAAATTAAGATACTGTTAAAGGACAGTGCCTATTTTCTATTGCTTTGGGTAATAAGTCTGTTAACAAGGACAGAGAATCAGTGGTGCTCAGGCTGTCCCAACCTCCCGCTGAGTACCTCCCTCCCCAGCACCTGCGTCCGTCTCAGCAGCGCCAGATAGAGTCAGCACACACACTACGTCCTATTGGCCATGCTGATTTTCAAAGAGAGTTAGTGACTGATTTTGGATTCCAGGCTTATCCTGGAGGACTACACTTGGTCAAAACCTTAAGTACGTTCAACGCCTACAGCCTTGAATTATTTCCTAATGCACATGGTTTTAACCAGTATATCCTGTCAAAGTACCATATGATTCACTTACAAAATTAAGGAGTACAATATAAAAATTTCTCAGATTAATAATTCTGAAAAAATACCCTAGCCTCCATCACACCTCTAACCGGGTTATGACCACACAGAGCACACGCAGAGCTGCAGGCCCTCTCCACATGCCATCATCGGTGGAGGAAGACAAGACTGACCAGGCTTGCCCTCCCAGCCATGATCTCTGACAAAAGTAGACCATGTTACCAAGACAGTGTCGGTAAAGGACTATGTATCAGTAACCTTGGCATCTTTGTTGCAGGGCTCCAGGAACACGCAGAAAGGGGCAGTAGGCAAGGGCCCTTGAGGCCCTAGAAGTAAGTTTGCCTAGCACTTGCCCTCGTGTGGCCAGCATGGGACAAACTCCAAATTTCAAAGATGTGGTATCCAAGAAATGCTAAATTGATCAAGCTTTAAAATACTTATTACAAATTGCAATGATAATGTTTTTGATATACTGGGTTAAATAAAATATAAAATTAATTTCACCTGTTTCTTTTAGCTCTTTTTGATGTGGCTACTAGAAAATTAAAAATTATGACTATGGCTTGCATTGTATTTCTACTGGCCAGCCAGCACTGCTTTAGAGACCCAAGTTAGGTCATCAAGGAAGTAAGAGAGAGATGTGGGGAAAGTTGGCATCTAGCCCAGAATAGTCTACACTGCTTTCTACTGAGTTTAGTCTGGCATTAATTCCCGGATCCGTATCTGTGGGTAATCCGAGAACTTCAGTTCAACACATTTTGCATTTTTTTTTTAGGTTTGCTGCCTTCATATTATAAAGTGAATGAAAAACTGCTTGTTTATGATAATTTGATAGGCTTTCCTCTGAGAAAAAGATAATCTGTAGTAATGGTCTATAATATAGTGAAAACTACAAGGGATTTTAAGTTCTGACTTCTTGATTTAAATTTTGTGAGTACTGAGATTTTAGGCTATTCTTGGAGAAACTGGAAAGAATATAATTCCTTTAATTGCTCAGTAGTTATGTTCCCAGTAGTGCTTCTCAGGCAGGCCCTGGTACACATTTGCTGTGTGAACCTTTAAGGGCCAGATTCCCCCATTTGTGGGCCCACTGACTCTCCTGCCGTGGCAGGACTCCGCGATCTGCACATGTCGAGCATGTGTGTACAGCTACTGAGATTCAGTACGTGTACATAGGAGGTACTTAATAGATAGATGCTGGATGAAGGGATGAATGATTTAGATAATTTCTTAAAAGCTTTCAATAGTATCTCCTTTTCCTGTGTGTGGGTGGTAGTCAGCCAAACCCACTCCTTGTGGGTCAGGACCTGAGGGGGTTTTCGGGGACAGAGGGTGCCCGCCATTCTCCAGAAGGCCCGGAGGTGGCCTCTGCCCGAGTCTGGCCTCCTGTCCTGGTCGCTCGCTGCCCTCCAGGGGCCACACACTCCCAGCTGATCCACATGGGAACTGTACGGTGGGTCTTATTATGCTTCTGGGGTGAGATGTGTCCAAAGGTCTTACTCTTACTGCAGGACAGTGCAGCTTACCATATGAAGAACCTACAGATGATTGTGTGACACAGGACCCACAGCATGCTGCTGTTCAGGGGGCATCCCTAGCCTGGGTGCTCAGTGCAGCTGGTTTCAGTCTAGGGGAGGCTTTGGAATGAGAGGGCAACCCACCCAACACCTTACAGCATGGAAACGGGACCAAGGAAGGTGGAATTGTACAGACTATTCATATGGTTTCCAAAGCTGGATTAAAGGCAGGAGCTCTGAGCCGGGATTTTACCTTATTTGCTGGGTGCTTCCCACATAATCCTGTTTTCCCCACGGGCCACCCCTCCTGTTCTGGCATGGACCCACCCCATCCAGTTCCAGCTGGACACCAATTCACTTCCCATCACAGCGATGTGGAGGCCATCTGGGGGCACCACTGCGCACTCCCTGCAGATCACACATGCCAGGGGGCTGGCTCCCCTGGGTGGTTCTGACGTGCAGCCTTGAACGCAGGACCTTGGCACTATTCTGCTGCCCTGACTAAAGCCAGCTGGGACGTCTGTCATGGTTCTTAGAGGCCTCGGGTTTATTATGACCACATAAGTGGAGAGTAAGAATCCCCACACTTAGTCTGCCAGGGTAGTCCAGCCGAGGAGGCCGGCCCAGGCTGGCAGAGGGGCCAGGCTGACTAGTGGTCGGGACTGCGACCCTGCAGCAGTTTCTCCGAGTTTGGCAGCTTGGGAGTGGCATCACATGCCCTTGCCCACAGGGCTGAGGGGAGGGCAGGCAGTGGCAGGACCTCAGGGTCCGGGTCCCTGCGAGGACTGGCGCCCACTGCCCCTCCTGTGTGCCCCAGGGCACTGTGCCAAGGCCCAGAAGTGCCTGGTCTGGCAGGAGCTGCCCTGCTCGCAGACACGCTCCGGTCGGAGGCCCCGATCAGGCCCACCGTCTGATGAGTCACAGCTGGACCGCGACAGGGACGGTCCCCAGGAGCCGTGTTCCTCAGGAGGGACCCCGCCCCCGGCTCCCCGCGCCCAGGCCAGCAGGCCGCCTACCTGTTGAGCGCGAGCCCGTGGTACAGATCCAGGCTTGCGCCGAAGTACCTCTTTTGGGAATTGAGGGCGTTCAGCTGGGCAGCACAGGTCCCGTGCTTCTCCCACTCATGCTTCCTGAGGGTTAACGACCTCCAGTGAGGAATGAAAAGAATGCACGGCGGAGATGTTCCCGAAGGCCCCCGGGGCAGGACGGGAGCCGTGCAGGAAGGGCGGGGGTCCCACCGCCAGCTAGCCCCGGTGCGCACCTTCTGCGCAGCTTACATGGCTGACCCGCCCCGGCCCGGGCAGCACTTCGCAGACCCCAGCCAGGGGGAGGAGAGGCCACTCCAGCACCCACGCACTCCCGAAGCACCCGGAGCCCTGCAGAGAGCCAGTGCTTTACAGCCAGGGGTTCCACACACAGGCTGAGCGGTCGTGTGTAAGCCGCTAGCGGAGAAAGGGCAGTGCGGCGGATGCCCGGGTCAGCCCCACGGTCGTGACTGAGCAGCGCCCACCTCCAGGAGGGGCCGTGGCGAAACAGCCTAACCCAACGCCTGCAGAACAACTGCCCCTTTGGATTCGACAAAAATACTGTTCCTGGTAACTCCTCACGTTTTATTGCAGATAAGTTACAAAATATTTTCACATCCTCTGCTTGGTTCTCACAACTCTGCAAAGGAGGAAAAATCACGGCTGGTTTAGAAATGGGGAAACTGAGTCTCAGAGCAGCTATCTAGGTGCCCTGTGGAAGGCCACTGGGCCAGAAGTGGCAGCGTCTGCACCTGAGCCCCACTTGACTGTACCCTCAGGCCCCCTGCCATGGCCTTGCGGTACCGTCCAGGGGACAGCTAAATGTAATTCATACCCACCATCAGAATGACTGGCAACCTGGCTATTCAGATGTTAAGCACCATTAGCATGGAAAACAAGGTGGGCGTCAGGGTTCCGCACTTCTCTGTGACTAATCCGAGCAGTTATAATAAACAACACTGGTGCAAGTATTCATACAACAATCATATACTGTCTTACAAAACTGCCATCAAAATGTGCCCTCCTTCACTGGTAAAGTTCATCCCAGTGACACTGTTAAAGTTACAAGTCTCTCAGACCTAAGAAAACCAGGAGGAAAATAAAAATAGATAATTTTCTTCATCTAGAATAGCTTCCACTGCAAATTACTTTATAACTTTCTATATTCTACAGAGAAGACAAAGGAGACTCTTTCCAGCTGATTGAAATGTAACCTGGATTTTGGTGTCTCAGTTTCTGTAAAACAGAATAATCCTTACCCTAAACCCCCTGTACTGAGTAATGGGGGATTATGAGCTGAAACAGGCTATGCACTTTACACAGGCCAAAGAGTGCCTGGCTCCTCATAAGTATTCAACACATGCCAGCTATTATTACTTTTGGAGCAAGCTTAACTCAGTAAATGTCAGGGATAAGAATATATTAACATATTGATATTATCATAGTTCAAAACATTTAGTCACACATCATTTTTCATTTAACACAGCATTGTTAGTGACCAATCAAAGTGACCACTGTGTCACCCTCACCCCACACAGGGCATGTGGGTGGATCTTGAGGTCACCCTCCGCTGTCACCCGCCTGCCTCGGGGATGACAGGCAGCTGCTTTTCAGGGGCTCTGAGCACACCCCACAGTGAGGCTGTGCAGCCAGCTGGGCATGAGCCAACTCTCATTTTTTTCTTAAAAGAATCAAGAAACAAGCAGAAGTCCTGCTGTGCAGGCGGTTGTGTATGTAGTATTTTTCAATATGGTTAATTTTATTAACACATCTAATCTTAGGGAATGATCTCAAGCACCAAGTGATGCCCAGAACCTCTCCTTTGCATACTTGATTCCCATTTGGGATTAAAGAGCAAAGTTTGCTGGCAGAAGTCTCCCCACTGACAGCAAAGCAGAGGTGGAGAAGCCTGTTGATGCCCCTGTGGACACTCCAGGAACTTGTACAGCAAAGGGAATTGGGGCAATAGTGACCCCAATGCAGTAGTTAGAGCGACAGTAATGACAGTGCCCAGTAGGCAGTCTCCACATCTCTCGTTTGTACACAAGAGCTCTAGAAAGGATAAATATTAATTAATGTGGGGTATTTACCTTTCCATTTAAAGCAAAAGTTTTAAGTGTCTAACTATCCAACCTGAAAAAGTCTCTCATTTTGACTTTATTAGCCAACAAAAATAAATGTGTAGTCTGCCCCACAATTCTGATTAAATGCTCAAGGATTTAATGCACAGAAGACCGTCCTTGTGCATATTTGTTGATTTATGTTTAAGTCATTTGGCAAAAATCTGATAGGCTCTGTCATGGAACATTTCAACAACTGGAAAAATTATATTTTGCCAGGTTACCAAGTGTTCCTCATTTGAAGTATACTTTGAAGTGTGATATAAAAGACTTTCTGTCATTGTCCCCCATTTCAACTTATTAAGGCCTTTATCTATTCTGAAACCATTTTCTAGAACACAGCTATGCGCAGGGCACTGCTAGACTCCTGAATCACCCATCTCTCAAATGTTCACTGAGTGATTCTCTTTTCTACTGAATGGGTGGTTTCCAAGTACAGACCTGGGATCCACAAATCCTGAAACCACTTCCCTGCCACACTCAGGTAAGTGAAATCTCAGCCTGAACACTGGTGAACCCAGAAGGCAGACATCATTTCAACTCTATTTGGTTTCAGAAAGCTTTCTTCTAAACTCTTTTCCAGAAAATTCTGCACAAAAATACTTCCAAATGACTTATTTTGGACAAAATCTGATTAATTGTAATGTGAATTACAAATTACCACATTAGAGGGAGATGGAGAAAATAAAGAATTATCTTTGGTTAACATACAATGTAAATACAGGGAATGTTCATTTATCTTCTTCAGAAGTGGTGATTTAAGAAGATACCTTGGACTAAATGCAGCATTTTTCTCTTCACTCAGCTCCTGCTCTGTTAATAGAGTTTCGTTGGAACAGGTGTGGACTGAGCCTCCAGGGACAATGTCACCTCCTCTCCTCCTTAAGTCATGTGAATGAGGTAACGACCTCAGTTCAGACACCTTTTTCTTGACAAATTTCAAAACAATAGCACAGCCTCCTAACAGCCTCTCCTATCTGGTCTGGAGGTGAGGTTTGGCTTTTGTAGGTATGCATGTGTTTGCCTTAGTTAAACCTCAGAGGAAATGTTTTAAATGGAGGAATGAATGAAGTAACAGACTAAAAATAAATTTATGAAGCAAATTCCATTTGTTCTCATTTTCTGTCCCCTGAAGAAAGACGCCCCAAACTGCACACCCAATAACAGGCTGTTCTAGATAAAAGGTGTTCAAACTTCTCACCCTCAGAGGCACACTCTGTCGCTGCCCTCTGTGTCCCATGGCCCACTTAGGTTGCACTCACAAAGCTCTTGCCCTGGTGTTTCAAGATCGTGTTGGCTGCCAGAGCTCAGACCTACCAGAAATGGCTGAGACTGAGTGGATGGATCACATCGGGCCAATACATCTTCATGTCTGGCAAAAGGTCCTATGTACAAAAACAAACAAACAACAATCTGTGTAGGACCTAACAACTCAAAGTCTATCAGGTAAATTTACTAAACTAAGACAGTAGAAGAACTGACTTCTGTTAATTAGTAACACTCAGGGGAGTAAAATGATTCTGTGCCTACCTTAATGAAGTGTTTCTTAAAACATTTGAAGGTAAAATTTGAGTAATCATGTAAGTGCATTTGAAAATACAATCTCGCATTGGTGAGTTGATAAACTGTAGTGAATCCAAAAAATGGACTATTATTCAATGCTAAAGAAATGAACTGTCAAGCCACGAAGAGACATGGAAGAACCTTAAATGCATATCACTCTGAGAGAGAAGCCAGGCTGAACGGACTACACACTGTATGACTCCAGCTCTATGACATCCTGGGGAAGGTGAAATATGGAGACAATAAAACATCGGTGGTTGCTAGGGGCTGGGAGAGGAAGGGATGACTAGTCTGAGCACAGAGGGTGTTTAGGGCAGTGAAAATACTGTGTGATGGTGGATATGTGACATTATGGATTTGTGAAAACCCATAAAACTAGGTAACACAAAGAGTGAACCTAATACGAACTATAAACTTTAGTTAGTACTAACATACCAATACTGGCTCATTGATTTTAACAAAAATGCCACACCAATCCCAGAGGCTAATAATAGGGCAAAGTGCATGTGTGTGTGTGTGTGTGTGTGTGTACTGGGGGGAGGGGGCATGTGAGAACCTTGTACTTTCCACTTAGTTTTTCTGTTTTAGGTTTCTAAAGCTGCTCTAAAAAACAATGTCAACTAATTAAAACAACACAGAATAGAAATTCTCCTTTCCGCAGAGAAGAGCTCTTTTGGGCTTGGCAGTCTGAGCCCTCCTATACTCAATAGACAGTTACCCTAAACTGAACAGTGTTCAAGTTCATTCTTCAATTTCTACATACCCACTAGACCACAAAAAAGGTTTGATTATAAAGGTGTCCACACAAACTTAGGGTGACCCACTCTAGTGTATTTGTCAGCACACCCCCCACCCCCATAAGGATCCAGCCCACCAGCTATTCAGCAATTTGACCCCCAGCCTCCCACCTGCCCAGATGCAGCCCTGCCTTCACCTCCCCATGGCCAAGCTTCTGTCGGGACACTGTCTGCCTGTCTCCATTTCCACCTACCTTCTACCTGCCACAGTCTGGCTGCCGCCCCATCAGCCCTCAGGGATGCAGGGTGGTGATATAATTTATTGCCCAAACTAGGTCACTTTTATTTAGGATAAATGCTAAATTGGACAGTTTGCTACACAAGTAACCAGCCGTTACTTGTTACTTCTGAACAAGGAGTGGCTTAGGGTTGCCCCCGACCTTGACCTGCAAGTGGCTCAATCCAAAGGACATGTTCAGCCTCCTTTATGGAACTGGCCCCATTTCCTTCACCCTCCCCACCTCCCAGGCTCCCCCTCCTCTGGCTGCCCTTCACAGTCCCCATGCCCTTCAAACAGTGGGGCTCCTGGAGGCCTGTTCCTGCCTCTCCCACACTGTCCACACTCACACTTACAGCTAATTTACTGCCTCCAGGGTGATGGCGCCTGAGGTTCACCTGCAGCCACACTTCTGCTGATGCATGCAGCCCACTGGACGATTGCAGGGTTCCGCACACTCAGCACCAGCAAAGCTGACTCCCAATCACACAGCTGTCAAAGCCAGGTCCCTGCCCACATGCCCCGTACCTGGGAAGGAGCCCGTCAGCCCCAAGCCCGGGCTCTGCCCGCTCATCCCATACCCAGGAAGGAGACCATCAGCCCTGAAGCACACACGCCCTTGCCACATCCTATTGGAGGCCTCCTCTTCCAGCCAGTCCGTCCCTGGGCCTGTCCACTCTAGTTCCAGGATGTCCTCCCCCTTGCCACTCTCATGGCTCTTTGCCCCCTGCAGAAGCACCCTCCTGTCCCTGCCGCCAGCTCTTACTGCTGACGTGAAGGCAGGGCAACCATCAGAAAATGCAGGCCGGGCTATCTCACTTTCCAGCTTGCATGCTTCCAGCAACTCCCACTGGGTCTTAAGTCAGAGAAACAGCTCCCCACCCAGCCCACAGGCTCTGAATGAACTGGCCCCAAGCATTCTTTGGGCTCACTGCTCCCCCTCCCACCACACTGGCTTATCCCAGTTCCTCAAAGGCCCTGTACTACCCCAGGGTCCTTGCACAGGCTGCTTCTTCAGTCTTCCTTGCCTTCAGCTAGCTGAGTCAGACTCCAGCTCTAACAGCCCCTCCTCAGCGGAACCTCACACAGGCCCACGGCCCTGAGCTCTTGGCGGTATTCTCCCAAGGCGCCCAGCTCATATTTCTGCATGTGTGAGGTGACTTCATCAGCAGCTGTCTCCCCAGATGTAAGCCATGTGGGCCAGAGACCACCTGTGGTTTTGCTCGCCGTGTGTCTCCACTCTGTCCTAGCATCCCAGCACAGCACCGGACAAACTATAGGCATCCAGTACATTACTGAATAAGTTAATCTCTAATTGCACTTTAGGGTCAAGATACTCTGACTGGGAACATCCCTCATGGTATTAGGGGGAGTGGAGGTGAGCCCAGGAGGAGGAACGTGTGCCTGAGGAGGGAGGCATGACCAGACTTTGGGGTGCACGTATCATTCTTACAGATGGTCCCTGGCCCTTCAGGCCTCCTGACTCACACTCCCGAAAAACCTCAAGGAAAGAGAAAGGAGAAAAGAGTTCCCTTTGGACTGGATCCTGTGATGGGTTTGGAATAATTACCTTGCCTTTTTGGAGGCTGTACATGAGAAAGATCCACAATTGTAGCAAATCCTGATTCTACCCCATGATTTCAGGGAGTCACCAGTGACCTCATGGACCTTGCCCTTTAAACCCAGGTACTAGTTACCCAGACAGATGACTGGTTACACCCAAGGGGTTGTCAGCACTCCCGAGGAAAGGTGAGCACACTTGTGTGCATGTGGGTGCATGCATGTATGCAGGTACCTCTGTACACATGAGGTAGGAGGGCCTCAAAAAGAAACATCTGCTAACAACACTGGTGAACACGAGTCCATGGGTTATTCTGTAAGACACGCCTTTGGGCTAGGAAGGCCCATCCCTTCCTGCTCACAGGCCCTACTTAGGAACCTACCCACCCACAGCCAGGAAGGACAGCCATGGCTTTCATGGCCTATACTCCAGGCCAGAGCTATCTCCATGGGCCTCGCCACAGAGCCACCAGGGAAGGGGACTACTGGTGGCTGGCAGACGAGAGTCAAGGTCAGCTTCGCACACACCTGCTTTCAGTGCACAGTTTGGGTTCGGGACACAGGAGGAGAAAGATTAGGTCCTAATTAGCATGTGGGATTGTTTTAAATATGCCAGCTGTTCAGTCCTGGTAAAGACACTCAGAACCCCCTCATGTTAAAACATGGCTTTGAGGGCCCACTTAGGAAGGCAAGAGCTAATCTGGCGCAGAGATCTGCAGTGACACACTGAACAGTACCTTAATCTCCTCTAGGTCAAAGTGCCACGATCTGTTACATTCTTCAGCTCTATCAGGCCTAGAAATGAGAATTTAAAAAGACAACAGGAATGAGTCTTGTTTGGGGTGAATTCTAAATGACACTTCCACCAAGGTCTGCAGAGAGCAGAGGAGGAGAGATTCTAAGCGGGAATGCTTTGTGCCATGTGAGGTGTCACTGCGAGATCAGGGCAGTTCCAGCTCTAAATTGTGATGAGGATCATGAGCAACAGTAACGTGCTCGGGAAGTGCCTGCTAATGACTCAGGGTCCATGAGCATGGTTTTTTAAACACCGAGAACCTCACCCTCCCTACTCCTGCTTTGGCTCCACGTGTTCAATTCTGGAGGTCAGCTCTCAGTCTTCTGACGCAGCTTAATTCAAGAGCCCACCAAATCTCCTCTCTAGCCCCCCAGCATGTCTCCACTGCCAAAGACAGCAGGCCCTGCAGCGCGATTAAACCAGCGTGATGACCCCACCAGGGTGGGAGCAGCTGTGCCCTGTCATCCAGCTGGGAGAGAGGCTGAAGTGAGCATCAGCCAAGGTCCCAGAGACTAAAGTGTCAAGGTCACCCCAAGAGCCTGGGACGAAGTGGTTCTACAGCCAGGTCCCCAGTTAATTTGCTTCTTATGAACCCTGGTCTCTGAGGAGCAAGCCTGTGCCAGCAAAAGCCAGGATAGCTCCCCTCTCGTGGAAGCAGTGAGGGGGCCCCTATGACAGGCAAAGTATGTGCACAGTTTATCACATGTGCATATCAAAAATATATGAATTAACAAATGTATAAACTAAAAAGCTGCAGGCAATGCCAGAAAATTGCATTTGGGTGTCTGTGATGTGTGTATACTGCAGAGATGTATGATTTATATAATACGCACATTCATCTTCATATCTGTTTACTGCCTCCAAAAGAACAAAATGAGAAAATTTAAATATAGTGATGCCAGAATGTACCCAGAATCCCTAAATGCATGTATCTAAACTAAGCTGTAACTGTTCTATCAAAACAGAATTAAACAACAACTGAATTAGTATTATGTTAGAAAAACTAAAAAATATTTTAAAATCAAGATCTGGTCTAATAAGTAAACTAACAAAAATTACTAGTATAAATATTAGGAGCAGACTCAAGCTAGAGTTTCAAGTTAGCTAGCTTCTTCTGACTCCAAGTCAGTTTTAGATGTCTTAAATGCTTGCCATAATCCATGTATTGTCCAGTAATCTGGAGGGCTTGTACAGTTGTTTCCAACTTCCTACAAAAAAAGAAACAAAGAAAATAATTGGCTTAATTAAAATACATTTAGCAACCTTCATTTCTTTTGACTACATCAAAGAGATACAGGACCGGACTAACAAAAAATAAATTCCCGTGGTCATTTACAACAAATTCATTTCAGCAACACATTCGTGCGGAAACTACACAGGGGCTAGATGGTCTATCTGAAATGAGTGGGCCAGTCCTCAAACAATTAGATAACAGAATTAAAAACCTATTTCTGCTTTTTAAATGTGCTCTCAAATCAAGGGAATCTAATGGAAACACTCAGATTTGCCCATAATTTTCTTATCATATAACCAAATATAAATGTGAACAAAAGGCTGATATTACCCTGCTAAACTCAAGTCTGTTCAGGCTCCAGATCCAAATATATTCGTGAACAAATAAGTTCTGAAAATTCAGACATTTGGGGGCAAAAATGCCAAGACCAGAATAGGACATCCTTAATAATCAACATAAATGCATGACAATAAAAATCTTGGGGTAAAAAATTTTAAGGACCTCCAAATTGTTGAGCAAAAATGCAGTTTCTCCAAAACAAACTGTCAAGGAATATATCCCGGCTCTCAGACAGGATGGGGCAGAACTGGTGACCAGGGAGTGAGCGCAGAAAGGAGGTGTCATGTCTGTGGAGGGGCAGGCTCTGTGCGCTGTTCCCAGCTGCATGCCCTTCCTCCTTGAGTCGCTGTCTGGGGAGGTGGCTTCCTTCCGCGGGTGGCCTGGTCTGGGGTAGGTGACCTGAATCCCCTGAGCAGGGGGGCAGCACAGGTGCCTGCAGAGAGCAGCATGGTGCCAGGCTGCACCCCACCTCCCCTTTGGTCCCTCCACCAGGTGACTGGCTGGATCCCCTGCCAGTTCTCCCTCCAGTGCCTCAGATGAACCTATATGGGGGTGACTGGGCCAACAGGAAGCTTCCTCTCACATCAGTGCCTGGCCTGTGCAAGGCCCACATGAGCACCAAAACCCAGTGGGGAAAGATGGGCTTGTCTGGGCACCTGTGCTGCCTGCCGCCTCACCAGGAAGGAGACCAGGATGGCCCTGCTGCCCAGAGGGACACCCTGACCAGGACAGCAGAGCCCCTACCATGGCCCCCCGGATGGAAATCAGTTCCCTAACAAAAATGTTCCCCTGCACTGGAGTTTTTTAAAACCTCATGTCTAAAACCCTCAAGGCAGAAATGCCCCTCCCTGCACATTTCTGATCATGCACATGGGCACACCCACATTTTGCCATATACATGCCTCACTCACCAAGCCACTGCTCTCAAAGCAGATCTTCCCGCACCCATGGTCTGAGCTCCACACACAGGGCCTTCCTGCAGCAGCCAACAGCTCTGGGATGCCCAGCGGCAGGGCAAGAGCCGATCCCCTACAAAGCTGAGCTCCATCCTACTTCCACCCAGCTTCCCCCTCTACCCCCAGCATGTAAGGCACCAGAAACGCACAGAGACATGAGGCGTAGTCACCTCCAGCGGCACGGGGTTGGCCATGAGTTTCCGGACCACGAATTTATGACCCAGAGGACACATGCTGGTAAACCGACCCTTTGCCAGTCTCACTGGATCAAAGGGACCAGTCGAGGCAGAAAGACTCACCTTGCACACTGTTATAGGCCAGTGTTGAACCATAATTAGTTTTCTCCACTCTTGGTTGCCACTGTTAAAAGACAAGGCACTTATTTTTCAAGAACTTTTTTTAAAGTTACAGAAAATTCATCTGTCCATTCATGCAACAAATACTGCATCATACTTGAACACGACATGGGGTGGGGTGCCGCCCTGAGCAGGGACCCAGTCCCTGCCCTCCCCAAGGCACTTGCTAGTGAGGAAGACAGTGACCTCATTAACTGAGAAGACACGCGGTGTCACACAGTGATAAGTGATAGTGAAACTCAGGCAAAGGAAGTGTGTCAGGGGTCGGGGGTGGGGAGAGGTGAGATTCTCCATTAAGTAGCCAGGAGGGCATCCCTGAAGGGAGGCAGAGACCTGAAGAGAGGGGATGAGCCACAAAGGGCCCTCCTCTCAAGGATGTTCACACAGCTTAGAAATAGAAGCATTATCCCTTAGCTGCATTTGTGAAACCCCTGTGGCCTAAAGGCTGAATTTCTTTATAGTTCATTTGGCAGAAAATGTGACCTGAACTAGCACTAGCACTTGCTCTCTACAAAATGGGTAACTTTTGACCCTACAGTGCTCCTTTTAACGCCTCTGGGTGCTGTCCACAATCTGAATGTGACTCGCCTTCCCTGTACACCCTCGGACTCACCCAACTCCCCTGAGGAGCTGTGCCATGCCGGGAACTCAGGTTTGTAAGGTTGAGCATGAGAGGAGGCTGAGGCAGCAGGGAGAGCATGTGAGATACTCCTCTAGAGGCAGAAAACAGCAGCAGCCACATGGGAATATAATTCAGGTGGACACTTAATTCAGGGTAAATTAAATTTTAGAAGGAAAGATTACAAAGTAAAACAGAATTAAGTTCTTACACATCAGCTTTTGTAAGCAACTGAGTACTGCTGAGTAAGTGCAGAAATCAACATGCAGACGTCAGGAGAACCTGGTTTCCAGTCTGAGCTAACAACCCAAGCACTCTATAAAAGAAGAAAGATGAACTGCAGCATGAGAAGGAGAGCTGCGTGAAGTGTTAGAAGCTTGCTTATTTTCTGGGTGCAAAAACTCTTTTACATAGGTGGTAACTGAGGCTAGAAGTTTAAGCAATGGCCAGGAAGGCTAGACCATCTGTATGCCGTTTACAATCAAACCATCGGACTCAGAACGTCTATAATACAATCTCCACCTACAATCCCGGCAAAAGAATGATGTGAGGTTCAGAGAAGCATCTCCCTGCTGCAAAGAGAAAGGCCCCAGAACAGAGCAGAGAGGAGCCACCAGGTTCCCAGGATGGCTGGTACGTGGGAAAGCCTAGATTAACTTTGTGTTCATTCCTGGCTAGTGTTGGCTGTCCCATTATATAACCTGCATGAATTAGGAGAGAATGGGGTGTACCATGTATTAAAGCCTAAGGTCTTTGGCTAAGATTTATTGATTGCTAGTGACCAGGTATGGTTCTAAGTACTGTGCTTGAACTGATTTCTCCTCCCATAGACTCTGGGAGCTAGGTGTTGTTATCTTTATTATTTCTGCTTTAGCCGTGGCACTCAGCCAGCATTCCACACCACCCCTCCAGTGATAGACTCTTAACCTAATGGCAAAAATTAACTAAAGTAGCTATTTTTCAGTAAATATACTTCCTGAGAACACTAAAACACAATGTTACCTTTTAAAGTATGTGGTAAAACAGCACTGGTGCTTAAGTGCAAAGCAAAGCCCACCTTTTCTTACACCTGCCAGGTTAAGTACGAAATCTTTCTATTAAGTTGATCATTAACCCAAATAAGACAGAAGAAAAAAATTGAAATCTGGTACTCAGATCTAGGTTTCCACTACAAAAGCACAAAGCGAATTCTTTACAACACAGCCTGTTTACCCCTAACTGGTCGCTGCAACACAGAATGAAAGGGGGAAAGGAAGGGGAACGAAGAGCTCCAGTTAGAAACTCAGAAAGAGGAACCACCAGCATGTCAACAATATTGACCTGGAATCTGAACTAAACATGCGCGTCAACAAACGCTGAGAGAATTTCAGAGCACGGAGGCGCTGTCTACCTGGTCCTTGGCTGTCCTCCGCTGAGACCCCAGCCCCAGGCGCAGGGGGCACCCCTCCTCCAGGTGGCCCCAGGTAGCTTACCTCCTCCAGAGGGCGCCCGTGCTGCACAGCCAGAAAATGGCCAGGCAGAAGGAGCTGAGGAGGACGCTGAGAGGTGCCCAAGGCTTCATCCTGCCCAGATCCTCGGGAGGCTCAGCTGTCAAAAGACAGAGGCGCCAAACGCCCCGCCCAGGCCTTGCGTCCCTGAAAATGGACAGAGGGTTGACCCTGGAGCAACTGGCTTGAACTGCATGGGTCCATCTATATGCCCATTTTGTTTAAATAAATTAAAAGTTTTTCCTTTTTCTACCTTGCTTGACTGCAAGAATACAGTTCCTAGTGCAGGAAACATACAAAGTATGTGTCAGTGGATAATGTCATCTGCACAGCTTCCGGCCCATAATATTAGTACCTAAGTTCTTGGTGAGTTAGAAGGTACTTGGATTTTCCACTTCTGCGGGGGTCAGTGCCCCTCACCCCCGGTGTTGTTCCTGGGGCCCCGGCCCCGCCCCCTGCACCCCAGTGGGCCCCGTGCCCGTCCCCCGACCCCCAGGAGCGCCCCAGTGCCAAGTGTCCGGCCGCCTTACCCCGCCCGCCAGCCGCACACACGTCCCGGCCAGCTCTGTACCACGACCCCAGCCGCAGAGCCGCCCTCGATGCTGGGGGACCCGCGGCCTCTGCAAATGCCGGCCCTTTTCCGCCTCTGGGCTTCTGGCCTCGGACACGCCCCCGACGCCCCGAGGCCGGGACACGCCCCCTGACGTCCCGAAACGGGGACACGCCCCCTGATGCTCCGAGGCTGCGCGCGCGCGGGTTGGTCCCTTCATGCGAACGGCGTCCCTGCCAGCCAGTCTCCTCCCGTCCAACCCGTGGAGTTGGCTTAGAGCCCGGCCTCCGGCGCTCGCCGTGTCCCCGCACGCGCCTGGAGCGCACGGGCCGAGCTGGCGGTGACGGGCGTGCCAGCACAGGCCTTTGCAAAGCCCGCCGGGGAAGGCGGCCCTCCTCGGGCCAGGCTGTTATCTCAAAGGAGCTCGGCGCGATTGTGCCCTCAGGACGCGGGCCTCCGCGGCACGGTACGTGCGCCCCTGCAGCCCTGCGCTCCCTGCCGCGGGGCCTGCTGGGCGGCAGCCTCTGGTTAGCCCTAGTGGCCCCACAACATTGTGAAAGGTTGCGGGCCCCGGGACTTGGGCCGTCGGTGGAGTAAGTTTGTGCAGAAGTGTGTCCACTGGAGGCAGTGGACAGGGTGGCCACTGCCATTTGCGTGAACAGATAATCCTTAAACCTGTGCTTATGCCTCAAAAACTAAGGGACTTCCATTACGCAGCTTCTTGCTGATTCAGCTCCTTTGAGAGCTATTCCCAAATCAGCCGCATCCTGAGTCAGCTCTTGCCAGGTGATGCTACAGCAACAAGTGGTCCGCATATCTCAGCGGCTCGCTGCTGCACGCACAGGGGCTGACTTCACTGGCTCCATGCTGGCTGTGGGTCAGCTGCAACTGCAGTCCACGGGCTTTTCCCTCGCTGGCACCCAGAGAAGGAACAGCCTTAGCCAGCACCTGCCGCTCAGATGGCCAAGCGGTGGCAGAAGCCCGCCTCGGCTCTTGACCACTGGGGGCTGATGTCTGATCTTCCACTTAAATTCTTTTGGTCAAAACAAGTCATATTCAAGCCTGGCATCAAGGGAGTAGAATATATACTCCTCCCACAGATGGGGGTATTGCCTCTCAGTGCAGATGTTAGGGTCTTATGGGAAACAGCAGCAAATAACCGAGACATGATCTGTCCTAAGTGAGACGGCAGAAAGAAGGCCTTGAAAAGTGGTGAAATGAGAGTCCGAGGTGGGTGTTGACTGCGCATACGTTCTAGGTAGGGGTACCCTGCGCTCTTCCCATGGAGAGACAGCCTGGTGGGAGAGAGCAGCAGGAATCCCAGGAGAGGCACGGCCCCACCTAGAGCGTTCCCGGCGGGTAGGCAGTGTCTGTCGGTGGGGAGTTTGTCAGATGAAAATGAATAGACGTGAACACTCAGTTGCAGAACAGTTGAAAGTGGCCAATGTCAGAGTGCAGTGTTACCTCCCTGGGTATCTGCACCTATTCCTGAGGAGACAGGTGAAAGAAAGGAGCGACACACAGCAGCAATTCACCAGAGAATTCCGCTTTATTAGGGAAAGGTGCTGGGTTATATAGGAAGGGGCATGAGCTGATTGAGGTGTCACTTCTACGGGGCTGGTGGCTATTGGCTAGGTGCTGGGATTAGGGGGGGTGAGGGGTGAGTTCGCCATCATTACCCCCTTTCTCCTCTATGGGGTTGTGGATGTTGCTTTCTCTCTGCTTCCTGCTGAACGGGGGCGGAGAAGGGAGTGAGGGCTTGAGGATTGGGAGGAAAGGGTTGATAGGACTCCCACAGTAAGGATGAGTAGGTGTGGACTTCTTCAGGTTGGAAATCAATGAAGGTTCCTTGTAACTATAGGTTGAGGACTTGTTGATTCTAATGGTGCCAGGAGGATATGGGTGCCAGAAGCCAGGCGTCTGCGGCCATTGTTTCTAGGAACAGTTTCCAACGGAGAGAGGGGTCCATCTCAGCGTGTGGTGAGGAGGTTACGTGAGGGTGAGGGATCTTCTGTGGCCAGAAGCTGATAGTTCCTGAGTAAAAGCTGGCTGAAAGTTTGATTAGAGATTTTTCCGACTTGGGATTTGATGAACTTTATTATACAGGGTAAGGAGACAGGCGAGAAGAATGATTGTTATGGGGCCTGCAATGGGCCAGAGCCAGGTAAGGAGGGGGTTTGTTAGTATTGAAGAGAATGGGTTGGAATTGGAAGCAGAGTGGAGGCTGGAGGCAAGGTTGGTGAGTCTGGTGATGTCAGTTTCTACAATGCCGGATTTGTTGATGTAATAGCAGCACTCTTCCCGGAGGAAGACACAGGTGCCGCCCTTCTCGGCTGTAAGCAGATCTAAGGCCCACCGGTTTTGAAGGGTGACCTTAGCTAGCGAAGTGACCTGTCTTTGGAGAGAGGCTAGGGAATCGGCAGTGGATGTCAGGGCCCCCTCAAGTTTGGCGTTGAGATCTCTAATTGCCCACAGAGAGTGACCCAAGGCTCCCCTTGAAAATCTTGCCCCAATGGCTGAGGTGGCTAGGGAAATACCGACTATAATGGGAAGGAAAGCAGCTCTTCTTATGCGCAAGGGCAAGGGAGGTTGGAGCTCAAGGAATTCTGCCATGCTGTAAAGTGTAAGCTGTGGGATTAGGGTGACGAGAATGCAGGGTGTGCTGGAGTTGGGAGGCAGTGAGTTAAAAAGACTGCCATTACACTAAAAGAAGTGTCCCAGTTGCGTAAAAGTCTTAGAGCCGGAGGTAGGGGTGTAGATAGAGAGGCAGTGAAGTGCGCTGGAGGGGGGTGGAGTTGGGCCTACACAGTGGTGGATGGTGAGATTATCTGCGTATTCTGGTTCCCATAGGGGTATGTCTGCCAGGGGGCAGAGGGGTTGTCCTTCTGCATGGAAGGAGTACTTGGAAATATTAAGGGGCACGGTGGCCAGCAGTGGGCGCTGTAGTGATGCGCACAAGAAACAATTGGCGGTGTTGAGGGTGTGGTTGAGAAAGATGGTGGTGTCTTGAATGAGCTGTAACCAAGAGTAGTTGGAATAAGATGAAGAGGCGCCGTCAAGAGTTTGGATAATGACTTTGTCAGAATGTCTGATATCTGATGCAACTTGAGAGATCTGGGAATGAGAGGGAACATACTTTCGAGTGATATGAAGAGTACCGTGGGGGGTCAAGGACCCCCCATAGTAAACTGAGGCTGTGACTCTGGCGGCCCATCGAGAGTCCCAGGGATCTGGGATTGATAAGGAGAAAGAGCCATTGGGATATTTCATGAAATGGTTGGAGGAGTAATACTGTGTGTACTGGGAGTTAGTTACCCATGTAGTGAATGGCGCAAGACCAGTAGGGACAACCCCCGTAGGTGTCTGGCCATCGCCTGCAATAGGCTTGTTTTTGGTCATAGAGGAAGCAGAGGTAGGGAGAATAAAGGTAGCTGCTAGTGAACACTTCGGTGGAGGGAGGAAAGTGGAGGTATAAAGGCTCAGAGCAGCCTTTCAGAGGGCAGTCTGATGTGGCAATGAGGGCAGTAACTTTCGTTTGATGTTGTGTGTAAGTCTGTCTGACTTTGAATCGCTATACAAAGGAGGCTGGGGTGGTGGGGAAGACAATAGGAATGAGGAAAAAAAGTGAGAGAGCAGTAAAGGAGGAAAAAGTCATGATTCGGGTATGGATGGCAAAGGGGATGAAAGGGAGATGCGGAGTTTCAAGGGGTGATTTGGTTAAGTAGGGTTTTGTCTTCAGGAGAGAGAAAAAAAGGATTGTAAAAAATGGATCAAGGATTGGGGGCTGGGATGGAACAGATCGTGTAAGAAGTGGAAGAGAGACTCTTTGTCCTGGGAACAGAGGGTGTCTTGTGATAAGGCTAAAACCGCAAGGGCAGACGGATTGTTGTCTGGTGTGTCTTCTGATAGGGCAACTGACCGGGCTACTCTGTCGGCTTTGTTGTTACCTCTTGCAATGGGGGAGTCATCCTTTTGATGTGATTTGCAGTGGACTATGCCTAGTGGGAGTGGGAGTTGTGAAGCCTCTAGAAGTTTAGCAATTAAGGCTGAATTAGTTATGGAATTTCCTTTTGTGGTGAGGAGGCCTCGTTCTTTCCATACTGCCGCATGAGACAAGAGAATGTGGAATACGTATTTGGAGTCAGTGTACAGTGTGAGAGACGTGTCCCGGGCCAGAGTGCAAGCTCTGGTGGCTGCAATGAGTTCGGCCTGTTGATTGGTTGTACCGGGGGGTAGGGCTTGTGCCTCAATGACATCTTCGAGGGAGACTACTGTGTATCCTGCGTAGTGGGTGCCCTCATGTTTAAAGGAGGACCCATCAGTAAACCAGATGAGGTCGGAGTGTGAGAGGGCTCCTTTGGAGATCGTGGAGTGGCACGGAAGGAAGTTGTGAAGGGCTTCCAGGCAATCATGCGAGGGAGTATGAGGAGAGTAGGGTAGAGGAAGAAGAGTGGCCGGATTCAGGGGCTGGCAGGGGAGGAAAGAAATGTCTGGATTTTGGAGGAAAGAGGACAGTAAGGTCAGGAGTCTGGAAGGAGGGAGAGTCTGTAAACTTTTGTGGGTTAAGAGATTTTTTAGATGATGCGGGGACAGAATGGTAAGGGGCACCCCAAATGTCAGTTTATGAGCTTCCTTCTGCAAGAGCTGCCCAGCGGCTAATGCCCATAGGCAGGGGGCCCATCCCCAAAGTGTGGGGTCTAATTGCTTGGAGAGATAAGCTACTGGGGCAAAGGATGGGCCATAATATTGGCCTAGGACTCCTAGAGCTTGACTAGACCTCTCATGAATGTATAATGAGAAGGGCTTCAACAAATCATGAAGATGGAGAGCTAGGGCTTCCACAAGGGCTTGACAGAGCTTAATGAAGGAGTGTCGGGGTGAGGATGATAATGGTTCTTCAGGGGGGCCCTTGCTGAGGTTGTATAGGGGTCTTGCCAACAGGGAGAAGTTAGGGATCCACGCTCTAAAATACCCAGCCAGGCATAGAAAGGAAAGGATTTCTGTCTTGGTTTTGGGAACGGGCAGGTCAGAGAAGAGCCGTTTTCTGTCTAAGGTAATGGACTTTCTTTGTTGAGATAGAAGGAATCCGAGGTAAGTGACAAAAGGGGAAGAGATTTGAGCTTTGATGGGGAATACCCGGTAACCTCTGGAAGCTAGAAGGTTAAGTAGGGAGGCAGTGTCAAGTTGAGACTGTTCCCATGAGGGACTGCAGAGTAGAAGATTGTCCACTTATTGTAATAAGGTGGACTTGGAGTGATCATGATGAAACTGTTTGAGGTCCTGAGCTAGGACTTGTCCAAAAATATGGGGACTATCTTGGAAGCCTTGTGGCAAAACTGTCCAAGTGAGTTGTTCAGGATGTCTTGTGTATGGGTCCGTCCAGGTGAAGGCGAAAAAATCTTGGGAGGAGGGGTCCAGAGGGATAGAAAAAATGCATCTTTGAGATCTAGGACTGAGAATTGGGATGCCGAGGCAGGGATCTGTGATAAAAGGGTGTATGGATTTGGAACTAAGGGATGGATAGGGACAACGGCCATGTTGATGAGGCGAAGGTCTTGGGCAAGGCGGAAAGATCTATTGGGTTTTTTTAACAGCTAATATGGGGGTATTAAACGGGGAGTGAGTGGGTCTGAGGTAATTTTTGTTTAAGAGATCTTGAATGATGGGTTGGAGGCCTATGAGGGCTGAAGTGGTTAGGGGGTATTGGGCCTGACAGATATACTGAGAGGGGTCACGTAATTTGATAGAGGCAGGAGGACATAGAGCCATGGAGGGGCTTGTAATGTCCCAAACTTTGGGATTTATAGGGTGTATGAGGGCGGAACTGGAGCTTTCATTGGATAGAGGGGGGTCGTCGGCTATGAGGGCCATCAGAAAGGGAGTACTGGGGGCTGTGGGAGTGGATATAGTTATGGAAACGTGGAGGAGAGAAAGGATGTCCCATCCTAGTAAAGTGATGGGACACTGGGGCATAACTAGGAAGGAGTGGGAGAAAGGTATGGGATTGTCCTGGATTGTGCATAAAAGGGGGGGCAGGTTTAACGGGAAAATCTGTTTACTTCCTACCCCGACTATAGGAGTAATGGCAGGCATGGTAGGGCCCCGGTATTCTCACAAGACTGAGAAGGTGGCTCCTGTATCTAGGAGGAAGGAGATGGGGCGACTGTCTACTATTAAAGTAACCCTGGGCTCCTGTTTGTTGATGGAAATGGTCGGGTGAGAGGCCCCCGGGCCCCATCAATCTTCTTCTGCCAACCCCACTACGGTGGGCTTAGGATGGGGGTTGTTCATCCAGCCTCCCCTTCGGGTGGCTGGGCAATCAGACCCCCAGTGGCCCTTTTTGTGGCATCTGGGGCATGGGGTGGTAGGAGATCTGGGGGAGGGACATGCCCTTGACCAATGTTGTTCTTTTCTGCACTTGAAACAAGCTCTTGGGGGGGTGCTTGTTTGTAGAAGGGTGCACAGGTTGTGGTTTTATCAGCTGGGCCAACACTTGGAAATTGGCCTGATCAGCCTCTTGTTTACGGCGTTCTTTCTCCTCCTCCCGGTTATGGAAGACTTTAAAGGCCACTGTTAGGATCTCAGTCTGTGGGGTAGCGGGGCCCTGTTCTAACTTTTTGAGTTTAGCTTTAATGTCAGAGTAGCTTTGAGCTAGGAAGTATGTCATAAGGACATGTCTTCCATCAGGCGTTTCTGGGTCCAGGCTGGTATACTATAATAGGGCTTGAGTGAGTCTGTCTAAGAACCTGGAGGGACTTTCTTCCCTCCTTTGAATTATGTCTTGGAGCTTTTGAAAATTGACTACTTTACGAGCTGCCTTTTTCAGACCTGCTATTAGGCAGGAGGCGAAAATATATCGAGAGCAGAGACACATGGCAGTGTTATAATCCCAGTGTGGGTCTTGTTCGGGGACAGCGGTGGGGCCAGGGGGGTAGGTGGGGTCAGTCCTGTGGGTTTCGGTAGCGTGAGTTTGGGCGAAGTCCCAAACTCATCTATGCTCTTCAGGAAGGAGGGTATTGGCCAGGAGCGTGAAAATGTCATGATGTGTGAGGCTGTATGACTGGAGGGTCAATTGAAACTCCCTGATATATGTCGTGGGATCAGTGGAAAAGGAACGTAGGCGTTTCTCAAGTTAGGCTAAATCTCCTAAGGAGAAAGGGACGTGAACGCGCAGGATGCATTCGAATCCTGCTACCTCCCAGAGGGGGTCGATAATTTTGGGAGGCCCTCGGGACCGAGTCTGAGGGGGACTGAAGGGTTCTGGCTCAGTCTGTGGGGGAGAAACGGGTGATGAGGGCAAAGATGGAGGAGGCCCCTGGGACCTAGTTAAAGGGGGGCTGAAAGGCTCAGGCTCAATCTGTGGGGGAGGGGCAGGTGAGGGGGACGAAGGCAGAGGGGGTGACATGGGGGAGGAGATGGTGGGGGAGGAAGGGAGAAGGGCTATTGTAGGAGAAGAAGGGGAAGGGAGTGAACAGGAGGCTTCTGCGGGGGTGGAGGCAGTGGCCACGGAGGCGGTGGTGGTGGTGGAGGAAGGGGGAGGGGCTGTTGTAGGAGAGGAGGGGAAGGGGGTGGGCGGGAGGCTTCTGCGGGAGAGACGGCTTACAGGCTAGGAGAACTTGGGGGGAGGAGGAGGCAGCGGCAACGAGGGGGGTGGGAGGAGGAGGGGGAAGGGAGTGAACGGGAGGCTTCTGCCGGGGAGATGGCTTGCAGGCTAACGGGAGGCTTCTGCCGGGGAGATGGCTTGCAGGCTAGGAGAACTTGGGGAGAGGGGGGAAGGAGGAGGCAGCGGCGAGGGAGATGGAAAGCTCCGATATAGGGAATCTCCTTCCATTTTTTCAGGCGCTGGCAGTAGTTAAAGAGATCGCAAGTGATGTTAGGATCAAGACTTCCCCCTGTGGGCCATTGGTTGTTATTGTCTAGGGGCTATGTCGGCCAATCTTGGGAGCAGTATTTATGAGGAAGTTTTGCTTTTTGATCAGGTGTCAGGGAGAGGGTGGCTAGATACTTGAGCCGGCATTCAAGAGGTGAATCTTTAGGGAGGGATGAGGAGGCTCCCATGGCTAAAGGACAGAGAAGGAGACAAGCAGGGGAAGATGAAAGGAGATCCTCAGACTGGGAGCAGACTGCAAGGAGACAAAGGGCGTCCCCGATGATCCTTGGTGGTCTGTGAAACTCGTATATGAGTCGGAATTTCTTAGGAAGTGTGGGTCGTCACCCAGACTTCTCTAAGAAGGCAGAGTGCCGGAGTCACGAGGTACCTAGTACTAGGAATTTTCGGTGGACGGGATGGATTTCAGCAGACGGAATGGAAGGAGGAAGGGGGAAAAGGGAGCATTCTCATCCGCAAAGGAGTCACCTCGTTTATGGTTGTTGGAGGAGGGGCCTGAGGGTCTGCTGCAGCCGTGAAGGCCTGAGGTGGGGATTTATGGCTGTTGGAGGAGGGGCCTGAGGGTCCGCCGCAGCCATAAAGGCCTAAGGCGGGGAGAGCAAAGGAGTCACCTCATTTATGGCTGTTGGAGGGGGGGCCTGAGGGTCCACCGTAGCTGTGAAGGCCTGAGGCGGGGATTTATGGCTGTTGGAGGAGGGGCCTGAGGGTCCGCTGCAGCCGTGAAGGCCTAAGGTGGGGAGAGTTCTCTCCTCGTCCCCGAGCGTTAGGGCCTTGCCGGACGATCACAGTCAATGGTGCTGCGATAGCTGGGGGAGAGCGGCCCGCTCTGGGGGAAAACTTACCTAAAGGCCAGAGAGGATTGGTGAGTGTGAGGAGCCAGCACTGGAAAAAGAGGATGAGGGCAAGCTGCTGCTGGTGTCAGGGGGAAGACGGGGCCCAGTTGGGGTGTCCCGTCTCCTGGGTTTTGGCACCAATGAAAGGAAAAGAGTGACACACAGCAGCAATTCACCAGAGAATTCCGCTTTATTAGGGAAAGGTGCTGGGTTATATAGGAAGGGGCATGAGCTGATTGAGGTGTCACTTCTATGGGGCTGGTGGCTATTGGCTAGGTGCTGGGATTAGGGGGGGCGAGGGGTGAGTTCACCATCTTATGGGTGGGGGCCCTTCAACAGGCTCAGGGAACTTGCAGGGCTCTGGCCTGGCCAGCCGGAGCCAAGGGCGGATTCTGGCTGAGTTACAGGCCACGTTTACTGGGTGTCTTCCAACCACACAGCTGTCCCCTGGCCCTCCAGGGAAGGCTCAGGGCAAATGAGTGCCAAGAGCCACGCAGTCTCATTAGGGAGCAGGGGACGCGCAGTGCTCAGGGGCATGTCCTCCAGCAGCAGGTGAGTTCAGGTTTCCCACTTGTTCTGTGCAAACTTGGTGAGCGGCCTTGCTTCTCTGAGCCTTGCCTTCCTCCTTCGTAAAGGAGGAAAGCAGTCCTCTTAACAGGGTGCCTTGAGTCTAAAGGGGAGAACGTCAGCTGCAGCTCAGCAGGAGGCCCCCGTGCCTGGTATTTGTTGGGGCTCGGTGCTGCTTTCCCCCGTTATAGAGCCTCTGGAGCCTCTGCCAGGAGACAGGACAGCACAGTCCTGTGGGAGCCCCAGAGATGCAGCCTGAGCCCCAGGCCTGACCTCAGGGGTTGGTTCTAGACCTCATGTGTTACCACCCAACAGGAGTGACTTTGTCCCCAGCTTCTGTTGTGTCCATTTGGGGTTCTCAGGGTCTAAGTAGCTCTGTCACTGCGGGATCTTCCCTTAAACACCCCTTTGTATTCTATGGTATTTATGTACCGAGGATTGAGATACTTCCTGGGTGTCCTCTCTGGCCTTCCTCTGCTCCGAGCACCAGTATCTCGGCCACGTCAGCCCGGCACCGTGGGACCCGTTTTGTGGAACCGTTTTGTTCTGAGACACAGCAATGACAAAACTGGGATAGGAAAGGAACGGAGAAGGACCAATCAAGTGTTTCTCACAGTATATTTTTTCTTCAAGATGTTACTTTAACAGTTGGAACCACAAGGAAGAAACTTTCTTGGAACAGAGAATAAATAACACTGAATCGAATGAAATGGCATGATATTCTGAAAGGTGAAATAAAGGAATGTATTACTTTTATTCTTGATGACAAAGTTGAGAGCTCAAGGCCAAGGAGTCATCACCAAATTTTACCTAAAAAAAGTCTATTACTTTTAGTATTTCTAACTGTTCTCATAAAAGTATATGAAAAAAGGAAAAGAAAAAAGTGATCAGTCCTACACAGGTACATGTGTGCACACCCCACACACACATTCATATATACTCCTACATGGATGTGAGTATAGACTGCTTACTTGGACTTTTTTTAACAGTCACTTACCTTAAAAAAAAAATAAGCAAGCTATTGCAGACTTCTACTACACCGCTGAGCTGCTGCCTTCAGAGAACACTTCTGCAGTACCAATAATAGGTGAAGATCACGGCAACAGTTAATGTTTAGCTCTGATTAATAGTTTTAGTAGCTAATGTAAGTAAAAATAGCTAATGCCCAAACACACGGTTAAGAGCGCTAGCTCTACACCCAGCCATGGAGTGGTATAAAGCTGCTTCATACCTACTATGTGCCCTCAGACAAGTTCACACAAGGTTTTGGGAGGTGCTCATGGGCATGAGGAGAGGGCCTGGCACACTGCATTCATTCCACTCACCCCACCTTCTCCCTAGAAAGACATCCCCCGAGTGAGATGGATGGGGGCAACCTGTACATTATATAGGAGGCTGCCATGCAGAGAGAAGCTTGGGTTTGCTTTGAATTAAGCCCCATGATAACGATCCTTTATATAGAAGTGTCTACAAGCCAATTAAAAAAATCTCATTCAAACAGGAATAAGCTCCGTCTTTCCCCAAAATCAAATGGAGCACTGTGGGCCTTCCCCAGGTCACAGCTCAGTCCTGAGCTAACTGCTCGTGTCCTGCCGCCTTCTCAGGGGGCCTGCCTACCTCCCGCCACCACTGTCCTGCTTTCTGAGTCTCCTCCCAAATCCACGGCATCATGGAACGCTGTGACAGCTTCTCCCTTTCCTCTCCTCTCGGCATTTCATAGCGAACGACAAACCAAACCCCACTGGCGTGTGGCTCTTTGTATTTTCCAAAAGTGGCCTTGCCATTTTTTCCAGGCCAGAGACTCCTCCAGAACCTTGCTCTGCTCCGGCAGCATATGAGGCCCCTCCTGCCTATGAACCTGCATGGGACTGCTGATCCCCTGCCAGGCGAAGGCCACACAAGGGACGCTGGGTGGCTTTTGGGCCCCATGGCCCCCACAGCCTTCTCTCTCAGCCTTATGGTGCTCACGGTGAGGAGGCCGGCCGTGGGCTGTGGGGCAGCACCAGTCAGCCCAGAGTCGCACATGGAAAGTCCCACTTGGAAAGGCCCACCAGGAAGGGAACTTTCGGAGCTGGCAGCCACCACCAGCCGCTGACCCGAGCACCGACCTCGGATGCCTCCTGCTGAGGCCCCGACACCATGAGGCAGCTGAGGCAGCCTGCTGTGGCCTGTCCATACCAGTGACCCACAGAACCAGTGGGTGTGATAAGTGTTTGTGCACACCACAGAGTTTGGGGTTCCTTGTTCCACAGCCTGAGCAACTGGAACAAGTTTTATCAGTGGAGGGAAGCAACCCAGGGGACAAGGATGGAAGCAAGAATTCTCTGAGAGCAACTGGCTTGTGCATTTTACTGGAACGGTGTAAGAAGTTTAATATAGTTATGAAATACAGTTTAGTTCTTAAAAAGGCAACCCTCGTAAATGAAAGCAAAGTGGAAGAAATGGATGTAACTGCATATTGGGTAGTTGCTTCACCAAAGGGAGAATTACTTCACGTAACTTTAAAACACAGGGACTTGAAATAATACACGTGACCTAATGTGGCCTTAGTGAGATGCATCTGAAGGCAAAGGGGCTGCAAAGCCCCTCAACTGCTTCCAGGTTCCTCCTCTTAGTAAGTAAGTACACAGGGCTGTTACTGTGGAACCAAATACACAAAGTACACGGACCAAGTAAGGACTGATGGGAATGCTACCAGGGATGTTTTAAGTATGAGAGAAAGACAATGCAGAAACAAAATTAAAGAAATTAACAATGAAAAGTTCTGTCATGCTAACTAAGTCTGGATGGTAAATATCCATATGAACCCATGATATATTTTCTGTAAAAAGAAAAATAAGACCAGCCAAAGAGAAAGCATTATTCCTGAGCTCTATCAGAGCAGTGAGCAACCAGCTCAGCCCCATGCCAGGACTGTAGTCTCTAATGTGAATTTTCACTTCAAGGAACCAGGGCTCCTGGGGAAATGGCTGCCTCCATGCTGGAGAAGGAAATGCTCAAGGGGATCCTGGGATGAACACGTGTCCCATCAGAAAGGACGGTGGCTGTGCAACCCTGCTGGGGCCACATCAGGCCCCAGAACTGGACTTTGAGGGGCTCCAAACAGCAAAACGGAATGGTTTTTGAGCAGCAAACAGAGTAACTGCAATGGATTGAAACATACCAAATATATTGAAATCCATGAATGCTTAGTGATACCCAACCCCTCTCCCCCAGCCCGCATGCGTGCGCATGCACACACACACACACACACACACACACACACACCCTCATCAGTCATCCTTAGGGACCACAAAGGAGCCAGCTCATGACTGAATACTTAGGAATACCGAGTAAGCATCACTCGACTATTCTTCCCTTCCTATAGGGAGGGCACCTCAGGTTGATCAAATATTTGATGAGCAAAGTTCTCCTCTGTAAAATTCCAGCTAAAGAATGAAGGGTAAGAGTATTACGATATTACCATTTTGCCTCCCAAAGTAAAATGACAAGTCTGAGCGATAATCATCGACAGAAGCTAAACTGCTGGAGGAGCAAGAAGGAAACCTAGCAGGGACAGATGGGCCTGCAGACACCTGATGTGATCATGGCTGGCATCAGAGGGAGACAGCCTGACCTGCTGGTCTGGTCCGCGCCAACAGCGTGCACCCTGGCTTAATGATACCCGCTGAGTTTCTGTGTATTTTGCTTTAGGGCTGTTTGGTGCTATAGCTTTAGGTTTTCTTTTAAAAATTTCCCTTTTCTCATTAAAACATGTTTCTTTTTGTATTGAAATATGTTTTCTTCAGATTCCATGTCAGTTAATATCCATGTTGCTCCTCCTGCCTTATTTTGGTAGCAGGAATCCTGGGTTCTTTCTGTGAAGATTTGTTTCCGGAAACCAGAGTCCTGCACTTATTGCCATAGGGTTAGACACAGGCCTGTCCAGTGGATGGAACTAGAAATTAGTTTGGTTTGTCCACGTGTTTGGTTTCTGTTTGTTTTAAAGAAAACACACCATGAATTCATGCTGATGTTTCTGATTCAAATTTAGGTTGAAAGGTCTTTCAGATTTTGTGATTTTTTTTCTTATTTTGATATATTTGCATCTCCCTTAACTCTCAAGCATTTATGTGGCCACAGATTTAAAAAGGGACTCTAGCCTAAATGCTACCTTGCTCCTTCTTTAAAACATATGTAGTCATTAATTTGCCCTTTGCCTTGGGGCTGATTTGGGCCTGGGAAGCTGATTAAAGCATGACATGGTTTACCTGCACCAGATTAAGCTAATGACTCATGACTTGTCTTAACTAGCTTACAGTAAACAGATTCATCACTATCTTAAGAAGCTGTGTGGGGGAGTCACTGCTCATCATTAATACCAACCCTCTGTACATGTCTTCATGTTGTAAGTACATCAAAAGCAGCAGGGAAAAAAGTTAAACATGGTCTCCTGGGGGAGAGTGAAGAGTGCTTCCCACTAGACCAGCAGTGGGAGGGGAGCCCAGCAGCGCACCCAGTAGAAAGGCAGCCATGGACGTGGACCCAGAAGACCAGAGGCCATGCTTTCTCCCCATCAGTGCTGAGCTGTTCCCACTGAAGTGCTAGCATTTCACTTTAGCATCCCTGCTGGGAGCTGCTGCTTCCACTGTGCTTCAGATCCCACCCACTGAAAATGTGCAGCCTGGGCCTACAGTTAATAACAGGGGGCTGTATGTTTGGAAGTTGCTAAGAGGGTAGATCTCCAAAGTCCTCATCACAAGAAAAGAAATTACAACTATGCGTGTGGATGGATGTCCACTAGACTTATTCTGGTGGTCACTTCACAATACATACAAATATGGAATCATTATGTTGTACCTGAAATTAATATAATGTTATATGTCCATTATACCTCAATGAAAAAGAAATCCTATCCATTCATCAAAACACAGCTCATGTTTCATCTTTTTCTTGAAACTTGACCTCCTCCATCTAACCTTTCCAGTTCCTTATCTGATCATTTCTCTGCAGGCAGAAGCCACTGAAAATATGCTCTGAGATACTGATCTCACCACTCTTTAACTCATAATTATAAACTCTGGACAGAGCTGTGTCTTATAATTCTTGCAGGTCACTGCTGTGCTGTGGCTAGGCAGGTGTGCAAAAGGCACTTGCTAATTGACTGTTTTAGTCCAGTTCATCCACTCAGCCAAAAGCAGATATCTTATATGCCTTTATATGCCTAAAACATTCCAACTTAGACTTATAAAACAATTTCTGGATTAGAAAGCAGTTTCCTTAAATTATCGTATTTAGTTCTAACAACACTGTAGGTGGACAGAGCAGGTGTGTATGCCCACGTCTGAGGACCAAGCAGTTCAGCAGGTGTTAAAGGAGGCAGCTTGTCAGTGGGTGAGCCCTGGGTCCTGAGTCCACATAGACTCTTCTTCCTCTTACCCCATAGTAGTTGTAGAGAAGATGTGAGAAATGTTACTTAAAACTTGGAAATAATGTAAAAAGATACTTACAGGTCCTCCCAATGTCATCCTAGACAGCCTTTCACAGGCCACCCAGCAGTTACTTTATTCTCAAACTTTTGGGTCTCAAAATCCCTGATGCCCTTAAAATGAGGATTCCAGAGAACTTTTATTTAAATGTGTTATATTTAACTCACTGAATATTTATCTCATTGAAAATTAAAACCAAGAACATTTAAAATTTTTATTGATTTATAAATAATAAGCCCATTATATAGTAACATAAATAGCCTATTTTTAAAAATAAAATTACTACATTTTCTAAAACAAAAATGATTTAATGAGAAGATGGCATTATTTTTACCTTTTTGCACATCTCCTTAATGTCTGGTTTAATGGGAGAAAAATCAGATGATTATAGTTGTTTCTTCTGGGTTCAGTCTGTTGTAACAGGTTGCTTGGTTAAAGTTTATAAAGAAAATCCAGCTCCTCAAAGATACATAGTTGGAAATGGGAGAGAGAATTTTTATAGCCTTTAAGATTCAAAAACAAAACTCTAAAATTTGTAAAAGATTACCTGCAATGTAGAATCTGAAATTGTATCAATGAGCTTTTTGTACTCTGTTACCTTAGAATCCATTGCTCTGGAATTTGGAGTGATCTTTTGTCCACATGTACTAGCCCGAATAATGGTCCTGAAAGGCACCTGCACCTATTTCTGTGAACCTGGGCATATCCCATCTTCTGTGGAAAAGTGATGTTTGCCAATGTGACTGTTAGGGACATGGAGAGGGAGATGTAACAAGAAAAGAGAGAGACGCAACATGAAAAGGACTCAGCCCACCATTGCTGGCTTTGAAGATGGAAGGATTCCACCAGCCGAGGAATGTGGGGGTCTCGAGAGACTGAAAGATGCAGGGGAGCGGACTGTCCCCTGGCACCTCCAGAATGGAATACAGCCCATGCGACACCTTGATCTTAGCCCAGGGAGACCCATGTCTCTCTTTGGACCTACAGAACTGCAAGAACAGGTCGTGTTGCATAAGCCATCATGTCGTGGTGGTTTGGCACAGCAGCACTGTTACCTACGCTGTGTAGGGCAGCAGCATCATGCACCTGTCATTCAGAAAATGATGGTTACTGAGTCATATGCAGATTTCTTCAATGTTGGCATGTTTCATTGTGTGATAGCAAAGAATCTTCATTAATATCACACTGACCTCATCAGAAAACTCTTAAATATTAGTAAGTTTTCAAGTACCCATGGCAGATACCAGCTTTCCAAGATTTTCACTTGAAAACTCCAACTTTATAATTGGCAACAAATATTGTCATTTGTTTTCCTTGAAGCAACAAGCTTTTTCAAGTAAAAACAGCCTTGTGGCTGGCCTCTCAGCCCCAGGGCAGTGTAGGGGACAGCACACTATTCCCTCAGCCCAACGCCCCCTAATACCACCCACTTTCTCTCCCTGGGCATTAGAAAGCTGGCAGCATCAAGTCTAATGAAGGTACTACTCTGTACATCTTCACCAGGACTTTAGTATTGAACTGCCTTTTCTCAAAATTCATTTTAGTTTAAATTTAATTCTATTTCCTAAATAGCTTTTTATGTAACTAAACATGATATATTAAATAGATGAGTAGTGAATAAAAGTGACCCTCAGGGTCAGGGCTCATTCCCAGCATGGTTGACACCTTGGGCCAGATGATCCCTTGGGTGGGGGGTTGTCCTGTGGCCCGCAGGATGCTGAGCAGTATTGCAGCTTCTCCCCCCACATGCTAGGAGCACCCCCAGGTGAGAGCGAAATCTCTAGATCCTCTCTCTGGCTTCTGAAGCTCCTGGTGCCTCCCTCTGACCCAGATTAGGAAGCCAGCCAGCCGTGGCTGGTGTCTGACTGCCCCCTGGCAGGGGCCTCTGAGGGTCACTCTCACACTTTTAAAAGTTTTCAAAGCCTGAGAATGTGTTTGTAAGTTAACGTCTACATATTTTTATTGTGAGTTCAAATAATTATAAAGAATATATTTTCTGGTATATGGTATATTGTAGACTTGGTTTAAATGTATTCTATTCAAAGCCTTTAACCTGAAAAGAACTTCTTAAATTTGTGGAGAATGTCAGCCACAAACCTAACCTAGTCCTTGGGACTCAAACCCACCGGTGAACTCAGGCTCGCTCCTGATGAGGAAAGCAGTCTTACCTTCCTAAAGCACGTAAGCCCAGAGGCGCTCTTTGGGCTCACTCACGAGGCAGAAGGGGAATCCCTCCTCTCCAGATTCCTTTTGAAGAAGCGCAGTAGTAGAGAGAGGAATCCTTGGAAAGTGGGTGTGAGGAAAGCAGTCTCCCACCTCTGCCCCCCTTGCTAAACCTTTGTATCCCCAAGGGTGCACGTAAACTCTGGGCGACCAAACCCGGAGCGGGGACAGCGGCTTTGCTTCTAAGGGCTCCCTGAGGATGCCTTCACATGGGTTATGTTATCAGCTTTCTTATTTCTTTTTTTTTTAAGAGTGTTTCATCCTTTATTTTCAAGGAAAGTCTACATTTTATGAAAACAAGCATTTGTTGTATCATTGAGTACAGAGCTCACATAGCAAACATTTCACCATTTTTATCACATATCAGATGATCTAGAATCAAAATTGTCTTAACAGGCTTATGTCTTTCACTGCTTCATGACAATCACGTTACCATATTTTAGTGAAACAGTCTATCTAGCTTTAAGGTTTCCTTTTGAGTAAAAATGAGACCTAATAATTTTTAACCAAAAATGTGTATATGCTATTGCTTGTAATAGGATCCATAAACGCTATACTAAGACTTAGCATTTAGACATGAAACATGTCTAAAACCTCTGAAGAATACTTTAGAAATAAGCAAGACATCTATAATGCTTTAATCTTTCCGGGTAACACCATTTATATCAGTAACTGCAACGCTGTAACTTTCAGCTTTTCACATAACTAGTCAGGATATATATTTCTTTAAGGGTGGGAGTAAGAACAGAAGGACGAGATACAAGTGTCAGGTTTCACAGTTCTGTTAAAAGCTCAAAAATCAAAACTATTGTCTTCTCTGCATCAAAACTGTGCCACAAACTTGAAGGCTGTTTCAGCTTTAATCCCATGACTCATCACCTACTGGATTGGGAGCTTGTACGAAGAAAACCCTGTTGTGTTGAAAGTGCCCTTGCCCTGGTAATTCTTTCTATTATCAACTGATGCAAACACATTTCCTCTTGTACTACCACTGGGGCTCGGAACGTGTACTACAGGCAATTTCTTCCAACCATGCAGGAACATCCTGTTGAGCATCTGACAATACTTTCACCAGAGGCTGTGCCAAATGGTTATCTGATTCAGGATCAAAAAAGGAAATAGCTCTGCTAGTATTTTCACAGCAACCAGTACGTCCAATTTGATGGACATACTCCTCAATGGTAGAAGGAAGATCAAAATTGATAACATGTTGAACATTTTCAATATCCAGCCCTCTGCCCGCTACTGAGGTAGCAACAAGAACCGGGCACTTTCCACAGCGAAAATCCCGTAGACTCTGCTCTCTCTCTCACTGCTGCCAGTCACCATGAATACTTGTTGTTAATATTTTCTCTTGACAAAGAAAACTGGCAATAAAATCTGCTCTTAGTTTCAACAAAAACCATGGTTCTCTCATCACCTGTGGTTAGTAGAATTCCAACAAGTTTCTCTCTTTTTGAGTACTGGCCAACTGGGAGAATGATCTGCTGAACATCTCTACATGCTCCACCCACTTGTCCAACCACAACCAACAAGTAATTCTGCTTCAAAGACTTCCGAGCCAACCTCTGAATTTCTCCTGGAAATGTTGCACTAAACATAACGGTTTGACGCTGCTCCTTTGGTGGCATTGCTGGGCAGGAAATTAACTTTATCATTTCTGGTCCAAAGCCCATATCCAGCATGCAATCAGCTTCATCCAAAACTATGTATCTGACTTGTCTGAGACCAATCTTTTCTTTGCCTATGATATCCATCAGTCTTCCAGGAGTAGCACACAATATATTACAGCCTTGCACTATCTGACGGACTGAATGCCCAAACTGGGTTCCCCCATATATAGCAACAGCTCTTACACAAGTCCCAAAAGAAAATTTTCTGGCTTCCAAATAGATCTGCTTGATTAATTCTCGAGTTGGTGCTACAATAATGCACTCGGGTTCCTGCAGCTCTTTAAAACGACTGGCAGTTACTCCAGCACTCATGATATGAGCCAAAATTGGCAAGAGAAATGCTGCAGTCTTTCCAGACCCTGTTTGTGCACAAGCTATCAAATCTCGTCCTGCTAGGATAATAGGAATACTGTATTTCTACACAGGAGTAAGCTTAGTATAACAAGCTTTAGCAATGTTGTTATTCAGTGTCTGACAGAGATTAGCTTCTTTAAAAGTCAGAATTGGTGGTGGTGCATTGGGTTCGGATACCTCTACAAGAATACAATTGTATTTGCCAAAGTTTCTCCCTGGTTGATAATGTGCAAAGACGGAGTCCTCATCCTCAGATGGAGGAGGTGGTATATAGGTTACTTTTGGTCCTCGTCGACTTCCTCTGTTACCTCTGCTTTGGTAAGTGTCATCATGACCAGTGTCAGCAAAGAAATGTACTAGAATATACGGACCAGCAATTTTTAAATAGCCCAGAACTCTCCAGAAAGCAAAACGATAAGCTTCTTCAAATTCGTTATTTGAAAAGCCTCTGTTTCCAAAACTCTTTCCAACTCCAAAACCACCCGTTGTGGATGTATTCTCTCTCTTATTAAACGTGCCAGCATCTGTTTCCCGAACTCCTCCCAGAGGCAAATCTCCTTCTCATGAAATGATCTCTTTGAGAAGGTCCATCATCCATTTCTGGTGATGAAGCTGGAGTCCTGTTAGAAGTGTCTCCATTTGCTCCAGAAGAATATGTATCCTTCTTAAATACAGGAACATGAGAATACATAGAAGATTTGATAATTTCTGCTTCCCGGTCTGCATCTCCCATTGTGGCTTCCAGTTCTTTCTGCGGCTTGTTCTCTGGCAACAGCTTTCTTATTTCTTTATGAAGTCATTTACTCATTTTATCAAGGGGTCCCTGGAATGAAAGGAGGGCTCAGGTTACAGCGGCAGCTGGTAGGGTGGCTGGGAACTGTGTCCGTACACAAATCAGAATGTCTGTTTGACAAGGGGAGTTGGCATATGGCTAATGGCTAGGCTCCCTGGGCTGGAGCACTCAGGCTCCAGTGCCAGAATGATGACCCTTCCCTTCATGCTCGGAAGCCCAGGCGTTGGGCTTTGGAAGGAAGTATTGACCTCCTTTGCAGCATTGACCATGGTGGGAAGCACATAAGCCAAAGCCAGGAAGTAGGAGGCTTGTGTTGGGTCAAGAACACTGCTGTTCCCCAAGTTTGCAGAGGTGGCTCATATTGCAGGTTGACAACTGGCTTGTACCTGTGAAAACCTGAAGCAACTTATAAAAAAGGAGACTTTGAATGTGGCTCTGAGGAAAAACTGCTTGGCTGCGAGGGATGTTCACAGTTTGCATCCGCAGAGCACTTGGGGAGGCGAACAGGAGCTGCCTCTTGGGGAGGGTTTGGGAGCTTGTGCACCTGAAATCAGGGGCTGGCCCTGAGCTCTGCTCGTGCTTCCTCCAGCTTGAGGCATCCCTGCATGGAAATAATAAATAATGATTTACTGTTACTGAATATAATAAATAATGGTTTACTGTTATTGAATATAATAATGATTTACTGTTATTGAATATAATAAATAATGATTTAAAAATATATAAAGAGCTCACACACCTAAATAATTAAAAAATTAAACAATTAAAAAATGGGCAGAGGAACTGGACAGTTCTCCAAAAAAGAAATACAGATGGCCAACAGACACATGAAAAGATGCTTCACATCGCTAATTATCAGAGAAATGCAAATTAAAACTACAGTGAGGTATCACCTTACACCAGTAAGGATGGCTGCTATCCAAATGACAAACAACAAATGTTGGCGAGGCTGTGGAGAAAGGGGAACCCTCCTAACACTGCTGGTGGGAATGTAAATTAGTTCAACCATTGTGGAAAGCTGTATGGAGATTCATCAAAATGCTCAAAACAGACTTACCATTTGACCCAGGAATTCCACTCCTAGGAATTTACCCTAAGAATGCAGCAATCAAGTTTGAGAAAGACAGATGCACCCCTATGTTTATCGCAGCACTATTTACAATAGCCAAGAATTGGAAGCAACCTAAATGTCCATTGGTAGATGAATGGATAAAGAAGATGTGGTACATATACACAATGGAATACTACTCAGCCATAAGAAGAGGGCAAATCCTCCCATTTGCAGCAACATGGATGGAGCTGGAGGGTATTATGCTCAGTGAAATAAGCCAAGCAGAGAAAGAGAAATACCAAATGATTTCACCCATCTGTGGAGTATAAGAACAAAGGAAAAACTGAAGGAACAAAACAGCAGCGGAATCACAGAACCCAAGAACGGACTAACAGGTACCAAAGGGAAAGGGACTGGGGAGGATGGGTGGGTAGGGAGGGATAAGGGGGGGAAGAAGAAGGGGGGTATTAAGATTAGCATAATGGGGGGAGAAAGGGGAGGGCTGTACAACACAGAGAAGACAAGTAGTGATTCTACAAGATCTTGCTATGCTGATGGACAGTGACTGTGAAGGGGTTTATAGGGGGGACCTGGTATAGGGGAGAGCCTAGTAAACATAATATTCTTCATGTAAGTGTAGATTAATGATAACAAAAAAAAAAGAAAGAAAAGGGGGATTATTCCCTGATAGGATAAAACTAACTGTAAATCAATGATTAATGCATGCTTTAAATATCCTTAATTTTGATCATTTAAAGGGTGTCAGATGATCAGCTATGGAGGTACATTTTTCTGATAATATTCCTTTCTCTTAAAAAAAAAAAGCAGTTCCTGTGTGGTGACCTCCAATGAGTTCTACACAATGGTATAAAGGGCATATCAAAGTGTGGGCAAAGGGTCTGTTTGTGTTTATACAGAGGATCAAAGTCTGATTTGTCTACCCAGAAAATGAACTAAGATACGATATGAAGAAGAACTTCCAACATTAGCACTCTCTGGAAGAGTCATGCCAGAAGATGATCATCAAAAAAACCTCAACAAAGATCCAGACGATGCTGCAGTTGTAGCTGCATTCATCCCACCGGTTCCTTCTTCATTGGAATGAAGAAGGAGATATCTAAGCTGGCCTGTGCATACAGTAAAACAACAAATTTGACTGGATCTATACTGTTGGAACTCAACCAAGAATTAGGAGAAGTGCAGGTTGCAGCGCTCCAAAATCTTACGACTACAGACTATCTACTGTTAAAAGAACATATGGGATGTGAACAGTTCCCAGGAATGGGTTGTTTTAATTTGTCTGATTTCTCTCAGACTGTTCAAGTTCACTTGGACAACATCCACCATATCATAGATAAGTTTTCACAAATGGCGTGCCTAACTGGTTTTCTTGGTTTCTCTGGAGATGGCTGGTAACTATAGGTCTGCTTTGGTTATGTAACTGTATTCCTATTATGTTAATGTGTGTGCACAATTTAATTAGTAGTTTAAAACCTATACATGCTTAAGTCACTCTACAAGAAGATATGTCAAAGAAATAATCAATCTTCCCATGTTATCTTCTGTCTGCTACTCCTATAGCTTTTCTTCTTCCTTCCTAATTACAACCCTTAAATAGAATTCGTGCCTCATATCGAATTTACCGAGTATCATAGTTCTTCCAAGTGGTAAAGATACCTCAAGACAAATACTGGGCATAAAAGCCATGGGGCATGAATCTGCAAAGAAGTAAAAGGCTACCCTTTTCAAACAATATTGCCTCTCTCTCACTTACCAACTTTACATTTCCCTGTATGGCCCTGGAAGATGACTGGTTAGCCAGAGACGGGTAAGATTCCTCAAGGGAGGAACAACCTAAGACAGGCACAGTCGCAGGGGGCCATCAGGTGAGAAATTGGGGATCAACAGAGGTGAGGCTTAGAACCTCACCCCCCCGTTTTGAGAGAAATCTTCTGCATCCATGGATGTTTTATTGCCCTTGTCTAGCTTGGATTAACTTAGTCTACAGGCACGCACCTGATCATCTACAATTGCTCTCTTACAGCACTAAACTATGTTTTCTACCTTTGTCTTGCATCTACCTACCACTTCAGCATTTAAAATAATAATAATAATAATAATAATAATAATAATAATAATAATAAGGGAGAAATGTGGGATTCACATATAAATCAAGTATAAAAATCAAACAAATATTCATATTTGACCTGATTATAGTTCATAATGTGTGATCAAAACTGGAAGTTTCTGTGATGACTGCCCTTGTACTGTTCACCATGTAAGAACTTATTCACTATGTAAGAACTTGTTCACCATGTAAGAACTTGTTCGTTATGCTTCAGAAGATTGGAGACTGACGAGAATTAGGCTTGGGGTGGATTAATGATTGTACATTGAGCATTGATTGAGTCCCCTATACAGAATTTTATTGTTGTTAACAACCATCTGATCAATAAATATGAGAGATGCCCTCTCAAAAAATAAAAAATAAAATAAATAAATAATGATTTACTGTTATTGAATATAGTAAACAATGATTTACTGTTATTGAATATAATAAATAATGATTTACTGTTATTGAATATAAATCCGTGTATGTTGTCTCGAATCATAAGCAGTATTGTGAGGTAGAAAAGAGATTGACACTCCCGACTTGGGTTTGCCCCTTACCTGGTGTTCTGGAGCCTGTGCTTGGTCCAGGAGCTGAGCTCGGCCCCTTGGTTGCAGCCTGCCATGTGGGGCTCACCCATCTGTGGATATGAGCAAATGAAGCCATGCATGGAAAAGCACTAAGCAAATGCCGGTCATAAGTGAAAGGTTGTCTCCATCATAGGCCCCTCTCTTCCTGAGCCCAAATCTGACCCTCAGCCTGGCCCCCTCACTAAGGCCTATGCCCATATTGCCTGGCAGCTGCATCTGGGAGGTCTCTCCCAGTGCGTCAGGTGAAACCTCAGCCTGGACAAAGGAGGGTTCTTGACTCTGAACAAGAAAGAATGAGCAGGTCGGAAGAGTGTAGGTAAGAAAGGAATTCATTAAAGCAAGAGTAGAAATGAATGGCAGCTGCATTGCAGGCAGCCGAGGGCAGGAGAGTGCAGAGGGAGTCAGAGCTTGGTGAGCTTCCCGGCACAGGGAAGTCTCCCTCACCAGCTCCTGAAGCCAGGGTCACTTGGCATCCCATGTCCGCTTGGATCTGCACAGTGTGGGGGCTAGCCCCTACCACCCCAGGATTTGGGGGAGCTGTGGAGCATGGGATGGAGTGAGATTATGTTCTGAGAACTTCCCAAAGGAGGGAGACGTCCAGGCAGGCTCCTGCAGCTGCAGATTAATCTGGATCACCTAGGCAATGGGAACTTGCGGTCTCAAATATGCGCTCTCAGCAGCCCCTCCTCACTTATCAGGGGTAAAATGGAGACTTGGAAATAGAATGAAATAGCAAAAAGACAAAACGCAGTAAGTTGAGCAGTGAGAAAGCTTTATTTAAAAGTATGCACTTAAAGAAAAGAAAGTGTGGGTGTCCTCAGAGAGGAGACACGCTTAAAGGATGTGAATTCTGTCTTTTTAAGGCTTCCAAGAAGAGGAAAAGGGCAGGGTGGGGGATTGCTGGGTCTTCTGGTCTCATGATGTCTCTGTCTAGTGAAGGACACCATGTCCTCATCCACAGTCAATCCTCTAGATAATTCTGTAAGATAAACTTAACACAAGCCATTTACTGATCCTGTTCTCCAAGACAGTGGTTACCCTCAAGCAGTGGGGACATATCAGTTAAGACTGCCTGCTCTGCCTTCAGATAGGCTGTTGGCAGATTACTAAAGAGTATGTTAGGACTATTACTTCTCAACTCTGTTTTTAAAAATGGAACCTTTGCCTTAAGATGGGGTCCCTCCTGCTCTTATTATACTGTTTATAGCTCAGCATTTTTCATCATAGGCAAGAAAAGTTAATCATGATGCTTGTCCCATGTCCCTGCCTTACTTCATCGGGTGGGTTGGGCACACTGTCAATTTCATCCCAGAAATGCCCTGGGCTCTGTAGTCTCCTCTGCAGGCTCAGGACCTTTTGGTTTCAAATATATAACACAGTGGTTCACCAGTTACCCATATTATTAAATCCTTACCCCATCTAGTGCAGTTACTATCTATCAATGCAGAAAGACATTACAGAATCATTGACTATATTCTCCATGTTGTACTACCATCCCCATGACCAACTTATATTGTGATCACAAATTATTGTCCCTTTTATCCCCCTCACCACTCCAACCCCCCCCCCCACCCCCTTGGTAACCGCTAGTCACTTCTCAGAGGCCATGAGTCTACCCTTGTTTTGTTCCTTCTGGTAAAGGTAACTTTTATATGCACAGGGAAAACAAACAATTTGCTTGACTTACTTTATTGTAGTGGTCTGGAATAGAACCATGTGTCCTTGAGGTAAACCTGGAGACACGCTCTCTCTGTGAGCTTGTGCACAGACACGTGTACCCACACTTGTGTACCTGTATGCTTTCTCGGTGAGTGTGTGCACATATACATGTACACACAGAGGTATACATGCACTCTCTTGGTGAGCATGTGTGCACATACACATGTATGCACATGTTCTCTGGGAGCATATGCACATACACGCATGTATGTACAGGCTCTCTCTTGGTGAGTGCATGCAGACACACGTGTACAAGCTCTTTCTTGGTGGGTGTGTGCATACACACATACATGCATGTACATGCTGTTAGAACATGCCCATGAATGCATATTTATGCTGTGTGCATACACATGCAGGCAAGTACATGCTCTTTGTAAGCGCTGCACACATACATGTGTGCACATTCGGTGAGAGCATGTAAACACGTGTATGTACATGTTCACTCTCCGTGAGCACGTGCACATACACACGCCTGCATGTCTATAAAGCTCTCTCGGTGAGCACGTGCGCACCTACACACATCCCTGTACGTACTGTTCCACAGTGAGCGCGTGCACACACACGTACGTGCACACACGTTTCGGGCTCACCTCAGAAAGTCAGATATCTGGACTTCCTCCCGCTGCACGCGTGTACATTAGCATCCTGCAGGAGCAGCCCTGAAACATTTCCAGTGTCTCCAAGCGCGAGCCTCCCCGGCCCCGCCTTCCCGGGGCCTCTGTCCGGCTGGAAGAAGCGAGCCATCCACCGCCGCACGCGTCGTTCAGGGCCTGTCAGGCCTGCCCCTACACCGCCGCCCACCCCTCGCCCTGCCGCTCCTCCAGCCGCGCTCCAAGATCCCGCCTTGGGCGACAGCAGCGCGTAGGTCCCAGGGACTTGCCCCGCCCAGGCCCCGCCCCCGGCGTGCGGCGGGCTGCGTGCCGGCGCCGGGGGCGTGGCCTGGAGCGCGTCGCCGCGCACCGTGCGGAATCTGCGCCGGCCGTTGGCCGTTGGCGCGGCTTGGCGGTTGTCTTGGAGAAGCAAGATGGCGGCGACAGCGGCTGCAGTGGCTCCTGAGGAGGACATGGAGCTGCGAGACCTGCTGGTGCAGACGCTGGAGAGCAGCGGGGTCCTGAACCGCGTCAAGGTGGGCGGGAGCGGCGGGGCCTGGCCGAGGAGCGGGCCGCGCTCGCGGGCCCGGTGCGGACGGCGGGCGTCGTGCTGCCGCTGGCGGGGCCGGGAGCCGGGGCCGGGCCCTGCACAGCCCTGCGGCCGCGGCGCGAGTGCGCTGCACGAGGTGCGGGCGGGAAAGCGGGGCCGACGCGGCGGGGGCCGGGGAGCGGCAGGGGCGGCGCGGGGCCCGCACCTGCCCGCACCTGTCTGCATCTGCCCCGTACTTGCCCCGCACCTGCCCCGCATCTGCCTGCACCTGCCCCGTACCGCACCAGCCCGCACCTGCCCCGCACCTGTCTGCATGTGCCCCGTACTTGCCCCGTACTTGCCCCGCACTTGCCCCGTACTTGCCCCGCACCTGCCCTGTACCTGTCCGCACCTGCCGCGGGCGCGCTCCTCCCCGTCCTCGGCCACGAGGGGGCGGGGAGATGCCACGGCGCTCACACCGCTCGGGCTCCTTGTCACGAAAGGTGTTTTGAAACCGGTTTTGTTTTTCTCCCCTTTTTAAAAACAAGGCTGAACTCCGAGCAGCTGTGTTTTTAGCGCTAGAGGAACAAGAAAAAGTAGAGGTATGAAATGTACAGATTTTAATAAGACCGTATTCATGTGTTGAACATCTCATTACTTAAAAGCCATTCTAAGATGCTACTGCGTGTGCTAGTGTGTGTGACCAGGGATGATTTAAGCTTTAAGGATTTCATTTTATTACTATTGAGAGGCCATCAGAATTACTTTCCTTTTGTGTATATCTTAGAATTTTGGAATCTAAAGTAAGTTAAGGTGCCACAGTAACTCAGAGACTATGTCTTAGGCATCACAGATCCCCTTTTGTAGAGGAAATCCGAAACACAAGGACATAGGAGTCATGGGAAACACAGCCCGGTGTCAGTGCCTTGAGTCCGCTGCAGGATCCTTCAGAGCCTTCCGTACGTCCCCTTGGGGTTATAGGATGCACCTTCTCTCAGAACTATCCCACTGCCCAGTTATTTTAAAATCATGTGATCTTTCTTACTGTCAAGAGTCCAGCGACTTCTCTAAGTGTATTTAGTGTTTTCTTCCTACCCCAAGTCCTACGGACATCCTGAGGAAATATCCTGAAAGTTGTCAACAAGATGGCTCTGTAATCGGGGTCTCCCCTTTCCTCGGTGACAAATCAGTCCCCTTCCCTCACTTCTTCAGACTTAGATGCCTGCTCCTCTTTAGCTTCATGAAGAACTTGAGTTCTTGGCACTTCTGTGTTTTTCTAGGCGTCAGTATTCTGGCTGCCTTTTGTTCTTGACTGACTGAACCCCGTGGTCCATATCTCAGAAACCCTAACTACCTTGTCTTCCAGGCATAGATGGTCCAGGAAGAACCATAATGGTCATTTAATTCTGCAGTTTAGCTTCCTTCCCTCATTGTGTGTATGCATGTACCACTGCAGTTACCTACGCCGGGTTGCTGATGTACCCTAACTGGGGCGTGCCTACCCTACCTCAGCGAGGTCCTCAGCAGGCTGCGTTCTCCTCGTTACTCAACAACTCCTGCTTAGCTTCACTTTAGCGTGCTACCTCACCTGTTTACTTCACTCTTGACAGCTGGTCTTTTCCATCACAGTGAAATCAGAAGCATCAGGTCCTAACTGTTTGTGCACGCCCCCCACCCCCCAATCTCTCACTTACCTCAGAAAAGGATGCCCTGTGTCTGTATTTACTGTACCTTTTTCCTTCCTGCTTTAGCAGAGGAGGAGGTGGCTCTTTGTTATCCCAGAATAGTCACTTTCTTTGGGTGCTGCCTTCCATACACGCTCAGCTTCTCAGTGGTGTGCTGTGTCTCTCGCCTCCCCCTTTCTGGTGGCTTTTCTCTTGAACATGGGAGCACATTTACATTTCTCAGGGAGAAAGCTGTTTTCCTTGACTCATTATTCTGCTTTTAATGCTCTTTTCCCTCCCGCAGCCACGTTTTGAAAGACTGTTTATCTCTTGGACTGCTCCTCATGCTCCAGGTACCTTTATTCCATTAACATCTTGTACTGTCACTGCATCTCAACTACTTCTTATGCAGATGTCAAGCAGACCTTCCTAACTGAGTATGTGGAGTTCTTACCTGTCTAAGTTGCTCTTTGTGGTATCTAACACTCTTAATTCCTCTTTACTTTCTAAAAATCTTCCTTGACTTTTGGGGCCCTTTTCTGTTTCTTTGCTCCTTCTGACCACTCCCTGTCTCTTTAGCATGCTCTATTTCCTGAACACCTCACTGAAACCCTTGGAGGAGTACCCCATGGTGCTCTTTCCACATTCTCTTCCTGGATGACTATAGCCACACCAGTTACCTCTTTGTCACACTGCCTATGAGGCTGACCTTATGTCACCCAAGCAAGAATCTGGAATTTGCCTAGGCCTTAGTCTTTCCACTTGTCTGGTCATTTGCCAGTGTGTATGTCTGTCAGTTTTGCACCTGAGGTGTTTAAGGTTCTCTGCTGCCCCCTTGCCTATGCTTAGTCATTTCTGTTCAGATTACATCACCCCTTCCTTCTCGCCAGTTTTCTCTGCTGGTGTCCCTTACTATCTTACTCAAGTCCTTTCTTCGCATTTCTCCTGTACTAGCTATTTATAATACACATCTGATCTTGTCCCTCCATTTTCCTTAAATATTTCAGTTGGCACACATCTTAAAATGCCCTAACCAGTGTACCAAGGACCTTTTGATTGTTTTTCCCTCCTATCTTTTGTCATTTTTTTAAAACCAACTTGAGGTATAATTGACCTACAGTAAATTCAAGGTACATAAAATATATATTTGGATACATTTTAACATATTTGTGCAACCATGAAACAAGATAGTGAACATACCCATGACCCTCGAAGTTTCCACAAACCCCTTTGTAACACCTCAACCCCAGGGAACCTGAGCATTTTTAAGAACTATACAGATGGAATGATACAGTGCATTCTTGTTTTTTTTGGTCTGGCTGTATTCATTGAGCATAATGCATTAGAGATTCACTCATATTGTCATTTGTATCTCTAGTTCATTTTATTCCTGGGTGCTGTATCATATGGGTATACCACAGTTTATCACTTACCTGTTGGTAAACATTTCAGTTTCCAGTTTTCAGCTATTATGATTAAGACTGCTATAAACATTCACATACATGTTCTTGTTTGGATCTGTGCTTTTTCTTCTCTTGAGAAAATACCTACAGGTGGGTTATATGGTAGGGGTACCTTTAACTTTTTAAAGTATTACTAGACTGTTTTTCCGAAGTGATTGCACCATTTTACATTCCCAGTGTATGAGATTGCCTCTCTACTTATAATTCATGTGATCTGTTTAAAGAAGCTTTTTCCAGCATTTTCTAGTATGTTTTCTGTATTTGCTCATATAAACATTTCATGACAAAAATTAGTTGGCCTATGTCCTACATAAAATCATCTCACATACTATTAATGAACTGGAAATTGCAAGTGTATATAACCAAGTCCTGTTCATAGTAAGTGTGCTGTGTAAAATGGTAGATATCTAAGATGACAAAATAGTGAATTTCATGTACTTGAAATAATGAAGTTTTTGTAAGTTTAATGTTATTTGACATGAGTATTTGAAGGTCTGGTTTCTAAAGCAGTTTAATAAGCAATTTATAAAACATTTAAAAATAATACATACAAATCTCAATCTATAGTGTCTTATTAACTTTGAGATATTAAATAGTGCAAAGCAATTTCTGTAGTAATCGATAGTTGTGGAATGAGTTTAACCAGCATTTTATGACTCACAATATTTTACTTACATCTTTGCCAAAAAATTAAACTTTAATCCACATTTTGTAGTTGTTCTTAGAATTGGACACATGACACTTACAATGTTTCTTTTTTTAACAGAACAAAACTCCTTTAGTCAATGAGAGCCTGAAAAAGTTTTTAAATACGAAAGATGGTAAGATGCTCTGCTTCTGCTTGGTTATTTTGTCTGAATTTCAAAGCTTGACTCCATTTAGGAGAAATCAGCAATTTCAGATAATTTTTTGAAGCTGGATTCTTATAGGTTCTCATTTCATTTAAAAATTTCATTGTACAACTGTTGAGTTGCTTTAAATATTATTTGTCATGGGAAATTGTTGGTTAAAACTAATTGTACTGTAAGAAGCAGAACACTGTAGTCCATTTATGAAATGTCATGTTGTCTTAGTAATAGTTCTAGACAGATGATCCTAATGAAAAAATGAGGCACTGAGATTCACATTACTTATATGTATTATTCAAAGGTAAATTTGTCATTTAAAAAAATTTAGAAACCTTTTCTCCCATTACTTTACCTACTTCATAGTGTTGGTGAAGAGGCTTCAGGGGCCCTAAAGATTTGCTCACCTCCTCTCTTGCTGTTTGCAGGTCGGCTGGTGGCTAGTCTTGTTGCAGAATTTCTTCAGTTTTTTAATCTTGACTTCACCTTGGCTGTTTTTCAGCCTGAGGCTAGCACGGTAAGAATGGTGGATTTTATCTCTCTCCTTTGAAGCCACCCTTGATAAAAATGAGTTTAAAATGAAAGTTAACAAAATTTGACAACCTAGAGTATCTTACATATGGATTATTTATTTATTTTTCTTAGCTAGCTAACCTCTTAAAACAGATGCTTCGTATAACTTAGAAGGAATGTTTTGTAGAATTAATTTGTTATGATGTTAGACTATACCCCTTAATGGATACTTTGAATGTAGAGACTGGTGAAAAAATATGTAATTTTTAAAAGTGGACATTTCATTCATTAGAAAAACAACCTCTCTGAGTTTAGAGATGTTTTTATGTTCCAAAAATATTTTTCTTTAATCTCTGAAAATAGTTTTGCTATATTTTTGCACACTTATATCTTACTTCTTACAACTTATTTTTCCCTAGTTTCAAGGTCTCGAAGGTCGAGAAAACTTAGCCCGAGACTTAGGTATTATTGAAGCAGAAGGTACTGTGGGTGGACCCTTACTATTAGAAGTGATCAGACGGTGTCAGCAAAAAGACAAAGGGACAGCAAGTGGGGTGGTAAGTGCAATCCTATGCTGTGTTATCATTTTCTATTTTAATTATTGGCTACTTAGCATGGTAATACAGACCAGTGCATGCAAAATGAGTCACGGTTGCAGTTAAAAGAGGCTGTTTCTTAAAAGCAAAATGAAACACACTAAGACTGCATAAACATGTTCTAATGGAAATTGGAGGTAGAGTAGATCTGAGGCTGCTGCCGCCCCTGTTCTGCAGATTGACCCTCAGAATGTTGAGGTTCGGGGGCCAGGCTCTGTGGAAGCAGTTCCAGCATTGCTGCTGACTAGCCACTGGCCTTGGACACACTGCTGCCCTTGTTGTTCCCTTTGTGGAATGGGGAGAGTAGACCACCTCACAGGCCTTGTGAGGCTCACACTCACGAGTTAGTGCGTGTCAAGGACTGAGAGCACTCAACTCATTGTTACTCGTTACTTTTATTGCTATTTTAAGCATTAAAAGACTGAATTATATGGTAGTTGTTGATTTTTTTTAACAAAAACTCTTTATACTAGACTTAAAACTAAGCTATTGATTTTGCTGAATTTCTAAACATTTTCAAAATTATGTTTTTTGACTATTTCCTTTCTTAGTCTTATTCTTTCTTTTTAGAAATCCTGCCAATGAGATGAGTGGTCTGATTTCTATTTATATACTTTGGGTTTATATAAAGTTACTGTTTCACAGATGTAGACCACATGGTAACCATTTCAGTTGTCTGGTTAAATGTGTGCGGTAAGAATGTAGAGGGTTTATGGGCTGCCATGTACTTCATTTGGCAAGTCTCAGAGTTTATTTTCTGTTAGTCTTTGAAAATCAGTAAATCTTGACTGAGTACCTAAGATTTGCCTCTGAGGCATAATAAATAGATTATTTCAATTAAAAGGTGAAATATAAGTAGGATTCTAGAAGAGTTGAAAGCTATGCAAGATAAATTATGCTCATATAGGAAATGGATATTTAAATGGTTGTTTGAGTACAGAGAATAAATTACAGAATAAATTATAGAATAATCATGTAGTAAATTAGGTTCAAACATAGTCTGAGCAATGATTTTTATTACAAGGGGACAGTGGTTGTTTCATGCTTAAATTTTGTTAGGCGCAATCATAGTGTGAGTGGGTGGAGAGGATTGGGAATGGTGTCCCAGAAGGATGTGGGAGCAGGGCCAGACCTGGGAGGGTGCGTGTATCCCCTGTGCAGAGAGCACGGCACCGCAGCCCATGCCTTCCAGCGTCGTTCATTTGTACGTCTGTAATTACTTACCAAGTTTCATTGTGTGCTGACTGTATCATGGACATTGTGCTAGCTTCTCAAGAATAAAAAATACACAAGTCTAAAGAAGCCCAGACTGTTGGTTCCTGCTGTTTCATGAGCCCCTGCCTGTAGGTGGTGGTCACATCTCTTTGCTTCTGTGGTCCTGAGCTTCTCCCTTTACCTGCCCTTTGGTTTCCTCTCCTGGTGTGGTCTGGCTCATTCAGGGAGGGGTGGTCGCCCTCAGTCTCTGCTTTGCTCTCCTTCCTCAGCCAGAACTTCTGGGGCTCACCCCAGCTCTGCTGCTCCTGCATGTGATCCTCTTGTTACTTACCTTCCATGTGCCTCACCTGTGAAACGGAGACACTAGGAGTACCGCCCCATGGGGTTGCAGTGAGGACCAGAGGGGTGAAACATGTAAAGCTCTGCGAATGGCACCTAGCGTGGAGAGACCATGTGCATATTTGCTGTTAGCATTACTTTCTTATTTTCTTATCAGTACTCTTTGGGTGACTCCCTCCATCTCAGTCCATCCCTCTAGCTTGAGACCAGAACTTCCAACTCTTCACAAAACATGCCCCTGGTTAACCCACTGGCACATGGTAATCCGTATGAAAAACACTGACTTTATTTTCTTTACATCTAGCAAAGTGAGAGCCACATAGACGAAGAATACTCCCCTCCCACCAAAACCGCCCAGTTCCGGTCTACCCGCACTCCTTCATGTGCTGGTTCTGTCCTCTGACTCCTGCCTCCCGGCCCGAGGCGCTGCCTGTCCACGTGTGCCCCCTGCCTGGGCCTTCTGTCACTAAGGACTTGCTCTCCCTCCTGTACGCGGTGGCTCTGGCAACAGGCCGTAGGAGGAGAAGGGCTGACTGCTGGAAACCTCTGTTCTCTGCCAGACAGGATGTCTGCCTCAAACTGACGCCCAGAGATGCTTTCCTGTCTAGTTGGTTTGATTTGAAAATGGAACCTCAGGAAGCGCACCTTGTGACTGGCAGATCCCAGCCTTCCCAGGCAGTGGGCCCCATTCCATACTGTCGTTTTGTCACATCGACCTAGACTGGGAAAGCGATTGGTTCACTCTCAAAACACAGAACTGTTTGGTACTGCATTTGCTCTCCCCCTGTGCTAGCATTCCCCTCTTAATACCTGGGTTTTCATCTTAATAGTTCATTTGTGTTTGTATACACACAAATGAACAGATAATTTAATATTTAAAAGAGGGAGCCCACAGGTGTCTTTTGGCCCTCCTATCATTTACTAGCGTTTATCACTGAGAGGAAACTTGTCATTCATAATGAAATAAAAACGTACAGGTTTTATTGACCTTTGGTGTTTGATGCTGAAGAAGGAAAGTTGCTGTGGCTCGAGCCCATTGACTTAGTGGTGCTTATACCAGAAGTGCTTGTGAAACTGCCATTTAGGTTGGTGGCTGATGTCCCAGTGTAGGTGACTGAGCACACTGCCGCTTTCACAGATCCTGGGGGAGCCACGCCTCCCATCAACACCTTGTGCTGGTCCCCATTGCTGATTGGCAGCTCGGCTTCCTCCTCAGCGCTCCATCCCCAGGCTTTGTTCCCACTTTCTGAACTAATTTTAAAATTCAGCCCTTCATCTATTCCTTTTCCTCTTTAACAATTGCAGTTACTGTATAATAGCAATTAAATAGTCTCCAGGTTTCTTCCACTTTAAGATCCTGCCTGATGGGCATCAACCTGTCTTTCTAGTCTTCTGCCTCTTTTTTGAAACATGGAACCTGTGCTTAAGCCAGACTGAGCTTGTACTTGAAAGTGGCTTTTGTTTTTTCGCTTTTTCTGTTTCTCATCTATTTTCTACCTAAAAGGGGGCATCATCTCCCCACCCAGTCAGGGCACATTATCCCTCAGGTCTCCTTAGCTCTGGCTTGGGGGCGTTCCCTCATGCTCTTCTCTGTCACTGCTGGGGGTTGCTTCCCTCTGGGTGGTGTCCACAGCGTCTGCCATTGTCTGCGCTGTTCCCACCTCCTGTGCTCACCAGGACAAGGGCTGTCTTATCTTGTGGAGTCCAGTGGTAATTCTCAACAGGTATGTGTTCAGGGTCAGTGGGAAGCGTTGGAGGACTTTTGTACATTTGGGAAACACATTTATGAAGGTTAGATTGGTGAATTGAGAGACATTAAAAGACTAGGAGAAATGAAACCCTTAAAAGGCAGATATAGACAAGATTGGGGCAGTAAGAGCAGAAACAAAGGGCAGATAAAGATGACCTTTTAAAGGAATGATCAGTGAGACTTTGTACATTAGTATTTTGGCAGAGAGACAGGATCTTAGAGGGTAATAGGGGAAAGAAAAGCTTTCAAAAGAGATTTTGGTTTTTGGCCTGGGACTAGATGGTGCCAATACCAGAAATAATGGCATTTGAGGAGAGCAGACACATTTTTGTGTTTAAGAAGTTAATAGCTGTCAGGACGATTTTTATAACAAAATGCCAATTTTTAATATGCTCAGTGAGGAGTTTGTGATGGTACAGTGGGTGAATTTTAGTTATTTCCATTCAAAAAACACTGAAAAAAGTTCCTCCTTTGCATTTGACATAGTGCTGAGGACTTAGCAGCAGCTCCCACTGAGAACTTTGTGACCTGATGGCAGGTGCAGGATGCACTGAGCCAGGGCCCCTGTCAGGGAGCAAAGACGCCCAGTGGGGCAGGAAGGAAGAAGAGCGCTGCCCTTGGAAAGCCAGAGGTCGTTTGGGAGAGCTGCTGTCAGTGCTTTCTCCTGAGCTGAGATGAAGTAGGGAAGCAAGCGCAGGGCCTGTATAGAGAGAGCAGGTCTCTGAGAGTCACTGGACGTGTGGGTGTGGAGAGTCAGGGCAGGGGGCAGGGAAGTGAGGGGGCGGGGGTGGGAAGGAGGACAGAGGGGCTGGTAGGGGATGAGCCTGTGCCCAGGCACTGAGGGAGGTGCACTGCAGGGAGTGGGACCTGACTGTGTTCTGCTTTGTTTTTTTGGCAAAGTTAGGAAAAAATCTAATGAGGATATTTGTATTAATTAGGAAGAAATAAAAATAGCAACATTGTATAGTTGTTTTAAATGCTAAAATTTTGCTGAGGTATAATTAGTGTATATTCATATTTTACGTTTAGGTATGTTTTGATTTTATTTCAGGGGGTACTGGACCTATCAGATGTACATTCTCCTCCAAAGTCACCAGAAGGAAAAGCCAGCACGCACACAACTACCAGCAAGGTGAGTCGGCTGTGGGGTGCGAGGCGAGTCTGGACGAAGACCCCAGGGCCCTAGTTCTCTCTCTGGTCCTTCACCAGTCGAACTGTTTTGTAGCACAAGTGCTATTTAGTGTCTTGAAAGTGCTTTTTCCCCTTTGATGAAGTATGTGTCTTTAAAAATTGTTTTGCTTTGTTGGTAGTGTTTTGAATTTTGTGTTGTACAAGGAGTATGCTGTTAAATAACAGAATTGCAGGATATTTGGACTCATTTGGTACTTTGAATATTTTTTTTCATTCAATTAACAAGGAGGTTTACCTACTTTTCATTTATGAATTCTTAGCTTGAGACTATGAGGTCCCAGAATGTAGACTGTTGTGTCGGATGTGGTAGGCAAGACAGGCAGCCCATTTGGGACTGCATGTCATCATGGCTCTTCATATTGCTGAGCTCGTTGGAGGATTTATAAGATGTTGTGTGCTCGGTGTCTGTGCATGTGTGTGTGTGTGTGTGTGTGCTTTTTGAGTTGTTAAAGCTCACGCCTTGGTTGTTCAGGGATTTGGCATAATGAAGGAAAAAATGGAGTGGAACACTCAGGTGTGAAGTCAGGGTATGTGTGATCCTGGGACTGGCCAGAAGGTGATGGCTGGGCCTGCGTTGCCTCGTGGCTATTGGAGTGCCCTTGCGCAATAGAAGCAAACAGTCTTAGCCAAGGATGGGTTTGGGTCAGATTGTTGTGACCGTTCCTCTGGTTTCCATTATGGGGAGCAGAGTGATGTCTCGGGGTACGGTTTAAAAGTGGTTCCTTATACTGCACTGACTTGTAGATACAAGTTGTATCTTCTTAAATTAGGTGACCCCCTGGGGGGCACAGACCCTCCTGAAGGATGTCTTTCTTTTCAGGTGCCTGGGCTCAGAGCACCTCCAACGTGAGTGGGTCAGTGGGTGGTTCCTGTTGTTATTTGCCACTGGTTTTTATTTTATTGCTCCTTTTTATTTTTTTAATTTAGGAACCAAAGGAATTTCATGCTTTATTTCTAAGCAAGGAAAGAGCCCATTATTCTGTTTTTAGTTGTTCCTTTTCTCTGAGGTCTCTAGTTAGCCTTCTCTATAGGGAGACTGTAACCCTGGTACAGAACAAGGTCATGAGTATGAATAAATTTTAAAAGTTCTCTTTAAATGAACTGGCAGATATAAGAGTCTTTGTAAAAAGCTTTGCTTTCTGTGAAAATGTCTGTATAGAGGTGAAAGTTAATGCATATTCCAGAGTACTTATCAGTACTGATAGCATTGAGCTACACGGAAGTTGTCTTTTTAGCCAAGTATTATTTTTTAAAGCAAATCATTAGTAATCACCTCCCACATATGGTTTCAAGATCAGATGTTAATGTCTGTTTTACATATTCTTATTCTCTCTGCATTAAAATAATTTTTTTTAGGATCTAAGAATTATAATGAGAATCTTGTGTTCAGTCAGGAAGTGTTGCTCCAAATACAGAGAAGCGATTGGGGAGGTGGATGTGCAGAGCAGCAGTCTGTCCTCTGGGTGGTGCCAGCTTTGCCACCTCCTGCCGGTGTCCAGGGTGGCCTCGGCCTTAGCGTCATGGGCCTGTGGCAGCGTGGCCACTTCTGAACTCTGGTAGCCCATCTCTGTCATAAGATGAGGCCTTCTTTGGGCACTTAAAATGCAATTCCACGATTCTTAAAGGATCTGGATTGGGGGTCCCTGTACATGCCCCACTCGGTCCCTGTGGACTTTCCTCTCTCTTGGTGGCCTTTGCATCACCTTGGGCTCCAGGAAGGACCTTGGCTTCAGGGTGCCTTGTCAGTCTGGAGAGCCCACAGGGCACTAAGGGCTCTGGAAAGTTGTGGTCCAGCCCAGGGTCCAGCGGACCTTTAGGAACCTGTTTTATGTCCTGGGGAAGGGAAAGGAAGGCCAGGGAAGTTCTTAAAGGAACTCCCAAAGTTCTTGGGAGTGCAAGCCTGGCTTTCTTGGTATGCTGCCAAGTGGATCATGAAGGAAGTGAGTCTCCACACAGCAGAGGTCAGACAGGGCAGCAGTGCCCACAGGGGACAGTGTAACTGTTGCACAGAGTAATGAAATGGGGGTTGGACTACTTGAGGAATGGAGTTAAGAAAAGACCAAAGAAAAAAAGGGTTTCAAAAAGGAACACATTAGATTTTCCATTTTTAAGACATTTTCTAATAGACATCTTTATTAGTTACGAATTGGTTTATTTTTAAAGATTTATACTATATGGTAAAATGTCATTTTATTCTCATGCTCAGATACCAAGGTATAAAGGACAAGGTAAGAAGAAGACAAGCGGGCAGAAGTCTGGTGCCAAGGTAACGCGCGAGAGGGCAAAGGAGAGAGTGGCCTGTGCTGTGTGGGCTGCTGGTTTCGTGGGGCTCCTGTGGCCCCCTGTGGCCTGGCCTTACGTTCTCTTAAGTGTCCCTTTCATTTTTCTGTAATCAGAACAATGTAAGGTCTTGGTGGCATAAAACAAAAAGTTATTTGGCTTTCAGTGTTTATCCAGGTGAAAATCATACTGTTGTATTTTAAAACATGCTGTTTTACTTTGAGAATTTCTTGTTTCATTGGCAATTTTAAAAATTGAAAATACTTATCTTCCTTTTGAATGGATGGTCATGTACATATTCTCAACATGATGATTTTTATCTGAGGTAAATAGGATATCAAACTACTTGCTAGATAATTTCCAATTGATAGAGGCTGAATTTTAAGACATTTTTGTTTGTGGTCAGCTTATCAGGCCATCACACATTAGCAGCCTGTCCTTAGAGCTCTGCTACCAGGAGACGCGGACACATGGGCGTGGGAGTGCTGCCCCTGCCGCATCGCGTCGGTGCCCTGGCTGCCTTCATCTGCTCCCCAGACCGCCACAGAAATGGGCTCAGCTGCTTTTGAAAGGTCAATGGTAGAGGTCTTTGAAGCATGTTAGATCAGTACAGTTCTTACGCTTAACTAGAATAAGGTAAAATTATTTAACTTTTCATTCTGTGAGATTCCTTGGTCCTTGTTGAGCCTGTGCTTGTGTATAGATTATTAAGGACCTCTAAAATTAAAGGGTTTTTAAGAACCGTATTTGCTGTGTCAGCTGCCTTTAGTCCTTGTATTTTCAGTGGTAAATTCCTATTACTGTGTGTGTCCACACTTTTTTTTATGCATTACTACTGGAGAAGATGTTTTAAAATGTTATTTAGCAAGTATGTGTGAACATTACACAGTGAAGATCATTGTGTTAAGTGCTGTAGGCAACACAGATTTTAATGTGGTCCCCACTTAAGCAGTTTACAGTCTAATAGAGATGAGACATAAAGATAATTAATTTAAAATAGCATGTTTATATAGATTGTTTTAATCAGTATCTTAGACTTTTATTAAAGGTAAAAGCATATTTCATAGCATTTCATAATATCACATGTTTATATTCTTACTGGTGTGAATTTTAAAGAAGTTAAAACATTTTGAAATTGTTTATGTCTAGAACCCGAAGCGTGTGAGAAGAGACCCTCTGTCACTTTGTGTGAGGGGAGGCAGCAGTGCGGCCAGATTTATCTTTCACTCTTACTGTGGGGAGGGCTTTCTTTCCTTCCCTCTCCTGAGGGCTGGCTGGAGAATCTGTGCTGGCCCATATCCAGGGGTTAAAGGCTGTAAGTCAGGCCCCTTTTATTTCACTATATTCCTGACCCCGAAACCTGTTTTCCCCTACATTTACCTAAACTTGTTTCTGAAAAGTCTGTGTTGTGCCAACATTGCCTACTTCCAGCCTGGTAGGTGGGCCCTGAGCACGTCATCCCTCTGCCTTTCTGCTCTGCCTGAGCATGCGGCAGGTTCCCAGTGTCCTTTGTGTCCTAACATTGTTAACATCTTAACCCAAATACCAGGCTGTGTTTGACTGTTGAGGTTGTATACCGCAGGACTCCAGGGGGAGCTGTTCACCTGGTAGCCAGGTGGCATTTCCCCATTGTGCAGAGCCTTTCAGGGCAGCCCTGCCTGTCCCTGAACTGAGCGGGGATCGGAGCAAGGAGCGCTGTGCGTCTTCCTGCTGCTTTTGTGCACAGCAAAGCCCAAGTACTGATGGCTCATTTGGAGATGCTCTGTTCATAGTAGAAGTGTATTTTTAAAAATCACCTATATACATCCATACACATATTTACATGTAACTGATTCGTACTTGCTGTCATGAGCCTGTCTGTAAACCAGTCAGTATGCACAGTAGAATCTAAGGGTTTTGAGCTAATTTAGCTTGGATAAAAATAAAAGTTACTTTCTGGTTTTTATTGTTGTGAGACAATAAAGGATGGATAGAAGAGCTGGAATGCAAGCTGGCTAAATAGCAGATGGGAGGACATTTCTTTAATAAGTTAAAATTTTAAAATATGTATTAATACTTCCTTCCAAGGTACCATCTGTAATAGTCTATTTCATTGTAAGCCATCTGGTTGCAGCGCACATGGTGCTAGTTCTCTGGAAAACACTTCATGCCAAAGATTGCCACAGGCTTCTGGCTCTGCTAACTTAGGTTTACCATTCAGTTGGAAAAACTGAGTAAGATAGATATTTTTCATTTTTAATATTTAGACTAAAATGCTTTTAATCATCACATGGTCATCCTTTCTTTTTACAACTGGATATCAGGTGTCTTAAAACTAGTGTATATTGAGGTATTTTTGCTTCAAGTTCTTAAAGGAGGACATTTCTTAATTTGTTCCTTGTTTTCAAAATCCTGGGATAAAGCTAGAACCCAGCTTTATGTTCATCTAGGGCAGTGATGGGGCCACATGTTATGCTTGGGGGGTGTTTCTGCATTCTTTCAGTTAGGGTTTTCTAGATAAGCCATTACCATTCCCTCGGCACATGTGTACCCCCAGCCCATCCTGAGTGCGCAAGGCCTGAGGGTGGATAGCATGCTCCGAGCAGTGCCGCCTGGCCAGCTCCGCCGTCCTGGCTGCCCCTGCCCGGGACTGGAAAGCATGGCACCCCCTGGCTGCTGAACCCTGAGCAGGGGCTGAGCATGCAGCAGCCAGGCAGCGGGCTGTCTTCAATTCTTGATTTCAGAGCTGGAAAGAGGAGAGTATTTATAGACGAGAGTATTTGTAGAGCAGAGGAATAGAGTTTCTCGAGACAAACTGAGTTTTTAGAAAGGGAGGTTTAAATGTTTGTTTTATGAAATGCCACAGTGTTTACTCTCTAGGTGAATGAATTAAAACTTCTAAATATGTGTGTTACACCTGTAGTAAAATTACTTCTCTCCATAGTTTGTTAGTAAGTCATGGATGGAGAACTGCCTATGAGACATAGTTGAAAATAATTAAGAATTTAAAACAGCATGTTTATATAGATTGTTTTAATCAGTGTCTTAGACTGGGAGGGGTTAGGTGGGAAGAGAATTTAATATTGAATTAATTATTTTGAATACTTTTGCAAAACTAGTGTGTTTCTTTGGCTTTGATGTGTTTCTCTTATAAGCAGTGCGATTAAACTTTTAATTTGGAAAAACAAAATTATTTTTTCTAAGTTTTTGAGATATTCTAGTGATAATTCAGTTTTTGGCTACTAGAAAATTGGTTATTTCCATTGTGAAACTTCTCTTTGTGATGCTATTTTCTGTTAATCTAGAAATGATTGCAATGTTGAGTGTAAACATATGCTAGTAGAAAAATAAATACACTAAAACTTTCTTACACCTTTAATTTACTATAAAGCCTGTTTAGTCTTGAGATCTGTCCAAAGGCATTTAGTGGCACTGTCATGCTGTGCAGTCAGTTCTTGTTTTTATGAAGCAACAAAACTTTATTATTAAAAGTTTTAGGTATTTATTATAAATATCTCTGTTGGTGCCTAGGGCTGCCATAACAAAGCACCACAGACTTGGTGGTTTAAAACAACAGAAATGTATTGTCTCCTGGAGGCTGGAAGTCCCAGGTCAAGGTGAGGGCAGGCTTGGTCCACTGGAGGATGTGCAGGGCCTTTAGGCCAGGCGGGTGCTCCAGCCTCTGCTGGCTCCCAGCAGCCCCAGGCACGCTCGGCTCATGAACAGCATGGGCCTCCTGGCCTGTGTTCCTAGCTGGGTCTGTCTCGTGTCACCGGGTTAGGGCACTAACCTCCATTCAGCGGAACCTCATCTGAACTGGTTGCATCTCTAATGACCCTATTTTTGAATGAAAGCCCATTCTGAGGTACTGAGAGGTAGGAGTTTTTTGGGAGATACATTTACTCCATGATAGCCACTAGGGCCTGTGAGGTTGTCTAGGGAGTGAATCCGAAGGCATTATCATGTTTTTTTTTTGTCACACTTATTTGTTTTAAAGAATTCTTAACCATCTAAACTCTAGGTGGATTTTTTTTTTAATAGTGCAAGTTATTTGGAACTAAGTTCAGTGAATTTGTTAGTAACCCAGTCTTCTTGGTAAAAAAGTAGCCATAGGTACAAAGTAATGACACATTCCTGTGTGGTTTAGAAATTGATTTTGAGAGCAGCTCCAAGGATAGTGAATGTCATGAAGGTTGGCTGTACCCCACAAATAGAACTATAGTTTAAAACAAGCTAATTATTATTTTTTAAAACATGTGTTGAACATAATATGCTTCTCCATGAAACTAGTCTTTCTGTAGCAGGAGTACAGCTAAAAACAGTCAAAAACCATGGATGTGCTGAGTTTAGATAGCTCATTATGTGGGCTTAAATTGTGTTGGTGATGTGAGTCCACAGGGAAGAAAGACATCATTGGAAGGTCCCTCTTTCATGTGCTGTTGCTCCTTGTTTATTTACATTTCAGTTTGTCTCGTGTTGGTTGCCTTCTGAATTTTCATAGGCTTTTGAAGGAGAGAATATCATTATCCCAGTATAATATTTGTAAATGTGTTTAAATATCACAAGACTCAGGGTATTTATTTCCAAGTGCATATGCTTTTGGAAAGATAGAAATCAATTTTAAAACATAAGTCAGGAGTTGCAATGGACACGAATCTAATTAAAAAATACATAGGTGACAGTGCTTTTCTGTATTTGATAGCAGGGAAACCAAGAAAGTTGTTCGGAAATTCTTTTAAGTTTCTGCTTCTTTGAAAGTATTCTGTGTTGTTTAAAAGGCTGATAATTTGGTATTTTCTAGATATGTCTTTTTACAATCATTAATTTATATTAACAACATGTGGTATGTACAGTCTATACAAGGGCCTACAAATTGTATAGCATGTATCTTGCCTGCTGTCAACCAGCTGTGGCCTCTGGTGTAAACATATACATGTATATGTAATATGTACATAATATATACTGTCATGTATTCTGTCAGTACATATGAAAAGTGTCTTACTGAGTAATTTCTAACCCATATTATTGCCACCCTGCTTCAGTAGTCATTAATGTGTTCCAGCCACACACACATCCCTCTGTCCTAACTACTGGTAAAAATTTGATTTGGAAAGTACTGCTCTAGTTCAATTCTTGAGGAAGTTCATGCCTGGGAACATTAGTTAAGATTACGTATTAGTGGCAGAGTGTGGTCTCCATGCACCGTTGGCATCTCACAGCGCTGCTCTCGTTAGTATGGCAGGCTGAATCTTGGGAAACTGTCATTTTTAACCCACAAAAAACTGTAGTTCATAGGACCTAATAGCATGATGTAACTATTAAGAGCTGATCTCTGGAATCAGACTTTCATTTTGGTCCTGACCCCTTAATCCCTGGAGACCCTGGCAAGTGATTGAAATGTCTGTGTGGTTCCTTTCTCATGTCTGCGGGGAAAACAGACTTAGCCTCTACCCAAGGGGATTTTGAAGATTAAAAGGAGATAACGTGGAATACATTTGAAGGCTTTTCCATAAATGTTGCTACTTTTACTGCTATTGTTATAATCTCTTATTTTGAGCTAATTATTTTTATTGTTGACATAGGTATGTCAAAGGGCAGAGAGAAACCTGACCAAGGATGGGTGCCATGGGGGTGTGGCAGTCAGTGCCAACTGAAATGGTGCAGTGTCACTTCTGGGCTGGCATCACCAGAGTAGTGGGACAGGAGTGATGTTTGGGAATGTTACATGTTGGTTTAAAATGCAGACACACATAGAGACACGTGTCCACGGAACTCGAGGGAGGTGTGGATTAGGGAGTTACTCTGAAGTCTGAATTGAGATCAGTTCTTTAACTAGCAAATCTTCATGTTAGAAATGCAGATGGTGAAGATGGTATCTTCTACCTTGGTGTCTGTGGTGTTTAGACTGGATGGAAAACTGCTGTTTTAGTGATGAACAGTTTAACAGTAGATTCATTTTTGCGAACTAACCTCTGCTTTACTAGTCATGCCTTCTCTTATTTGCAAGTTGAAAACATATTAAGATAATTTATGAAGAATGATGTATATATTAAGAGGAAATGGGGAAGTTGTTTATAAATGGGAAAGTTCGTGTGTAAATGGGATACTTATAATAGAATTCCATTAAGGGAGGGAGAAGAAAATGGTGTGAATATTTTCTTTGACATTTTCCCCTTCCACAGTAGCCCTGCTCTGAAGCTGGGGTGAACGGACGGGCCATGGGCTTACTCCGCATCTCACACGGTTGTGATACCTGCACATGCATGTGTACGCACACAGACCTGCATATGCTCATGGCTCCTTCTCACTGTGGTGCCTTACTAAAGTTCCGTCTCACCGAGAAGACCTTTTCTCTCCCCCTCCCCCTAGAGGGCCAGCAGTGATGCAAGTCACAGTGATAAAAGCACCTCTTCGTCGGAAGCAAAGAGCAAAAGTGGTCTTCACTTAATGGCCCAAGAAGTGAAAATTGGATCTTTCTTAAGCAGCAAAAGTCTGGATGTCACAGACAAAGCTGCTCTTTGCGCAGATGAAGATGATATGGAAGGGGATTCTTTCTTTGACGATCCCATTCCTAAACCAGAAGAAACTCACGGCTGGTGGGTGAACAGTATTTTTGGGTTATCAGACTAGAGGCTTAAAAATGTGACTTTTGAGTATTTTTATATTTTAAAAATAAGCTACAAAGTTTCTATAATTACTGAATTCAAGAGTCTGATTTTGTATCATAAAAACCTTTTATGTTGTAAAACAATTCTGAAAAAAAACCTAGAAATTAATGACCGCAGTAGGTGGGTATGTACTGAGTGTCTTGTCACGTGCTGGGTGATGGGTGGGGCTGCTGGTAAAAATCACACACTGAAGATTTAATTTGCAGCACATCAAACAGTTCTAGAGAGGGGTGAGCTGATTTCTCATTGAGAACTTCCGTGAACTTAGGTGATCTGAGTCTGCCTTGCAGACTTTATGGTTTGAGTTCCTGAAATGTCTCTTCTTTATTTCCCAGCCACTGTGTACATGGTAAAATACACTGAAGTTGCTTATGTTTTAGTGGCAGAATGTAAGAGTACACCTTAACCGTGCCCTTGTTTCTTGTTAGGAGAAGTGAACCTAGTAAGCATGTAGGAAGCCTGGCATCGCTCTCCGACGCCCCCCCTTTAAAAGGTGGACTCAGCTCCCTTGCTGGAGCCCCCTCGTTGAGAGACTCTGAAAGTGAGTGCCTGAAAGCCCCTAGATTTGCTGGCTGAAGATGTGAACTTGAAATGCTGATGATATTTTTTCTCTAATTAATTATGTAGTATGTCTGTGTTATTTTTTCAGAAAAATATGGCTCATAATTTTACTGCTCAGAGGTATTTCCTGTTAATATTTTATTAACAGTTTTTACTTCTTTTTCATATGGTCATATTCTCTCTATCATTTTGTACTCTGCCTGTGCCATCAAAATACTTTGGAAAATTGGCTTTTTAGCTGCTTTATATAATGCATGATTTTTAGACCATCTCTCTTTTGCTGGGTATTTACATTGGCTTGCATAAGATTTAAGGTCAGTGAATTTTAAAAATTAGTTCCATAGATTCTGTGGTCACTGGTCATCATAGGAATGTTGAAGTGTCTGCCGCAGGGACTCAGGTCGGCCGTCTGTGTATGCAGCGGACATGGAGATTAACAGACATGCTGTCGGCTACCTGCCTGCGCCTGGCCTGCACACAGATGGCAGCGAGGCCAAGGCCTGAGAAGCATAGCTTTCCATGTGTGAATGTGCAGATGGACTTTGTAAACTAGATTATAGTAAATAAAGGATTTAATTGACAGTGTTTAGAGAGAGCGTAAATGTGCCTTTTAAGAATGTTTGCTAAAAAATGGTCTTTATAGGAAATTGCAGTGTGATTTTGTGTAATTTTGCAGTACTTACTAACCTTTTGAGTGACATGATACAATGGTGGGGTTTCCTAAGACACACACAGAGCTTTGGGACTCCTTTTGCCGTCTAGTGAATTAGCCGCGTTCCGTGAATGTGGCCACGTCTGCTTCCCACTTGTTTCCTGTGGTTATTGTTACCTTCGGTAAAGGGACCCAGAGTGTCGTGAGTGTGTCAGTCTTAACACTGGTCGGAGAAGAATGACTTAGAAAGCCAGGACTGAGAAAAGAAAGGCAGCGAGGAATTCAGTGTGATAAATGCAGCAGTGAGCGAGCAAATAAATAAATAAATACAACTGAGAATAATTAGCTGTAGTCCATGAACTCATCCCTAGTGGGGCTGCTTATGGAAGGTGATAACTGATAGTTCAGCAAAAAAGTATTTTGACGGCCATGTTACAGTGAAGGGTAGTAGTATGTGTGGTTAAAAAGGGGTATATTGCACAATGAAAACAACAGTTGATATATTTTCTTAGGTTTTGGTTATTATGTTTCATAAAAAACTCTATTGAAAATAAAGACATGGTTTAGAGACTATTGTATTCTGTAAGTCAATTTAATGTGAATATTTTTCCTTCACAGGTAAAAGGGGGAACACAGCTTTGAAAGATCTCAAGTTGGTCAGTGGTAAAACTGGATCATTTGGACTAGGTAACTAGATTCCCATTTTAGTGTTGACTGCTTGAAGGTAATTATTTCTTAGGATGAAATAACTGAGGTGACTTAGTCACTCACAGGGGCACCTCGTGTGCAGATGTTTGGATGGCTTTGTGCATCCAGTGGGGATATAGTAGCAACTTGGCAGACTGTCCTGTGGAGTTCAGCTCTCATAGGGAAGGTCGGCATTAAACAGGTACCCAGAGATTCTGTGCCTGTTAAAGGCGTCAGTACACACTGTGTGAAAGTGGGCAGTAGGCTGGGCCCAGCCTCGGCATCCCAGAAAGGCCTCTCCTTGGAAGTGACTCCTCTGCCAAGACTTGAAGGGTAAGGGCCAGGGAAGAGCTTTCAGTGAGACTGAGGGGACAGTTTGTACAAAGGCAGTTACTTCTTCAGGTGCTGGGACTGTGTGGTCCAGGCCCTGGGGAACTTGTATAATGGAGGAGAGAGGCTTGTAACCAGAAGAAGTATGCGCTGTTGTGTTCAGTTCATTCGGTGGATTGTTTCCTACAGAAGAAAGGACCTCAGTGTGAATATAAAGAGCCCTGGGCCACTTATGCAGAGCATGGTTCTCACCTGGTTTTCTCTGTGCCAAACTGCAGGCCGGTGTGATAGACATACCTTAAGAGAAACATTTCAGAGAGTGGAAAGAACTTGAGTTTGGAAGTGGATAGATAAAGTAAAATCCCAGATGTGGCACTAACAGGTGGGTAAGGTAGTAGGTAAACGGAGCTATTTCCTCATCCGTTAAGTGAAACTACTGACATCTACCTCGTGTTAAAAAGTAGATAAAACCTAAATATATGCCAGACATAAATAGAAGTACAGTGCCTGGCATGGTGGGTACCTAATAAATGTCAGCTTCCTTTATACGTTACTTTGTTCCTCTGTGTGCAGCAGAGTAGTTGTTCTCTGAGTGCTGGATTCTGGTCAGCCATGCCCTGGCCTTGTGGCAGCTGCTGAGCCTGTGGTCAGGTGGGCCTGCTCCCTTTTCCCTTCCTTCTCCCCTGCTGGGTGGGGTGGCACTTTCAGTCAGACATTCTTCTGCACACCCCGATGTGAAGTCTGCTCCCAGGTTTTTGCCCCATGTCCTGCTTCAGTGAAGAGCCACCACTGGAGACTTTGCGCCAAGCTCCACACCTGGCGCTGCCCCTCCTGCCCTGTCCTGGCTTCTGTTTGTGTCTCACCTTTGTAGTATTCAGTCCGTTGGCTGCCATCTAGTTTCTTTGATGGCCCGGCTCTTTGTCAAAGCAAGGGGGTCCCCAGGCCATATTTGAGGAACAGGTACTGAGACTCCTCCTTCTGAGGGAGGGGGTCCTGCGGCTTCCCCCCACCCTGTGTGGGGGACTCTGGGCCACCCGGGCTGGGGCTTTTGGAGCCACTCACGTTTGACTTACCAGTTCTCTAGCTGAATGTGTGGTCACATGGCCAGCCACTAGGGTTCAGTATAAATAAGCATCTGTTTGTAGTTTTGTTTAATGGTATTGTAACAGTATTGTTTTCTTTTCATTGTGTGTATACAGTATTCTTGGTGTTCTAAGTAACAGAAGTACTAATAGACTAAGAGAATAATATTAGTGATGTGTACCTGGCACTGTACCAGAAAACAGTTTTATTTAGTTCTCACCCTGTGAGGTAGGTTTTATTATTATCTTTATTTTTACAGGTGAAGAACCTAGGATTAAGTTATTTGCCTAAGATCATACCACTTAGAATCCTGATACAACAAAGAGCCCTAATTGCTGTGTTCTGTTACCTACACATCATTTAGCCATTGTTTAAGTATCAATGGAAAAATAAATTCTGAGTTCTAAAGCAATAATTTAAAAGTAAAACTTTATAGTACACTTCCTTCAGTTTGGTGGACAAATATTAGTCACAGGCTCCCATGTTCACAGGCACTTTCTGTGTTCGGAGCATGACTGGGCAGTACTTTCTGTGAAGGGTTGAGTCAGTGTGTATGTTTTAGGCTCTGTGGGCCACATGTGGTCTCTCTCGCATATTCTTTGTGTTTTTTTTGTAATCCTCAAAAAAAATGTAAAAGCCATTCTTGCAGGCCATACAAAAGCAGGTTGTCGACTGAATTTGACCTGTGGGTCAAGTTTATATACATAGTTACGTAGTTATACATAGAACCAAGACATCAGAATTGAATGTGTTCAAGCTTGTTATTCAGTAAATAATTTGTAATTGACTGCAAATGCAGAAGGTGGGGGCATCAGTTGACTCTCAGTCCAGCTTCCCCAAGTCTGCGCTTGGTCTGCCTGGAGTGCCGTGACCGCACTTGGAGGCCGCCTCCCAGCCTTAGGAGTCGCTGCTGCCGTGGCTCCCCTCGGGCCTTGCACACCAGCCACCTGCGCTGATTGGTTTAATCAGAAGCTTTGTCCATCTTTCTCCCCTGAACTTTGCTTGACAGTTCTGCTTTCCTTCAGGCACTGTATACTCCCAACCTTGTGTGCACCCCTAGCCTGTGTATACCCCTAACTTTGTGTCTTCCCTAACCTGTGTACACCCCCCTTATGTTGGAAGCTGTGTGGCATGCAGGCTATGGCTGGAGCTCAGCTGTGTAGTGGGGTGAGGGCAAGCCTGGAGTCCCCGCACCCATGGGGAGCCTTGGCCAGGATCCACGTGTTCTCCATTTTTCCAGCGCCCTCTCCTCCCCATCCCATATGGGCCGTCTATCTGTCTATTTACACTGTAGGATGCTTGGCCCTCAGTTATCTCCAGCCTGGACCCCATGGTAGCTGTCTGTCCCCTTCCTTTCCTTTCTGCCCACCACCGCCCAGCACAGTTCTGCTGCAGTAGTTGGTGTGTCGGTGGAAGACAGAAACCCATTACCCTTCACTGTTTCTGCCCCCCCCACCCTCCCCCAGCCCCGGTCCCCTCTGCATTCAGGCTGAAGGCCCTGCATGGCCTCTGCCAGCCCTGCTCTCCCCACCCTGCCCGCAGATTCGTTTTCTCTGGTTATACCAGCTTCCTCACTCTTTAAACCACCACACCCTCCCCTGTTTCAGTCTGCACGTGTTTTCTTCCTCATGGGATCCTGATAATTTGTATATCTGGTACCTTCTTTAGGCTTCAACTCAGCTGTCACCTCAGAGAGCCCCCCTGAGCCTTGTGAACCATGTCTGGCTTCAGACTGGCCGCCCCTTTCCTCTCGCTGGAGGATCAGCCCCTCTAGCTAGAGGTCAGGGAAGCTGCCTTACCTTGGGGGGTCATAGCTACTTATTTGAATACATTAACAGTTAATGTAAATTAATACATTAACAATTAATGCTGTGTTAATCAGGGAGGTTTATCAGAGAGAATCGTGTGTGCTACTGCCTATCCGGAACTCGAATCCCCTCAGCCATGCCCCTGTTGCAGAAAGAGCCTGTCTGGAGCTTGGAAGGACTGTGTCCACACCAGCAGTGTCTCAGAACCGCATGCTGCTGAGCCGGACCTCTTCTGCTCTGCATCTTCCCTTTTCCCAGTGTGTCTTCTACAGGCCGGTCATGCACAGTATGAGGCGGCTCTCCTGGGCCCCTGAAGTCCTTACCTGGAGGTTCACGACCTGGTTTCTCAAACGTTCCTCAGGAGATACAGAGGGGACTCAGGCACACCCTCTGCTGAGGCCTCATGCACTCTTGGCCACTCTTTAACGGTCGCCCTGTCCTTGGGACGCCACCTTGTATGAAGGGCTTCCTGCACGCCAGGGAGTGTGCCGAGCCCCTCCTGTGCACGTGTCCTTAACGCCAATCTTGGCTTCGGTGTTTGTGGGGCCACACTTTAGAGCTGAGGAAATGGCCAAGGGAGGGGACCTCCCTCTCCAGCAGCCGCAGAGCTCTTGGGGGTGCTGGGCCTGGCCGGGACTGCCCTCTGGCTTGTGTGTGCACCTCTTCACACCTTAGGATCAGTTCTGAATTTTATATACTGTATTAAGTTGAGAAGTCTCAGCAGTTCAAAAAAGGTAACAAGGGCTTTATGATCACTTACTTTTGCTGTATCCCATTACATCAAGTATTTGCTTTTAATGTCAAGTGATATTATAAAGATAAACATATAATATGCCTGAGCATTTGGAATAAAAGACTAAATATGAATATTTTATGATATATTAATTTTTAGGTAGTTTACTTTGTCATTCACTTTGATATATATGGTAAAAAAGTCTCTGATCTCTGACACTCTTTAAAGATACAATATAACTCAGTAATGTAGGTTTTTTTGAAGTGTGTTTAACTGTAGATAAATTGTGAAATGTGTTTGTGTAAATGTAATACATATATCTTAAACTTACTAGGGACTGGAGAAGACGATGACTATGCTGATGATTTTAATAGGTAAGGAAAATAGTTGGGCTACAAATGTATACATCGTAAACATTTCTGAACAAGGTAAGTATGAATTACACTGGTGCTTATTTTAGTTTATTTGATTCTCGTATTGATTGAAGGTGAATAAAAGGTAGTTCATCCAAAATTACACCATGGACTTTGAAGCATGTCTTTTTGACTTTACATTAGAATAGGGATGTTACTGTTAAGTTCGGGAAGCTTGTAAGAGTAAGATCAAAACATGGCACTGACGGGCTGACCCAGCCCTGTAGCACCTGTTGGGTCGCTGGGTCCCAGGTGCTGCTCCTCCGTCCCTCACATGGTGGCAGTTGTCTACATTCAACTCAGAAAAATTGTCCTCTTATAATATTTTTCTGATTCAGGTGACATTCCTTAATAGTTTGTTTCAGATAACTTTTTTTATATACATAAAGATAATCTATGAGTTGGCTGATAATTTGGAAGTAGTATTTGTTGTGGATATGATTAGAAATTTTGAATTAGAGTCTGAGAATTTTATATAATTGACAGGTTGTTTTCTTTTCAGTTGGGAATTCATTCTTATTTTTTAATAGCATAATTTATTGTACAGTTTTTTGAGAGAGAGAGGATGTAGCCGATGGTTTTAAAAATCTGGGTTTGCTGCTTTCTTGCCCTCGTGGCCACCACCACCATCATTCAGCAGCTCTTTCTGCTGCTGCCTGGGTAAAGTTATTTTAAGGGTCAAGTGAGATAAGATGTATGAAATTAATAATATTTAATATTAATATTTAAAGGATTCAATATCTGATAAGTTGAGGGATTGTAGTTACTCTCAAAATGTTCATAATAAGAGTGCTTGTTTTTCTTTTTTTCATCTTAAATTAGTACCAGCCATCGCTCAGAAAAAAGTGAGCTAAGTATTGGTGAAGAGATTGAAGATCTCTCTGTGGAGATAGATGACATCAACACCAGTGATAAAGTAGGTGCTGCGCATTTCCCACAGATTTCTGTTTGTGTCTGCTTGTCTGGGTTTTCTATGAAGCTTCACAATTTTACACAGATTAGGACAAAACAGTTGAAAATTGTGAAAAGTTCATGACGGTTACCTGGTCCACGTCTAAAAAGAATGTCTTAATGAATATGTAAGATTATTTTTGACTGTCATCTACTTTGGTAACTGAGTGCTTTTGAAATGTCAGCATATGATAGTTACTAGGGTGCCAGTTGCTGTGGTTACATGGACCACAGTAGAGTCAGAACCAACCAGCTCAGTGGTATGGACGGTACAGGCAAGAGGTTATGTTCAGAGGGGTCAGCGTGGACCGTTGGTGCAAAGATGAGCACCACGGCTGTGCAGGGGACGAGCAGGCTGGAGCGCTGTGTTGTGAGGCCTGAGCAGGCAGGTCAGGCCGGTGCTGGCACCCCTCCCAGATAACACCGTGCACCGGGGGCAGTGTAAGAGTAGGAGTCCATGCTGGAGATGCACCTTTGACCTTCCTGGGCGGCTAGCAGAGCACTGACATGTGTGTCCCATGGGAGAGGTGAGGGAGCACCTGAGGATCACCTGCTGGTGCCCACGGAGCAGGACCCCGGCCCAGGTGAGTCTTCCTCTCAGGTGTGGGTTTCCAGGAGGAGGAAGGCTTCTCCAGGTGCAGGAGGTTCTCCGTGGTCACCCACAGGGTGAAGGCCTCTGAGGGAGGCGGCACAGTCTGAGCCAGCAGACCTGGGGTTGGGGAGGTGTTGCCCCGTGTGGGGTGTGTTCTTAGGCAGGGTTTACCCTTTGAGCCTCAGTTTGGTTTTTGGTGAGATAGGGGTGCTAACGCCTACCTCGTGTGGTGGTTTGAAGGTTAAGTGATAATATGTAAAAAGCTCTTCTAATTCTTGACATACATACAGGCTTATAATAATTTGTCTTTCTCTTACCTTTTCCCCTAATGTCATCCTTAAGAGGCTTAAAAATGTTGCTTTAAACTTACCTAAAGAACTGCAGAAGGATAATTTTAAAAAAAATTTTCTTGTTAATGTAGAAATCAGCTGTTAGCTCAGCCTTCTGGTGTTATCACAAATATCACAATAGGAGGAAGAAAGGGAACGGTAGAGGAAACAGGTCAGTATTTAACATGAAGCAGTCAGAGTATAAGATAATATTTAAATTGTAGCTCTGTGTTTCACAAATTACCTATGATGCCAGCTATATTTTGACACCAATTCTTTGCTTTCTTTTGAACAACAAAGCTTGCTGACCTGACGCAGGACCTGACCATGTCCCAGCTCAGTGATGTGGCAGATTACCTGGAAGACGTTGCTTAGACAGGAAAGAAGGAAGTACCCTAATCAACACAGGACAAAGGACTGTAATCAGTTCCTTTTTTTTTTCCCAGACAATCGCTTTTTGCTGGAATGTCTGCTCCCTGTTGGTGCCTCATGTTTCAGAAAGACTGCAGATTTTTAAAAAATTAACCTTTTGTCATACTAAACAAACTACTTCCTACTTGAGCCCATGTGTGGGAGATTTAATATTCTTAATTTGGTTCAGTTACACATTTCTCTATGGAAATTGATTGTCTGTGATCAGATTCATTACCCAGGGTGGCACCAGTGTTAGGAGTATCATGGAAAGGGTGAGTAAAGCTGGAGGTTCACACAGCTGTGTGTGCACATATGGCTTTAGCCATCCAGAGTCACAGTGCATTTGATACCAGGTGGTTCTGCAGAGAGTCTGCAAATGACTGGGTGCATTTATAGTGCTGACACCTATTACTGTAAATCACATTTGATGTCAATTTTATTTTGTATTTCCTTCCATTTGGAAGGCTTGTCAGACCATTAAGGTTATATTAAACTACTCTTGTGTGTGCTGTCATTTTGCTTGTTTTAATGAAATCTTGAGGTGGTTATGACTTAATTCACCAAGTTGTTAGTGGCAGTGTTTGGGGTTGCTGCCCCTGTGACCTTGTGTGAGGCGCTGGTCACAGGTTCTTGTCACCATAGTTATTGTAAAGCTACCTCAAAACATACTAAATGCTGAAACCCATCTGGAACCGTTAAGCAGTACTCTTATTTCAGATCTGTAAGTTGATGATACTAAAATCCAAATTGGAGTGTAACAGTAGTAATGGCCTAAGACCATACACAGTTGGACAAGCTATGCACTGTTGGACCATACACAGTTGGACAAGCATGTGGGCCTGGCCACCTCCTCGTTGATGTTGGCTCTGTCTTGGGATGGCCACACTTGCCTCCTGATGTCTGCATCTCCCTCTCCCAGAACTTGTCCAGCCAGCTTGTTTTGTCTTGTTTTCCGAGAAGCTCCAGCCCCAGGAGTTCTGTGGCCACCCTTTCAGGTGAGCCCGGAGCAGGGCTTCACAGTCTCCTTCCCCTTGTATCCGTGTGAAGCTCTTTCTGTGGCTACTGACGTGTTGCTGAGGCATCGTGGGTTTTGGAGTGATGCGTGCATGTGCCTGTGAACATAAACTGCTTGTATGTGAAGTGTTGTACTTTAAAATTTTAGTTAATTTATGCTTCTTATGAACAGTTACCTTTATTAATAAAAGGTGCAAATTAGACTTAATTCTTGGTCTCAATAAGTGAGCAGACTTCATGGTTTGTGTAATGCCATTTTTTCATTTCCTATCAGCCCAAGTATTAGAAAAGTATTTGCTGGGCCCTAATATGTAAAGGGAAATGATAATGTAAGCATTAAGATTGTATAATGTTAGAGTCTGATTTTATAAAATTTAAATGAAATGGAGCCATAACACTAAGAGAATGTAAGAAAGAAAAAGGGTGAGGAAGTCTGGAAGCAGCTGCTTGTCTGCCCTTGATTTGTGGACCGTGATCTCAGTTGAATTTTTTGTGTTTTATGTGTGTAAATAGCACTGTGTGAATATGGAATCAGTCGCTAAAAGTCCCCCATATGCTTGTTAGAAAATGCACTTAGATGCCATGTCTGTAAACAGTCACTTTCTATAAAGCATTAGAGTTCTGGCCCTCTGGGGTCCAATGAATATGTGATTTATTATCTATATTATTGGATAGCTAGATTTCAATGAAATGGTTTGAAAGTATAACAAGAGGTGGCTTTTTAAACCTGTGGGAACTTGAACAGTAGCATTTGAAACTTGTCATTTTTCTGTTATCCAGAGACTCTGACCTTTTGATAATGTCTGGGAAGATGGGGAGAAGAGTGCCAAACATGAGACTTCCTTTGTCATTAGTACTACGTACATATGATTGGAAAATTTTAAATAACTTAAGTGATGAAAAAGTTTTATTTCTACATGTGTTTCTACATGCTTAGATTTTTTAATGTGTTTAGTGCTTTCTTTTTGTTAAGAAATACATACTGAAGTATTAACCCATGGAGTACATCTTTATGGTAAACCTGTGTTTCGCAGAGTAGTCGACATGTGCTTGGTCTCACTGATGGTAACCCAAAGGGAATAAAGGCTTTACTCTTACCTGTGGAGCCTGTCTCACAGCCTTTATATTGCACAGTGTGTGACAAGGACCAAGTGCTGCTGTGTGTGTGATGCTCTTGACCCTGTCACAGAGCCTGCCTCCACCATCTCCCCCACCAGACCCCAGCATGTGGGCCTGGCCACCTCCTCGTTGATGTTGGCTCTGTCTTGGGATGGCCACACTTGCCTCCTGATGTCTGCATCTCCCTCTCCCAGAACTTGTCCAGCCAGCTTGTTTTGTCTTGTTTTCCGAGAAGCTCCAGCCCCAGGAGTTCCCGTTTTCCCTCCCACCCTGTCTCTCTGTCACCTCCACCCTATGTGTTTTACTCATCACTGAAATGGGCCCATTGACTGTCCATAAGCTCCATTACAGCCGGGATGTTTCCAGCCACTGTGCATCCTTGGTACCTAGAATAGCATTTGGCCCATGTATGTGTTCAGGAAGACTCCATGGTATGCAAACTGGCTCTGAGCACTGGCAAGGAGGCCTGGGAAATGTAGTTTCTGGCTGGGCAGCTGCCTCCCAAGAACACTACCACACAGCTGTGAGGCAACAGCTGTCCTGACTAAACCTGGAGAGGCTCCAACCTCACCGGGGAGAAGTGTGCTCCTGGTTCTGTAAAGGCTGTCATTGGACAGCTGGTCCCTGGCTGCCTGCCCCTTCCGCACCAAGACTAGCTGGAACAGTGCTCTTGATGGAAGTGGACAGTTGTTCTGCCTGGGGCTATGCTGACATAGGAGGGAAGCAGAGCAGGACTCGAGTAGCTGGACAGATGACCCTGCTGGACATGCAAGGAAGGAGAGCTGGAATGGCGACTGTCCTGGCGAAAGCTGAACCCCAGGGAGGCAGAGCAAAGCTGCCTGATCCTCACCTGTGTTCTGCCTACCCCTGCCCTCTTGACATGGTCTGCCCTGCCAGCCTCTATTCTAGGAAGGGGCATAGTTGGTGAAACGAGCAGGGGAAATAAGGGCAGCAACATTTATGACTCACTCATGCAACTTTCAGAACAAAGGAACCCTGAGCTGTCAGGAAAGTGAACAGCATGGTATAAACAGCCGGTTATCTCAGAGGAAACCTAATTCAGACACCAAGATAGTTTAAAAAGAAAAACCTGATTACACTGCTTGAGATTTGAGATAACTTTTACTTAAAAGAGGCTACTATGGAAAAGGTACAATCAAAATGATTTTCGGTTAAAAAAATCATTAGTCTAAGTTCAGTAGAAGTGATCAGATAACTCGAAAAAATTTAGTAACCTTAGCGGTAAAGAACTCTGTGTTTAGTAAAAAGGCAAAGATGAAGACTGAATAGCCTTGAGATGTGGGCTGAGGATCCATTAAGGACTAGCATCCATGTGCCCTTGGACAAGTCCCTGGGGCAAACGGGCAGACACTGGCAAGGATGTGCATGGGCGCAGCGGCTCCTGGGTGCATATATTCTGTGAAACGGCATTCCTAGCATAAGAAGAAGACTTCCAAGATTACCTAAAATGAAAGAGTGAAATTGCCTGTGTGGGACTGGCTAGAAGTTAGCCACAACTACAAAGTTAGAAGAGGATTTTTGAACCTAGCATATCTGCGCTAATAAGAAAGGAAGCTTCCTGCCAGTAGGAAGTGAATCCCAAAGCGAGGTTAGGTGGGCCTGGCATCTTGCGTGTTATCGGGCTTACTCTGCTCCTACAGGGCTTGCTGTCCCTGGTGAAGGTGACCTGTGAATCCTCCCTGCCTTGGCAAAGCCGGCCACGCCTTTCCTGGAGGCGCCTGCAGGCGGGACAGTTGAGCTGGGTAAGGTCTGCCTTCTTCACACAGACCTGCTTCCTGAGAAACGGAGGAGAGGGCAGGGGGTTAGAAAGGGCCAGCAGTGGGGGCTTGGCGGGGCCAGTCTCAGGTGCATTGGGAGGAAGAAAGGCAGGTGGTGGCAACAGGACAGAGGCGTCCAGATGGTGGCTTACGCGATGGTCATTTCTGCTGTTTTAACTTGAGTTGGTTTTTGACGATTTATGAAATCTTCAGATTTGATGGTTATTTTTCCCATTAGTCTTCAATTTTCAAAACTGTAGTTGCTAAAACCAATTTTGGCATGTTTTATAATTTGCCAAATTATGGGATATAGATCTTAATCATACTTGTTTGTAAATCATTTTTAGTTTTATAAAACTGGTAGCTCTTCTGAAATGAAAATTTTTGCCAAGTTCCCTTTTCATTTAAAGCCTTCAGCGTTCCTGTGCTCTCTCACTCCATATGGTGTGTGGTTTTGACTTTGGTAAGATTCTATGCCAACCGCACCGAACTACACAGTCATGGCTTGTTGCCACGTGGTTGCTTTTGCCTGGGACACACCCCCTGCCTCTGCCTGTGCCCCCTCGCTTCCCATCTCATGCATACCTGGGCCGTATGTAGTCTCCTCCCCGAGGCCCAGGTGAGAGGGTATAAATGTCCTCTTCCCTCAGCGTACAGGTACTCGTCATCTGCTCGCTTTTGCTGTCTGCACACCTGTTGTGGGGGAAATGTTACTGATATTCCAACGTGTTTGACAACTGTTTAGGGTTTGCCGGACACCAGGTACTGTGCCAGGAGCACACACGCATCTCACAGCTTCCTGGTCTCTGCCCACAGGGACCAGGGACACATGTTCGCGCTGTGTGCTGGCGGCTGGAGTGTGTGTACTGCCTGCCATGCCTCTTAGGAACAGGGAAGAGAACAAACTTGCACCTTGTGTGGGGACTGGAGAATGTCTGAGATGATCTTTGAACTTTGGGAAGCTGATGAGCTGAGGGATCTGCCCAGGATTGCTGGAATCATGCAGCACAAGGAAGTGTTACCAGCAGGGAGGTGCCGTGCAGGAAGCAGGCATGCAGGAGACAGTGCAGCAGAGCCAAGGCAGGTGCGTTTGAAACCTGCCGGCGTAGCTGCTGGGCAAGTTACTATCAATAGTCAGTTTGCTCATCTGTAGAAGGAGTAAATAACTGATGACCTCATAGGGCTGTTGTGGAAAGCAGATAATGCTTGTGGAACGTTTAGCATTATTCTTGGCAAATAGTACTTAGGGGTATCAACCATTTTTACCGAAAGGGAACAGTCACAGTTTTACTGGAGGCGGGAAGGTCAGCAGGGCCTCAGGGGGCCCAGCTTCCGAGGAGCCTCTGTCCCCCTCCAAGGCCCGGTCCCAATGCTCCTCGGCCTGGGAGCCCGCCTCTCCGTTCTCGGGCTGCCTCCAGCGGGTGGGGCAGGCCCGGCCTGTCCCCTTCGGCCTCTCAGTGCTGTCGGGACCTAGGCTGGTCTTGGGGACGCCACCGCCATGTGGGGGAGACTGGCAGCTCATTAACGAAATGAAAACCACCGAAACTTATCAGCACCGAGGTATGTCATCACAATTCACATTGACTGTGATTTTAACCCCCAGAACGCATTGTTTGGGATTAGAGAATAACTCGGTGCACTCCAGGCCGGCTGGCCGCGGGGGGTTAAGCTTGGGCCCCACGGTGCGCTGCGCTCAGTCCCAACGCCAGGGCCCGGGAGCGGGGAGAGCGCTGACAGGCCCTCCCCAGACACGCTGGACACGGCGACGCGCGAGTTAAACTTTGAATAGAAATGAATAGGCCCTTGTATTATTTGATGATCCATTCAATGAAGAGTGTATATCGTATAAGTGTACAAATACCTCTCTGATTTGACACAAAATATGGGTAATGATAATGTAAAGCTGTAATGTGCTATTATGTTGAAGACATTAATGAAAAACTGCTGAATGTCATAAAAAGAATGATTTCTAAAATGTTTCTAGTCACTGAAAGAAAATTTGAAATGCCATAAATCATAAACTTCTATGTGAAAACTGAACTTGAAAAAAGTTTCCAAAATGTGGTGATTCTAAAACTTACCTATTTCCAAAAGTGAATTGTAAAGATCGATGATACTCATAAAATATATCAATAATTAAAAAACCATTTTGATCAGTCATTCCAGAGAAGAATTATCTTCACAGAAAGATATTTTTAAAAAGTCATTGTGATATGAAGAGGTGATATCAGAAAGTACACCATGAAAGTGATGGAGGAAGGGTGTGTTGATGTCTTGTTGGCTAATAAAAGTGTTGTGTGATTTTCCTACATTTTGTGATGTTTGGTATTTGTAAGTTTTTTAAAATTTACAATTTGTGGGGATTTTGTTTCTTAAGGTATTTACATTTATAGCTAATTTTGTGTAAGTAATTAGTAGCCCTTTTCTAAAAGAATATTCCCCCCAGTGTTACAGGCTTCAGGCCCCATGAACAAGGCCCTGCCCATGTCAACCAATGGGGTCTCCAGACAGGGAAGCAGTGGGGATGGAAAACCAGCTCAAGTCTGTCACCAAGTAGCACTGGTCCTTGGAAATATGTACGAGTCTGAAATCCGAGCAGATCCTGTGCCTCAAATAACTTAGGAATATGAAAGTTGAAGATCCTGCAGACCTTTGCTGGAAAGCTCTGCACCTTCCAGTATCCTCCTCCACCGCCCGCAAACCTTCCTCGCAGCCCATTGGCAGCACTCCCAAACGGCGCCGCCCACTGCACGGAGGGCCATCCCGGGAGGGGGAAGGAGACCGGAAGTACTGGTTAGAACTCAGTGTTTACCACAGGAGGGTACTTCCATTGCAGGAAATCACCGTGAATCCTTACAGAAATGGCCCTGGGTGACCAGACTGAACATATTTGGATACAAGTCTTCATCAGATGTGTATTTCGCAAGTATTTCCTCCCAGTCTGTGGCTTGTCATTTCATCATCAGTCTTCCTCAAGAGAAGACGTTTCAAATTTTGAATCAAATCTGCCTTCCATGGATTGGGCTTCTGGTGGCATATCCGGAAACTTGACCAAACCCAAAGGTCACCTAAAGTCTTCTCAGTTTTTTTTCTAGATCTTTTGTAGTTTTGTGCTTTACATTGGCTCTATGCTATGTTTCTAGTTAATTTTTAGGGAAAGCCAAAGGTCTGTGTCTAGGTTTATTTTTAACGGGTGTCCAGATGCAGCACCAGCCTATGAAGGAGACCATCCTTCTCCCTGCACTGCCTTTGCCCCGCGTCACGGAGCAGCCACCTGCATCATGTTTCACACGTACAAAGACCCCTCCGAAGGGTCTCTTAGCCACAAGACTGTTAGTACGAATCAGAGAAATTTAAGGAAAGTATTTTCATTTGTTGCTACCATGCCTTTTTAAAGATGATTTGCATTGGGCACTGTTAATACCATAATTATCATTCATAATAATAGGCAAAAGCAAGCTATGATTAGAACTTTTACAGTTTGTAGAGTGTTCTCCATGAGAAAGTAATTTCCATAAAACCTTGGTTTCAGTTATGGCTGTGTCCGTATTTCCATGATGAACGTCACTCTGCTTCATGCTCCCAGCAGCCCGGTGGGAGGTACTCCCATTTTACAGAGAAGGGTGTGTAAGGTTGCAAAGTTGGGACTTGGGCCGATCGTAGGGCATCTGTGTGCTAACAGCTGGGATGAAGTTCAGACGCAGGTGATGGAGAATCAGGCATCACTCACTTCATACGGACCTAATAGGAATTGCATAAACGTTTTGGTTGAAATAGGTATAATAGCCTAGAATTGATTCTGATGGTGGTGAGGCCAGAAATGGACATGGCCTTGGTAAATTTTCAGTGTCCACATTTGTCCTGGAAGAAGACAACGGGCTTTCTGGGGCACGGACAGATTCTTCTTAGAGCGAGAACCATACCGGTGGGCAGGGTGCAAGGACAGGACGGAGGAGAGCCTCCAGGCAGCGCCGGTACCGTGGACCACCCCGAATCCGCGGTGACCAACCGGAAAGAGAAAGGTGAGCTGTGCTGTGCTGCTCACATGGGCTGCTCCCACCAGGTGGGGCTCCCGACCGACAGGACTGCCACGAGCCCCACGGTCCCGACCTCAGCCTCTGCTCACGGGCCCCTTACCACTGGGTCAGTCACAGAAGCTTCCTGGGAGGAAATATTCCCAGCTGCAGCGGTGTGGACAAAATAATCTCATCTTGTGAGGTACTTGCTTCGGGGTGTCCAATCCAGCAGGTGTCCCCAGCCCAGCTCTGAGGATGCTGGATCCGAGTGCAGGTCAGTGGGATGTTTGGATACACGCTGATTGGGTTATGTCTGTAGGCAATGCCTACTCCCTCAGTGATGTCAAAGAAATGAGTTGAAGGTCTTCATAGTTGTCAGGGTTTATTTATGTACTGAAAAAGTGAAATCTTAAGTCCTGTGAAGCATTTCAAATATCTCACTAATGGTGGAAGTCTGTGAGATTGAATGCAGAACCACAGAGGCAAACTTTCCCAAGGCCTAACTGCCAGGATCCCTGACTTGTCTGGTGTCATGGCACTGTTTAATATGCCATCTGTCCTCAATTCTAACCTGCATAATATCTTTGCTTTGCCTGCATAGAGACTCACTCCTCCTCAACCCTGTGGGCTTTAAGAAGCATTAACATTTAGGCCCCTGTAGAATGCACACCGAATAGGAGGCTTTGCAGATTATCTTGCTCTCTCCCCAGTGTAGCTGAATTTTCCACTGTGGTTTGGCTTCTGTGGTTTCAGAAATAATGTGTATGCTCAGAGTGTGTTCTGTTATGTAATAGCAACCCTACTGTGGACGTCCTTGTCCACCATCCTCTATTCAGCCACGCTCGCACACGCCAAAACCCTTGTCAGTATGACTACTCAGGCTCAGAGTTGCACCCATTAACTGAACTTTCTCTCGAAATGAGAGATTTGTGAACTTCATTTCCCAAGTGAAAAGATTGAAAACCTACTTAAAATGCAAACTGATCACTGTAAGGAATGCCTGTTCTTTCTTTAATGATTTAGGGTTTTCACTCTGAGGATCATCCTAATGTCAGTTACTGTTAGTCCCTCAGTTCTTGCCAGGGGCAGCAGAAAAAACACTGCGTTAGGCATCCGAACACTACCATTTTCCAGCTGTTCCCTTGGTTGCGACCTTTGGAGTTGCCCTGCAGAGGCTGCCGAGGACGGGGGAGCCCGGGCCCCAGGATATCCAGTGGAGACACTTGCCCTACCCCTGAAAGCTGATAGATGATTGGATTTTTATGAATGAGAAATAAATTTCTAGAGTGTTAGGTCACAGATACACCCAGACTACCTATTTTCTTCTATTTCACCACCCTGCTTGTTTCTTTTAAAACCCTTGCCACCATTAAAAATCACTGGGTCTTTCTGTCCATTTCTCTCCTCAATAATAAACCCCACAATGACAGGGGATAAGGGATATTTATCTTGTTGATCTTCATATTTCCAGTGTGGTCCAGTGCCTAGCATCTAAAAGGCATTCGATAATTTTGAAGAAAAACTAAGATAAATTTGAAGAGTAATTTTGTGTGTTTTAAGAATGATGGGATGGCAAAGTGAAAATTGTTGGGTTAGGGTAATGGATTTGAATTGGGATTTTAAGTTAACATATCTAGTGTTACAGTGTTACGTGTTTTCAAAAGGGAAAAATAATCTCAATTTAAAAACAAAAAGGTCATTGTGACCCAGGTGTTAATTCTCTAATCTTCAGTCAAAAGGTATCAGATGCGAGGAAAGGTGTGGTTTAGTGACTGAATAGAAACCGTCTGGTTCTGGCTCAGAGCCTGGGACGTGGGACACCCAGGAGTCAGAGGGGCAGGTGGCCCCCACTTGTCTGTGCCCAGCCCCTCAGCAGCGGCAGAGGCTCACAGCCGCCTCTGCTCTGTGGGAGGGGTGGGGGCTGGGGGAGAAGCCGCCTCTCTACTGGGAGGAGACGAGGCTCCAAGGGGCGGGACAAGCCTGTGGGAGACTTCGTCTCAGTTTCTGCTTCTGCAGCTTAGCTCTGGATGCAGGCGCCATCAAAGGGGGAGAGTGCTGATGTGGGTGATCAAAGACAGAGCCGGCTGCCAGGAGGCAGAAAATGCTAGCGGCTTGCAAAGGGGCAGGAAGCCAGAAAAGTGACCCCATAACAGTGTTGATGAACCTTGGGCAGACCTGAGCTGTGCATGCATGAGTCTGACCCTACACCACATTCCCTAGGCTTTGAGGGCTCAGCTACAGGGTAAGTTACTCCCTGAGCCTGATCAGCCCCTGGAGGCCATATTCACAGGACAGATCTAAAGAGCAGAGCAGAGGCTTTGAAAATGGATCCAGCTCTGGAAAGCCCATGGAAGGCTTGTAGGAACTTGGAGCTGGAACACACTGTATAGATTGCCTTGTAAAAAAACAATAACATGCTTCATGGAACTGAGGCAAGATTCAGAAGCTTATAGCATTCAAATATCTCAGATACAATCCAAAATTACACTGCATACAAAGAACTATGAAAATCTCAACTTGCACAGGAAAAGACAACATTTGCACATACTGGATGACATAGACGATGGAATTATCAGACTAAGACTTTACAGTAGCTACTATAATAATGCTCCTTGAAATGAGCAGAAAGATGGAAATTAGAAGCAAAGGAACAGAACACATCAAGAATTAAGTGGAAATCAGAACTGAAAAATTCAAAGTTGGTAAAAGACTCACTGGCAGAACCAAGATGATGGAGGAATGAGTCAGTGAACTTGAAGACTAATCAACAAAATTATCTAACTTGAACAACAGAGAGAAAAAAACCTGAAAAACAAAAAACAACCCCCAAAGGGCTAACATTTGTATCATTGGAATTCCAGAAAGAGATGAGAAAGAATGACTACAGAAAAAAACATTTGCTTCCATGCAGCAGAGGAAACCTCTAACAAAATGAAAAGGTGATTTACTGAATGAGGGGAAATATTTGCAAATAATGTATCTGACAAGGGGCTACATATCCAAAATATATAAAGAACTCATACAACTCAATAGCAAAACAAACAATCTAATTAAAAAACAGGCAGAAGATCTGAATAGATATTTTTCCAAAGAAGACAGACAGATGGCCAATAGGTACAAAAAAGGATGCTCCACATCATTAATCACCAGGGAAATGCAAATCAAAACTACAGTGAGATATCACGTCACACCAGAGTGACCACTATACAAAAGACAAGAAATAACAAGTGTTGACAAGGATGTGGAGCAAAGGGAATCCATTTACATTGTGGGAATATAAGTTGATGCAGCCACTATGGAAAAACAGGTTTTAAGAGGAAGAAAAAAAAATTGAAATAATGGCTAAAACCTTTACAAGTATGGCAAAACATATAATCTACAGATTCAAGAACCTCAGCAACTTCCAAACAGGATAAACCTAAAAGAAATCCATGTCTACACACATCATAACCAAATTACTGAAAACAGGAACAAAAAGATCTTGAAAGCAGAGTAAAACAATGCACTATTTATAGAGGAACACAGATTCAAATTAATACATATTTCTCACTAGATACCATAAAAGTCAGAAGAAAGTGCTGAAGCAAAAGACCCCTCAACCAAGAATTCTATATCCAGTGACAATGTCCTTCAGGAATAAAGGTACAATAAAGATACTCTGAAATGAAGGAAAACAAAATCCATTGGTAGTAGATCCTAAGAGACTTTAGGCTAAAGGAAGTTTTTCAGATGAAAGAAGTATTATACTGGAGGGAAAAACTTGAAATACCAGGAATGAAGGAATACATCAGAAATGGTGGTTCTGTAAGTAACTATAACAGACTAATCTTCTCTTGTGTTTTAAAAATGTTCTTGATAATCAGAAACAAAAATTATCACATTGTTCAAGTTTTCAGTGTGTATAATGTATATTGATGTGATATAAGGGCATGAAGTAAAGGGTCATATATTATGATTTGGTTTCTCCATTCAACCTGAAGTGGTAAAATATGTATTCTAAGTGGACATTAAAGTTTAATTATGTGTAGTGCAATCACTCCAGCAACCACTAAAAAAATCTTTTCAAAGAGATATACTTAAACACACAACAGATAAGCAGCAATAGAATATCATAAAATGTTCAAAAAAAGTCTGCTGGAAAGCAGAAAAGAAGAGAGATGAATGAGAAACAGGAAGCAGAAAAAAAAAAAACACACAATAAGCCTGAAAGCAAATATGTCTATACTTCTATAATGGAAATGTTCTAAACACACTAATCAAAAGACAGAAATTGTCAGATTTAAAAAGAGAGAGAACCTGACTCTATGCTGTCTTAGTGTTGATGACATATATGGTGGGCTAGCTTCTCATTGGAAACTCACTTAGATAAGAATAAATAAAAGTAAAAGCTATGCCGTATGTCTTTAGCTTTTTTACAGAGCAGAACTGGCAGAAATGAAGGGAGAAATAAACAATCCAACAGGAAGAGTTGGAAACTTCACTAGCCCATTTTCAATAATTGATAAAACAACTAGAAAAAAGATCAACAAGGAAACAGAAGCCTTTGCACATGACTATAAGCCAACTAGACCTAGCAGACACCTACAGAACACTACACCCAACAAAAGAGTACATATTTATCTCAAGGGCAGTAAACGTTTTCCAGAAGAGACCATATGATAAGCCAAAATCAACCTTCAATAAATTTGAAAGTCTAGAAATAATACAAAGTATATACTCCAGCCATTTTGGAATGATATTAGAAATCAGTAGCAGGAAAAGTGGGGAAACTAAAAAATATGTAGAAATTTAAAATCACAGTACTAAATAAATAACCAATAGATGAAAGAAAAACTAAAAACAGAGATCAGAAAGTACCATGATATGGGTGAAAGTGAAAATACAACATACCAAATCTTACTGGGTAAAGCTAACAAGCTTAGAAAGAAATTTATAGTTGTAAATGAATCTCAGATCAGTAGCCTAACTTTCATCTTAAGATACTGGAAACAAAGCAACTCTAAAGCAAAGTAAAGAGCAAAGTAACTCTAAAGCAAGTATAAAGATGAAAATCTTAAAGACCTGAGAGGAGATTCATGAAATAGGGAATAGAAAATATAGAATATCAATGAAACCAAAAACTGGTCCTTGGAAAAATATCAACAAAATCAACAAACTGTTAGCTAGATTGACCAAGAAAAAAAGAAGAATCAAATCACTACCATCAGAAATGTAAGATGTTACTTCTGAATTTACAGAAACAAAAAAGATTGTAAAAGAATATTACAAACAATTGTATGCCAACAAATTAGATAACTTTGATGAAATGGGAAAATTCCTAGAAAGACAAACTACCAAAACCAACTCAAGAAAAAATAGAAAATCTGATTAGACCTACCACAAATGAAGAGATTGAATTAATCATTATAATAAAAAACTACCCACAAAGGAAATTCCAGTTCCAGATGACTTCACTACTGAATTCTATCAAAAATTTTTAAGAAATTAATATCAGTTCTCCACAGTCTCTTCCAAAAGAGAGAAGAGGAGGAAACACTTTCCAACTCACTTTATGAGGCCAGTTATACTGATACCAAAAATCAAAGATCTCACAAGATGTGACAACTACAGACCAACATCTCTTAAGAATATGGATGCAGAAATACTCAACAAAATACTCGCAAACCAAATCCAACAACATATAAAAGGAATTATCCACCATGACCAAGTGGGATTTATCACAGGAATACAGAGTTGGTTCAATCTGAAAGTCAATTAAAGTATACATTATAGCAATAGAATAAATACAAAGTCACATGATTCTCTCAAAAGATGTTCAAAAAATATTTGGCAAAATCCATCCCCATCTTATGGTAAAAACACTCAACAAAGTAGGAGCATAAGGGAATTTCCTCAACCTAAAAGTACCTATGAAAAGCCCAATGCTAAACCATCCTTAATTGTGTAAGACTGAATGCTTTTCCTCTAAAAATCAGGAACAAGACAAAGATGACCATGCTGCATTTGAACTCAATATGAGCTAGAGGTTCTAGCCAGCATCATTAGGCAAGAAAAATAAAAGCATCCTGACTGAAAAGGAGGAAAAACTAAATTTGCAGATAACACAGTCTTGTGTAAAGAAAAATCTCAAGAAGCCATTAAAAAATTACTAGAACAAATAAGTTCAACAAGATTGCAGGATACAAGTTTCATATATGAAAATCAATTATATTTTTGCACAATTGCAATGAATAATCTGAAAATGAAATTAAAATTATTCCATATACAATAGCATCAAAAAGAATAAAATTAAAGAAATACAAAACTTATACTCTGAAACTGCAAAACACGTTGAAAGAAATTAAACATCTAAATAAAAGGAAATATATCCCATATTTATGGAATAGAAGACTTAACTTTGTTAAGCTGGGAATACTTTCAAATTTTTCTATAAATTTAACACAATCCCTATCAGAATCTTATCTGATTTTTTATAGCAATTGATAAGCTAATTCTGAAGTTATGAATATAAAATTATAAGAGATTCAGAATAGACAGAATAATCTTGAAAAAGAACAAGGGAGTTCTCATTATTCCTGATTTTAAAACTTACTCAATGCAGTGGCGATCCAGATAGTGTGGTACTGCCATAAGAGCAGACATATAGGTCAATGGAATAGAACTGAAAGTCCGGAAGTAAACCCATATATGAATGACCAGGTGACTTTTGGCAAGGATGCCAAGAACACTCACTGGGGGAAATAGTCTTTTCAACAAATGGTGCTGGAACAAATAAATGGCCACATGCAAAAGAATCAAGTTCAACTCTTACCTTCTACCACATACAAAAATAGCTCAAAATGGATCAGAAACCAAACTGTCAGGCCTAAAACAAAGACTCTTAGAAGAATTTGTAGGAGTAAGTCTTTCTGATCTTGGATTTGGCAAAGTATTCTTAGATTTTGTATCAAAAGCAGGAGGAACAAAAGAAAAAATAGATAAATTGGGCTTTATTTTATTTTAGAAGTTTTGTTCTTCAAAGGGCACCTTCAAGAAAATGAAAAGATGACCCACGAAATAGGAGAAAATATTTGCAAATCATGTATCTGATAAAGGACTTGTATCTAGAAAATATAAAGTTCTTAAAAGTTCAATAATAAATACCCAAATAACCTAATTAAAAGATGGCAGAGGACATAAATAGCTTTCTTGGAAGATACACAAATATCTAGTAAGCACATGAAAAGATGCATGGCATCAATAACCCAGGGAACTGCAAATCAAAACCTCAATGATACCACTTCTCATCCTAGGAAGGCTAGAAAACCTCAGATACAGCAAATGTTGGTGAGTATGTGGAGAAATTGGAACCCTCATACCCTGCCAGTGGGAATGTAAAATCGTGCCATTGCTTTGGAAAACAGTCTGGAAGTTATTCAAATGATTCAACACAGTCACCATATGACCCAGCAATTCCACCCCTGGATATGTACCCAAGAGAAGTGAAAACTTATGTCCTCACAACAACCTGTATGTGAATGATTACAGAAGCATTATTCATAGCAACCAAAAGGTGGAAACACCCAAATGTCTGTCAGTGGAGAAATGAATAAATAAATATAGTATATCCATATAATAGAATATTACTTGGCAAAAAAAAAGGAATGAAGTACTGATATAACTTGCATGAAACTGCAAAACATAGGCTAAATGAAAATGGCATTCACAAAGTCCACATACTATATGATTCCATTCATATGAAAGTCCAGAATAGGTAAATTTACGGAGACAGAAACCAGATTGGTGGGTGCTGGGCAGAATGGGGATGAGATGCTGAGTGCTAAAGGACATGGAGTTTCTTTTCTAAAGTTGCTGTGGTGCTGAGTGTACACATATCCTAAGAACCCACTGAACTGTATACTTTAAATAGATGAATTGTACAGTATGTGAGTTACTTCTTAATAATAAAGCTATTTTTAACACCCCCCCAACAAAAAAGAGAATACAAAAGGAAAAGCATGGAAAAAGAAATACTATGTACACATGAATCGAAAGAAAGCTGAGGTGGCTATATCAAACAAAATAGACTTCAGAGTAAAGATAATTACCAGAGATAAAGAGGGATATAAAGGAGTAATAAAAGTGTCAGGTCACCAAGAGGATACCTCACAACACAGCTTCAAAGTATACAAAACAAAACCTGAGTAAACTGAAACAAGTAAAACACAAATCCACACTGGAGTTTCAGCACTCCTTAGTAACTGATTGAGCTCATTGACAGAAAACCAGTAAAAATGTAGAAGCAAACAACATCATGATTCAATTGGATCTCACTTGCCCTTGTAAAATACTCCACCCAGCAATAGCAGAGTAAACATTCTCTTTAGGTACACACAGAATAGCACGTAAATATACTGTATCTTAAATTATTAAAAACTCTCAATGAACTTCATAGAACTGAAATGCTATGAATATATTTCTGATCATAATGGTGTTCATTTAGAAATTAATAAAAGATGTTTATATTATCACAAGATAATACTCTTGGGATTTCATAAGAAACTCAACTTTTGGAATTACTACATTCCTGTAATCTGTGGATTAAAGAGGAAATCTCAAGAGATGTTATCAAATAAATTGAACTGAATGAAAATGAAAATACAATGTATCAAAATGTATGGGTGTTTAGAAAGCAATAATAAAGCAGTACTTAGAAGAAAATATACAGCATTCAGAACTTATAAATGAGAGGCTCAAATCAACTAAGCTTCTACCTTTAACTATAAAAAGAAGAGAAAAATAAATGCAAAGATGATGAGGTCAAAATCAATGGAATTGAAAGCAAAACAACATAGAGAATCAAATAAACCAAAAGCTTATTCTTTGAAAATATCAATGAAATTCGGTAAGTTCTAGCAAGGAAAAAGAGGATACATAAAATTCACAACATATAAATGGGCAAATTTATTGATACTTCAAACTTCAAACACTTCCAAACACTTTATAAAGAGGCCAGCATCACCCTGATACCCAAGCCAGACAAAGACAATACAAGGAAACACACCAATATTCTTCATAAACATAGATATAAAAATATTCGTAAAATATCAGCAAATTGAATCCTGCAGTAGATAAAATTAATAATACATGATGACTAAATTGGGTTTATCAGGGGAATGTCAGGGTGGTTCAATATTTGAAAAACAGTCAATATAATCCAACATGTTAATATTTGAAAAACACTATGTGATCATGTCAATTGATATGGAAAAAGCATTTGATAAAATTCAGCATCCATTCATGGTAAACAAAATATTAGCAACTCGGAAAAAGGGAACTCGTTCTTTCCTATAGCCTCCACGATGGTGAAGGAGTGAATGCTGTCCTCCTAGGACTGTAGACAAGACAAGGCCTGTTGCTGGTGGGGAGGCCCCGGGGAGAGGAAGAACAGAAGCTGCCGTGTACCAGGGGCCATTTACCCTATCGCCAGGACTGCCATCGCTGCCAGGCCGTTGCGCAGGGCGGCCGGGGACCTTCGCGCCCTAGATCTGCCTCGGAGACCCGGCGGCGTTCCAGAGCCCCCCCACCCACCAAGGCCCTCTGCGGAAGCCTCAGCTTCGGATCCCCAGGTGAGGCGTCCCTCTGGGGAGCGTGGGGGTTTCTGATCACTGCCGCCGCTCTCGGGGGGCATGGTGGTCGCCGCGGACCCTCCGGGCGTGCTCAGCGGCTCCCGGATCCCGCGCTCGTCTGCTCCCCAGAACCTCGCTGCCTGGCAGGGGGGCCCCACGAGGCGATGGTGTCAGAATCCGTGAATTCATTGATTTCAGGGGATTCGCGCGCTCATCAAAGTCTAAGAAGCGCCAACTTAGAGAACGACTTTGCCCTCCCTTCAGAATTAGAAATGGCACTTTTCTGATGTTCTTACTCAAAAACAGGCAATTACACAGCTAATGCGTGAGGATGGCATGGCAATCCCTGAAGCTTACATTTCTGGTAAGAATCTATTTTTTTCCACACTTTGGTCTCCAGTAACCACAAGTGGAGCTCCCATGCCATGGGCGACAAGGTGACACAGGCCAGCCTGGGACAGAGGACCTGACAGCCTCCCCTGTTTGGAAGTTCTCTTGTCTCTGGTGCTTACACGCATCTGCAGCCTCTTCTGGTCTGGCCACCCTGACTCTTTCCCAGTTTGGTATCAAGCTCTTGGGTGGTTCTAAGTCAGCCAAGGAAAGTGCCTTATCCGCCACCAAGAGGGAGCTTCCCAGCCCAGGCTGTCCTCAGGCCATTTCCTGGAATTGCAACTCTGCCCTTTTGATTCAGACTCTACCCTGGAGATGTACTCAGGATCCCTGCACTTGAGAGCCCGTCCCTGGGCCCACCTTCTGCCCTCCTGGGACCCAGCCGGGTGACTCCAAGCCTTCCCAGCCCCACTGAGCCTTGGTCCTGGTGCATCTCCTCAGCCTGGGGTGGCCCTTCTGGGTTTTACCCTGCCCCCGAGACAGGAACTGGGCACATTCTCACAAAGTGAGCTTATCATGCAAAGGGGGTGATTCCAGGTCATCTACAAAATCACAGCTTTTCTCAAGCCCTTCAGAGAGCTTTGGGTGTGAGACAACCACGTGAGCTGACTTCCAAGGAGAGGAAAAGGAAAGCCCCTTTGTGGAGAGATCAGACACATGAACTTTGGCAAACTTGGCAGGGAAGGGAGAAAGGGGCTGCCATACCTTGGGTAAGAGAAAAGAAGTCCAAAAATGGACTGGCAGGTCAGGTTCAAACAGCAGGAGGTTTGGGGCGTAGGAAGTTGTTCTTGCTTGCGTGATCATGTCTGCAGGTCTCCCCAAGAGTCTGTGGGTGGGGCAGGAGCCCGGAAAAAGCCCCTGTGGGGGAACAGCTTGCATGAGGCCACCAGTGGCTCCCAGGGAACAGACACAACACTCTGTCTTGTCCCCATTATCCTTTTCTTCCAGTAAGTAAAAGCCTGGAGCTACTGAGAGGAGAGCAATCCAGATTCTCATCCCAGGGCAAATGCAAAGATCCAGTGCTGCAGGGGTAGGGGCAGGAGACTTTCTCATACCTGAGACCAACCCCACATACTGAGGGCTGAGTTCGGCTTCCCTGGGAAGGAAGAGCAGGACCCAGATTCACAGGGTTTTCCCAAGATGCAGAGTGACAGAAAATCCCTCCTTCCACCACCAGGAGTTGAGCACCAATGGAAGATGGAGCAGGATCACTGGGGAACGCTCCAGCACTTCAGCCCCTTGCAAGCTGACACAGCCTATATCACTGGAGGGTTTTGAGGCCTGCAGTGCATTGCATTGAAGGGAATGACTTAAAACAGAACTCAAACCCAGCTCAGCTCCTGATTAGATCACAACCACCTTGCCCCTCACACTGCACATAAAAGAGATTTTTTTTTACGGGTGTAAAAATTACTTCCTTCAGTCTCTACTACTTATGCATGATTTTCTGTAGTCAAAAATTGACACTTAAATAGCAAAGAAAAACAAAACCAATTCATTGCCAACAGGTAATGCAATCAACACAATCAGAATGAGAGATGACCCAGACACTAGAACTCAGGGACCTCAAAATAACCATGATAAATATGTTAAGGGGTCTAGAGGAAAAGGTATAGAACATGCATGAACAGATGGGAAATTTCAACAAAGAGGTGGAAACTGTGAAAGAGAAAATTAGAATGCTAAAAAGAAAAAATGATATAAAACAAAGAATTCCTTTGGCAGGCTTATCACTAGACTAGTCTCAGGTGAAGACAGATCAGTGAGTTTGAAGACAGGCCACTAAAAATCATATGAAGTGATACACAAGAATAAAGGAGTGATAAATTAACAGAATATCTGAGAGCTGTGGGACAGTATAACATACAGGCAATTGGAGTCCAAGAATAAGAGAGAAGAGAGCATAAGACATATTTAAATAAATAATGGCCAAGAAATTTCCAAAAATAATGCAAGATGACAAATTTCAGATCTGTGAAGCACAGAGAACCTCAACAGCATAAATAAATTAAAAAACAAAACAAAAAATAAACAAAAAAAACCCCACCTAGGCATATCATAACTAGATGTTAGAAGTCAAGATGAAGGAAAAATATAGAAAGCATCCAGAGAAGGGAAAAACTGCATACAGAAGAAGAAAGACAATTACAATAGATTTCATATCAGATATGCAATCTAGAAGATAATAGTGATAACCTTAAAGTACTGATAGGAAAAAAAAAATCTATTAACCCAGCATTTTATACCCAGTAAAAATATTTTCTCGAATGGATGGTAAAAAATAAAACTTTTCAAACAAAAAAAAATTGAAATGTTAACAGACCTGTGGTACATGAAATGTTGATGAAAATTCTTCAGGCTATGGAAAAATTACACCAGGTGGAAATTTGTATCTACACAGAGAAATGAAGAGCATCAGAAATAGTAAAAATAATGTAGATATTTAAAATATTTTTCTTTTAATTAATTCTTTAAAAGATTGTTGACTAGCAAAAATAATAAATGAGGTTTATAACATATATAGATCAAAATGCATGGAAATAATTACACAGGGATTGGGAGGGAGATGCTGAAGTGAGTGTTGTAAATGTAAACTACTAAGGTACTAGTAATTTCAGATCAATTGCTGGTATCAACAAACATTGTCATACATGAAAAAGTATAGCCAGCATGAGGTCAATCTGAGACTTATTAAGAAGGAAAAAAAACCCCTTCTTATCATTTAATTCAGTGGTTCTCAAATTTAACTAATGTCAGAATCACGTGAGGGAGTTGGTTAAAAAGTTGAACTTTCTGGGTCCATCCTGAAAAGCGTGATGCTACGGCAGCTGTCCCTCAGGTAAGGCCTCCTGCTAACCCGCGGCCCCGAGTAGTGAGGGGCAGTGTCCCCTGGGGTAGGAGATGCTGTGTCACTGATTTCTGAGCCTAGTCAGGACAGGCCAGAGTCAAACAGGAGTAAACCGATGTCCTAGCTGCTAAGAGACGGTGGCCTGGGCTAACATCAAGAAAACCACTTCCTTTTAACAAGCACTTATATTCCTGTGGTGGTCAGCATGTAGAAATAGGAATCCCTAAGCACAACCAGATATTTTTGAAAACTCTAGGGACCTTCTGCTCCGGAACATGGGGACCTCTCTGTGTGGCCTCTGTGTATAGTCATGATAGAAGCATCTGGGTCACAGTGAGACCGTGTTGCCCATTTCCTCCAGAGGCCACAGATCAGTGGCGTCTCTACAGGGACCCAGGTCGGCTTGGGGCCATGTGTGAGGCACGTCTGTGGGGCCAGGCTGGGCAGACGAGCTGCCTAGAGGCCGTGAGTCAGTCACAGCTTTGGACTGGAGGAGCAGATCAGAGCAAGCGGACAGCAGTGTTGGGCCGAATCACCAAGAACAGGGATCAGAAGAAGGATGGAGAGGTGGGAGGAAGGGGCTTCTGATCCAGGAAGCTGTGGACCACGGTGGAGCTCCTGGTAGGGGGGGAGTCCATGGGCAGGACGGCCCGCTGAGAGATGTCCTTACTTGGAGGACCTTAAATGGACAAAGAATTGGGTTTGTGTCCTTGCCTCTGTGGAGCAGCAGATAAAGGATTTTCTTCCTTCCACTCAGGAAGGGACATTTTTATGTTCTGCTAAATGGCCAGAACAGCGGAACCTCCGGTGCCCTCTTGGTTGGCCTCAGCATCAGTGCTTCCTCCAGGTGGCAGGAAGAGGGGCAGCCACTGCACCTCTGTGGTACTTTTGTTTTTCCATTCTTTTCTTCCTCACACCCACTTCCTCCATTTGGGGGGTTCCCGTATGTAAAGCACTAGCTGACACAGTGGTTGTGTCTGCAGGACTTAAACCTGAATGAGTGATTTTTCCTACCAACTTTCTGAAGAGAGGTTCCTGAAAGGCAGGACCAACCTTGACAGCAATGACAGGCTGGCTGTTGGGTGGGCGTCTCTGGCAACCTGACAAGTGAGAAGGACACAAAGTGAGACGCCTGCCATTAATCTCTTAAGGTGACTTAGGCATCACCTGCCTGCTCCTCCTCTTTTCATTGCAGTTTATAACGTCCACTACATGCCATGCACCCCTATGAGATGGCTACATCCCATATTTCACACATGAGGAAACTGAGGCTTTGAGAGATTAAGTAATTTACACAAATCTCCCAGTTAATAAGTCATAGAGTCAAGATTCAGATACTGACCTAGTTCCATGGTCTGTTCAGCTGTATTTGCCCCTGTCCCGTCAAGACCTTTGTGTATCTCCACCCCCACGACCCTATCCACTACACTCATGCCCTCCAGTGTCCCCTTTGTTCCATGCCCTAGGCTTTTTAATAATTTAGCTGAGAGGAAATTTCAACTTTACAAGGAAATTCAGGAGTAATACAGTCAGTGTGAGACTCCATTCATTTCTCTGAAATGTATTTGTCCAATCTCTAGAAGCATCTTTGTGTATTCTGTCAAACTAAGAAGATTTGTTTAACAAGATGTCTGTGGTGCCTCTGTAGCCTCTAGCAAGGTGGTAGACATGTGCAGAGGGGTCCAGAGCAAGGAGAAGTTGGAAAGGAAGTTGCTTGGCCCCCAGTGAGCTTCACGTAAAGTGTCCCACATAAAGGCTGCCTACTTTTTTTTCTCTTTCAAGTTGAAACCTCTTCCCCTTTTGAGATGACAAATCACAAAATTGGCTTGCCCCAGATTGCAGTGATCTCCCCCATCTATGCACTAACTAGAGGTTGATGAAAGATTGCAAAAATGAGATAAGCTTTTAAGAAACCCACACTCTCTAATTTCCATGGCAATCACTATTTCATTCATTCACCCACTTGGCATGTATTTTGAAGCCCCTGCCGCCAGTGAGGCCCTGTTCCAGATGAGTGGGGGTCAGCGGGGAGCCAAACAGGCAGAGCTGTTCCCTCACTTGCACGCTAGTGGCCACAGGCAGGCCAAAGTGCCAGGTGGGGGTAAACAGAGTGGGGCAGGAGCCAGAAAGGGGGCTGCGGCTGGAAGGCTACCGTCCGCCGGTAGTTGGGGAGGCTTGAGCACTTTGGCAGACACCTAGGTGGGAGAGGCCAGCCCTGTGGTTGTGGCGAAGTCCTTCTTGGCAGAGAAATAGCAGGACCGAGGCCCCGAATCAAATGTGCCTAGCAGACCCACAGAAAAGCCCGGTCAGCAGGATGGCCAGTGTTAACCACAGTGGGGCTGGTGGGACACGGGAGGGCAGGGCCTGTGTGTGCCCTGCCGATCAGAGTTAGGGTGCAGAGTTTTGTTCTGTTGTATTTGGGGCACTCCTGGAGAATTTCAAGCAGAATACAGACATGGTGCACATAGTTTTCCAAGCCCTGCTCTGTCTGGTGGAGAACAGGCCGCCAAAAGCAGGGGTGGGGTAGGAGGCCACTTGGCAGCTGGCAGCTCTGGGCCACGCTGCCAGCAGGGAGAGGGGTCACGGGCATGGTTCACAGGTCCTACATTAGGTCCTGAGGGAACGCTCAGAGGACTGGCTGGGAGGGGAGTGAGAGAAAATCCAGGGTGACCCCAAAGTCTGGAGCCCCTGGAAGGAGTCTCAGGACTCAGCCTGAGCACTTCGGGGAAGGGGAACCGAGTCTGGTGTTGGACAGGAGATAATGAGATTCTTCTGCACATTCTCGGTGGGGATCCTGATGGCTGGAGTTCCGAAGAGGCATCTGGACTGAGCTACCCTGTGGGGATGTAGTACATTGAAGAAGGTCTCCCCCAAATTCAGGTCCATCTGGAACCCCCTAATGTGCCCTTATTTGGAAACAGACTCTTTGCAGCTGCAGTTAGCTAAGGGTGTTGCAGTGAAATCATCTTGGTCTGAGGGTGGGGTGCCCACAGCACCCTAAGTCAGTGTCCTAAGAGGAGAGGACCCAGACAGATAGGTAAGAAGGTGAGGCAGACACGGGGCAGACCTGGGAGGGGTGTGTCCACAAGTCTCAGGACACCGGGAGCCGGGAGGGGGGCAGGAGTTGGTTTCTCTGTCAGAGCTCAGAGGAACCACCTGTAATTTTGGACTTGTGGCCTCAGATGGAGAAGGAATAGATTTCTGTTGTTTTAAGCCACCAAGTTTGTGGTGCCTTGTTAAGACGTCCCCAGGAGACCGCTGCGGGTGTCAGGGCAGAGACACAGGTTAAGGGCTGCTCCGGCCCCAGCGCGAGTCCCTGATGTTTGGGGGGCAGCGGGAGGACCCAGCAGAGGAGCCCGGGCAACTCACTGGGATTCAGACTGAGTGACCAGTGAAGGACAGCAGAGGACACGGGGATAAAGCGTGCACGCAGCTCGGACAGCTCTGCTGTAAGGCTCGAGTAAGGCTGCGTGCCCCGGGTGAGCGTCAGTAGTCCCGCCCCTGGCCCTGGGCCCCATGCCATAGCTAGCTGGGACGGGTGTCCCATATTTTTAAAATTGACTCTAGGGAGATACAATTTTCGTACAGTGAAGTGCATTCCTTATCAGGGGTATTTCAATGAGTTCTGACGAATTTACAGCAGTGTTAACTACAAGCACCGTCGAAACACAAAGTATTTCCACCACTGCACCTTGAAGCCCGGCCCGCCCCGCGCTCTCCGCTCCAAGCAGCCGCCCCTCTGTTTCCCGCCATTGCTCTGGCGTCCCTGATGCTGGCGCCGTGGCGGGAGGTCAGGGGCTTGGCCCCTGGCTGTGCCAGGGGGCCTCTGGAGGCAGCTGGTGCCCAGGCCAGGCCCACGGCCGGGGGGTAGGCAGCCCCTGCTGCACCCACGTGCCGAGTCCCGGCCACCCACAGGCCTGTGGCCTGATCCCCGGGGCGCTTGACGCTCTTTCAGCAGGTGGATCTCGGGGGGCAGAGGGGACCACCCTGATCGCCGGGGAAGTTGTAGGGATGCTGGACTTGAAGAAGAGGATGGTTCCTTTCTCCTGGGGGTGGCCCTGCCCAGGCCTTCCTCCCGGAGCCACGGCCTCGCACGCAGACTCCGGGCCGCTGGACAACCCGGCTGTGCCAGCCGCCCAAGGTCCTGCCGCCGCTCGCCACCGGGCCTGCCAGTTCTGTGTTCACAAAGCTCCCCGGGAACCACGATCTGCTCCCTGGTTTCTCTCGGCAGCCCTGCATCGAGGAGCTGCATGCAGCTCCGGCCATGCTCACTGGGAGCACCCACACCCTCGCCACGCCTGCCGCCAGCAATTCCTGGAGGTTCCACCGATTATCCTGTGCCTCTAAGCAAACAAAAACAAAGCTGTGCGATGCTTTTGTTCTTCATACAGAAACCCTTTCTCCCGTGTTTCTGAATTCTACTTCTGGTTCTGTTAACGATTTGCTCAGTATTAGCCTAGATAAGGTCACATTGTTTCTCTGTGCGAAGGAATAAACTAATCAGCTGCAGGAAAGAATGAATGTGCTAAGAATTGGAGGCACACAGTACTCTCTCTGGGCTGCGGTCGGCAGCGCTGGGCTGCGTGGACTGCACAGATCAGCACCCACGCTGTTTCACTTCCATCTTATCCCGTTTTCTCACATGACTTTTAGTACCTTAACCATTCTGTGCTTTTTCACCCTTTAGTATAGCAAAACAATGTACTAATCACCTAGCAACTTGAGGCTGATTTAAGATCACTTGTACCCCTGGTTGGAGCACTTTGTGAGAATAAACACGCCTGTGCACACGAAGCATGCTATGATGTGTGTCTGCAAACGAGACCGTCACATGTGGCCACGCCAGGCCGGCTTGCAGAGCTGACAGCTGGAGGGCCTCAGAGGGCAGGACTCCCTCTGCCGGGCCTCTACTCAGTCTCCTGTGGCTTCAGGTCCCACCTGTGGCAGGTGAATTACTGGATAGTGTGGTCCTTTTGTTGTTAGAAAGTGCTCCTCTGAGGGGCTGGTACCTGCTGGGACTTCCCTCACTGTACTTTTGTCTCTGCATCTAACACAGTTAGTTCCTGGCACAGCACAAACCCTCAGAAAGTAATAGGGGAACTGAGAACAAGACTGTTTCTTGCACAGGAGAGCTCTTCCTAGTTTGAAGGTAGCTTTCAGGTTGTCCCCCAATCTTCTCACTTTGGGACTGAACACATGCTGTTCCTGTGGTTCTTTGTGAAGAGGCGTGGCCCCCGTGTTCCACTGCGCAGCCTACATTCCTGAAGGGGCTCATCTCACCTCTAAGATGTGCCCAGGCCTGGAGGACAGAGTCCACTCGTTGTCTGATCAGCGTAGACACTGCAGTCACCACCTAGGGAGGATTGACGGCACCAATGGCCCCACATAAGGGCCTGCAGCCCCTGGTCCTTTGTGATGTGATCCCACAGGCTCCCGTCAGGGAGTCTGCCTCAGCCGGAGACATGCTCCGGTCCATGGGATGCAGCAAAGGGCTAGCAGACCAGTTCCCAGTCCGGTGCCTGAGGGGTGTCTGCTGGAAATAGCCCTTCTGAGAGCAGGCTAGCCTGGGGGCATGAGAGAACACATGGGGCAGAGAGGAGGTATCCCAGCTGAGGCCCCTCTAGACCTGCCAGCAGGGCTGAGCCGTTGGCTGGACACGGGTGTGTGATTCCAGTCACACTGGTGGCCTGACACAGTCAGCAGAACCCCAGCTCCCAGCAGACTTGTGAGCAATGGTAAGCTTAGTGCTGCCTGCTGCTGAGGTCTTAGGGCTGTTCCTTATGCAGCCTTATTTTGGCAGTAAATAATTGAGACACCGTATTCCCAGCACCAGCCAAGATTGGATCATCCATTGCAATGACTTGCATCAGATGTGCTCAATTACCCTCACTGACAATGTCTACGTTACCAGTTTCATGACCTGTGCTGCCCAGCAAGGTAGCTGCTAGCCGCATGTGGAAGGGGGGCGTTGGAAATGCAGTTAGTCTGAGTGGAGAACCAAATGCTCATCTGACTTTGAAGACTTAGTACAAAAAAGGGGAAAAACATCCTACTGATAATTTTTATATTGATTACATGTTAAAATGACTATATTTTGGATATACTGAGTTAAAAATATTTTGAAGATTTATCTTCCCAGTTTATTTTATCTTTTTAAAATGTGACTACTACAAAATTTAATATTACATATGTGACTCACCTTATGTCTCTACAGTTTAACACTGTGCAAGACAGTGTCCTTCTAGACTATGTGTTTATAATTTTCTTATCTCTATATCTTATTTCTTTCAGCACAGAATTCCAACTATATGAAATAATATGCATTCTTGAGTATTATCTGTATTCTTCATTTTCCATCATAAATTTCACAGTCAGCAAATTTGCTAAGCATCTCTTACCTATTTTCGTCCAAGTCATTGATTGAAAGTAATTCTAACAGGCACAAGATCAATATCACAACCCTATAGTATTTCATTAATCAATTCCTTTCACATTGAAGAAATGATTTATCTTTCCTGATTGTATGCAGTGACTCCATCATCTAAGAATCTAAGAGGAGTGCCATTCATCCTACATTTTACCATCTTATTCAGAAGGATTTAAAAAGAATCTTTGTGGAATGCTTTGCTAAAATCAAGATGCATTTGTGGAAAGGACTTTCTGCGTCCCGAAGGTGTTCCCCACTGCACTGGCGGACTAACGCATCCAGAGAGGAAAGGGGGTGAGCAAGTGGGTGACATAGGAGGCTTCTGAGCTCCCTGCTCCCCCGCAGATGCACCAAATGTACAGCTGCACAAGGAGCAATTCCCTCTGAAAGAGATCCAGAAGCTAGTGGAGGGAACCCTACACTTGGATGTACAAGAAAATACCCACCTCTAATTAGTAGGCAAGGCGAGACACACTCTTGCCACAGACTCCATTCCTGGCACAGCACCATATGAGTCTGTCTTCCCTCTGAGGAGCAGAGGGTTTAGATCCCACACTTAGCACCTCAACTTTAAGACTCTTCCAGAGGAATGGGTCCCCAAACAACTATCTCTGAAATCCAGTGGGGCACATGCCCATGATTCCCGCAAGACTGTGGCAAACAGACAGTTCTTAATGGGCGAGCCAGAACCCCCAGCCATCTTCCCAGGGCTCACAGACAGAGCAGGCAAAATCGCCCATCTCCCAGTTTATCTGCATATTTTAAAAGCTGTTCTCCAAGGTCAGGCCTCTAAGTTAGTGGCCATCAAGGGGCCGGCTGCACCTTCTCCAGAAGCCAGGGAAACTGGGGGACTGGGGGATACCTCGCCTGCTTCTCCCTCCAACCTGCTCCAACAATGAAACCAACTTGCCAGGGTCTCCCTCGAGGGAGCTTGTGCACACTGTGGTTCCCTAGCTTTTGTTGCTGTCACCCAAGGGACAGGTCCCCACATCACCTGGCCCTAATAGCCCGTGGGGCTTGCATTCACGATTCCTCTGGATTGTAGCAAACAAAAAAGTAGTTCTTCATAGGCACCGGACAATGTCTCCTCTCCCTGCTATCCCTGCATGCGGCTAAACACCCAGGCCTACCGTGGGAGCAGAAGAAGTGCCCATCTTCCAGTTCCTCCCTGGAAGGGGCTTAACTACACACTTTCCCAACTGCTGCCCGAAGGCACAGCTTCTAATCAGCCCGCATCTAGGTGCTGAGTGACCCTCCCTTTTGGGACACTGGAAGGTCTTGGCACACCCTCAACTTCTAGAAGCCACTGAGGACAAAGAAGAGCCATGGGCAGTCACAAAAGTTTGAGAGACGACCAGGAGCATGGGCCAGGATGATTGATGAGGTTCATCTCCTACACAAGACTGTGCTTGTCAGGTATGGAAGGGGTGTTTGTTTTACCCAGTGGGCAGAAACCAGCACAGAGTCAAGGAAAATGAAGAAACAGAGACCAACAACAAAAGAACAAGATAAATATTCAGAAAACTGGAACAGAGATAAGTGATTTTTTTTTATATAGAAAATTCAAAATAATGGTTATAAAGGTGCTCACAGAGGTCAGGAGAGCAATGTATGAACAAAATGAAGATTTTAAAAAGAGATAGAAAATATTTAAAAATACCAAACAAAATCACAGAGCTGAAGAATACCATCACTAGACTGAAAAATTCCATAGAGGGGTTCAAGGGCAGACTAGATCAAGTAGAAGAAAGGGTCAGCAAACCCAAAGACTGGACAGAAGAGCTCATCCAACCAGAGGAGTGAAAAGAAAAAAGAACGAAGATGAGTGAAGAAAGCTTCAGGGATTTATGGGACACCATCAAACAGATCGATATAGGCATTACAGAGGTCCCAGAAGGAGAACAGAGAGAATAGGTGGAAAGTTTACTAAAATAAATAATGACTGAGAACTTTCCTAACCTGCGGAAAGAAGCAGCCATCCAGACCCAGAACGCCGAGACACTTCCAAGGAAGATGGATCTAAGCGAACCTACACCGAGACTCATTATAATTAAATTGTAAAAGTTAAAGGCAAGAAGAGCATCTTAAAAGCAGCAACAGAACAGCAACTCGCTGTATGCAAGGGAAAACCATAAGACTGTAGGCAGATTTTTCAACAGAAACTGCAGGCCAGTAGGCAGGGGGATAATGCATTCAAAGTGCTGAAAGGAAAACATTGTCAACCAAGTACACCTGGCAAAGCTATCCTTTAAAACTGAAGGAGAAATAAAAGGTTTACCAGATAAACAAAAGCTGGAGGAGTTCATCACCACTAGACCATCCTTACAAGAGATGTTAAGGGGAGTTCTTCAGGCTGAATTGAAACAAAAGGACTCAAATTAGTAACAGGAAAACATATGGAAGTATAAAACTCACTCATAAAGGTAAATATATAGTAAAATTCAGAATACTCATGTTGTAACAGTGGTGGCAAATCACTTATAGCCCCAGTATGAAGATTAAAAGACAGAATATTGAAAACAGTTACAATAATTTGTTACTGGACACACAAGAATTGAAGGCTGGCCGAGGACCAGACTGTGGGGATGACCTGTGCTCACTGCAAGCATCAGTTCTTGCCTCAGCATACCAAGCCTTACCACCAGGTCAAAAGATCACAGCATGCAAACTGGCCACAAATAGTTCTTTTTACATTTTCTGCCCACGTAGAGCTGTGAAACATGCTGATATGGAAAATAGAAAAATAACAAGTTAGTCAAACAGAGAAACAAAGAAGTGGATTTGGAAGAAATTTTTTAATGGAGAAATGAGAGAAAAATGTTCGGTGATTGAATTATGTGGCAGGGGAGTTGATATTTTGTTTTTATTATCACTTATCCTTTCAGCTTCAGACCTTTGGGGCTGTGATCTACCTTTTAGGATTAACTCCTTATTTATTTTTATTTCCTTTTTATCTTATTTGCTCATATGCTAATTTTGAGGCACAAACATGCAGACACAGGTGAAACCCTGAAAAGCTTGCCCTTAGCAGCTCCTGCCTGAATGTGGTAGATGTTTGGAAAGTTAATCCTGAGAAATAAAGGATTATGCTTGGGAATGATAATTCAGCCTGTTCATTATTCGAGACTTCACAGTGACACCTTTCTCACGAGAGGTGGGAGGGAAAAGGAGCAGAGGAAGGTTTGAGCCTTTTTGTTCAATTTTTGAAACTTTGCTTTTAGTTCATTATGTCAGTACACTGTGTAAGAATTGGCACCAGTGGGCAATATGGCTAAGTAATAAGATATTGATTAAAGGAAGCAATCGCCATGAGGATTAGAATGACTAAGTCTTGATTATTTATATTCACACCGAATCTCCAGATTCCTTGCATACATAGCGCATTCTCCAGCCATCACGATTCAAACATTCTTAGTGACTGATGGTTCTCATTTAAAAACAGCTGAGTCCCTTAGCATTGTTCTGTTTGGCTCTAGGAGGCAGAAACTGGACCCATTTTATTCCTTAAGAATAAATGAATTTTGTGACTCGCGCTCGCTTCTTCAGCAAACACGAAGGAACTCTGCCCGAGTCCCACAGGCACCCTTACAATTTTTCATTTCAATAAACCAAAACAAAATGTTTAACTGTAAACTATCTTTTGTATGTATTGAAAAGAATGCATGTATTGTAACAACAAAAGCATAAGTTTATCTCAGGACAATGTTTACAAGTTTCATAATTTCTATCTTGGGCTGAGGTCTGCAAGCAGCCCCTGGGTGGGGTGGGAGCAGGCGGGTCATCCAGGACCCTGGAGAGTAACTGGGGGCTGGAGGGCAGCACTATCCACTGAGGCCCCTCTGCAGGCACTGGCGTGATCCCCCTGGGACACTCTGGCCAAGGCCCGGTGCCCTGTGGGACTCCACGTTGCCCCACCCAAAGGGAGAGGGAATGGGGTACTTGTACGCCAGCGCTCACCACACTGCTCCTGCGGGCGTTAGGTCTCCAGCACTTTCTGCCGCTCCTGCTTGGATGAGCAGGTTCTTGGGGCACCTGCGCTGGGAGATCAAGGCCTGAGGGTGTATGGGGAAGGCAACGCCAGTGTGTGCTTGAAAATAGCTCTCACTTATGGAGCAACAGTGAGGGCGAGGTAAAATGTCTGGGTAAAAGAGTATGAAAAGAAATCCTGCTACATCATCTCTCTACCATCCGTTCAGATGAATGCCCGACTAATGATGGAAATGAAATTCTCAAACTTACCAGTTTTTGCTGCTTTCTTTCGCTCTGTGTGTCTTTTTTGACTCTTAGTAACTTTTTTCAACAACAGCGAATAACGTCGAAGCTGTCTACATGTTCATGGTGATTGATGCAGGGTGACTCTAATGCCTTCGTGGAAGGAAGGGCTCCCTCGGCACAATGGGGGACCCATCACCATACATATTTGTTTTTGCCCTGATGAAAAATTTCACTGTTTCAGTGAATTTAAATTTTAAAGAGTCGGAGACCTGACCACTCATTGAAACAGAGAAGCTCCCCCTCTGGTGGTTTATCATTGAGCCCATGTCAGCACTCGTGGGGAGGGGATGGGGACATGTGGGCACAGATGTTCCTGGATGCAGTGTCCTGTTAGGTAGGTAGGGGAGGTGTGAGCTCGGCAGCACCTCTGCAGAACTGTCCCTCACTTGGAGGAACACATGGGTTCACAGTGGATCCCGGCATGATACTGCTTGCCCGAGGGTTTGGCTGCTTCTCTGAGAGGTTTCAGGACATCTGGCTGCAAGAAAGACATGCAAATGTGGCCTTCCTCCAAGCTGGAGGAGACTGTGCTGGTCACTGCGTGGGGCTGGGCTGGGTGGGTGAGGTAGTCCAGGGAGTGTAATGTTTGAGGGCGACATCAGCCCAGGTATGCTGGTCATAATGCTACGAGGTGGCTGCCCTGTTGGGGAGAGGTGGCCCACGGTCCTGTGGCTGGGCTGGGTGGGGCAATGACGCTGACGGCTTCTGAGGGCAGGAGTCATTCCCACACTATTAATGGTCCAGAGCTTGGAACCAGAGGGCAGGGCCACAGAGGGGGTGCTGGGCTGGGGAGTGGGATGCATCCTTCCCCGGAGCTGGGGCTGCTCCCTGAGGCTGACCAACAGCACTTCTGGTGGGAGGGCACCTGCCCAGGAGGATGGCACCAGGAACCTCACTGGCGCCATGTACAGGGGTCTCTGCAAGTCCCCTGAGGGCGGCTCTGGGGTCAGGAAGGTGGCGGTCCCTTCTCATAGCAGCTTCAGTCCCCACACAGACTGCAGCCTCCTCTGCTGTTCCCTCGCCTTCAGTGAGATGGAGTTTGACAGCTGGGCTGCCATGCTGGGGGAATGGAGGTAAGGGCTCCCTGCATGCCTGAGGCGGGAGAAGGGAAGTAACCGCCCTCTGGCAAGGCCGAAAAGGAATGCTGGCAAATACAGCGTGGACAGAGCTGCAGCCTGGACCACCGAGGGGTCTTACCCTGCCCCAGGCCCACCAAGAGCTGGTGTATTTGCTGGTCATCAAGTTAATGGCTTAGAATAAGAGAGTTCCCTATGTTGCTTCTAAATCCAAAGCAGCCTGGACAGAGTGGAGCCTTCTTTCTGGTGGTAAGGGGTTTCAGCCCCAGAAGCTGGGCCCACAGGGGCATCTCTAGAGAACACAGGCTCTTGGTGTTGGACTCATCTTCCAATCTCTGGCCCATGTGTGTCTTCTCAAATCATTTAGACTTTCTACTCTTTACTGTTCTTAGCAATGAATGCACCAGTGCAGTGAGCCAGCGTTGTGTCTGAGAGGCTCTGCCTTGCTTAGTTCTATTCATTTCCATGGGCTCAGGTGACTAAATTCTTCCACATGGCAAGAAGTCAAGTAAATGGACCTGGAGAAGAACTCAGAATTGAGATCTGACTTCTTGCTCCTTTGAGTATGTCAGAATCTCTTAGGGCAACAGGTAGGATATTTTGGGGTGGAATGGCCTATCTTTGGGCCATCACTAGAATATTCGGACTGAGCAGGCTATCAGTAGCCTATTCTGGGCCAGAGTGGTTAGAAGGCAATGTAATACTTTTACTGCATCCTGTCAACCCAGTGGCCCTCTCTCCATCTTACTCACTTGGCTAAACCACAGCTCTGGTTGACTTCAACATTCTCCCCACTCAGCTCTATGCACCTACATAGCTGAATGTGTCTTGCAAAGGACAGCAACCAATGGTGGTGGTTCACCTAACTTTAAATTCTCAGTGACTCCCCTGTTGTTGCCTGGAAGTTACACAATCCTCTAGCCTTTCCCCTAGAGGGCTGTTGGATTCCGTTTCCTCACTTGTCAAAGCTCTTTTTCTCTCTTCACTTGGCTGATGACCTGGTTTCCTATTTCATTGAGAACACAGGAACAACCAGAAAAAACTTGCATAAGCACGCACCACCACACGCACCTGTGTCTTGGCCTCTGGGCCCACGGACACCGCCTTCCAGCCCGCTGCTGCGGAAGCACCGCCCTGCTCCTCACGCAGTCCAGTCCCTGGTGGGTGTGCTGACTCCTAACTCCCTGGTCTGCTCCATGATGGAGCACATATGCCTTCTCTTTCTTGCAGGGTCATTATTTTCTCTTTTTGGGGTCATTCCCACCAATTTGCAAACTTCTCTTGTTTTGCCCATCTTAACAAAATATTAGTACCATTTCTGTCTATGGATATTTCTTTCCCCTCATGAAAACTCCCTGAAATAAATGTTTGTATTCTCTCCTGTCTTCAGTTCTCTTCCAGTCAGGGTTTTTCCTACACCACTCAACAATTGTGTCAAGGTTGCAATGATTTGCATGTTAAATCTAATAGTCAGTTTTTTTGGTTTTATGTTGCTTGATCTGCTAGAAACACTGACGTGGTTTATCATTCTCTCCTTCTTGAAGCACCTTTGTGTTTGGCCTCCAGATCTCAGGCCCTGGACTTTTTTTCTTGTCCATCTGTGCCTGCTCCCTTGGTGACCTGATCTACTTATGAGCTGATGACCCCTAACGTCAGATCTCCAGCCCAATGCTTCCCTCTGAACTCCATATTCAAAGAAGCGAACTACATGTTGGATGTCTCCATTGGGAGAGTCTAGTATATGCCTCCAACTTCTCAGGTTCCTAACTTCCTGGTATCTTCCTTTACTGCTTCTGCAATGTTTCCCGCCTTATTTAATGAACTTCATCTTTCCGATGTTCAAATCAAATACCTTGGTGCTGTCTTTTGTGCTTCTATTTCTCACAAACCCCATATCCAGTCTGTCAGCAAATCCCATTGGCTTTATCTCCAAAACAGATCCACCATATCTCACCAGGATGGTCTCCTGATCCGACTTGGGTCCTCCAGGTCTTCTTCTAACATGGCCACAGAGTGATCTCCCCGAAGGTGAGTCAGACAGTGTCACTCAGAACCTTCCAGCAGCTTCCTGTTTCACCCCCGGGAGAAGGTGAAGCTATTACAAGGGGCTGTAAGGTCCTGTGACCTGGGTCCTGTCACCTCTTCGATCCCATCTCCCACTCCCTCCCCTCACTCCAGACATGCAGGTCTCCAAGATGTCAGGCAAAGGGACTTTGCAAGGCAAGATGTGACAGGGGAGGAAGCTATCCACAGAGAAATTAGGACAGCTGCAGAGAGGTGTCCTTGAGGAAGCAATACAAGACCAGATAAAGAGCTACCGGGTGCCCCTCCTCTCCCTCAGAGGTCTCCTTACCTGCTGCCTTGTCAGAGGGACCATCCCTGTTCACTGTACCTAAGATCGCCTCAGTGGTCCCTATCTAACTTTCTGGCTTGGTTTTTCTCCATGGCACTTTTCACATGCATCATACTATACATCTTCTTACTTATTTTGTTTATTTTCCAGATCCTGTGACTGACATGTAAATCCCAGGAGGTCAGGGATTTTGTCTCTTATTCACTGCTGTAACTCATTTGCCCAGAAACATGGCCAGCACATAGTAGGCATTCAATAAATGTTAACTGAAGGAACGAATGGATTGTGGTATGATATAAAGATTTGGAAGGCTAAGGTCTTATATTTTGAATCCTTTACTCCTGATTTGTATACACTTGGGAAAATTCACATCCGTTTGTGTTACTTCCTTTCCATCTGTAAAATATTTCACTAAAATTGTTTGTCAGGATTCGATGAAATGATAAATATGAGAAGTACTTTTTAATTTTTATTACACAAGTGTTAACTAACATCAACAATAATGTTTATAATCATATGACAGAGAAAGGAGATGACAATCTGATAAACCAGGGATGTATAATCTCACTGCAAATCTTTGGTGTTTCATATCAAGGTCCAATCTGGGATTTTCCTAGGGCATGTGTAGCTTGACTACTGCTTATTTTTGACTAAGGTGGAGAAGTTAACCCAGAGCCTGCAGGCACAGAGCTCCTCCTAAACTGAATGCTGACAGCTGCTCTGGGAATAGGGAAACTCAGGTGTCTCTAAGCAGGTCAGGTCATGACATAACGGCCACATGTTGTAGAACATGGTTAGTGAAGCAACATGAATCTTTTGAGGGTGGCATTTCTCCTTTACAACTGGGTTATGCCTCTTTTTGGAGATGATCAGAGTCCTACAGTATGTGTAGTCATATGAGATTGTCTAGTCATTATATTTTTGCCTGTACAAGCACAACTCATGTGGTTTTGGGGGGCTTTTTATTTTCAGAATAGGAATGTGGGTAGTTGACTTTTAGGTAGTGTGTGGACCTTTTCAGAGAACTCTATAATCATTCTAATTCATTTGGAATTTCCAAGAAAAATAAAAAAAATATTCCACAGACTAATAATTCTGAAACAAAAAAACCCTATATAAAGTTGAAATTATCAAGTGACCTAGTTACATAAACTCGCCTTCCTTCCTCTGCCTTATTTGTTACCTTTACATGATCTGAAGTAGGTGTTGGGAGAACAGAACTTGTGGTGAGGCGGCTCGCCACGCTGCCCAGCATGTGGGTGCAGAGGGAGCGAGCACCCACTTGAGAAGACAGCTGAGCACTGAGTGTCGGGATGTCCGCGCACAGGGGTCCCGGGGCAGCGATGCGTGTGCTGTGCTAGTCAGCAGAGAGGCAGTGTGTTCACAGTCGTGAGGAGAAATCTAAAGATTTAAGAAATCTGCAGTTTAAGAGAAAGACCTGGTGGCTGCTCACTTGTGGAACAAACAACAAAAAGCTACTTCTTTATTAGTAAGTTTTGTTTTATTTTGGAATTTAGAAAATATCATATCTCTTCTGTGTTCATAACTGTTTTATGCTTTGAAGGTAAAGGAATATTGCAAAGTTATTTTATCAAGTCAGATATTGATTGAATGCTTATTAAATTTTAAATGACTTTAGTCATGCCCCCGGGAGAGGGCAGAGACACCTGCTATGCTGAGCCTGCTGAGCGCTTCGCTCTCCTAGAGACTGTATGTGTGTTATGTTATGTGATTCTGATAACAGTCCTGGAAGGTACGTGTGTTTAAAGAGTTAGGGAGATGAAGTCACACTATAAGTGTGTAGTGGAGGGATCTGAGTCCAGATTTGTCTGATTCCAGAGTCTGTGCTCTTTCTATCTCGTGGTAGATCAAGTATGGTCATCAGGTCATCTGTGACAGAATTTATGGTGACTTAGTATTTGTGAAAGAGCTGTAGGAACATTTATGAAGACCCTAATAAACCGCAGCCACTTTTGAAGGCACAGCCATCTATGTGACCTTAACTCTAATAAGAAACACAGGTTCCACAAACCAAACCAAATGCAGTCTCCTTATCATCCACATGTGCTGCGGGGCTGGACCTGGGTTACAGGGCAAGGGGTGCAGGTGGATCTGAGTGTTAAGGAAGCAGAGGAGGTGAGCCTGCTGTGTGAGGGGAACTGGGGGCTGACACAGAGGTGGGGAGGTATTCGGGGGGCGGGAGAGCAGGGCAGGAGCAAGTCCCCTGTGGATGCAGCAGAGAGGCAGGGCTGACAGATGGCGAGGACAGGGACGGGGGCATGGGCAGGCCTGCCACTGGCTCAGCAGAGCGTGCAGAAGTGAACATGCACCCACATGCGGACATGCTCTTGGGTCTGCTTCTAGAGAATTCACGATGCTGTAATTCATGGGAAGAAGCCCTCGTGATAACATCATCTTTCAAGTGAAAGTGACAAATGGGTGGCTATCGGTTTCATTGTATTGTGGTTTAAGATATTTATGACATTAAAAAAAATAACGTTATTGCATTTATATGACAGTACTGGGGGCATCTGCTTTACACTTGCGTTACGTCTTCTCTTATCAAACGCCTGAAACCTTCTGGGTCCTCACTGACCTGGAGGTCTCTCATCTAATGATATCAACTCCCCGAGACAAGCTGAGAAAGAGGAAATGAAGGCAAGAGACTGCAGCCAAAATAGTCACCACAGAGCCTGTGCCTGCAGCCTGGGGAGCTTCTCCCCAGGGGAGAGCCTCAGGTGCACATTCAGATGTTCTGATTCTTATTTTAGGTACAGTTCTGATAAGTAGGGCTGTTTGGTCTCTACCCCAGAACTATTAGGAGCAAGGGGTTAGACTTGGGAAAGTGAACTGCTGGAGTCGGACACTGGCAATACTGAGGCATGACAGAGGACGGGATGCCATCAAAAGCTGGCATGGACAAGGCCCGGAATACAGATAGGACAACTCAGTGTACTTAAGTTGGGGCCATTTAATCCAGAAGCAAGCAGTCCCAAGTATTTGAACGATCTCTGCATGGAACTTTGTGCACTGCTGCCGAGGAGAAAAGCCTGTGACCCCAGCGGTAACTACAAAAGTCAGCAAAGGCAGAGCTGGGTGGTGGCAGCTGCACCAGAAGACACGTTTGAGCAAGAGTTTCACCAATTAGATCTCAAAGTTTAAAATATCTACAATTGCAAACGATCAGCCTGAGCTGAAAGTGGATTCAGAACGGCTTCCCCAAGCCCACGGTTAACGAGACACTGTCTGATGTACGCCAAGCATCCGGCCCCCCGGCTCAGGGCCCAGAGGACAGAATGGCCGGTGCAGGCTTTGGATCTCAAGAGAATTCCATATCAGAGAGGACTGAGCATCTCTGAAATAATACATCTCTTTTAACTTTTTAAAAACGTTTTCGACCTTGGGGGTGAAGTGGGGAGTTGGATATATGAAGAAAGAGAAAACTGAACAAAGAAACAATAAAGATGTACAACAGGGGGCAGGCTACAGAGGCAGGGGGAGTAAAACGGGGGAGAAATGCTCGGACAGGAGCAGAAGCTGCAGCGGAGGCAGCAGCCAGCCAGGACCAAGGGAGGCCCCCCTGGCACCGTGGCCATGCCGGGCTCCACAGAATCCACAGAACCTTATCTAGCATATGGCCCAGGCACTGGGTGGGCTCGTCCATAGCCGTCTTGGGGGTCACTTAGAATTGGGGTGGCCCGGCCATGGTGGGCTTAATGAGTTACAGTTCATGTACTTAGCTGAGGCCTTGGATCCTTCCTGCTCAAGTGTGGTGTTAAACATGTGGATCTCAGCGCATGGAGGTCAGCTCAGCCAGCATCTTCACTGTGACCCTGTGGAAAGGTGACTCATGCACAGCCTGCTTGGAAGCCCCTGTTCTAGGCATAGGAAACTACAATCCAAACGTTACTGGAGAGGAGACGGTGGCTCTGCTGTTTTGCTGTTTACAGTGTAAAGATGGTGCAGAGAGGGGCAGGGACCTTTTCTGACCCAAACCATCTTAGCAGCTGCCTTCTGTGACTACCGGGAAAAGCAAGCTGTGTCTGTCCTCAGATTATCATGATGTCACCCTTTCTCATTTCTGTAGCACCTTTATATATCATCTGGCTCTTCCCATTAGAGAGAATGAAAGTAAAGACTGAATCTAGGTCACTGAGGAGTGCAATGAGTCGGTGGCCCCGGGCCCTTTGCTTGGCGCCCCCCACCCTGCCCCCGTCACGCACAGTGAGCCTGTGGGGGACGGAGGCCGTGGTGTGTGGACTCAAGGAGGGAGGCCGGAGGCTTCACTGTGGTCTTATCCACCATCAATGTCACATGACAAGGCCCCCAACATGAAACGGATGTGTGGCTTTCAGATTTCTTTCTGGTAGATAAACAGATGTTTTAGTAAATCTAAAAACTACTGTCTGTGTATAAAATTAAATGAAAATGAAATAGAATGGATCAGTCTCCTTTGGGTTTTTTTGTATGTGTGAGTTTGTGCCTTTTCAGGTTCTGTAAAATAGGATAGAACGATTTGCATTCTCCTCCCACACATGCTGCCCTGAAACCGTGGGCTCCCTAATAGGTTTTTTTCAGGCTTTCGATGGACTGGGGGACTGGGGGGTCTGCCTGAGGTTGGAGCCCGGCTGGCAGGGCTGCACCGTCCTCTGAACCCCTGATTTGGCAGAGCAGGTGGGAGGGGAGTCCTTCTGTCAGCCTCACTCTGTCTATTCTGGCAAACGGCCCCTCTTGGAAGAGTATTCTGATATTTTTAAGTAAGTCTGGGAAGAGCCACTTCCACTGGAAGTCAGTTTTAGAGCTATTTTTTGATGGTAATAATCCCCTTAGGTCGACAATACTGTTTCCTGTACTGAACCAGGGCTGGTGTTCAACAATTCCATACATTTCCTGTGTCTGAGTTGAAGCAACGCAGCATGTTTACTGCTCTGGAAACTGACAAGAAAAGAAATCATGATTATGGGAGCATTCAGGCAGCAAAGAGGGTCAGGAAACATCTAGAAGCCTCGTTTTCCCAGCAGTGAACATAAGTGGTGTCTGTTATAGTTGCTACAATTAGTGCTGTTCTTAGAAAATGTTTCCTTATACAAACTATGTATTTCCTTGTTAAGCCCACAGGAAAGCATAAAGACATAGAATCAAAATTACATTTCTTTTATTTCTACCTCTCTAAGCAACCACCATTATCATTTCAATACATTTCTTCTCAGGCTGTATTGAGAGCACAGTTTTGTCACAGTTTTTAATATTTACTTATAAATTTTGGTAACAATACTGGTGTGTCTAGAATGTTGTGGTTGGAATTAGAACGTTAAATCTGGGACCTGAAATATAATTTTGTGGAGGGGATTGCTATCTTCATGAGGCCGTCTCAAAGCTTAGAAAAACCTTGTCTCTCCTCCCATTTCAGAGACCCCCTGGTATTCTAAAGCCAATTGAATTCATCTTTTAAAACAGCAGCTGTGCCCAGAGCCAGACACATGGGGTCCCATGGGCGTGGGTAGGGCTGTCCCTCCATCTGGAGAAGCTCACAGGAGCCCCTGCCCGCAGGGGGTGAGGAGAGAGTTCCAGCCCCTGTCTGTGTCCCTGGGAGACATCGGGGGTGGGGGGGGAGACCTGCAGAGCACGGAGCACCTCCTCTCACTGCCTCCCCCAGCACAATGCGCCAGACTCTCCCGCTGTCCCCGGTCCCAGGCGCCTCGCCGCACACTCCACCTCCCAGCTCTTCTCTCCGCCACTACCCCCGGGGGCTCTGCTTTTTCGGGACAGCTTCTTCCCTCCCCATTCCTCGGGGCCTGGCAGTAGCAGTGGTCGCCTGCTTTACTCTGTCCCACCCGCCACCTCCCTGCTCCTCAGAGTCCTGGTGTCAGGCCCTGCGACCGCCCCGATCGCACCTCCTGACTAGGCACGGCATCGCGGAGTAGGAGGGCTCCTCCAGCCCAGTCCCTGGTGCCATTGCTTCACCCAGACCCTGAGGGACCAACCCTCCCAGTTGGCTGAGGCCTGTCGTGGTCTTAGCACTGAAGCTTCCACATTCTGGGAAAGTTTTCAATCCCTGGCAAGCCAGGATGGTTGGCCGCCCTAACACTGGCAGCCCCACCGGGAAGGCCCCGGGGGTCCATGTTGGTGGGAAGTGCTGGCTCCTGACTCTGAGTTGAGGCCCCCCCCCACTGGTCCATCAGGGGCCATTAGCTGCTCTGTGCCTGAGGGCTGAGCAAAAGACCTGGGGCTGGAAGACCTGGGCTTCACTTCTCCCGTTGTCCCCATGGCTGCAGGGACCAGAAGTGAGTCAGGGGTCACGGTGTGGGTGAATCAACGTGGTGTCCACTGACTCTTCAGCGTTAAATAAATACAATTTTACTCATGCCTACTGTCCCCCATTTGAGCCTCACTGCCAATTTTTAAACACAAATTTTGTGTGACTATCATCTCTGGTTCCTCAGTTTTTCTCTTCTTACATCCTTGTAGCAAAGTTTTCACTCGATGTTTGAGCTCAGTGTTTGTCTGCAAAGATCTGTGAACATGAGTGACTGGACACCCAGCAGGTCTCCGTCCTGCTCTGTGGGCACCCCTTCGAGCGTTCACTTGCCCGCCCCAGGCACACTGACTGGTGTTGAGTGAGCCATCCTCTGGTGGCTTCTTTTCTGGCTGTTCTCCTCACTTGCGTTTGTCCCACCCCTGGGCCTGGGCGCCAGCGCCCAGAGCTCCCACCTGCAGCTCTGGGTCAGTGACACCCCATCCCGGGACGGTCCCCACACCTCCTGCTGCAGCCCCTCCTGAGGACCCTCATCATCCTCGTCATCGCCAGCGTCACCCCCATCACTGCCACTGTGTGCCATGCTCTGTGGGCAATATGCCCTCCTGTGCCTCCACTCTTCACGTGAATCTTTGACAAATGTCTAATCGGTTTTATCAATGAGGAGACGCCCGGAGATCCACTTGGAAAAAGACCCAGATGGGGCGGACATGCTTCTGACATCTGGCAAAGACCGTCTGGTCACATGGCCCCCATCCCCTCACACTCCACATACCTTAAATGAGACTCATTTCCTTCCCCTTGGGTCACTTTCTATAACCTCTGCATAGAAATACATCAGAAACTTAGCCATGAGTTCCCGGTTCTGATTTCCCTATTGCATCATGATGAACAGTCCATCCTCGTCGTGGTCCTTCCCTCCTCCGGCTCCTGCTGGCTTTTCAGAATCCCACCCGGGGGCCCGATGGCAGGGCTGGGAGCCTGCACTCTTCAAGGTGCAGGGTGTCTAGATTTGAGGAAGTTGCTTTGTTTCTGCGAGTTTCAGTTTGACAGTGCTGGCGACCTAGGCTTGTTGTGAGGATTCCCAAGACAGAATGAAGGAAACATTGGCCTGTGGGCCCAAAGCGCTTAGATGCGTGCCAGCCGCCCCGCCAGCCGGCCGCCGCCCCGCCCTGGCCTCCACGGGGCGGGCGCCGCTGTCCCACTGCAGTGCTTCCCCTCTGGGAAGGCCTGTCCGCTCCCCGGCCTTCTGCTCACACTCCCCCCGCAGCCCCGTCCCTCCGTCCGTCTCACCCTGCAGGCCGCACTGCGCTCTCCCTCCCTCCCGCCGTTTGCCCCTCACCCCTTCCGAGCTGGCCGGGGGGTCTCCTTCCTCACCGGTGGAGGCCAGCCCTTCCCTCTTCACAGGGGCCTCCGGGCTCGCTGTGGCGGCCGGTGCGCCCTCCTTCCCACCTCGCATCCCTGGGCTCACTCAGCACTCAGCCTTCACGCGCCCTGCTTTGTCCCTCTGTGTTCGTGCCTCCACCTTCAACCCTGGGTAAGTTCCTTAAACGCGGGGAATAAGTCTCATACTTCCAGGTTACCTCTTTAGAGCGGCGCACACAGCAGCATCTGAATCACTGATTTATAACAGGCGAATCAGGTCGGTGGGCTCCTGGCTCTTAGGCGGACAAGTGTCAGGCCAGGTATGTCGGGGGGCAGAAAAACAAGGAGCCCCCGACTGCAGGCCTGAAGCCGTGGCGCACAAGGTAAAAGGAAGAGCGTGCAAGTTGAAATTGTGAATTCCAAAATTTGACATGTCAGCATAGCTGTTAATCCCCCCATAAAATGCACTTTTTTTGGTACCTACTGGGATAACAATTTGACAATCGGAGAAAAGTTTTCTCACTTCTTTATGGAAGGAAAGAGATGGACCCACGTAACGGCGCACAGACCTGAGCCCCGCAGGGCCCGGGAATCTATTTGAGATGCGCCCTGCCCCCACCTTCCCACCAACGGCATGTTTCGGACTTCTTATCCCCCACCTGCCCAGCCCCCAGCCCTTCTAGCACCCCTTCTAATGCTGGCTTCTTGGGGGAGGGTGGTGGTGTTCTTTTTAAACAAAGAAAGTATATTTTGTTTTGATCTATTTTTATTTTAATAGATCCTCATTATTTCATAAGAGTTCAGAGTACATGATGAATTGTAGAGAACCCTTCCAGGCATGGATTGCTACTTACTGACCCACCTCTGATGGTGATGGTTTAAAGCTATGGTTTATCATCTCCTGTGGCTTTGGGGTTGACTGGGTCAGCTGAGTGACTCCCAGTCGGGGGTGTCTCTCTCCTGCAGTCACAAGTCAGGGGGTGGCTGGGACCTTAGTGGTCTGGGGGCTGCCCCGGTCTGGGTGGCCCCCCAGCGGGCTGCTGTGGCCCGGGATCTCCCCAGAAGCTCTCCACCAGCCTGCCTACATAGGCCTCCCTGCACCATGGAAGCCAGCATAGAACCATGCATTCCGAGAGGCCCCAGGGGAAGCCTCAGGCATCTTTGTGATGCCGCCTGGGAAATCCCAGATTGTTGCTGCCACTTAGGTATTGTCATTTGAGTCACCAAGGCCAGTCCAGATTCAAGCAGAGGGAAACTAGGTTTTCCCTCTAACCTGGGAGCAGCATCCCTGTTCTGGGATGTAAGGAAGGGTTGGTGGCCATTTCTAAGACTATCACAAGAAGTAAACATCTCATTAAGATACAAGCACACCAAGACCAGGTAGGTTCACCTGGCAGGTGTCAGTGAGCCCCGCACACTGGCCATGCAGCACAAGGCTCATGTGTCTCCTCAGGAGCAGTGCAAATCAGTACACTGTGGACCTGGGTGGTGGTGAGCAGATATGAGATCTGGGAGCCGGTAGATCAGGGAGGGTCGAGGGTCCACTGAACCATGAAAGGGTGTCAGCTTTCCCAGCCACATGCTTGTCAGCATATACTGATCATCTGTGAGTCCGTCATCTTTTGAAGTTATCCACAGAGTTGATGATATATTAAATCTTTTGTCATTTTTTAAAGAAACACTCCATGTAAGCTGTGAGGAAGTCAATTTGATCAAAAACCTTTCTTTACACAATTGTTTTGTGACATCGTTTTAATTTTTGTAATGCTATAAATTTTAGAAATGTGTTTATTTGTAATCTACACACACTTCCTAAGTAGGCATTTTTCCTTTTAAATTCTTCTTCCCTCTTTAGGAAGCCAGTTTGTACTCTCTGCTGAGTCTGCTGGCCGGAGCCTTGCCTTTGTTTTAGGTCTCAGAGCATCTTCCAGGCGCAAGGACCGCCCTCCTCAGAGCCCGGGGCCCAGCTGTGAGAGCAAACGGTCGCCAGGAAGCTCTGGACCACGCTGGTGGCCTCGGTAGCACTGTGAACGGCCTCACCGCACATTTTAAAGCCCTTCCTTGCAGCTATGCTATTAATTTACCTCACTGTCAGAACTTTGTTCTGAATGAACTTTTCACATTTACTGTCTAACTTTCAGACTGGAAAATTGTTCATATGAAATGCATAACTGTATACAATATGTCTTGCTTTGTATGTACCACACAATGTCTCTGCAAACGAGCAGCATAATTTTAAATCTGTGGAAGATTCCATAAGGGTGAGATCTCACAGGATCTGTAATGTGGGCAGTTTCTAGAGAGATAAAAACAAAATGGGCCTGAGCTTCCCAAGGCTAACGTGGAAGTTGGGCTTTACTTTGAAACACAGAGGGGGTCCCGGGGTCCAGGCAGAGCAAGCCAGAGGCAGGCCCATGCATCCCGGAGCAGCAGCCCGGGCCCAGGCGAGGAAAGGCAGGGGCTGGCAGGTGCCAGGTCTCCCTTCCCCGCTGACAGTCCTGACGTGAATCGTCAATTGCTGTATCTAACGACAGGGCACTCATTACATTCGTCACCTGCCATCTCGTAAAGATCATGTGCCCAGCTTTCCAGGGACTCCTGGTTTTGATCCCCAGTTATGTATTTCCCGAGGACCTGCCCTACTCAAGCACTGCCTCAGCTGCTTTCTGCAGACACACCCGGCCACATCTCATGACACTGCAGGAAGACCCCGCACAGGACGGGCGAGGGCGTCGCCGTATGGGCAGGGTGACCTGTCTGTGGGGGTGCAGCTTTGGGGGCAGGTCTGGCACAGGGGCCCCAGAGCTGCGTCGCTGACCAGGGGGCAATCACGGCCTCTCCCAAACACTCCCACACCTTCCCAGGCAGTGTGCACAGCGGCCTTGCTCACCCAGGTGACGGACTGGGTAAAGGAGTGTGCATGTCCGCATGCAAACTCACGGCCATACATTAAAAATCAGCTCAAAGAGTCATTCCCTTGAGGAGCAACACAATACAGTTCCCCCCCACCCGTCCATGAACTTCCCCCCGGTGTGACGGCGGTTCCAGGGAGTCACACGGTTATTTTGTAACCATCAGGGCATACGTGGTTAATCATTTGCATTTGGTCAAATAGGCGTTGCTTTGGAAGTAGGAAGTGGAAATTCAGCAGCTTGCTTTTTGGCCAGTGCTGGCCTGTCACTGCCTTTTTTCTCAGTGGTTATTAACATTTCATCCTGAGAGAAGTGCATTGGTGATGTGGGCACCTGGAGCATCTCTGAGGACAGTGCAACCAGACAACCCACTCCGGGCCTCAGCGCTTCTCACGGTGAGCATGGCTCAGCGCCCTTCACTCCTTTCAAAAACATCTTAGCTTCTTTGAGACCCTGTCTAAGGAAGGTAGGCATGGAACTGCTTTACTCATATGAATTCCAGAATTCTGGTGCATGGGCTGTGTTTACATTTAATACAGCATATTCTTATTTTCACAAATACACTGTCCTTAATATTTTCAGTGAAAGTACTGTATTCTCAAGAAGTTCACTTTTCCTCTAAATATCCAGAAGGTGATTTTATTCTGACTGCCTTGCACAGGAGTCAGGGCAATGGCTTGGGAACTGCTTTTCTGTCTGGTGACTGTCCACAGGCCATTGATCTCCAGAGAAACACAGTTCTGTATTTAACTAAGCACATAAAAAGAGTTTGAAAGTCTAAAAAGTAAGCTAAGCAATGTTCTGGAGGCAAAGCATAAAGTGATTCATGCAATGGAAGGTAAGGAGCAGGCACTGGGAGCAGCTGGAGGTTGAGCAGGAAGGGGCTTGGGGGGGTCAGGACAGAGAGGTTGATTGGGTGGGAATTTCCGTGGGGCTCAGCGTAGTGCAGAAAGAGCTCTGAGCACAGCTGTAAATGTGGGGATGGTCGTGACGCCAGTGTCTCTGACCATAAAAGAACACATAATAGTCTTTATAACTGTCGGCCGCAGATTCCACCCAAAACCTATGCTGTAGCAGAAAGTGGACAGTGTGGGCTTAGCGCTCTCAGGAGACTGACGTGAGCTCTCAATTAAAGCTCTTCTTGAAATGATTACAGATATAATCGCTGTAAAAAAATTTAAAGTTTCTGTAAAAACAAGCTTCCAAAGAAGCAAAAGGAACCCAAAGAAAAAAGAAAAAAATCACAAACCTATACATATAACATTGGAAAAAACCTAACCTTCTGGCTTCTCTCTTAACCACTCTTATTCAAAAGCAGAAGGAAGCCAGCCTAGAGTTTCAGCTCCACTGGTTTATCTAAAAAAGGATAAAACACGGTGCCCGTGATTCCGATGAACTGAGCCCGCCCTGCCCTCCCTGAGTACCTGCCACTGCAGTGTGCGAGATTCTGGTACCAGCGAGCAGTTTAAAATGAATGTACCACCTAAGGCCTCATGGGAATTCCTCAGCCCTCAGTAAGACCCCATGGAGGCCAGTGAGTTGGAGGGGTAAGAGACAAGCAGCCAGATAGGCTGTGGTTTCTCATCTATGAAATGGGCACAATGTCTGCTTTAAGGGGTCTTTGTGTGATTAGAGGAGATAATAGGTGTAAAGCAGGGGCCCAATGCCCAGTATGCAATTAGAACTTAATTTATAGCACCCCCACCTGCCCACACATACAGGTGCACACACCTGCACCCAACAAGCATAGACATATATGCACACACCAAATAGGTACATGTGTGCACACAACATGTGAACATACAACATGTACACATGCACACAATCATGCATACATGCATATGCACACAGAACATACACACATACATACACATACACACACAACACATGAATGAACAACATATACACAGGCACACACTCATTTTGTTCTTGTTCCTTGTCTTGTGGGTAAGGATTTAAGATCTTATGATTTAATTTTAAAAAGCTATTGAATTTGTTAAATTTGCCTAACTTGCAATTTTAACAGTTTTCCTTGCTGGTAATATTTTGATAAACAAGACTAATGTGTCCCCATATTTCCCTTTCCTGGGCAGAGCCTGCCCTCGCCCTAGGGGACCAATAGTCGCAGTCGGTGTCGTCCCCTTCCTTGGGTGTCATCTGCCTTGAGGCTCTTGCTTCCCTCTTGCTGCCCCCCTTGTTGGGCCCAACAGAGAGCGGACCATAATGCGTTTCCCTGAGACTTACCACCAGTTAACTTATACCAGCTACGACGCTTGCTGTAGGGGACTCAGGCTCTTTCCCAGCTGTCTGTGCTTAGGTGCCTAGAGAGCCGCAAAGCTCTCGACATCCAAAGAAATGATTTTGTACGAGGAGAGGCACTGTGGAGGTCTGTGGTGGCCACATGTGTGGTTTTGCTGGGGGAGAACAGATCCTGCCTGCTCATCCTAAACCACATTGTTCCAATCCTTGCTGGTCTCTCTGGGCTGTTCGAGGTCAGGGCACGCACCGTTAGCATTCTGTTCATTTTTGAGTGAATTAATCAACTAGCTGTTAGTCTCTGAGACACTTTCTTTTGCACATAGTACCTTGCAAAACTGATATTACATTACATTAGGAAACCACATTGTTTTATTGCAATAAAAATATAAGTTAACATTTTAAATACTATGTTAAAAATGTTACTCTAATTAAGTAACATCAAATTTTTCTTAAAGTAACACTTTCTTTTATTTGTGATAACAGAATCTTTGAAATGTTAAAACCAGAAATGCAGAGGCTAAGTTACCACTTCCCACATGCGTACATTTAGTCTTGCGATTTTATCACCTGTGTCTTCCATTTTAAAGGGTAATATCCTTATTTGGCTTCAAACTTTAAATACAAAAGTCACATCAAAGTTCAACCTATCATTACGTGCCTCTAAAAAATGAAAGAAAGCCATTCAAAGACATATCTTTTAATAGAAGTTGATTTCTAAGTATGTCCACCATAATAAGAGAATCAATCAGGAGTTAGCTCGAGTCTTGTAATTTTTGCTTTATGCAATTACCTTCTGAGTGATTGGATAAATAGTTAGAATCTGCATGGAGACCCTTCCCAGCTTCCAGAGGCCACATTGTGTGGTTTGTGGCCCTTGTTCTTCTTCAAAGCCAGCAGCAATGGACTGAATCCTTCTCCGGCTTTGACGCTCTTCTCCGCCTTCTGTCTCAGCTGAGAAAGACTGTCCACTTTGAAGAACTCACAATTACGTAAGGCCCTCTTGGAAAGTCCAGGCCCCTCTCCCCACCTGCGATGTCTGTTTCCCTGTGTACAGTCCCGTGCTCTCAGGTTTGGGGATTAGGGTGTGGACATCTTTGGGCAACGATTCTGCTGGCCCCACACACTGTCCCTGTCCATGGGCTTTGTGCATCTGTTACTAGGTATGAAAGTCATACGTGATCGAGGTGGGGACACGTGTCCAGGTGAAAGTGGAGTGAGGGGACTGGGCAGCTGGATGTGGCTGTGCCCCCTGCACTGACCCGCCCGTCTCAGTGAGCTTGCTATGAAATACAACTCTAAAGATTTCTATGACTACTAACCTTTTATTTTATATCTGTGTAGTTGAATATTCAAATCCAGATGCAGCTCTTCTATTTTCCCTATTAATTTTTGATTAGACACAATTAGATTTGATCCGTTGTTTGATTCTGTCCAGAATTTTTTCACACTGTTTCTATCATCCAATATAATAATTATATTTTTAGGCTTCTTGTGATCTTCAGATCTGAGGAGCTTGCCCCTATATTTTTGTCTGTAGCATTGATAAAAATAATAGGCAGCATGTGACTGAAGACGGAGACCAGCATAATGCCAACCAGGGTCTCCCACGAAGCCCCTGTGGAGGGTACCATGCCGCTCACCCAGCTCGTAAGCAGTCTCACCCTACCTCACCTAGCTCATATATCCACATCCTGATTACTTATGAATTTCAGATTAGTCACAGATTTTCAGTGTCTACAGCATCTCTCTGCTCTGTAGTCTCGTGAGCATGACAGCCCAGGCTGGGGGTGTGGCAGCCTGATTCTCAGCAGCCCATGCCTGTCCATCTGCAGATGGCCTGCTGTTCCCACGTAATGCAGTCAGCATCCTGCCCAGGATCAACACCAGATGTTCTGCCCCGACTGGAGGCGTTAAGCTTCCCTCTCTATGTAAATGAGCTGTAAGAGTTCTGACACACATCTGTCTCTGGGACTCCACGGCCTCAGTCACGGGGTCTGGGCATCCCAGCTTCCGTGTGTCACCAGATGCAGTGACTGCCCCCTTGGGCCCTACATGATACACAGCGGGCCGGAAAGGATTATCAAGTTCTGTGAACAGCCAGCACCCAGGCAGGTGGTCCTATGAACCACGGGGACGGCCACCATCAACACTTCACTCAAAGCAGCTGAATACCAGAAAAAAAGGTTCTTAAATGCAAGAACCAGTTGAATAAACAATTCATCTAAGGGCATCATCATATGGTTTCGCATCCTCTTCCTCCAAACGACAATGTAGAGCAGTTCGTCCTACAGATCCCCTTAATATCAACTAGGTTTGTAGATGTATTTGTATACCCATCTGTTTGAGGAACACTGACCTAGGAAATATTTAAATTCAAAGATATGCAAATTGCATTTTAAGAATCAGTAGAGCTCTGTGCTCTTTTTTATATGTTCTTTGGGGACTTCAGAATCAGATCTGGCAAGAATGGCGGTGGTAGGAGTGTGTACATAAAGGAGAGAGTGAGCTTGAAAAATAAGGTGGGGAAGCTCCCGGCTCCAGTGACTTTACAGCTACTGATGTGTTGGTTCAGCGGGCGACGGATGAGAGACCTGCTATGTTGGCCTGCACCTCTCACAGCCTGCTGGCAGACAACACAATGTATTTACTCTCAGTTTGTTAAAGAAGGTACAGAAATACCTACTTAAAGACTTGCAAACGTCTTTACTCTTACACTTTTCAGAGCAGAAAGCCCATGGCTTGTTTCTCCAGAGACATGGCCATGGCTGCTCAGATCTGAGGTAACTTGTGCAAAATGGGTACAGGTTTCTCCACACGTTGTGGTGGCCCAGATGCCAATCTGTCACCAACACAGTTTCCTTAAGATAGTTCACATGATTTCTGCGGTGACAGAGGTAGTCTAGGGTGGGTTGAATCATTTCCAGTCACTCTGAGTGCCTTGCATACACGTAAATGTGACAACAATCTGTTTATTGAGAACACAGATTTTTAACCACAATAGCATTAAATTTGCCATTATCCAGATTTGTGTTTTGTCCGTACCCAGCAGGTATATAGCACTTTCCCTAAGAGAGATGGAATTTACAGATTTGGGGTTACTGTGACTTATTCTGCCATTCTAATCAGAAATAAAATAAAATGAAAGGAAATTAAAGTAGTGTCTTATGAATAGACATAATTCAGACCACACTTCTAATGTCTCTATGGGAATGCCCTCTGGCATGGTCCAAGTACCTGGGTAACTCAGGCTGCCTGCTTGGCCCTTCCACCTACAGGCATGACAAGGCCTTTCCTGACACTGACCTTCCATCCCTAAGAGTCACCGCTTGTTTTTCTGCGCATCCCATGGTCACAGCCAGACCACACAACCTCAGAATGACATGTCTGCCTGGCAGCGTCCTGACCCTGGGCCTGCCTGGTTCGCCTCTGTGTGTTTGTGCAGTAGCTATTTTGCACACCATTGTTGAGCTGAATTAAATTACATTTCACACATAAGGAACGTGGTCCCATTCTCCAGCAGTGTCTGGATGCACAGTAGGCTGGACTGCCCCTCACAGCCTGGTGACTGCTGGCGTCCCTGTCAGCCGCAGGCCCCTCCCCATGAAGGGAACGCTCCTGCATCCTTCTGCCTAGTCCCCCACTGGGGAACTGCGTGCCCCCCAGGGCTGCACTGCTGCCCACCCGCTCCCACCTTGCCCGGTCACCTCTAGGGGAGGCTGTGTCCCCACTCTCGTGCCTGCCTCTCCTGCTGTGCTCCTGCACCCCCCCTACTTACCTGGCCCCACCGCTTCCCACAGGTGATGTCCTCAGGGTCCTCGCCAGTCCTGCTTGCTCCGTGAGCCTGCTGCTGTCTGACCCAGTGTGCAGTTACTGTAGGATTAGCTTTATTGGGGTATAATTCACACAGTCAGCGCCACCAATCTGAAGTCTATAAATTCAGTGGGTCTTGACACCATCACCACAGTCCTGAGGGGATCATTTCCCTCGCCACAAAGAGGTCCCTTTGTCCCGTCAGCAGATCTCTTCTCATCCCTGAACCCACAACCATCACTGACTTGATTTCCACCACTATTGTTTTGCCTTTTCTAGAACTTCATGTAAATATAAATGTAATAATGCAGCCCCTAGTTTCATGTGTCTGGATTCCCAGCAAAATGCACTGGGGTCAGCCGTGCCGGCGCATGTTTCCGCATTCTGTTCTGTCTGCTGGGGACGCTGTTCTACTCCGTGGACATAGCCCGATGTCCTTATTCTGTTCACCAGCTGGTGGGTACTGGGGCCCTTTCCAGTTTGGGGCTATTGAGAACCAACCTGCTGTGGGCATTCATGTCTGAGTCTTGCATTTCACTTCCCTTGGGTGAATACACGGGAGTCGGTTGCGGGTTCACACAGAGTGTGCGTTGAGCTGTAGGAGGATCTCCAAGTGGCCATGTGATTTCCCACCCCACAGGGTGCAAGAGCCCCGGCAGCTCCACCGTTCACAGCTCTCGCCTTCTCTGTCTTTTTAATTCTATCCCTTCTGGCAGGTGAGAAGGGACATCTCCTGGCATTTTAATCTGCATTTCCCTGATTCATGACATTAAGACTTTCCTTGTGCTTATTGCAAACTTTTGCCTGTTTCTTGTTGAGTTGTGCATTTTCTTGACACTGAGGTGTACAAGTTCTTTGTGTATTCTGGATACGGTCCATAATCAGATTTACAATTTTTCCCCATGGATTGGTCTGTTTTTTTCATTTTCATAAGTGTATTTCAAATGCCAGAAGTTTTTAATGCTGATCAATTACAATATATCGATTTTTTTTTATAGTTCATGCCTTTTGCAATTTATGTAAAAATATCTCTTCTGTTCCTAAGGGCACAGAGGTTTTCTCGTGTGCCTGCTTTTAAACGTCTTAGGGTTTTAGTTTTCACATTAGTTCTATAACTCATTTTGAGATTTTTTTTTGCCTCTAGTGTGAGGTAAGCAGTAAGGGTCAACTTTTTATGCAGGAATATGCAGTTGTTTCAGTGCCATTTATTGCAAAGACTGTTTTTTCCTGTTGAATTACCCTGACATAGTAGTTAAGAATCACGTGACCATTCGTGTGTGGGGTTATTTATTTCTGGTCTCTCTATTCTGATCCTATGATTTGTGTATCTACCCTTACCAATGCCACATGACTCCTAGAGCTTCTAGAAAGTTTTGAATTCAGGTAAGGTGAGCCCTACAATTTTGTTCTCTTTCAAAATTGTTTTGTCTCTTCCAAGTCTCTTGAATTTTTGTATCAATTTTAGAATTAACCTGTCAATTTCTACAAAAAAATCCCTATCACAATTTTGATTTGGATTATGTTGTATCTGCAGATCCACTTGGAGAAAACCAGTATCTTAACAATAATGAATTGTTTAATCCTGAATATGATGTATTTCTCCATTCATTTAGATGTTATTTATTTTTTCTCAACATTTTGTGGTTTGCAGCACAGAAATCTTGTATACATCTTACTAGATGCATTTGTAAATATTTCATTTTTTTGATGCTATTATAATTCTCTTTCAGTTTCAATTTGCAAATGTCCTAACTGCTCCTAGGGTTTAGCACTGCAGTTGATTTGTGTATGTGAACAGTGTCTGACCTGATGTTAATCAAAATCAGGGTATTTTTCATTTTACATATTGTATATTTCATCTGTAGAATCTTTATTTGGGCCTTTTTTGTATTTTATAAGGTATCTTATTATTATGAAGATGATACTTTCTTCATCATGGTTTTGCTTCCCATCCCTTCTGGAACATATGGAATATATTTATAGTAGCTCTTAGAGCATCTTTGCTGCTAATTCTATTATCTCTGTCTTTTTTTGTTTTCATGTAGATTATGGCGTATATTTTCCTGCTTCTTTACATGTTTGTGTCTTGGTTTGAGCTGCCATAAGAAATTATCACAGACTGGGCGGCTCAGACAGCAAGCAGCCACCTCTCGCAGTTCTGGAGGCTGGAAGCCTGAGACAGACCCGGGGCCTGGCGAGGACCCCTTCTGGTCAGCAGCTCCTTGCCTTGTCCTCACGCGGCAGAGAGAGGCAGCTAGCTCCCCGTGTCTCTCCTGAGACACCACTGCCACTCACGAGGGGGGCCCAATGCCAAGGGCCAGCACGTGGAGGGTGAGGCTTCAGCAGATGGATTTTGGGGCAACACAAGCATTCAGTCCACAATTGTCTGGAAATTTCTGTTTGGATACCCGACATCAGGAACTTTATGTTATTGAATGAAGGCTGGCTTTTGTTAGATTTCTTGAAATAATTTTGGGTTTTGTTCTGGAAAGTAGTTGTATTATTAGAATCAGACATCTTTTATGCGTTCTTATGGCAGGTCCGGAGCAGCATCTTATGTAGGATTATTTTAGCCGTGTCACCCCCAGAGTGGCCCCTTCTGAGGATGCCCCCAGCGCCCTGTGACTGAGGAGGTGTTGCTGCGGCTCCAGCCTGTGGGGCTCTGAGAACTCCGGGCCCCCTTTCTGCTAGCTCTTTTCCTGGGGTCTATTGCTTCCTCTAAGGGACGCCTCCCCGCGGCTGTCCCCTCCTGCCTGCGGGCCACTCCCCTCTCTGTCACAGGGGGGCTGCCTGGCCTCCCTGAGCTCCGGCCCCGGCCCCTCAGCGCAGCGAGCCCGCCGTTCCCAGGTCAGGGTGCGCCCCTGCTCCATGTTTGGACACTGTTTCCAGCGTGGACGGGGGCTTTTCGGGGCTCAGGCCAGGGCCCACTTGTGCCGGGACCGCAGTCCTGCGGCGTCTTTGGCCCCAGATCCAACAGCGGCCAGTGGTGCATCGTCCCAGCCTCCTGCCTGTGCAGTGTGGCCACCTGGCCTCGCGACCGCTGTGGCCAAAGGGCAAGTGCGTAGTCGTGGTTTGACCGACACGTTTAATCGGAGGATCGGGCTGATGTGCGGCTCCTCCCAGGTGCTCCCAGCAGGAGGCCTCGTGCCATGCTTCTGAAACAGACGGCAAGGGGCGCGCCTGCAGCCATTGCCCTGTCCGGGCGGGGACTGGGGGCGGCACGGACTGGCTGGGCAGGTGACGGCTCTGGGGGCAGCAGGCGGAGGCATCCATCCACGACCGGGTGGCCACGCAGTGAGAAGCCGAGGAACGCCGAGGGCGCGAGGGCGCCGAGGGCGCCATAGCTCGCTGTGACTCCGTGGGCACGTCGGGCCTGGCGCGGCTGGGTGGTCCTGGGCAAGGTGCACCCTCTTTGCCTGTGGACTGAGGCCTGCGTTTCTGTTGTTTCACCCCCTTGGCCTGCCAGGTGGTGAGGGGCAGGACAGAGGAAGGGAATTAACGCACATTCAACGCGATTATCTGAGGATCCCAGGCCAGGGATTTGGGGCGGGGAGCTCATCAGGTGGGATGACAACAGCAGACGAAGGGCAGCGAGTGTGAGGGTCGCTAAGTTCTCTCATTCCTTTCTGAGTTTCAAATGACAGAGTTTAGCGTCCCTCACTCTGAGACCCTAGCACCACACTTTACTTGTGCCCAGGCGGACTCCTCAGGCCTGGCCTCACACTCCGCCCCCTGGCATTCCCAGCACATCACTTGTTCCACAAATGTTGCTTGATAACAGTCGGCCTGACTGGGCCCAGCCGGTCGCACGGCCGGCCGCTTCACAGATGCACCATGCCCTCCCTGGTCAGCAGGAGCCAACCAGTCACCTGCAGGGGGTCACCTTCCCTGCCACCCTCTTGCCTGCAGCCTGCCCGTTCTCCACGGACCAAGAGTAGCCCTGTCCACCCAGCCTTTCCTAACCAGGCCAAACTTAGCATTTCTTACCAACCTCTGCTTTCTAACAATTATGATGTGTCTGCCCCATCAGATTAGTGATTGTTAACTAGAATGTACACTGGAACTATCTATGGTTTTTAAGAAATAGATATACTTACCTACTGTCTTTCCAGGCCAGAGACTTATTCAGTGTAGCTTGAGAATAACCCTCATATTCAAACCTTAAAAAACTTCAGCAATGTCTCTCACCTGTTCACACAGGTGCAAATCCCTGAAGTATATTGTAAACGACTTGCAGACTCGGACTATACATAATAAGTATTCTGGACACATGGCACTTCTGTAGATTTTGGTGAGTGGAATCCTGTTAGATATAATTAAATTGAATTTTGCATCAAGATTTTGTGCAGATCAAAGTTTGTGGCTTTGCTGTTGTCACCCTTCTTTAAGCTAGAGCTCAGGGACTGATGAACCGCAGCCATGGAACCCAAGTCTGCTTAAGCCCATGTGTGTATGTAATGGTCTAGGGCTACTCTCAAGCTTTAAGGGTAGATTTGAATAGTTGTGGCAGGGACCACATGACCTGCAGAGCCTAAAATATTTACTCTCCGGTCCTTTGTGCAAAGAGGTTGCTGGCTCCTGTCCTAAACGAATCTTTTTATGTAAATCCCATACATGCTGTGCACGCTCTGGGGCTGGAATGTGGTTGGCCTAAGTCTCCAGCTGTCCGAGCAGGTGTGTCTTAACTACAATGTATTTTGATTTCCTTCCTCCTTAGATTCACTTCTGTCCTGTTGCCTCTGCTGGTGAGCCAGAGGGCTTGAGCATCCAGCCCTTCTGCACCAGGCCTGTGTTTTCTGCCCCAGTCAAGCACCACAATGAGTGCGGTGAGTGTCTATTTTATTTTGGAGTAAAATTTTGGTCAACTGTGGCTCCTTGAAAATTACGCTACAGCTAACTCTACCTTTGTTCAATTTTCAGGACGCAGTGAACTCCACCGCTGTCTTTGATTTAAATGAGGATTATTTTGGGTTGACTAATACTTCTGACTATTCAGTTGAAGATGACACATTACTCTGCTCCTTGCAGGAGGTCAGGCAGTTCTCTGGGCTATTCGTGCCCATTGCCTACTCTGTGATATGTGTCTTTGGCCTCCTGGGCAATATCTTAGTGGTGGTAACCTTTGCTTTTTATAAGAAAGCCAAGTCCATGACAGACGTCTACCTCTTGAACATGGCCATCGCAGACATACTGTTTGTCCTCACGCTCCCGTTCTGGGCTGTTAACCATGCTGTTGGTGAGTGGGTTTTCAACAATGCCATGTGCAAGCTGATCGCGGGCATCTACGCCGTCAACTTCAACTGCGGGATGCTGCTCCTGGCCTGCATCAGCATGGACCGCTACATCGCCATCGTGCAGGCCACCACGTCCTTCAGGCTGCGCTCCAGGACACTCGCGCACCATAAAACCATCTGTTCCGCAGTGTGGGTGGTGTCCATCCTGATCTCCAGCTCGACCTTCACGTTCAACCAGAAATACAACGTGCAGGGCCGCGACGTGTGTGAGCCCAGGTACCACACGGTCTCGGAGCCCGTCAGGTGGAAGCTGCTCATGCTGGGGCTGCAGCTCCTCTTCGGTTTCTTCATCCCACTGGTGTTTATGGTGTTTTGCTACGTGTTCATTGTCAAGACCTTGTTGCGAGCTCAGAACTCCAAAAGGCACAAGGCCATCCGTGTGATCATAGCCGTGATCCTCGTCTTCATGGCTTGCCAGGTCCCGCATAACATGGTGCTCCTCGTGACTGCTGCAAACCTGGGCAGAATGACCCGCTCCTGCCACAGCGAGAAGCTCATTGGCTACACCAGGAATGTCACCGAGGTCCTGGCTTTCCTGCACTGCTGCCTCAACCCCGTGCTCTATGCGTTCATCGGTCAGAAGTTTAGAAACTACTTTCTGAAGGTCATGAAGGACCTGTGGTGTGTGGGAAGGAAGCAGAAGTCACCCGGCTTCGCCTGCTCCAGGCTGCACTCTGAAACCTTCATCTCCAGGCAGAACAGCGAGGCCGTGGACAATGAAAACGCTTCATCCTTCACTATGTGATGCCCTGAGCATGTGCCGTGGGTGTGCTAGCAGGCGGGAACATGGGAACCGGACAAGCTGCCTTCTGTGTGAGGCCAGGACTGCACCATCTCCCCACGGGGTGCAGTGTGTACCCCAGTCGCCTGGCCAGGAATGCTGTGACTCTGAAGTAGTTTACAGCTGGCTTTTCACAGAACAGGCTTTGGGGAAGGCTGAATTAAAGCAGATTGCTTACAGACATGAAAAATTTCAGAGACAGTCATGAAGCCACCCTTGACTGCAATTTCTCTGGGTTGTAGCAAAAAAAAAAAAAAATCACGTGGTCTGAAAAAAAAAAACAGAAAAAAAGAAAGACCAAATAAAAGCCCTTGCATGACTCCTATTAGGCAAAAGGTTAAACATCTTATCCATTGGAATGTTCACTCTTGACAATCACAGGCAGCAGGATGGACTGGCTTGAGTTCTATCTCCTTTCCCGTTGGTGCCCTCAGCAAGAGTGAGACTGTAAAAAGGCAGAAGGAAAAGCACAGGAGTTCACGAGCTGGGAAAGCGTGTGGGGAGACAGTGAGGTGGCTGGACAGCTACTAGGGGCAATTGTCACCAAGGGCAAGGCGACATCAGGAAGGTGTCCATTTGCTCTTTTTCCCAGAGAAAGTGGTCTCTGTGATAGGTCATGCTTCTCCAGAAACCCATCAGACCGGGATGCGTGGGGCTTATAGAAGGGGCTTAATAAATACTTGTTTAGCAAAGTGTACTCAGTAGGAAGCTATAGAGCAGCTTAAAGTGTAAAAAATTTCTTTCTTTAAGTAGACAGCTTTTTAAAAAAGAAAAAGGAAACTTCACTGAGACCATGTGGAAGGAGCTTCCATTGCCATAGGGGAGCTGAAGGTGTGGACAGGACTGTGGTCATCACCAGCCTCAAACTAGCTGGCCGACAGTGGCTACCATGTTGGCGTCTGCTGCTGGTTTGAATACCAAAAGTCTGAGGTTAGCTATGGAATCTGATTTTAACAACTCTCTTCAACTTCGTAGAAAGTTCACAGGACTCACGTTTTGAAAGTGCTGTGTAAATGTATGAATACAAGTGGAAAAATACCGATACGTATTACAAAAACACAAACGCATATTAGAAATGTACCAAAGATATGTTTTTGCAAAGATTACAAAGATACTGACGAGTAACCTTGACAAATGTGTTATTTGAAACTTTCTATCATTATTGTAAACTTTAACTGCATTTCAATATGAAATTCAAAGTCATATTTTAGGATTCAAAATCTGTATTTTTAAAACATGGCTTGGCTTTGCAAAATAAAACAGTTCTGTGTGTGAAGTAGGAATTTTCTTCTGGTTCAGCATTCTGACTGGTGAGACTGGTGTCTGGGGCTCCCACACCCTTCAAGTCTGTGTGTGTTCAACACCAGAAATCACAGCAGAGGAGGTGTTACTCAGACACGTCTTTCAGTATGACCCACACACTGATATGATCTATGAAAATAGGCTGATGTTTCTAAACTGATACAGAAACATCAAGCTTCTTTGGCACAGCTGGGAATGAGCTCTTCTGTGTGATGTAAGTATTTAGATAAGTGAAGTTTACCTTTACATCTTTACTTTTACGCAATAGCCCTTTTAGAGTTCCAGGGGTGGTGTTTAAAAACGTTTCTAAAATGTGCTACATTATTTCATTGAATAGCAATTTCCTGCTCCTTGGGCACTGATAACTGGGGCTGCAGTGCATTGACACCCTTGGGAGTCACAGAGCTACATGGGGCGTTTGCTCCTGCACAGAGCAGCTCTGGAGAGGTGCATGTTCAGGCCGCTTTGTCACTGATCTCCACATGTCTGCTCTCACTGTTGGGCTCTGGCTGGACCTCAGGTGTGCCTGCCTTTAGTCCCTTTTCTGTACTCTCTGGAATGGCAACCAAGAGACAGTTTTTCTTGGTTCCTGTTAGAGGGAGCTGAGATGGTCACAAATGATTATTTCTGGATAAATGAGATTTTACTATATATAAATCAGCAAAGTTGAAAATTTAGGCACTGAAGATTTATCTTGCAAATTGCATACCTTCTGATAGGTGCTTAAGCATCACCTTGCAAATTGTATTTGCTCAGTTGCTTCTGGGCTAGTTTTGAAATGAAGCCATAAAAGTACAGAAGTATCAAATCCTTTTAAAGTTTCTGATCATGTGTAAGTTTCAGGCACTCCGGAGGTAGAATGACCGAGAAGCTGGTCCAGACAGGTGCGGTGCCTGCTTAGAGTACACTAGCGCATGAGTCAGCGGGCGGCCCTAACGAACCGCCGCAGGCCAGGCGCCTTCCACAACAGAAATCCGCTTCTCCCAGTCCTGGAGGCTGGGAGCAGAGACCCGGGTGGGCAGGGCTGGTCCCTCCCAAGGCCTCTCTCCTGGGCGTGCAGATGACCACCTTCTCCCTGGGTCATTGTATGGCCGTCCCTGTGTGCATGTCTGTCCTGATCTCCTCTTCTTACAAGGACACCAGTCTCTAGATCAGGCCCACCCACACGGCCTCGTTTACCTTCATCACCTCTGTAAAGGCCCCACTTTCAAACAGTCACATTCTGAGGAACTGGGTCTTAAGATTCCAACATGCAGATTTGGGGGCCACAATCCAACCTATAACAACTAGTTTTCTGAAGGTAGGGCAACTGTTCATATTAAAGTTAATTTCAAACACTTGAAAGTTCATTTCCAGGTAGTTTCCTCCTTTCTAGTAAGTGATGTTCCGAATATCCCTTCCCGTTGCAGGTTTTCAGGTGCACGTCCTGGGGAATGCCGTGGCGACAGATGGCTGTGGTGTCAGGAAAGGCTGGCCTGCCCACTCAGCCTGTAGGGGGACTGAGCTCCAATTCCCGGCCACCATGGGAGCACTTCTCTGAGGGAGTCTTCAGTGTCCCCTGTCCAGTGGCCGTCTGCCGCCCTTGACCTGCCTTTGGGGAGGGGACTCTTGCCTCCGACTCCAGCTCCAGTCTGTGCAGTGTGGTGACATCTCCCCAGCCCAGGCGGCTTCTCTATCAGTGCAGGCACTGCTCTCTCTCTCTGGGGCCTCTCAGGGTGGTGGGCAGCAGAAGGCGGCTATGCTGACGGCCCTGGAGGCTGGGATCCCACTCTGCCAGCACATCTGGGCAAACAGCATTCCTGGCTCGTGACTTCAGGGCGGCTTGTGGTGCTGTGATCCCGTTCCTGGAGCACCATCAGACCCTCCCACGGGAGTCTGGGAAGAAGGTGACCTTTCACATTTGCTGCTAGACTGGATCATCACAGCCCCACAAAGTCCAGCTCCTCTGATGCAGTCTTCACTCTGCTTGTTGCCGTATGGGAGCCTGCTGCCTTTGTGCACAGGGATTTTACACAACGGCGAGGCTGCAGCATGCAGAGTGCAGGATGATCTGCTGAGACTTATTTCACACTTCATGATTGAGTACATACACTTGTCACACTTTTGCCAGATTGCATTCTTGTGTTCTTCCTTGAATTGCATTTGCTAATATAAGAATTTTCCTGATGTTTTATTTAGGTAAATCCATAAGAGAGCTAGAGTTGATAGCTGTGTCTTTTCTAATCCCTCGGTCTGTTCTCTCTCATATTAGAGTTCAGGTAGACACTCCAGGAAGATAGGCAGGATGCTATTGTCCTCATCTCCAGGCTGTCCTCATGGTGCAAAGAAGCTGCCTTAGTTCCCTCCATCACTTTTCCATCCCAGCCAACAGGAAGGGAAAGGGGGAAGCAAGTGGCTTTTCCTATAAGGGCACCATGTATAAGTTGTAAGAATCTCTCCTCCCAAACTATTGGCCTTAACTTAGTCATGTGGTTACAACCAGGTGAAAGAAAGCCAGGGAAATGTTTTCTGCTGGGCAGCCAGGTGTCCATTTGCATGTGACAAGATTGAACACAGAGCAGTTCTGCCATTAGGCACTATTAGTGTACAGGAGGGGAGAAGAGAGTTTGGGGACATGAACTCCAATGGAAGGAAGCTGTGCTACTGACTTCAGAAAAAAAAAAACAAAGGCTGTAAATGGTAAAGAAATACTTGCAGCTGCAAATAGAAGCTGGCGCACAAGAGGTGGTGACAGTCTCAGCTGAGAAGAGGCCAGATGCCGCTAGAGGGAGAGAGGGTCAACCCAGGGCCTCCCTCTGCCTGTGCACGTACCCCACATCATCACCACATGGTCCAGCACTGGTCAGTCTACATTTGCAAAGCACCAGTCGGAATTAGGATTAGTATTTTAGTAAGAAAGTTTCATTTCTCTGCCTTATTTTGGAAGGTTAATTGGATTCTTGAATTTCACATGACATTTTGGAATCCCTTTTCTGAACTTGCCATGTAAACAGATGAACTAGCACACGGGTCTTGCAGTGAACAAGTGCATGTATGAGATACACTGTAGAGCGGGCTTCCGAAGGTGGGTGGGGGTGGGGGTGGGGGTGGGGGCAGTGCCGTCCGCCTCCTGGCAGGACGCTGCTGCCCTCTGGTGGCCACAGGCAGCACTCAGAGCCCTGAGCTGAGAGCTTACTTTCAAAAGCCACGTGTAAAATGAGCACACTTTCATGCTATACTCTAAAAACTGGTATAGAACCCTTAGAATAAAGTTTAAAAATCTGGTTGCGGTATTGTGGCAATTCATTTTTTTCTATTGCTTTTAATAGTCATGGGATAGCAGACTGGCTCTACATCTACATTTTTTGCTACATTTACATTTTGGTTTTTAAGTGTCTGCTTGTTTATTTTGGTATAGCACATGCATATGTCTGTAACTGCATATATGATTTAAGAAAGAGTATATTTTTAGGAGTAGATTTTAGGACAGTTTTTAGGGTATTCTAACTAACAGAGATTTTTTAAAAAAGAAGCCTTATACTACTCACTAGAAATTGATTCTAAAATTCTAAAATTCAGCACTCTCATTTTTCTATAGGTTCTGAATTCTGGGTATATCAGAGTTTGTTTCTTCTAATTATACGGACAGCAGAGGAATAGCTGGCATCTGGGTGTCAGCGTCGCTGAACGTCCTGGCTGCCGCTGGTCCGTGCGCTGTGGTGGGAGTGTGGGGGGCTGGTCCACCTGGGGACACCTGCCAGAGGCTGCCAGTGGCACCCGGTGGCACCTCCGGGCTGCCCCTCCATCCTTGCGTCTCTCCCTAGGGGTGACTGCCCAGCAGCAAGCAGCCGCGGCCAGTGCGCTTCTGGAGAGGCCAAGCAGCCCCGCTGCGGGGAGCAGGCCCGGGAACAGTGGTGGAGATGCGCACCCGCTGGGGAGCTGTCGGCGGGCGCTGCCCCCGCGCTGGTCGCTCTGTCAGCTGCTGCGGCGTCAGGCAGCACAAGCCGACCGGGCCTGGGGCCAAAGTGTGGCCGGGGCGCTGAGGACAAGGCAGCCACGTCCGGCCGGAGCGCAGATGCCCGAGGTACCCGCGCTGACCAGTTTACCCACCCCTGTGCACACGGGCAGCTTCTGTCAGTGCGAGCCACCTGCACTTCACCGTGTGACAAGACTGCCGGCCCAGGGGCGCAGCCTCGGCCTGCCGGGGCCCCCTTGCAGCCACCACCGCACTCACCCCGCGGCCCAGGGGCAATGCCATCCGTGGCCTGCTGGCCCTCCGGCCAGGCCCAGCCCACGGCGTCTGTGCCCACAGCCTGTGGCAGGAAGATGTGGCCCTGGGTGGCCGCCAGTGGGGGCCTGTGATGGGTCCAGATTCTCCACTGCTGGACACCCCTCGGCCACCCCCGCCCACGGCCCCTCGTGGGTCCTGCGCACTCCTGAGCCCCTAATTTTTTTCAGCCACGGTTCATAATAGCAAGCGAGTGGCCCACAAGATGGAAGGACAGCGCTCTGCGTCTCCGGGGAGCTGATTCATGGCCTCGGTGTGCCGTGCGGGTCCCCTTGCTGGTCTAAGCGGCGGTTTCCTGCCAGCTTGCTGGGTGATCTCCGCCCTGTGCACCCCCCTCGGTGGTGAGGGATCTGTCAGGGCTCCACGGCTGCAGAAGGGGCGCCAGCAGCTGCTCACCCGGCCGGGTCTGCACCGAGGCCTCGCCAGGCTGGCAGGTCCCCAGGGGGGTTCGTGGGATCCCCAGCGGTCAGCGCCGGCTTCCTGCCCCAGTCGGTGTGAACGGGTGAGGGCCTGGGGAGGACCGTGCTGTCCCCGTGGGTCCCTCCATCAGGGATGGCCGGTCCTCCCCGTCTGCCTCTCCGTAATGGGCCTGTCCACAGTCCTCTGTTCCTCCCTGTGCCCCTTAAATGTCAAGCTGGGAATTTAATTTTCAAGTAATGCAATAGCCAAGTCACCACGGTTTCCAGAGAATTTTGCTACATTATTTTACCTCCTTTATTTTAAAAAATGTTCACGAACGTATTAGCAGAAGATATAACCAGTGTGGTTTTTCTAGGCAGCTAGATCTTGAAATTGTAATATGCTGGAGTTTGAAATCAAAGAAACAAAACGTTTTTAGAATAAAATAAAAGCCCTAAATGCTTTTAATATGTTGTGGGTAAAATAGGATAATCACAGGAGTGTTCTAGGCTTGTTAAAAATATAAACAGGCTTGTTATTATGCAGCTCTATTGGAGTCTTAAAAAATAAAATATGATTGCTTCAGAGCTGTAGTAAAAATGAGAAAAGTGAGTCATTGAACGGCTGGTGGATTTCCTCCACCTGAGCTCATTCCGGCGTCAGAAACCAAAATCCCGCCCTCGAGTCCTCCACCTGAGCCACATACTTTGCTGCTTCGAGGAATCATTTCCCTGAAACACATTTATTTTCTCTAGAATGTTCAACGTGTGCTCACCCTAGGTTCCTGGTTAGGCTTAAAGAGGGTTTCTTTTGCCTGTATTTTTTGATTTTAGAAATAATTACTATTATTAACTATGTCTTTGGTGTGTTTTAATGGACAAAAGCCCTTAGCCCAGAACTGATGATTCTATTCCATGCAGGTGTTAAAGGAGGCTAGATATGAGGTGAGTCCTGGCTGTTTTCTTCTTGCAAAATGAAAATAAATGTCATGCAAATGTTTAGATAATAGAACAGTTTGAGCTTTGGCCCATAGGTCAAAAAGAAACCTGCCTTCTGCGCTGAACTTTCATGTTGAATAGTGCCATGCAAACATCTAACCTGGCCTGGTATGTGTGGCCACCACACGGGAGCCACTGGTTTGATAGAGGACAGAAAACCAGGGTGGGCTCTGGGACTGTGGTCTGCCCCGGAGGCAGGTCAAGAGGATTTAATGGACAGGGCGGGTCATGTGCTGCTGTGTGGGGCAGGAACTCCCACCGTCTGGGGCAGGAGGGCATGTCGGATGAGGCCCCGTGAAGGTCCGGAAGTGAGAGAGCTGGAGGGAGAAATGGGGTGGCAGAGAGGAAGTGAGGGCACAGAAGCAAGCCTCTTGAAGATCTGCCCTGACAGCCACTATGAAATCGCTGCTCTGATGCTGGGGGCTGGGGGTGCAGACCAGCAAGGGTAGGGCCCCTCTAGGAACAGGACCCCCGAGATGTACATAGATACAGGGATTGACTTAAGGGGCTTGGCTCATGCCTGGGGGTGGCCAGCCTGACGCTCAAGTCTCTACGTCTATCTGGAGGCCAAACCACTTCTCTTGAGAAACCTCTTCAGGCCTTCACCCAACTGCACGAAGCCACAGCGTCATCCAGGGTGACACCTGTACTCACAGACAACTGATTGTAGATGTCAGCCACATCCAGAAACACCCTCACGTGGCCCCTGGATTAGCGTCTGATGAGCTGCTGGGCACTGTGGTGTGACCAAGTGGACACATACCCGCCAAAGAAGGGACACTGAAAACCGGGGTGCAGAAGGGGTGACTGTGCAAATACCCGTGGGGACCAGGGCAGGACACACACTGACAGACACACAGTGAGCACAGCCCCTGAAGGCAGGGCCCCCCCTACCGTGTGGTGGGGAGTCCGGGCCCAGGGTGGGCAAATCTCATTTTCAAGAAGAGCTGGAAAACTAGACCTTTAAAAATATTGTCTTGTTTATTTAAACTACATACCCAAATTTAAAAATAATTCGTGACCCAATCAAAATCTGCCTGCAGGCTGGACTGTAGCCTTTAGGCAGCCAGCGAAAGGATTCCAAGAAGGACAGTGCTTTCTAATGTGCACACAGCCCGCAGGTACGGAGACCCCTCCTTGAGAGAGGCCTGCATACCCCTGCCCACAGCAGCTTTGTGGCTAGAGGGGCAGCAGCCCAGGTGCCCATCGACACCTGGATGAGTGGATAAACAGTGATTATACATGCAAGAGAATATTATCCAGCCTTAAAAAGGAAGGACATTCTGACCCATCCTGCAACATGGATGAGTCTAGAAGATACCATGTTAAGTGAAATAAGCCAGACACAAAAAGGTAAATCCAGTACAATCCCCCTTGCATAAGATATGTCATCAAACTTCTAGTGGCAGTAAGTAGAAGGGTGGGCACCAAGGGCTGGGGAGGGAGTGTGCAGAGCCGGTGTTTAATGGGGACAGAGTTTTGGTTTGGAGGGGTGGAAAGCTCTGGAGATGGTGGCAGAGATGGCTGCACAGAATTGTGAATGTCCTTACTACCACAGAACTATACACCTAAAAATGGTTAAGATGGGACATTTTATATTATGTATATTTTACCACTAAAAAAGGAGACATTTCGAGGATCACTATTATTTGGGGATCCCGTGAACATGGCCGGATGTGCCGAAGCCTCTGAGAGTCACATGAATGCACCTCACAGCCCCCCACCAAGCCCACAGGCACATCCGGCTGCAGCTCCTATCCTGACCCTTAAATGAGTCAAGACTGCTCCCTTGATTATTGGCTGAAATGACTATGAATACATAGAGGGAAAGCTCTCTCCAATAAATATGAAAAGTGATTATATTTTCACTTGTATTACCATCTTTCCAGAAGATTCATGATACAGTTTTAAGTTTGCCTGTGTATTTCTAAAGCATATTTTAAAAACCACCTATTAAGTAGTTAATGACATTAATTTGTTAACTTTAGATAGGCTCATTTGTTAATTTTTTATCATTTATTTCACACATTTATGAAGCATCTACTGTGTGCCAGGCCTGAGCAAAGTGCTGGAAGATGCAAAGATAAATGGACGTTATCCAAGCTTCAGGGAGCTGACACAGAGACATGGTCCCCGCAAGATGCCTGCAGGGAACGATGACTCGCTGGGGTGCGGGTGGGGGTTGTTCTGGAGGCTTCAAGAAGGCAGGTCTGAGGGGACGGGCCAGGAAAAGCCAGTAGGAATTCACGAGACAGAGACTAGAGCATTCCTGGCAGGACGGCCTTCGCCTGAAGGTCACGTGTGTGGCCAAGGAGGAATGTGTTGCCTATAGATTAGAAATGACAAAATTAACAGAATTTAAAAACAGTGATAGCATTTTCTGAATAGGGAAAGAAATCCATCCCTCAAATTGAAATTTGGGCTCTTGGCTCTCCTCCCTAGATGCCAGGATTCAGACAATGCTGAGATTTGCCAGCATCACAGCCAAGATCACACACCTGCTACCTTACAAGAAGTGAGTCAGGGAGAGAGGACACTAAGACTTGGTACCGACAGCAAAATGGTTGTGGTCTGCGGCCCCTCGCTTGCTGCCTGCCACACTCTCCCTCTGAGTCATTTCCTCATTCAGAGAATGTAGCTGGAGAAGGGGGAGGCCTCTTTACCGTGCTCCACATCCACGGAGGAGACCGTCTGAGTGCGGGGAGGGAGGGGGCTGGGGGCCAAAGAAGCGTCCTCAGAGACGGGTGCTTGCAGGGTCCCGACCTCTGAAGCACAAAAGAGCCGCCTCCTTCCCTGAAGTGCAGAATAAACTCGAGCCGGACAGAAACCCTGTAAAATATCCAGGAAGGATTTACAAGGAAGGAAAACTAGTCATAAACCCTTGATTTAGCAGAATTTTTCTGCATCTAGTGCATTGAGCGCCTTCCCTGTGCCAGGCTCTGTGCTGAGCTGCACGGGGGAGAAGCCATCTTCTGAAGTGCATGCAGTCTGGGTGAGGATGCAAACAGAGATACCAGAATACGCTGACCGCATAGGACCCGACTGCTCACGACTGGCCAGACTGCTCACACCCTGTGGGTTACCTCGGTTAATCCTCACAGCAACCCCGCACGTGGGTGTCGTTATGGCCGTTTACAGACCAGGGTCAGAGCAGTTGGGTGATTGTTCCTGGGCAAAAAGCTAGGAAGCGACAGAGTAGGATGCTGGCTCAAAGGCCCTGGTCTTGGCCACTGACACGTGGCCCTAGTCTAGGCTGCACATTAACAGCATCGGTGAGAGGACCCCAAAGACACCAGCACCTAGGCACCCCAGGACCAAGAGAGTCAGAACATCGGGTTGGCCATGCTGCCATGCTGTGGGAGCCCCCATTTAATCATGCTGAGAATGTGTGCAGGGCCGGCTGGGAGCCGGGGCACAGGGCTACCCCAGCCTCTCCAGGTACCAGTGTGGGCGGGATTGGCTCCACCTGAGGGCTCTGCCGCAGAGACGTCTGTGGGAGGCCGTGAGTTCAGCATGGATCTGTCTGTGTATGCATGCAAGGGCCCAGCAGCAGGAAAATGGTTAAGAAACACCTGGACACATGTATTGGGTAATCAAGTCAAGAATGCCTGCGGGGAGTTGATCATAATACGGAAAATGTGTATGTTAAATGTTAGATGCTTTAAAAGCAGCATGTAAAATGGTAGATGCAGGAAGAAGGGGGTGACGGGGGACAGCCTCCCTTCCAGTGGGAAGGGAAGAGAAGGGGTCTGTGTGGAGTGCACACGGCACAGTTTATTTAGGTGCTCCACATTCTCACCCGGTCATGTTTCCCTCCCTGTCCCTTTGATATTCTAGTCACAAGGGAGGAAACAAGCCCTGGAAAGATAGCGCAGTGTGGCTGAAGACCCACTTTCCCCCAGGAGCCACAGAGGGCCCCTCAGCACCCCTGTTAGATGGGTTTTCCTGTGCTGGGTAACCACACACCCTCCAGGTTGGGTCTGAAAGGAGCCTTCCAGGCAGGCAGATACTCCAGGGACACTTTGCCACTTTCTGTCACTTAGTGCTATCTGTTTTGACCTTAAATGTTACAGAGATCAGGACTGGCCCCTGGGAAAAGCAGTGGCCTCTCTGTGTGAGCCACACAGGTGCAGTGCCTGGGGGGAGGGCAGGCAGGATGGGATGCGTGGGACCCAGGTCCTTACAAAGTAGCCTCTGGAGCTCCTCCGGGCACGTTGGTGGGTCCCTTCTGGGGACCAAACTGCCCGGTTTGAGCAGAGAATGAGAGAGAAGGCAGTTAGGGAGGTGACATTCAGAATCCTTTGTCACCAGCATGACCAGGGACATAGTTTAAGAGGTGTGTGATGGGCAGCTGCAGCCGTTGCGAGAGTGTCCAGGGGCCGGGTGCAGGGGCCCCACCTTCTCTGGGGTGGTGCCAGCTGCCTTCTGCACGGGTATGCCACGGTGTCAGGTGGAAAGCACGGTTTGCCACCTCACACTGTGCCCTTCCAGGAGGCATAAGATACAGTGACTTTTTAGAGCAGGGCAGCAAAGTAAGTTTCAAAAGCATTTAAACATTCAAACTTAAGAAAATTCTAGAGGCAATTTTGAGAAATTGAATAAGAAAATGTTTCTTATCATAAACTAGGGAACTGTGTTGTCTTTGACATAATGCGTGCTCCGTGATAATGAACAAAAGCTTATAAAACAGGGAACATTATGTGCTACACAGAGAGGCATGGAGTACAGTGACTTCCATGCCCGGGGCCTCTCTTCAGGCTCCAGATCTCCACTTTCCCATATCAATAATCACAAGTCTGTGCAACAGCTGAGAACAAAGCAATCTGTCTGCATTTACAAACTGAAGCAAAGAAAATGAGGATGACCTGCCAGAGCACATGGAGTTGGAACAGGGCCACCGTCCAGCTTTCACACACCATGACCACCTGGCTGTCAGGTCAGTAATTAAGCCTGCTTCACATTGTGCAGAAAGGAGGCTCTGGTGTGCTCGCTTTGACTGGCTGGTCCATAATGTAATGGCAGTGACTTCTGCATGTGTGCCCGAGTCTGTCCAAAATTTGCAGGGCAGCCTCGAGACTTCCACGTCCTGCAGAATCCTAATGAATGGTCCTTGTTGCCCACATCCCAGGTGGCTCCTGAAAACGGTGGAGGGAGCCAGTTGGCCTCAGGAGTAGGAGTCTTTGGGGTCACAGCCGGGCGCCTCTGCTTCCCTCCCCCGGCCTCTGAGGGTGTTGAAGACTTTGCGGTAGGAGTGTCTGAACGCAGGGTTGGAGAAGCAGTACACCACTGGGTTCAGCACGCTCTGCAGGGAGGCCAGGCTGCCGGCCAGGTCGGATGTGTGCACCATTGCGCCCAGCACCCGGCAGCTGCCCACCCCTCGGAAGGCGGCCACGAAGACCCGGGCCAGGAAGCTGGGTAGAAAGCACAGTGCAAACAGCACCACCACGGTGGCCACCAGCGCCTGCGCCCTCTGCAGCTTGGGCTGTTTATCCGGGTCTCGGAGCCTCCTTTGCAGGGTCCTGATGATCCCGGCATTACAGAACAAGATGAGGCTGAAGGGAAAAACGAATTGGAGGAAGAAGAGAGTTTCCTGCCAAATCATGCTGAAGGAGAGTTCTCCCCTGGGTTCCAGACTGGGGCACCCAGCCTCAGGCACGAACAAGCTCTGGTGGTTGAGGCCGATCATCAGAAGCCAGACAAGGGCTGAGATCCCCTGGGCTGCCCGAAGGGACAGAAGGTTGACCTTGAGCCTCGGGTGGACCACCCGGAAGTACCGGTCCAAGGTCACCGCAGTGAGGAAGGCGATGCCCACGCTGAGGCTGAGCGCCCGCAGGAACAGCAGCGTCTGGCAAGACGCGTGCCTAAAGCTCCACGTCCGGTGCCTCAGGTAGAAGGCGGCGTGGAGGGGCAGGCAGAAGGTCAGCAGCAGGTCCGCGACCACGAGGTTGAGCAGGTAGACTGCGTAGGGCTTCCACACCTTCAGACGGAAGAAAAACGTCCAGAGCGCCACGGCATTGCCCAGGAGGCCGAGTCCGCACTCCAGCGCCAGCAGCGCGGCCACCGACACCTCCACCGGGCCACTGTGCACGGAGCAGTTAGGCGGGGGCATGTCGCTGCGGTCCTGCCGCCACCACCGACTCTGCAGCGGTGGAGGCACAGCCGGGCCTTCGGGCGCGTCCCTCCTGCAGCAGAAGCACGCAAGCTCTGCACTTCCCCAGAAAGAGAAATCCTGAACCGCTGTCAGAACAAAGTCAGGAGCAAACTAAAGTCTGTTTGGGGTAAGGGGGTGGGGGAGGCGCAGGGAAAAAACCCTTGCAGTTTTGTTTTGCCCTGAAAAAGGGGAAATTATGTTTCACTTCACATCATCTGGGGCCAAACCGAAGCGATAGTGTCCTGAGAACGTCTGGCTGAGCGGGCACGGCTGTTGCAGAAGGAACTTGACATGTCAGTAACACCAAGACTTTATACAATCAGAATTATGACTGAGGCAAGAAGAGCTTTGCTGGTTCTAACACGTTTCGTGGGGAAGCCCTCCTCTTCTCTCCATACAAGGGGCCTCTGCAGAGACCCGTCTGCTGGGGCCTGCACCTCCCACGCTGGCAGTCAGAATAAGGTCCTGCATTCACCTGGAGAGGGTCTGGGATGGCCTGGTCACTTCATAGCGGGCCATTTTCTCTTGTCCTGAAATTTTGTCAAAGTTTATTTTCTGCTGAGGAGCCTTCCCTTCTTCCTACACTCCCTGGCTTCAGACCCGGACACGGGACCTCCGCAGGCCCTGGAAGTGGAGTACAGCTGGTGGGTTGTCAAGGCGCACAGATATCAGGAGTGTTAGCTGCACAAGCCCAGGGACACGCTCTGGGTGCTGGTGGCAGAACATGCCTGGCAATGAATGGGCATCGATCAATAGATGCTGAATGAATCAGTTACCTTACCCGCTACTGACCGTGAGCTTTGAAAACTCCCACACCAACCATTACTAAAGCTGGCTGCACGTTCTTCACGTATCAGGCACGGTTACGTGTTCACCTGTGTTATCCCAGTGAGGAGAGGTCAGCACAACTTCAAGCTTTGGGACGGTGAAGTGGGGCACAGAGAGGGCAGGTGGTTTGCTCGAGGTCACAGTGCACAAGCGGGCGGGGCGCAGGGGCTGAGCACACTGCTCTTCTGATGTCCGGCAGGCCGCAGCTTCGCTCCTGTGCTCATGTAGAGCCCACACCTCCAGGAGCCCATGGGGGCTATTGATTTGCAGGCCTTTTCAAGCAGTTTGATTTGTTTTCTTCTTACATTAGTATTATCAGAGTTTTTCTTTCCAACTGGACCATCAGTCCGCATGTCACCCCATCCCTGTGTCACGGAGATTCATCTGCCTGTTTGATTCCTAAGAAGGGGCAATTGGACAGCCCTCCAAGCACCTGAAATTGTGGAAATGCCCCACCTGGTATCTCCACGATGAGCGTGCCAACTTCACGCTCATTATACACGGTTCCCCGGGAACATGAGAGGATGAACTCCAGCCACGAGTCCCAGGTCAGGGAAGGCTGGGGAACACGTCTCTCATCTCTCAGAGAGCTGTCAGGGCACGGTGAGGCCGGAAGAGCTGGCACCTGGCTCAGCTCCTCGGGGAAGCCGGAAGTTACGTAAGTGTTTCTCTCAACGTGTTAAAGCTGCCCCTTAATAACAGATTCATTTATACCAAAAACTTTCTACATTATAGAAATTCTAGCTTAATAGGTAACACAAACATGAATAATTCCATGTTTTCCTACTTAAGTATAGGAAATAAAAATTACACAATGAAAAATATTCTGCTTCTATTTCTCAGTCGGCTGATTTATCTTTCTTATTTCTAAAAAGACTGAATTTCTCTTTATTTCCTGTCTTTTAGAAATACACTACTTAAGTCTCTCCCTTAGGGATCTTGTTTTATTAAATCTTATTTTCCCCAGAAACTCTTATTTTCAGTCATCATTGCTATTTCTTCAATAACCTTTCCATTTAGGAAACTTCACTGTTCTCATTTCATTTTTTATGGCACATATTTATTTACACATCTGCTCCCCCAAATTAAATGAAAACTAAATCATTGCTTCAAACCAACACACAAATTTAATTATGTCCATTTTTCTTTCCAGTTTCTGTTTCATGTCTGAAAATAACAAGAAAGAGGACTTTTGTAAAGATTGAATAAATACTATGACTTAGATTTTCCTCTTACCTGCTTTGGGATTAGCCAAATGTGGGGATAGGATGGTTCCTACAAGACCACCTCCTCTTGGACACAAGTTCTAAATGTGGGGGACTCCAAGACTGCTCTCAGCTTTGGTAATTCTCTAGAAGGGCCCTGAACTCCCTGACTGTTGTATATTCATAGTTACATTTTGTTAGGAGAAAGGACACAAGTGAGAATCAGCTGAGGGAGGCAGTGTATGGGCAAGAGTCCAGGAAGGTAATAAATGTGGCTTCTGCTGTCCTCCCAGGACAGTGCTGGTTTCCCGGGTCCAGCTGTGACAACATGCACAGGGAAGCCCCTCGAGCCGTAGATTTCAGAGTCTTTTGGGATCCATCAGTAGGCGTGGCTGACCGTGCACATGGTGATCTCAGTCTCAGCCCCTATGGAGGCCCAGCTGATGGTGTGTGACCTAAAGCCCTTCCCCACATTGCCCTTTACCATCTGGCTGGCCCAGAGCCCCCTGGGCAAACCAAGGTACTTCTACCAGACATAGCCTTCCAGGGGCTGGGAGGTGACCCCCTAGCCGCTGACAGCAAAGGTCAGAACTTCTTTTGAGCAAAGTTCAATTCTTCAGGACACACTTAAACTTACTCAAAAAATTTAGAGCATAGTTAGTGTCACTCATAACGCTAATAACACTTGCTAACTTTAAGGGCCTTATAGTCCAACAGGGAGGCCAGTGAGCGGCACAAACATTTGGAAGGATGCGTGATAGATTACATAGCAGGTGTGATTGGGGAGGGGAGGGTGGGAGCAGAGGCATGCGCGGGGAGGAAGTGGCAGGCAGCTGAGCACCAGGGCAAGGCCAGGGCGGGGCAAGGGCCTCTGGGAGATGGGCGGGCATGGGCGTGCCCAGCTGTGACCTGCATCTTTCGTGTTGGGAGGGCTGATGGTTTTCCCAGCTGTGGTTAGTGGCTTTCCTGTAGACTCAAAAGCTCTTGCATTTCATTTTCTTTTCTTGCTCCCATATCCAAGGGATCCCCAATCTCTGCCCGCCTGCTTCCCCTCTTCCAGGGGAGTGTCTGTTTCCTCGCTGTGGTCCCACTCCACCTCTAGGACTGGGTCACTCTGCCCTTCTCTTGTCTTATTTTCCCCTCTGGCCCTGGGGAGGGTGGCCTTAGAAGAAAGGACCTGTGGTCACTTCCAAGAAAAAGACAACGAATTTAGAAAAGGAAGTCAGATGCGGCAGAGTCCTGTTGTGGTCCCGGTTGTGGACTGAGTCTGTGGCTTGGTGTAAAGGAATTGCAGCAACCTCAGAATATTCCTACACTGTGAGTGTCTCAAAAGAGAATTACTAAGGTGGCAGCATTTCATGGCTGCGGCCTGGGAGGGCCTGGGGAGGAAACCACTGGAAACACGTTCCTAAAGAAAAATATTTAATCCTATAAAAATAAAATTTTAATGGAAGTTGTATAACTGTACTCAAATTGCAACACTGGGCCAAACCAGGAAGTGTACAAATGCTCTTCTTAGTAAAAAAAAAAAAGATTTTTATTCTTATCTTCATTTTTTTTCACTACAGGATACAATTAAACATAGAGTTCCTGACTCAGAATGATGGAAAATCCCTAGACCTTCCATGTGGCCGTGTGAGAGGAAGATGTGGGCAGAGTGAACGCGGGTAGCCCACAGTGCCGGTAAGCAGGCCAGGTCTTTAAAGCTGTTCTTTTAGTTTGTTACTGGAGAGATTGATTTAATCGATATAAAAAAATGGCATTCCTGATTTTTTTGTGTGTGAAACATAGTTTTTAATGTGTTACTTGTTTGTATATTCATTCAATAAATCTGTGGAGCAGCTGCCCCCGTCCAATCCCACTCTGGCCCTCCGGGTGCCGTTGTATCCAGGCAACAGACCTGCCAGGTAGAAGTGGGTGCTAAGAGACCCGGGGAGACAGTGCGGATGACTGAATGACCTGTGAAGGCCTAGGGAGGTGACACTGTGAGCGGAAACTTGAAGGGGAAGGTGGGAAGGAGTGTTGACTGAATGCGGGCAGGCAGGGTGTGCAGGATTCTGCTTAAAGCTTCAGAAGTTTTTGTTTCTTTTTTTGGAAGACTAAGTAAAAGTATCCAAGAGCTTTTTTGAATTGGATATTACAATGTATTCTTAAGTTATAAAAATTAAAACAACTCCATCTTGATGCACAATTGGAAAGATCAATGGGAGGGAATAAGGGGTAAGAAAATAAAGTCAAATATGTAGAATAAGATCTTCTTGCCTCCACACACTCTGTACTTTGGTTTAAAAGACTTCATTCTGCACTTTGTTTTTTGTCCGCTAATGTGGGACTACAGATGCCTTTCTGTGGTGGTCAGCAGAGGTAGGCAGAGACTGTCAGTTGGAGACGGGGCTCAGAGTTGGGTGGCATCCTGTCAGCACGCTGGGTGTGGCCAGTCAAGTGCCACCTGCCGTCTCTTACCGAGGACTCCCTGCAGGTGGCAGATTTTGGTAGTGATTCATCTGCTGTTACTGAAATTTCTTGGCTGTGGATTAAATGAGGCTAATTTGCAGCAGTGCTTTGATAAAGAGGCAGGGGACAGGGGTGGCGATCTCCATGGCTTTGCATTTGCTAGAGTGGACCTTACACCAGGGCAGATACTCACCCGATATGCCTGAGTCCTACAACAGAAAGGGAAGAGGAGCCGGTGTTCACAGGGGACCTTATTCAGGATGCGCTGGGCTCTTCAACCTGAGATGTTCAGTGGAATGGGGGAGGCGGGAGACACCTTAAATTATACCCAAGCTAAGACATCTTGGCTGTGCTACTGGACGTTCTCCGGTGTGTTTGAAGAATGTTATGATCCAGTTAATCAAATCGTTCTTGGTAAGGGGATTACCCGTTAGGCAGAGGAGCCGGTGCACGTTCAGATGTTGTTCTCAGTGGGCCTCATTAGCTGCAGGTGATCCTTCTACTTAATCAGAGGACCTTAGTGTTTTTACAGCAGGTGAGGTGTTAGAAATTAACCTACATCTCTCATTTCACAGATGGGGAAACTGAATGTCCTGGAGATGTATTGCCTTGACCTTGGCCAAGTCCCCTGCAGTTCCAGGAGGTCTCAGCTGCAGGTGGCCCTGTGGACACCCCAGTTCCTGCCTGCTTGCCGCCCTGGGAGCCAGCACCCCCACCCCCACCCCTACTCTGCAGTCCCAGCCCAGGACCCTCTCTTTTCTCCCTCCAGCTTCATCTGATTCCCTCCTTGCAGCTATCACACACACAGCCTGCCCTCATTCTGTGCCTGCAGTGATGCTCCGGCTGCCCACGGGGCCCAGGTCCCCAACACCTGCATGTAGGCATCTGGTGGGCCAGCCCGCAGAGCACCACATCTGAGGGAGGCCGCCTCTGTCAGCCAGCACCATCCTGCTCGGCCCCTGGGTGTCTGCAGGAAGACACTGTCCGTCCCCTCCATCCCGCTGGAAACCAGAATAGCTCCCGGTCACCGCTCCTTGGCTGCCAGGAGCTCACAGACTCCACCCCTGTGCCCCATCCTTGTCCAGATGCACGTATCTACTCTTCTTCCTGACCATTACTTTCCACCAGCCACCTTCTCTCAAATTGCCATTCTGGGGACCCAGTCACAGTAAGTCAGGCACTTGACCTGAAGAATCGGAATTTCTGTGGGTAAGTCCTGGAAAGGCTCATTTAAAGGAGTCTCCTCGTGATTTTTCTATGTGTTTCCTGTTGCAGCTGTAACAAATTCCCACAAACTTAGTGACTTAAAACAACCTGTGTAACTCCTTGTCCAGCTGGAAGCCAGAGTCCAGAGTGTCTCCCAGGGCTGCAGCCAGGGTGTGGGGACTCCCCTCAGAGGCTCCAGGTGAGCAGTGCCCTTGTCTCCTCCTTGGCTGGGGGCCCCTCCTTCCTCTAGTGGGAGCACAGCCTCTTCCAACCTCCAAGTCCTGCTGACTCTGACCCTCCCGCCTTCTTAAAGGACCCTCGTGATTTCAGGGGGCCACCCAGATAATCCTGGATAATCTCCCATCTCAAGACCTTGATCTGATCAATTTAATGTCACTTTTGCCATGTGAGGTGCATATTCACAGGTCCAGGGCTTAGGCTGTGGGCATCTCTGGGGACCGTTATTCTGTGGACCATGGTTTCTACATATGCCGGAGATGTGCACCACAGCCCAGACCTCACCCTGTGTGCCCTGGTCACTGGGGCTGCTGCTCAGGCCCTTCCTCTTGCAGTGATGTACATACTTGGGCCAACATCAGTTTTACCAGCCCAAACTTAAATGTTCCCATTGTTTATCATGTCAGGTCCAGGGCTGAATGCCTGGATTTGAGAAGGACCAATATCTGAGCCGCCCCACCACTCCGTCCCATTCCCTGTGCCCCTGGAGCACCTCCTTGCCCTCCTTTATCATCCTCTCACCCTGCAGAGACCAGGCCCCGCTCAAGGCCTTGAGGATCTGCCCTGGCACGGGACGCTCTGGCCAGCATGCTGACCAGCTCTTTGTAGCTGAGATGCCCTGGGCCCCACTGTGCCCTAAGTCCTCCTACACCAGGGATGGTGTCTTACGTCTGCCCTTGGCCCTCCATGAGGATGCTGATCCATCCACATCCTGGGAGTTAGAAGGTGATGACAAATAGAACAAATCCATGTTGCCTGAAGTTTTCTGCTTCACTGATGACTCAGAAAGTGCATGATTTCACAGTATTTCAAGACCAACATTAGTTCTTATTTTTTTGCACTATGCAGAAAGTTCTGGCTGACAGAGTTCTGAGAAGGCAAGTATGAGTCATCAAATAGATTTACGAAAGCATCACATAATGCAGAAATCTCTGTCTTATATGAAGATTTATAGCTAAAGCAGAGATTAGATTTTGCTGAAGCGTGTCTGTATGGTGCACCTTCCTCAAACTGTCATCCTTGATGGGACCGCGAGATGCTCAAGCGCACCTGCCAACTCCCATGATGATGAGCAGCCAGTCCTGAGGTTCTGGTTGGCTGACTTAGGAAAAGTATATAGATGTGTTACTATGTATAGAAGGCCTCACCCTTGTGTCACAAATTGGCACCCATATCTGAGAACTTAGACCTAGAAGGGGTAATAAAAAGAGTTCAACTCCTGTGTTAAGATCACATAACCCTTTTGTGTAGAGGCCAGGTCTGATAAGGCTTTCTTTTTCTATACCACACGCTCTCAAACATGGCTGCATCCAGGCCTTATGTCAAGCAATCCAGGAAAAAGTGACCAGATAGCAGGATGTGCGCCCAAGGTCAGGTGTCAGGGAAGGGTCCCTGTATTGCTATCAGGAAAAGCATGAGGCTTCTGTTCACTGCAGGAATATTTTTGAATGCATTTGTCAGCTTTGCATATTAATAGTAGGTGAACATAGTTGCCTTTTATTTTAAAATGTTATGGTTTAAAAACTCACAGGAAGGAATTTAAATGGAATGAACTGCATGATCAAACTAGACGCAGAGATGCCCTTTATGTTGCCCTTTTCTAGTTCTTTCTCTCATAGGTACACTCTCAAAACAGATGTTAAAAATAATTTTCCCATTTCCTTTTTTTTACCATAATAAGGAAATTTAAAGCCTGATCTACTATAATGGTTTCTCTTTATCAAATTATACTGCTCACCACTGAAAGGAGAGGTTCTGTGAAATTTTGAAGAGATCAGCCACTCACGGAGCATCTGTCCCTTTTTTTTTAAAGACTTATTTGCTGTTTTGATATTTACAAAGTCAAAGCATTTTCTTCCAGTGTTTTATTTTTAAATTTCAAACCCAGAAGAAGATCAAGGGTAATAATACAACCACCACCCATGGACCTCCCCTTGATTCAATCTTGCACCACTGTGGCTGTGGGCTCTCTGTCTCAGTGTCTCCCTCTCTCTCTCTGTCTCTGTCTTTCTGTCTCTGTTTTTGTATCTCTATATCTTGTCTCTGTGTCTCTCTCTGTGTCTCTGTCTCTGTTTCTTTCTCTGTCTTTCTCTCTGTCTCTCTGTTTGTACACACATGTGCGTGCAGGTCCACGTGGCATGTGTGTGCACATTTCATCAGATCATCTGGATCCCAGGCTCCATGGCCCTCAGGTGCTCCGATGTGTGTCCCCTAAGACAGGGACAGTCTCCTAACCAGCGTGAGTCTCAGGCTGGGTGCCTTTGACTAGATACAGTTTGGTGACATCAGATGGTCCCTGTTCATTCCCCATTGTCCCTGGAATGTCTTTATGCTCATTTTCTTCCTTCGCCTCTAATTCAGACCCAGGGTCCAACCTACCTCGGGCATCACGTGTACTGACCTGGTCTCATTTTCCTTTTCACTCAGACCCACTCGCCACATCAGCCCCACCTGCCTTCTTTCTCTTTCCCATAATAATGTGTTTGCAGAATCCAGGGCAGCTGCTTTGCAGAAAGTTCTCTCTGCAGCTCTGCCTTGTTTCCTTGTGAGAGATTCAACATCGTGGTCCCTGGTTTCTACTAACTTAGGAAACGAAAGACCTATTCCTGCTTCAACTTCTCCTTCCTTAAAAATGGGTGAGAGATTCTCTGTCCTTGAGCAGTATTTTTTACTGAATGTGAATATTTTTAACACATATCTTAGCATCAAATAGTTGCAATATTAAAACCACAGCTCAGCTCCCCTTTCATGTGCACTGCCACGTTCAGGATCCATGGGAGGAGTAAGAAACAACTCAGCTAAAGTTAAGCAACTCCTTAAGCCTTTTCTCACATAAGCCCAAGCCCAATTTGTGTGTATCTTTAATGTTTTCCACTAAGGAAATAGACTAAATCTGAGGCATCCGGGTTTCTGTTTGCCTTTACATGAGGACTTTCCTTAGCTGCTGCCAGCCCTCTGGAGCCCGTAACCCCACCAGGACCCGAGGCTCTGCAAAGGAGCACAGTGTCAGGCACAGCCGCCCCTCACGGCAGACGCAGCCTGACCCCCCGCCCGGCCCCTCCCTGGGAGCCCCTGCCAGCTCCGGCTTTCCTGCTCCGGTCTGCGTCCCTGCCGCTTGCTGCTGCTGTGGGCCTTGGGAGGTGGACACAGACTCCTGGTGACTGTGCCCCTTCCCAGGTGTGAAGGCTGGGCTTTGAGCTGTTCGTTAAAAGGCTTGGTAAGGTAGTGAAATGGAAACGCGTCAGCATACGGCATAAAGTGGCAGAAATGCATGGAGGTGTATCTTGGCGGAGCCGGGAGAGCTACCAGCCAGTGCTTCCTGCCCGGCAGGGCCTCCGACTCCAGGGATCCCGTCTGTCTGCCCCCAGGAGCCTCCTGGTTCATGCCCTCCCCGGGCTGTCCACACTCAGTGGACACCGGGCGCACCACCCGGGGCACCAGGCACACGCTGCCCCTGGCTAACAAGGCCGAGATGACGAGAGTGTGGGCTCGGAGCTGTGCAGTTGGAACGGGGCTGGTTGCTGGACATCTGGGCAGCAGGGCCGTCAGCCTCTGAGCCGGGGAACTGTGTCCCGCGGTGCGGCTGTGGCTGAGGGCCCTGGGGTCACGTTGTACACGGTGTGGAATGCATGCATGTTCAAAAGGTTCCTTATGCTGACTACCTAAATATTTGATTAGTGTAAACACAATACTATCTACTCTTAATTTTCTCCATTATCACAGAAATCGTACGGACAATTTAGATGGAGAGGCATTTTGAGAAATGGTGAAATTTTGAATCATTTCTTGATTTAAACTTGCATATCTTATGTTTTCCTCATGAAAAACATCTCTTCTGGCAAATATTTTGTTCTAACATCAAAAGACAGTTTCTATTTCTTCAAGAATATGTGCTAAATGAGTTCCTCCTGTACCTTGCATATGGAACACTTGATGTAAACACAAAGCAAAGTATTTTGGTTAGTTGTTGGGTGGGGGGATTTTCATCTCCCAATTCCCTATGTGGGTAGATATAGTCCACTGACTGTGAGCTTACTGTACTCAAATCACATATTCATAAACATGTCACTCTAATTTAAGCTTATGAAATGGTGCCCCTGGATAGGGTGCTGGGGAGTGTGGAGAGGGTATGCCCCTTTAAGAAAGGGAGTCAGTTTAGAATCGATCCATTGTCCCTGGTTTTTCAGATGGGGTGCAAGGGGTCAGGAGCAATGGCAGGGGGACACGGCTGGAGGCCCAGGATCTGGGCCCAGGCGACCACTGTGGACAAGGAGAGGTGCCAAGTCTGGCTGGTGGGCTGAGAGATGAGGTCCTCCCCGGACTGAGGGATGTGAGACTTGGTGATCAAGGACTCTGCGATAGTTACTATTTCAGAGAAATGGGAACCATGTGCCTCTTTCAGGGTTCCTGGATCATAAGCTCAAGCCAACTTCCAAATGAAGCTTCTGGAAAACCCACGAGGTACGGAAGCATGTTCAGGCTGTTAGTGCCTTTGCTGTTGGTGCCTCACCTCTCATCAGGAGATAAATGCTTGCAAGCAGTTTATTTCCCTATTGCTGCGGTTAGATTGTTCACTCTAAAACTTTTATATAGTTTGAAGCCTACGAATACATTTCTCTTGCACACAGGGGACGTTTTGTTATGATCTGAGTTGTCTTCGGAAATCCACTCTGCCCCCAAGTCCCCCGTCCTGCTAGGAGGAGCCCCTTGTCTCCTTCTGAGTCAGCCCTGGGCCTCTTCTTGATGAGGACCCCGGCTCCCTTACAGCAGCAGCAGGAGGAGTCAGCTGGGGCAGAGGCTTCTGAGAGGACCTCACGCTTTGGGGAACCTCTGGGTTTGGGTTTTGCTTTTGTTTTGAATTGCCGTGAACTTTGTGTAGCCAGCACAGACACTGTCCTCGGGAAGATGTCTCCAGCCCTGCATCTTCCGCCCAGAGGCCTGGCCCCGCAGGCGTGTCCTCTTGCCCCAGGCCTGCAGCTTGGGAGCAGGAGCAGCCCCGCCCCATGTGCTCTGGGGAGGCGAGTGGCCAGGGACGGCGTGTCCCATCTCTCCAGGAGCTGGTTGCCAGGTGGCTTCCTCCACCACCCAAGCCACCCCTGGGCATGGGAGGAAAGTCATGTCCTGCTTCGCTGGGCCCGCATGGGGGCTCCAGGCCGGGAGCCTGCTCGGCTGGTGCTGATGAAGGGGCCGAGTGTCCCAGCTCCTGCTGACATGGCCTGGCTCTGAGGCAGCCTGGCCTTGGGCCAGCTGTGTGCAGTGAGCAGCTGGAGGCCCTGATGAAGGGCACCTGCTCACCCCACCTGCTGAGTGCACAGCCTCCTTCTCCACACAGAATGATGCCGACTGACCTCGTGGCCCAGCAGCCCACAGAGTCAGGCTGCCCAGAGGACGGCGGGACCGAGGCAGACCCTGAGGAGCTGGCCAGGCTCTCTGGGGGACACTGCAGGGCCGATGAGATGCTGGTGAGCAGGGCCCCTCTCCCCAACCTGCCTGGGGATGTCCCCCGCCTTCTTCCTGGTGCAGGACCACTTCAGTGATGCCTGAACATGGAGGTCGTGACTCCACTTCCTTCTAGGAGGGCATACAGTTCTTTCCCCCTCTACAGCTTTGGGTCTGATAGATGTGAGACAGGATGGGGAAATAAGAAAACGTTAATATTTCAGCTTATCTGCCTTAATCCAAAAGAAGGCACATAAACGTAACACTTGATTAAAAAAATCAGAATGTTTACAAGACTTGAATCATCCCCCCAAACTTCCAGAGCTTTATCAGCTTCTTGCAGACCCCTGGGGCAGTGATCATTGCTCTCTCCGCTCCCACCAAAGCCCCATGTCCTATCCGAGCGCCATCTGCCCTGTGACTGTGAGCAGCGGATGTGGGCATGGCTGTGAATTCCGTGCCCATCTTCCTGGGAAAAGTCAGAATGGGCTCCTTGTCCCTGAATCCCTGCGACCCCGGTGTCTCCACTGGTCTGGGCACTAGGATAAGTGTGGCTCCCTGTGTGGGCCTTGTGCAGGAGGCCATGCAGCGGCCTGGGGTGGCACTCCCCTTCTCCCCTCTGCTTTCAACTGGAGGGGCTCCTTCTCCACTGGGAGCTCTGCAGCTCCCTGCCTCTCCCTCTGGGTTCCACCCGAAACACCCCACATGTGATTTGTTGTGGGGAAGGTGACACAGCTTGGTTGTTGGAGAATCACTCCAAGTTCTCTGGCTCCTGGCCACCCTCTCACCTCTACCCAGAAGCCCTGCAGTGCCAGGCTTCTCTTTGCTATTATTAGGATGATTCTGGGGTGGGAGGGATATTAATTTAATTTAAAATGCAAATGCAATTACTTTCCCACTGTTTCTAGCATAAAGTGAGAGATAATATCACCAATTCCTTCTCAGATGATGTAATTTTCCCTTCTAATCATTAATTTGCAATGTGATGTTAATTGCTTTTCAGAAGTAATCTCTATAAAAGGAGAATACTTTCCTGTAGTTTTAGAGTTTTTAAACGTGTTTTCTTTATTCTAAGGTTCCATACTGAATTGTTTTTAATGTAGGCAGGTTAATATCTTTCCTGAAAACAATGTCGATTCTTATAAATAAAGAACATATCCTTTCTTGAGTCAATATTTATTTTATTTTGAAGTCTGTTTTGTATATTAACATGAAAAGCAGTGTGACATTAGTATGGGCATAATTGAATGAAGGAAATGCAAAAATAAAACTAACATTTACTCTGCATAATCCATTCTCTGCATTGGGTGGTCCACATGCAGAATAGGTTTCAACTCTCAAAAAAGCAGTCTGAGGTCATTTGTATTACCATTTTGCAGAAGAGTAAACAGACTCAGAGAGGTTAGATGCCTAACCTGGGGTCACACAGCAAGCTAGCAGTGAAGCCGGGTTTGCAGTCTAGGTTTGAACCATTTCAAAACTCATGCGTTTAACTCCCTGCCTTAAGGATAAGATAAGAAAGAAAGAAGGCAACCTTGGAGGTATTGTGAGCTTGGTTCCAGACCACAGTAAAGCAATATTGCAATAAGCTGAGTCAAATGAAACTTTTGCTCTCCCAGCGGACATAAGAGTTATGCCTACACTGTACTGTGGTCTCTGAAGTGTGCAATAGCATCTTGTCTACCAAACAATGTACATACCTTAGCTAAAGCGTACCTTAGTGCTAGAAAATGCCAGTCATCATCTGGGCCCTTGGCAGGTCGTGGTTGGTCACTGCAGCAAACATGACGAACGATAATGAAAACGTTTGCAATACTGTGACACAGACACAGAGGGAGCAGAGGCTGCTGGGAACATGTGCTGCTGGGCTGCCACCAGCCTCGTCTGTGGAAACGCAGCCTCCAGGAAGGGCAGCTGAGCGAGTGTGGTGAGAGGCGATGCCCTGCGTGGTCTGCAGTGTTTCATGGGAACGAGTCCCCTGCCCCTTCATGGGGGCGTCCCATCCATGGGTGATCAGACAGCTCTGCCAGTGCCAGGGGGCAGAGTGGGCATAGGTGTGCCTACACGTCAGCCTCCGACCTCTTCCCTGGGGGGGATGTCTGGCCCTGCGCCTGCAAGGGTGGAGGGTTTGGGAGCAGAGTTGGGCCCTGCTGTGACGTCTGAGTCCTGCGTTGTCTCCCGCACAACAGCAACTACAGTGGCAGGTTGCCAAACCTCAGGAGGAGGTGGGCAGGCAGGAGTCGTGCTGGTCCACGGCTCATAGCCAGCTCCAGACCCAGATACACGCCCTGATGATGCAGAACCAGGAGCTGTACCGGCGGCTGCAAGCCTGGGGGTCTGGGCGCTGGGAAGCCGGTGAGGCCTCAGCAGCCTCCCTTCACACGAGCAGAGAGCCAGACACTCCTGTGCGCAAGGCTGTTCTGTTTTACTAAAGAGCAGGGTCATTAGTAAAGGCGCACTTTGTCACTGGCCACTGCAGCCAATTGCACCCTCCAGGAGGCGGGGGACTCGCTCTTACCAACTCTATTTCCTAAAAAGACGCATAACCAAATGGGATCAGCCAGGCCTCACTGGCACTCCTGCCCACTAATTCCTGGAATTAGACCTCTAATTCCGCCAGCAGCAGACATTTCCCAGTGTGCACAGGCCGGCCTGCACACAGCTCCTCTTGACCCGCTAAGATGACCCAAGAGATGGATTCTGTCACTAAGCCATGCGCGGTCACGGGGCTGCTGCACCGCAGGGGCAGAACCAGCTCCCAGGTTCTCAGGGCGCTCTGTCCACACCAGGCAGCTCCGTGGAACTGAAGTCCCGACCACCAGACTTCCAGGTGAAGGGTCTGCATTCCCACAGCCGAGCAGCGGCATCCTGTAAACATCAGCCCACTCCGATGTGACCTCCGGCTTCCATGTCCAGGCAGAGGCGGGGACAAGGTGCTGAGGGTCACCGAGCAGCCAGGGCTTTGTGGCTCCCCCCCCGTATTCTAGTTCCCACATATGTATCCAGACAACTCCAATCATTAAAGTTCTGTGTAGCATTGTCAGGATGAAACTTCGTAAACAACCTCAAAACATATGGTTGGGCCATTTTCTAGTGGATTAAGGAAAGTACTAACATTCCTTATCTGCATTTATTGGGTAAACTTTTAACTGTAGGTCAAGGGGTTAGGATATTTCTAATAGGGCACAATGATTGACATCACCCCCTCACCCTTTCTCTCTTACTTTGAGCTCCTGTGTTTGGGGAATTTCCAAACATCTGTGGGCTTTGGGCCTGGTACTGGGCATGGGGTCATGGGTTATCTCTAAGGACAGCACGTGCTCTCGAAAGGGCATGTCTGATTTGAAGACAACAGGACAGGAACGTGGATTCCCACATTCTTAGATATGTGTAGGTGTCGGCACAGTTTTAGGGACACTCGCAAGCACATGGTGCAAGTGCACGGCCATGGATGAGCTCTTGGCAATGGGGCCAGTCTCCTCCCCTCCTCAGGGGCACATTCCTCCCGGTCGTGCTGTGTCTGGAGCTTGCTTTAGAGCAGGGAAGCTTTTGGTTTTGATAAACTGCTGATTTTCACTCTGCTAAATCATGAGAGGTAACAAAAGAGGTAATTTCCTCCTTAAGCTCTTTTTCAGATTAAGACACAAAATCCAAGGAAATACATCTGGGTATTATTTACTTTGTTGCCTTTGGGAACTGGGTATATCTTGAAATAGTAGCAGTGGCCCGGTGTTTGTGGCGTGTGTCCCGGAGATTCTTCAGCACTGTGAGGGGGGAGAAACACCCATGTTCGTCCATCTTGCACCCCCATTTTTTCCCTAGGACATTGCAATATTTATTGAATGGATTGAAATTTGAATTTATCTTACAGTTGCCATACCTTAGGAAATGAGAACATTCCCCCTGAATTTTCTTTATGATAAATTGCCTTTTAGGTTTCAGATCCTGCTCTTGGAAACGTTTCACCGCTGTCAGCAGGCGAAGAAGTAAAGCCCAGGAATGCGGGCCACAGACGGCAGAGCGTGACTGTCACAGGACGAAGGCTGCTGCCCAAAAGCGTAACTTGTTTGCAGGTGACCCTTGGTGCTGATCTGTAAAAGGAGGCAGGGGTCCAGGACGGACCCCAACGGCTTGTCTTGGCATGGGATCCTGCGTCCCTGCACACAGTGCTGGGGAGCACGGGGCCCTGATCCCGGGCTGCTCCCCTGGGGCGCCCTCAAGGAGTGCCTGGCTGGCACCTCAGCATGGGGTGGTGGCTAGCATGGGCTGCATGCTTCATTTCCAGTGAGGCAGCCTAAGGCAGGTATTGGAGTGGCCACGTGGCCTCATGCCATCTGTTTCTGTGGCTTTAAAGCCGTAGGTGTTTCCTGGGGTCCCCAGGTGGCGTGGACCTGTTGCTTTCCACATGGGCTTCCTCTATGTGGTTCTGGGGTCTCAATGCAGGACGTTATTTGTCTTTATTGCATTTTCCTTGTTAAAATGAGCTCCTCTTTAGAGTAGTTTGCCAACTGGTATGTTACTCCCACCCCAGCTTTGTGTCACCCTCATGCCTGGGAAGCCTGCCTGCGTCCTCACCCGGCACCCATCCTGGGCTTGACTTGGTGAGGAGACCCCTGGACTCTGAGGATGATCTCGCATCCTGACATTGTTTCCCAAGGAGACTGCTGAGCAGAAAGTGTCTTATTCCTTGAAGGAGGATCTGGAATCTCCTGGCCGAAACATTTATGAAAAGCAGGAAAAATACCTTTTTTCCATCCTTTACATAGATAGCATCTGAAGCCCCAGGATGGGCCCTGTGGTTTCTTGGGTTTCCTTGGCAATGCAGCCGCCCTTTGTTCTCAAATTACACTGGAATGCATTAAATGCAGGCAACTTACTTGCTTAACCAACATGGGTCTGAGGGAATGGATAACTCGCTTATCCATACCTCAAAACCATCATTTTTTGAATAAAGCATAGGGGAAAATACATTTCTATCATACATTTTTAAATGCAGTTTTGAGCAGTTTATTTTGCTCTGATAGTAAACCTTTCCTACAGGACCAGTCACAGCTTTCCGGAATCCCGCTAGAACACAGCTGTAGATGGAAAAGGATTCACCAGCTCGCACTTGTGGGGCAGACAGTGTCTCAACAGTCTGGCCTCCCTGATAGCCGGCACGATGTATTTACTGGTATTTTTGGATGATATGATTGCTGTTAATGCAAAAGTGCCCCCACATTTATTTTCAGCCAGGAAGTGTAAAGATAGAAGGAGTCAGCTCAGGGAAAACAGAATCACATGCGCATAAAGCTGAAGCTCTGTCGGGAAGCCTTCAGGATGGGAGGACACCAACGGACAGGGGGTCTCCCCCTGAAGAAAAGCCCCCTGCATTTGGGGATGAAAAGGTAACATTCAGAAATAGCACTGATTTATACTGGTTATACCTAAAGTTTAGATTTAGATAAAATTCCACTTAGGTCTAACAAGAACACTCAATTTATTACTAGAATAATTTGAATTTGGTTAGAATAATAATATTTCCATAGATTAAAAAAATGGAATTTCTTCACGTTTGTCTTTAATGCTAAGAAAAGCCAAGTAACGGCATGGACCACCATTTGCTCCGCCATGCTCTCTGTGTTTCCACATTTGAAACAGTGGCTGGCTCCGTACTGCTGAGCACGTTGCTCGGGGCTGAGTGCCGGCACGTCCCTGGAAAACATTTCCAGTTGACGTGATGTCTCTGCAGCTCCCAGTGTTTGCTCCTGGGGCTGGGCAGCCCAGGTGACAGGGCTGGGTTTTGTGGCTACAGGCTGTGCCCCAGTCTCCCAGATATCTGCAGAACGTGCATGGCGGGGAGCCGCCAGAGTCAGCTGCTCGTGCTGTCACACCCCAGTGGCTTTTGTCACACCCACATTTGTTACAGCTCCAGAGGTTCAAATTCTAAAATGGGTGGCGGGGCTCCAGGAGAGGGTCCATCCTTTCTTCCAGCTCCCACAGGCTGCCTGCCCTCCTCAGCCCACAGCCTCTCCTCCATTCTCAAAGCCAGTGCCACAGAATGGTCAAATCTCCTCTGGCTTCTGCTTCCAGGGCCTCGTTAGGGCCCTGTGGTTACTGAGTCCTGCCTGATACCGGGGACAACCTCCCATCCGTGACCCCTGGCTTAGGGCATCAGCCAGGCCTCTCTGCTAGGCAAGGCCGTGTCTTGGCAGGTGCCACAAGTAGGACTCGGGCCTCTGTTCTGCCTGCTGCAAGGCACCCATGAGAGACCTTAGTGCAACTATATTCCATCTGTGGAAGACATAGGAGGCCCAGTGTGGTCCAGACCCCTGCACTAGTCTGATAAAGGGCGAGGAATAGATGAGAATGTTCCTTTTCTTTCTGAAAAGGCCACCAGCGATGCCATCACGCACTCCTGGGAACCATGTGGCCGTCCTCGTGGACTCTACCCCCAGGTCCTCCTCCAGTCTCTCTGTGGTCAGACCTGCCTGCCCTTTGTTTTCAGCCAGCCTGCTGCCCCTGGTGCCAGTTGCTTGCAGAGAAGGCGACCACCAGTAGGAAGGTGGGCGGAAAGGCCGCTGTAAACTGTGGAACTGGGGGTGGTCACAGAGAAGACTGTGCTCAAACCTGCATCCTCGGGTCACCCGGGACTTGTCAGGGTGTGAACGATCACCCTCCACCCCCGACCTGCTGGGCCAGAAATTCTGGGTGGGGCCCTCCTGTCTGTGCGCTCCAGACTGGCAAAAGTTTGGGAAGTGTGGTCCTGCGTGGCATGACCAGCAGACCACCGTTCTAAGTGCATGACACTTGAGCGAATGAGGAACGTGGCCAAGGCTGAATTCCCTCCCTGCCGGGGCCCATGTGTTCAGCTCCTCTGCCTGTGGGTGGGCCGTGTGCTGCATCTGTTTAATATGCCCGATTATGAGGTTTATGAAAAGTGTAGGAAACAGAGATGGGAAACAGAGCTCTATTCTTAGGTTTTTCTGTTAAAAGTCCTATTCTTCATGGAGAAATACCAAAATTGCTAGTGAAATAAGTTACAGGAGTAACCGTACTAAAGAGAAACCCGAGTGAGTGAGATTAAAGAAGTCTGAACACCAGGTCTAGACTGTGACCTTTGCCCTCCCCCCGGGCTGCCTGTCTTCAGGCAAATGCTCAGCGGTCCTGCCTCTCCGCGGCTAGGCTGCCTCACACTGGGCCGTGCACTCCATCGTGGGCCTGCCGCCTTCTACTGCCCCCAAGGTGGGTGTTCTCCAGGGATATGCTCTTCCTCGACCAGCTGGAGACTGGCTCCTCCGAGCCTGCTTCCCATAAGGCCTGGTCCTGTGCCCTGTCCTCGGCCTGCCCTGTCCGGTGGTAGCAAGAATCCTGTTGGTCAGTTTAGGGGGGTTCCCCGCCCTGGATACCGATCACCCCAGGCTGCCCTGGGCAAGGCTCCCCCAGCCTGCTGTCTCCCCTGGGATTCCTGGGCACCAGGCGTGCTTTGCTCCTCAGCTGTGAATCCCCAGCAGGCCCAGCTCTGCGTGGAGGTGCCCCGACCTCCCCCTGGTGTGACAGCCTTTGTCCCTCATCCTGGGGCCTGGGTAGGGTCTTCGTTACTGTTTATCACAATAATTATTCCTTTGATACTTGGAACTCAGGTGTCAGTTCATGAGACCCGCAGAGGTGATGAGACCCCTTGGCCACGGCACCCCTTGGCCTACCACACAAGCCACTGCTGCCGCCAGCTGGGGCCTCGCTGGACCTCGGCCGCATCCCCTCCATGCCGGACTCCCTGCTCCCGGCACAGATGGAGGCCTGGCCTGAGGCCCAGGGACAGCTCTGCCCCTGCCTGCCAAGTTCTCAGGAGCAAAGCCCCCTTTTCTTTACATCACACTAGTGTGTTATAACCTATTAAAGTCCCTTCCCCAAATGTGCTGCTCATATGTTCATGTTTCCAGATCTTGAAAATGAGAAATTAGTAAGATGCTCTCCATAGTTTCAATATAACTATGAGACATGTGATTTCAGCACATTTCTTTCATATTTTTTTCTTTTTTTCTGGTTTCTATATATAAATTTACCTCTAAAACTGGTAACAGTGTTTGATTAAAAGCAGGATTGGTACATGGACCTTCTGGGGGTGGATGTCACATCTCAGGTCACGCTGCAGCCTCGGATCATCCGAGCCCAGCCCGGGAGGGTCAGGGTGCCCTGGGGTGACCCGCTGTTCCGGCTCCTTCTGCTTCTCCAGGGGACAGTCAGCAGAAACAGGGGACAATACGAAGAAACACCAGACAGAGGCCTCTCTACGAACCTGAAAGGAGCCCCTAACAGCCTCGAGGAAGGTGTCGCTTTTGTAGTAAATACAGATTTGATGGTGGAATTTTCGCCAAAAACAAAACGAGATCAATTTTTCAATGAAAATAATACTTGAGTTATTTTAGGACTTAAATTTCTTTTAAATGAATTAGATTGTCTATTTCCGGAAGCTCCCGGGAGAGTGGGGTGCTGAGCCCTGTGACATCTGTGTTCTGCCCCGGTATGGCTGATGCTGCTCTGAGCTCCCCACCTGCCCCCTAAGAGCGTCTGGTCACTTGCTTGCCCGCTGCTGGTGCGGTCTGGAGGTCTAGGTTGTGGGAATGTCCATGTGTCCCTGAGGAAAAAGCACAGCAGAGCCAGTTCTACAGTGACTGGCCTGGCCAGGCGAGTCCACATGTCAGTGCACATGGCAGGGGACCCCACGGCCAGCATCACTGCCCAGCACCCAACCCCTTATGCTTCCTTTCTCCCAGGTCTCCAGATACAACTTGGGAAATAAGGGCGAGCCGCGAGGGGGTCAAGAATGCTTATTTGCCCAGTTTATGGAATTGGCCTGCTCTGCATTGCCCCTCGGTCCAGCAGGCATCCTGTCCTGTGGGCCGATGGCCGGGATGGCCACAGCTCGGAGCTCCCCTCACTCCTGGAGCTTCCCCCTCCCAGGTGGGAGGCAGGGGCACAGAGGGTCAGAAGCCCAAGTCTCAAAGGGACTGGCCGACAGGCCTGTGCACAGCGCTGGCCTCCTGCCAGTGTCTGCAGACCTCCCTGCACAGTCACGAGGGCAGCATGTGGCAGCATGTTGACATCCAATGCCTGGAATTTGTGGCACCTCTGACCTCCTCACCTGGTGTCCAGAGCTGGCTGGAGCAACTGTTTAGGGGGATTTCCCACCCAGTGTCCTTTCCATCCCAGGAGGTTTTGGCAAGTGGGCACCACATCCCCCTGTTGCCTTCCACCCTGCAGTGACCCACATGTCACAGGAGCACACTTCTCCACTACTTCCCATTCCGTCTAAAAGGTTCTGATCATGATTTTCTGCTTCCTCTTTTGTTGGTTTCCCCCAACCCTGAGTCAAAGGGAAATGGAATCCAGTTTTGAAATGAAATAAGAACTTTCATTTTCAACTGCAAAACCGTCGAGGCCCGCTGACTGCTGGGCTGAAGGACCAGACACAGTTCCCAGGCTCCACCAGCTCCGTCGGCCTGGAGCTGTCCCCCTGCCCTCTGGTTGGGGAGCAGGCTCGGGCGTCCTTTGAGTCCACTTGTGTTGCCAGGCTGTTGGCTCCTACAGCGCCCACTTTCGGACATGAGACCAACCCTCCAAAACCCAGGGAACTCAGCACCCTGTTTTCTTGGGGCCTCTAGGGTGGCAGCCTCCTTTCCCCTTTCCAGTGACTCTGCTGTTATTTTGTCCACTCTTCCCAAGGTTTTTAGGTGTTCATAGCAGAGAATAGGGAAATGTAAGCCTATACCATCTTCCTGGAAGCAGAAGTTCATGGATTTTGAAAGAACTACCCTCCATCTCCTTAGCAAGTGTCTGGACTTTGTAGTTTTGTCTATGATTTTTCCTCCATCTCTCTTAAGCATCTTGCACCTGGATGCAAATTCTATGCATATAAATTTCCTGTTCCCTTTGAAATTTGTGAGTTTCTTATTATTTCAGTTTAAGTGGCCTACATTTACCATAAGAGATATACTGCCTAGATTTTGTGTGTTTCTCCTGACAGATGACCCAAAGCTATTCTTACCCTAAAACTTCAAATGTGCAAATACAGTAATTTTTCCTTAATTACACATGCTTTGCTTATCTCTGTAACATTTGCCTTCACATTTAAGGTGCCATTAAAACCTGGCTCATGATAAAGAAATATTTAAAAGCACTGTGGCAGAGAGATTTAATCTCCTGCTTTCATGTAGTGGTGGTTGCATGATCTGGTCTCATTAGAACTCCCTAGTGTTTGCCAAAAAGCTCCCTGACTTTATTTGCCAAATACTATAGTTTAGGAGCCTGACTGACATATGGTCAGGTTGCTCTTGAAGTGCCTCCTTTAAGTCTTTCTTGGAACAAGGTCAGGAGCAAACACAGGTATACATACATGAAAACAGACAGTGCACAACACATGCCTTGCAGCCTCATGTCTAAACCCAGGGCCTTTGTTCTCTCTCTTCTTTTTTCCTGAACCTTTCAGGTGGAGTAACAGGATTTTGCTGCCATTTCAGAAGCGCCCCTGCCCCCTGCCCCAAGTCCAGTAAGTAACGGTCATGTGGGCCCTGGTGGCGACCACTTCCTTGATTCTGCTCTTTTTACCTGTATCATCCACTGTGCACCCCTTGTCACAACAGCTTCATTTTGCTTATCCTCTTTTTTTATTTCTTTATTTTCTTTATCGTGATAACATAGCATAACACCATGAGTGACATTTAGCACATTCACAGTGTGTCCAACCATCACCACTATTTCGTTTCAGAGCATTTCCCAGAAGGAATCCCTGTGCCCGATAGTAGTCATCCCCTCCACCCACCATTCCTGGAAACCCTTAATCTACTTTCTGACCATGAATTTGCCAACTGGACATTTCATGTAAGTGGAATCATACATGGGACCTTGTGCGTCTGGCTTCTTTCATTCAGCATCATGTTTCTGAGTGAATACTGGAGTTCTATGTCTCAGGACCCTTCAAATGTCTTCCCATGTCTCGGGAGGGATAGCAGGCCTGAGCCAGAAGGTCCTGATGTCCCATGCTGGGGTGTTAGTCTAACAAAGGGGGCACTTTTCAAATATGGCTGATGGATGTTTCCAGAGGAAAGCTGCTTGGAACATGTCTGGTTCAGGGCCCACAACCTAGAAATAACAGAGTCGTATGGGTATTTTGCAGGGAGAGGTCTTCAATAATTCACCTCACTCTGGATGACTGACCATTAGACCAAAATAATTTTGGACAAAAGATGGTCTATTAAAAAACACCCTTGGCCTTTTTCATACTGTCTTCACCTGTAAGTCCTTAAAAATGTTATAATAATCTTTTTTTCAAGTTGAAATAAATGCACAGCATGACTGTGATAAAGCTTTGCAAGTACAGGCAAGGGGCTGTGGGGGGCTCTCCTGAGAGATCTGAACAAATGAGCCAGTGATATAGTACAATCCAGCCACCAGCTGACCATGCTCTACTTGGTCAAAATTGTTGTATTTCTAGGCACTCCTGCATTTACAGCCCCAATGGTATGGCTCATGCAGGGATGAGACGCTGAGCTGCCACTTTCCCTGGCATAGGGATCCTTGATTCTCAAAAAGCCATGTCACCCTCTCTCTGTTTTCTTTCCTCCCATTTGGGAAAGTTGCTTATTCATTATTTTCTGGAGCTCTTGGATTAGTCTTCTGAAATGTAATGCATTCCTAGGCACTCCAAAGGTAGCTTCATTGCAAGGAAAATGAGAACAAAGTGACCTGCCCTTGGATCTGGCACCTGGCTGTTGTCTGACAGGACACACAGGGTGATGCCTGCCTTAAGGGTGCAGGAGGCTTGGGGCGGAGCGCCTGGCAGGGTGCACGCCTGCCCTTTAGCTTTGGTTTGGCTTTGGGGGGCTCTCTTGCGGACAGAAGTGCATCCTCCTTCCTGGCTGTCATGTCTGTCAGCCAGGAGGCCCATTTGTTCCCGGGGCCCGTTCTTGCTGCTCCCCTTGCAGCGGGCTCATCCTCACTGCAAGACTCTCTCCATGAGCTGCCCAGGGGGCTGGCAGGGGAGGGGGCTGCCTGAGGGGCTGCACCTGGTGCTGGGGTGGGCGAGGCAGGTGCTGGCCTCACTGCCTTCTCTCCTGTCGCGACGTAGGCCATGCAAGGAAATCAGTTCAGTGGTGTTGTGGATGAGCTTTCTTGTCACGGATATGTCTGCTGAACAATCCTCATACAGGGCCGGGCTGTACTTGACCTCTAAGAGCCACGGTTTCAAGTTGTCATCGATCAAAATATCAAATCCGAAGAGCTCAAAGCAGTTCCCTGCAGAGGACACTGACGGGGTGATGGCGAGGACCGTGAGGACGAGCACCTGGTTGATTTTCTGCCACAGGAGCAGGTCGTCCACGTCCTAGCTGAGAAGATAGGAGAAGAGCCTGCTGAGGGTCCACTTGGAGCCACGCCTGATTGTCTCTTTGATCTTCTCATACGAGGCCCCAGATTTGTTAACGCTGTGTTGGTCAAATGGGCATAATCGTTCTGCAGGTTACCGAGGTCGAACTTTTCTGTGGCAAAGCGCGCTAGCCCTTCCTGATAAATGTAGATGGTCAAAGGCTTAAAGCCAGGGATGCAGACCTAGATGCGGAGGTCACATTTGTGCGTGCCCACCAGCAGGAGTTGCAGATGTATTTCTGTACCACGCATGTGTTGTCGAAAGCAAAGTCCTTAATGTCCCTGAAAATTATGATTCCCCTCCTGCGAGACAGCTCTGCAGACTTGCAGATCCCGTAGCTGTGAGGGGTGGGTGGCCCACCGTGTGGGTGCCCCGCCAGTGCCCCTGCCCTGCACGGCTTCTCCTTGAAGTTCTCGGTCATGAACTTGCCGTAGTCATTGGGCACAATGCACGTCGGTGGCAGGAACTCGTAGAAGCGCGAGCCGTACAGCCTCCACATGTGCTTCAGGCGCCGGGCCATCCGGAAGGCGGGCGGCCTCCAGTGCAGGTCCCAGTCCTCCACGTCTTGCTCCCCTTTGTGAAATCTGTCCCAGCGGCACTCCAGAAGCACGCTCTGCACCCCTGCCGGCGTGGTCTCGTCAACGCCAGTGGCTTCCAGGCCCCACAGGCTCGTCTTCGGCCATCAAGTGGGGTTTTCCTCTCTGTGAACTGATGATCGATGATCGGAAGAGTGTTGGCAGGTGTGCTGCAAGACGGCAGTACTGAGGGAAGGGTCAGGGGGCTTAAGCTTCAGCGTTGTGAGGCTGGCTGCCTCGTGCCTTCCCTCCCCGTGCAGCCTCACTCGACGCCCGCCTTGCTTTGTAGCCGCCGTCTCCACCGCCCCCACAGCAGACCCACCTGGCCGCACACCCTGTCTGTTTCCCCAGAGCTCCCCTGCGCAGCCCCCTCTAGTAGCAACAGGTTAAATATGTTTGCAGGTTCACCATCAGCCCTACACAGAGCACCTCGGCTGCAGGCCCGTGGCTGCGGTGAACCCTGAGCGACTAAGAAGTGAGCAGTATTTAGAAAAGGGGAGCGCCAAATTTCCTGTAGTTACATAAACCTGAGCATGTGAAAGAAGCTGGAGGTGATGATGTGTGAGTAGAGAGAGGCTCTTTGGCCTGACAAGTTTCCAGAGCGCAGGCCACACACCTGTGATGGTTTCCAAACACCAACTCCATCCCCAGGCCCCAGAGGCGAGTCAGGGCCAGAGGCTCAGTGCACTCAAATATGTGGTAATTTGTGAAACTAATAGCTAAGAAAAATTTGAGTTTTTAAAAACTCTTTTTGCAAAAACCATTAACATTGCACCTCACCATTTGAAAGATAAACAGAAAATGCAGATTTGACATTTTCCTGAACTTTCAAAGAAAGAAAACAAGATAATTTCTGAGAAAAATCAAAACTGATGATGAAGCACAATGTTTTGCTGTGACCTAGAAAAAGAGTAAAAACATAAAAGCCTCTTGGGGAAAATGTAAAAATTTCAAAGTCCCCCAAACAATGTGTTCATCAAAAATTCCAAGTTCAGGCCATTTTGACCAGTTTGACAATGTTAGTATCAGACTGTTCATGCATAACTTATCACATAAAGAGGCATAAGTCACTTGGTGGAGCTCTGTGGTGTTGGAGGGATTCTGCTTGGTGCAAAATAAATACATTTTGACATACACTATATTTTCAGTGAAGCCAGTTTTGACAAGAAAGAAGGAAAGGGGAGAGAGGAGAGGGCGAAGGAGAAGTGGTGGGAAGGAGGTCCAGTTTGCTAACCCCCTTTTTCTCCAAATTAGAAACTGGGGAGTTGGGGAGGGAAGGACACGCTGTTTCCAAGAGGCCTTGTTTCCCAGTCTGAAGCGCCCTGTGCCGCCTGGCTCCCCTCTGACCACGAGGCCGCAGCAGGTGAGGGTGGTGCCCCCAGAGGAGAGTCCAGCAGAGCTGTGATGCAGGCAGCAAATGGATGTGCGCCTCTTCAGGGCTGCTTTGCCAGGAACGTGTGGCTGTTGTTAGTCTGCAGCGCCTACTACAAATCCAGTCTTTGCAGTTTACAGTGATATTTTCAAACCGCATGAATAGTGTTAACAGGCATTCAAGTAGTGCGTGTGTGTGCGTGTGTGTGTGTGTAGGGAGGGGGAGGGGAGGGGGACAATTCAGAAACAAATCATCATGGAAGCTGGATTGAAGTTAAAAATGCTTCTTTTCTTTCTATCTCCAAGAAATATGCTGGGGTTCCCAACGTATTTGATCATGACCCCCTTTTAAAATTTGTCTTACATAAATTTACCATTTGGCAAAACCAGTATAAGGAATACTGAGCCAGGCAAACCAAACTGAATATTGCCCAATTTCTGGCAGTTTCCACCATCCCAGCCTCAGGATAAGCCTATCAGAGGCTCAAAAAGAAATGTGGTGCCCCAGCTGGAGCCTTGTTTCCCAGAGAACTGGTGCCTGGTGACTAGGAGCCCCACGTGTCCGGGCTCTGTGGGTCGGTGCAGAGAGGCATGGATGAGGACAGAGCCGGGAAATGGGACTGTCACAGCTGGGTGGGCAGCCCAGTGGCCTCTCACCGCAGACCCAAGCATGCCCGTGCTGACCCTCTCGGGAGGGGAGTATTTACCTCATGCAAACCCATGGCCCTGGGTCCCAGGTCAGCTAAGTACCACTTCCTATCAACATTTTCCTGAGAACCAAAATGCACAATTAAGAGCTTTTCCTGCTCAGGAAAAGCTATTCTGGAACTACGTGGAATTTCTCTCCTCCTGTCTCTTCAGACAACAGCAAATAGTTCTGTTTGATTAAGAAAAGTACACAGTGGGGGGAGGGCATGTAGCGATTGAAGCAGGCTGGGGACAGGAGACAGGAATATTCTGGATCAGCACCAGGAGTGAAGGGCACCCGGGGAATGGGCTGTGGCACAGACCAGTCTCTCCCGGACCCTTTCCAGATCCCACCAGCCACTATGGGTCTGGAAATGGCCATCCGTCTGCCTCAGCCTCTGAAATAACAGTTTTGGAGGGCAGGGCTGTCTTGTTCATCCATTTGTGTGGACTGGGGGCCCCAATGTTCGTGGAGTAAATGAAGGAACCGACGAATCCAAGTTCAGAGTTGGGGGAGAGCATTGTGGGGGGAGGGTCTCCATATTTTCCTGTAAATTACTGAAATACAACATTTTGTGCATTTTTCCTTCAACTGCTGATAACTAATGCTGAGTACAGAGAACATACGTAAGATTGCTATCCCATTGCTCATCTCGGCCTAAAATTTCCTGTTAATGACACCCCACTGGCCAGGGTCAGAAGCCAAGAGACTTCTGGCTAACTCAACCTTCTTGGCCTTGAACCCCAAATCCAATGGAAAATTATATTCCCAGTTAAAATAGATATCACAAAATTTGACCTTTTACCAAATAGAGTAAATACCAGTCCTTTACACCTCTACCCCAAGAGCTTAAATCAGTAAACTATCTGTATGTATTTGGGTACTTGGGTTTCCAGGCTGTACCACATAAGGTGGACAGGTAGGAAAATGATGGCATGACTGCTAATATAACGAAATTAATTTAAAATGCAAATAACATATATAATTATAGCAGTGCAGGGTATTTCATTACACAGGCAGAGTGCTGGCTATTTCCTGAAGGCATTGATTTATATTAAGTGATGCTTATAATTAAAAATTTAAATGTTAAATTGGGCTCAGTATACTCAAGATTAAAAAGGCAAAGGAATGTATAATGTGATAGAAATATAATAAGCAATATGCAAATATATATATATATACACACACATACTAGACCATAACAACATAATTTGGAATTGTTATTTAAAAATACTTGCCATTATCCAGGGCAGAAGATGAGACACTTGTCAACGGCCTCAGTTTCAGCCCAATTAGAAGAGCTGTCAAAGGCCCATAGACTTTATTCTGAAAAAAAAAACAAACCACTAGACATTCACTGGGAGCTCAGAAAAATTTGTCTGGAACTACAGTTCTCAGCCTCTCTGGCAGTCACAAGGATGTGTCATGATTGGCCTGGAAATGTGTCAGCGTGCTTTTACTAATAACATGTAAATTACTTAAATTTACTGCACAAAAGTGATCACAGATAGTCAAATTGGGAGTGTCCTGACCTGCTCACCTTTCCCAGTGCTCTCAGGTTGGGGGCTGGCTGTTCAGGTGGCCCGTGGGAGGGGCTCTGTGGAGGTGGGGTGTCCTTGGCAGGTGTGCAGCCAGAGACTTACAGACATGGAAAGTTGCTCATTTGTCAATGAGGCCTGATTGGTAGGGTGCCTATCCAGCATCCCAAGAGACTAAGGTCCACCGCCCATAAAAGCTTCCAGAAGGAAACAGCTATTCCCCAACCACCACCTGGAAGGGGAAGGGGACACTGGGCTCAGGATGAAGGCATGAGTTCCTGTGCCCATCAGTACTGTACCCCACAGACTTACCCCTCTGCCAGCGTCCCCAGTCTGAGCAGCCACCTCATTCTTGAGTTCTTGTTAGCCCTGACCTCCAGACCGCTCCTTGGCTTCGTGCTGCCCAACGGCACATCCCGCAGACCCTGCCCTGCAGTGTTCCAGGCTGAGCACTTCCCGCCACCGCCACACCCGTGCTGGCCACCGTTGCTTCTTGCTATACTGGCTCGATAGCTTTCTGACTTTTCTCGTCTCATCCTTGTGCTGGGTCCTCTTTGCCCGCAGTCAGAGTGAACCTTTCACAATCAAGTCATCCCATGACGCTCCTCTGTTGGTCCCATACGAGGTTGAGCAGTGTCCCCCCAAAATGCCGTGCTGCTGAGGAGAGAGGATTGCCTTTTGAATTTCAAGAGAAAATGCTTTACCCTGAGAGCAGCGGGTAGGGAGGCCTTTGGAGTTTTTTTGTTTTCGTTTTGTAAGGAAATGAGGCGGGGGGATGTAAAGGAGTGTCACAGCGGGCGTTCATATGTTTGCTCCCTCCTGGGAGTGGCAATGACACGCACGCAGTCTGGTGGCCAAGCTTCACACCTGGGGCTGCAGTGGGTGGAGGGGCCTGAAACCTGCTGTGCACCGGTTCCTGGCTGGGGGACACTCATCTATTTGGGCGATGGTGGCCAGCCCTGCTTCTAGGGGCCACCATTTACCTGCCAGTGTCCCTGCTGCCCAGCGGGGTGGTGGGGCACCGGCCGCAGGAAGCCAGGACCATGGGGTCCACATGCTTTTCTTCCCATGCAATTCTTCCTGGACACCCTGCATCTTCAGGGCACTGAGCCCCGTGGGAGAAGGAACTGGCTGGGGGAACGTGGCCTGCTCACCAGACCCGAGTGTCGCCGGCTGTGTGATTTGCCCACTCCTCGCTCTCACACTCCGGAGGGGACAGGCGGGCATTGTTATGGAAGGAAGGGCAGAGGCTCTGGAGTGCAGGCAAAGGGCCCCTGGCCCAAGCAGCTTCTGTAAAAAAGATTTAATAAGATTTTCCTGAAGAAGTGACCTCTAATCTGAATTTTGAGCATGAAATTAGCCAGGCAGAGGAAGAGGAGAGGAATTTTAATAAAGCTAGCTGTAACTGAAAAGTCCCAGGATTGTAAGAGAAATTCCTCTTTGGGGAAAAAGGGACAGGGCAGGGCAAAGCCGGCTGGGGTGAATTATGGGGGTGCCGCAGGCCAGCCGGAGGTGCTGGATTTCAGCCTGCAGGCAGGCAGTGGTGGCAGGTGGATGGTGAGGAGGGGAGGCGGCTCGTCCGTCCTGCACCTTGGAAGGCTGTAGACCGGGTTAGTGGCTGACAAGACGGTGGGAGGGAAGGGGTTTGGAAGGTTTCCAGAAGGCAAAGTCAGCAGTGCTGGCCACCAGTCTGCGTGGCTCAGGAGGTGGGTGGCACAATCTGGGCGCTGTGGGTGGAAGGTGAAGGGGGCATGGCAGGACACCCAGGGAATGGTGAGGCTGGTGACGGGGGTTTAGGAGGGCGCCCACGGCCAGGAGCGCTGGGCAGAGCAGCTGAGACAGGGATTTACGCAGGACTGGAGGTTCCCCAAGCTGTTTGGCCAAAAGCTGACAGAACTATGATGATTTTTATGTTGTTTCATGGTCCCCAAATGGCAGTGTAATCTGTAATGTCATGTGATGTGAACTACAATAGTAACAATAATAATAATGAATAACATTTAATTCCAGAAATCCTGTAAAAAAATTTCCAACTTCAAAAAGTGTACTTTCTGTGGCCTGCCCACCTGATATTACACGATTTAGGTCAATGCCAGGTTTGACTCACACATGGGCTGCACATTCAAACCACCTGGGGAGCCTTTAAAATTGGTGATGCCCAGGCTGCACCCCAGACCGGCTGAAGGAGGATCCCTAGGCTGGAGCCGAGGCTTCTGAGGAGGGTGAGAGCCTCTGGGTCAGAGGTCAGGAAAGACCAACCCGAATGCCCCGGGGTCATGGGGAGGACAGTCACACGAAGGCTTGCAGGCGGCCGGCCCACCAGGACGCTTCTGGGAGCAGCCAGGCACCCTGGGTGGAGGCTCTCCTGCAGCACACGGTGCACCTGTGCTTAGGGGAACACCTGTGCTTATGGGGCGCTCTCCCAACAGCTTCGTTCACCAGGGTGCTCAGAGGGGTGTCCGGAGGCCAGCAGACCTGAAACCTGAATGCAGGCAGCCAGGAGCGACAAATGGTCCAGGTCTGCACGCAGAAGCTCAGGTGGATGGAGACTTGCGTTGCAGGTGAGGTGCAGTAATAGAGACACAACTGGTAACTGGATTAATGTTTCACATAATTTATACTGGTATTTGCAAGAGAAAACCAGGCAGCTGGCCCGGTGAGCTGGAGGGGACGCAAGTCCATGAGGCAGTAGTCAGCATGGGGAGGCAGGAGGCGGAGACATTTACACAGTTCGAGGCTCCTGTGACAAAGGCTGAGCCCCAGAAGGAGCGGCTAGGGGCTTCCAACAGCACCAGGGGGCCCCAGTGTGGCCACGGGGCTGGAGAGGCGATTGGCCTGGAAAGGGGCTCAGGAGGAACAGTTATCTCTGTGTATGATTTGCACATAAAATAGGAAAAAATTGTAAAATACTTCAGTACTTTTAAACCCACATGATTTTTATTTTGTATCATCTCTCTAGTAGTAAAATGGTTTGTCCACTTCAACTCACTGACTAAATAAACCCTAATGGGAGCAGACCTAATCCAGGCTGGGTGAGGCTTAGGGTGAGGGTCTCCAAGGCCCTTGACCCAGGCTTCCGAGTAGAAGGTTCTGGACTGCAGGAGGGGAGTGACCAAGCCCCCGGGACTCACGGCGCACCTTGCCCCACCTGCTCAGAGTTGCGTTCCAGCTGTAAGCCCTCAGCTTATATCGCAAGCACAGTGGCCAGGCCGCCGGAACCCACAGGGTCCACGTGCTCCGTTAGAGACCCACGTGAATCTTCCTTTACACTTTGGGGTCTAGAAAATTATTCTTTTTAAAATGCTGGCAAGCTTCTTTTTATGAAATAATGACTTAGATAATCTGTATTGTTTAAATTTCCTTGGCTGCCAGTAAATTTAGGGCCCATTTTAGTAAATTATAGCAATTGTTGAATAGCCATAAACTCAGACTATTGGCACATTCACTTTCTCCTTATTATACGCTTTTAACTTTGTTGTTTTACATTTAACATTTTCCTTTGGCTATACATTTAATTTTTAGGAGTTTTTAGTAATATATTGTGACATACATTCATAATTATATTTTCAAAAATCTTGCCCTCAGTCACCTCTGAGTGAGTAATAAAGCCTGGGTCTGTTGTGGGTCCTGGGTTTGGGCCAAAGGCTCTACTACTGTTGGGCCAGATCCAGTGAGGTTTGTAGTAACTCTATCAAAGTTTAGGATTCACAGAAAGCATTGCATTTTAACCTCAGTCTAGGGGATGGTCCTTCGATCACTACACTGTACACAGCCCTTCACAGTCTTAATGACTCCTTATGAAGTAGGAATATTGTCATTTTACAAATGGAATGCTGAGAGCCAGGCCCAGTAATTTGCTCTGCTGTGATCCTGATGTGGCCAAGGGGACCTGCCATCCACTCTGCACCCCTGGCCAAGAAAAGAAGACATAAGGATCTGTTCTCCAGGCTAGGGTACTCGTGCACATCCACCGATTCTCATCAAAAAGTTCAATGGATGAAGAGAAGAGAAAGGCAGAGCCGGGACGCCTGGCCGAGCTGCTGGTTTGGCACCTGAGAAAGCATGTCTGCCGAGAGCACCCGCGGGCCACCCAGCTGCCCCCCACAACCATGCAGCCGGGCTCTGAAACCTGCTGTCCCCCAGGAGGCTCGGGCTCCTGGCAGAAGTGTGGTCTGGCACCTGTTCCAGTGAGCGTCAGCAGCGGCTGGTGACAAGGGACTGTGCACAGCCATCAGTCAGTCTGTGACCTGTGCCTCAAGTGGATACACTGCAGGGAGGCCTCTCTTCCTGGGGTCACGAAGACACAGGGTTGCCCCGCCACCTGTCACACTCAAGTGAGCTCTGCTCACTGCAGCTGGGACAGGGCTGGCCTTTGGGCCTGAGGTTTATGCCCTGGCCTCTCTGTCCACATTCTCCTCTTTGTCAAGTGTCTGATGGATCATCAGCGAGATCCCTTGGGACAGGGTGTCTGGCACCAGCACCCAGGCAGGGGAGGAACCAAGCATGGCCAGCAAAGGCTCCACAGGTCTGACCTTCACCTTCTAAGCTGGGGCAGCCCGTGCAGCCCACTCAGACACTCAACAGGCACTGCTTCCCTCAGGCAACCCCACTGTCAGCAGCAGCTGAGGGCCCACCGAGCCTTCCAAAACAATAAATAAAATAAACTCCCCCTGGATTTTGGCCCTCAGCATGATCCTCAGTGTCTTCCATAGCTCCATGGCTCGGGAGACCAGCCTGATGGGGGTGGGAAAATCTGGTCCATTATCTCCTGGATAACCTCCCAGGGACTCTCTGAAAGGCCCGAGGGGACCTCATCTTCCAGGGCCTCGGCCCGAGGGGACCTCACATCCTGGTGCTCTGTGAGCTGAGTGAGAGGCGGAACATCAACTCTGCCTCAGGCTGTCCTAAACCTGATTTGCATCCAGGAGCACCACACTGTTCATTAGCCCCGGGCTCTAAGCTGGAGGGATGGTGCCTGTCATCTAGCCCTTGCTGAAGGCTTCTGCACGAACACCTTGAGCCCTGACTGTGCAATGACCCACCGTGCGTGTTGTGGGAAGTGCAAAGATGGCTGCGCATGTGACAGGCCAGCACGACAGCATGACGGAAGGCAGCCCGCAGTGAATGGGAAACAGGAGGTTCAGGGAGCATAAAGGCCCAGTTTTGTCAGGACTGGTGAGGGTGTCGAGAAGTCGTGGCATCTCCTCTGGGGCTGAGGGCATGAAGATGACTTGGATGGAGAGGGGAGAGCAGCTTGTGTGAAGGGCCTGTGGGGAAGGGCTGGTCAGGAGCAGGACTGGGCGGGTCAGTGTGGCTGAAATGGATGCTGGGCAAAGCGGCATCTGGGAGAGAATCACAAAGGTCTGGAAAGCCATGCTCCAGGGTCTGATCATCCTCCTGAGGCAGGAGAGATCCCCAAGGGCTGAGCTGCAGGATGCAGGCTCCAGTGCAGAGGGGGGAGGACGGGAGCCTGCGGGAGGGTGGGAAGTGGGCAGGGCATCCACGGAGCGTCCGGGGGATGGGCAAGGACCTGCCCCTGCTCTGTGGCCTGCAGAAGGGGCGGCCCTGCCTGAGGACAGTGGGGCTGGGAGGCAGGGCGGAGAGTGCCACTGGACTCGCAGCTGGGGCTCGGGGACCCCCTGCTGGAAAGGGGACCTCGGAGAGCCCAGGGATACCGCCTCCCACAGGCTGACTGGCAGTGCCTGTGCCCTCAGGCACAGGAAGGGCAGAGCACAGAGGACCTGCACTGGGGTTTCCCCCTGCAGCCCCTGCACAAGGGGCTCAGCTGGCAAAGAGGGCTGGTTTGGGGGGAGCACCACCGAGAGGCCGAGAGGGCAGTCATTCTTCAATTTTCTTCACTCTGCAAACTTGCCTACAGGGCCTACAGCCTACATGCTGGACCCCGGAAAGCTCTGGCCCCATTGGGGAGCGGCCACACATGAGCAGCCGGGACTGTGTGGGCCACCCAGCCTGCGGGGCAGCCCAGCTCAGCCGGCCAGCAGTGTGCAGGGCCGGGGCTGGAGACTGGGTCCAGGGTCTGGAGGAGGGCACGGTCCAGAGGCTCTGGCCTCTGGAGGCCTCAGCTGGAAGGGAGAATTTGCCTCCTTGAGAGCCGGAGGCAGGAAGGGCTAAGCAAGGAGGCAGGCGCTGCCCGGCGTCTGGCCTCAGACAACCGGAAGGTGCAGAGGGCCCCCTTCAAGGACATGGGGAAGTCCTGGCGAAGAGCATAGACTGGCGGGGACAGGGACAAGAGGCACCGCGGAGGCAGGGAGCCCAGGGAGAGTCACATGGGCCTTGGGAAGAGCCAAAGGGCCGGAGCAGGAGGCAAACCAGCATCGCCAGAGGCTCCCAAGCCATTGACGACGACGAGGATGAGGACAGCCCGTCGATGCCCACGGGATGGGCTGCAGCAGAGTACAAGTGCACCTGTGCCAGGCTGTCGGTCCTGGGCATCGGAGCCCACTCACAACTACTGCTGAGGATTCCAGTGGCCGACAAATGGCTGACTCACCCATTTGGTGCTTTGGGTGTGATCTAGGTATATTTAGAATAAAATCATTTAGACAGGAGATAAGTCCATAATATAATTGCATTTATTTAGAAACTCTTACTAAGTTCCAAGACACATAAACTCTAGCCCGGCTTCGTTACTTACTGACACTGGGAAGGCCTTGCCTAGACGCCAGTTTACCCTTTTGTAAAATCTCAGTGTTAGACTGCATTATTTTAAGCATCCTTCCAATTCTTTAAAAAAAACAACAATGACAGCAACACAAACAAGCCTAAGTTGTTGATTCTGTGATTCTGAGCAAATTCCTTAGGGCTAATTATACCAGAAACATTTTTCTTTTGTTGGAAATTAACTGATTCCTTCCTGTATGCTCCTGATTTCTACTGATGAGATGGTGGACCGAAAATTGGTTGGAATAGAAAAAAAATTACATAAAGAAATGAAACTAAACTATATCATTGTATCTTCAGTATGGCCAAATATTGCTGAAACAAATGTGAAGAAACTACTGTAAACCCCGAGGCCTCTTCAGATAAAGTCCTCTTGCTGACGCCCTCTGCGCTCGTCTGCCAGGGAGGCTGTTGCTCTCACATTTCCGTCTGCGTTTCTCCTTCCTCTGCTGGTTTTGTCTGTTCTGTGGCCTGTGGCCTGTTTGAGTTCTTAAACTCCATATACTCAACGATCCCATACGCCACCATGGTCAGAACCAGGATGAGCAGGAGGATATAGAGTTTGACATTGACACATAAAACTGTACCATAGCCAAACGCAATGACGAACCCCAGGGCTTCCCAAAGGCGGTAGTTGGCAAAGGCAGCCTCTTTGTTCTTCTCAAACAGGACGCCATAAAGAGCTGCAAAGGAGAGACGGAGTGAGCACGCTGGGGAAGGCCTCAGACTGCCACCACTTCCTGCTGAAAGCAAGTCGCTCTCCCTCTGCCCAGTGTTCTCCACAAAATCAGAACCTTTTCATTTTGAAAACACAGAATCATGTCATGCTGCGGGTTATAGCGGGTGAGGTGACAGGTGACATTCTCCAGCAGTGAAGACCTCTGCTATATATAAGAAACCGAGTTCATGAAATGTTAGCCTCTGGGCCTAAGCCCTCATGTCTCAGAGAAGAAAAGCAAGGTGCCAAGACCTGACTGTGCAAGTTCAGGTGCGGCCACTACCCGGAGCCCAGAATGGAGGACAAACCGAAGCAATGATCATATCTGGGAGAGGCGTTGAGCCTTTCACAGGAATGCCAGCCAAGACTTGCACACTAGCTTAGCAGGTGAGTTATTTCAACCTCAGGATTTTTGATGACTGCTGTGGAGTAAAAAAATTACCGTTATAAGGGACTTGCATTATGATTCTGGAGACTGTATGAGCCAGGGTTGAGCCACGCACGGTGCCAGTGTCAGAGTGCCCCACACTCATGCCCTGATGCAAGGACTAGTGTTAGGGCACCCTTCGGTGGTCACATGAAGCTTTGAGAGAGAAATGACCTGTGTCTGTGTGAAACGTGAACTGTGTCCCCTCAAAGTCAATGGGCTGGAGTCCTAACCCCCAGGACCCCAGACTGTGGCCATGTTTGGAGATGAGCCTTTAAGGGGTGATTAAGGTAAGTGAGGTCATGCGGGTGGACCCCTGTTGTAGGGATTGGTGTGCTTATAAGAAGAGGACATCAAGACAGACACACACGCAAGGACAGCCATGCAATAATCCAGGGAGAAGGTGGTCATCTGCACGCCCAGGAGAGAGGCCTTGGGAGGGACCAGCCCTGCCCACCCTGGGTCTCTGCTCCCAGTCTTCAGGACCCGGAGAAGCGGATTTCTGTTCAGAAGCCGCCTGGCCTGTGGTGTTTTGTTACAGCAGCCAGGCTGACTCATGCCCTAGGAAGCAGAGCACGGCACCCATCTGGACTGGATTTGTGGGCCCTGTACCTCCAGATGCCTAGAATTCACACACATTATCAGAAATCTTAAAAGAATTTGAAACTACTGTGCTTTTCTGGCCTCTGTTAAGAACTGCATGGTGATCACAGCCCGGAGCTCTGCAGAGACCGGGTCAATTTCTGCTCCCGGGAGGCTGAGGCCCACCCACGGGATGTGGGCTCTGGGTGCTTAGCCTTTCTGTCCCATCTGTGTGGTTCCCTGCTTCATGCTCTAATCATTTCTGAATCTTCAGTTTCACCCCAACAAGGCTTCCCCCAGCCTGGTGCTCAAGCGGTCTTCTAAAACCTGCCCTGTCACCCCCACACTGAGCCCCTCCAGAGGCCCTGCCTTCTGCCTCATGATGGGGCAGGTCCGTCCGTTCCCGGCCCTGCCCTCCAGGCCCCTGAGTGCTGCTGGCCATAGTGCCCCCGCTTTGGCCCCCTGCCCATGCCCTGCGCCCTGTATGGGGACAGTGACTGCCATGCCCATACAACCCGTTCTTTCCAGAATGATAATCCCAGCACTATCAGAGGGTCACTTGTTGAGTGACTACGTGGACACAGGATGGACGGGGCCTTCATGAAGTGAGCAGGGTACCAGCAGGGAAGCCCTCAAGTCCATGAGCCGCAGGGTTACCGGTTACATGTGTTAAAAGCCCAACAGCCCACCCCAGAGGGAGTCGGGGTGATACAGGGCAGGCAGCCACACAGCAGATGCACCACAGGGCCCTTTTGTGGGAGTGTGGCACTAAGTGAGTCCGAATGTCACATGGGCCTCCAGCTGGGGCAGGATGCACACAGCCTCTGGCCCAGCCCCAGGGGTGCAGGTCCCACCACACTACAGAGCCTACTACTCCCAGGGCAGCTGAAGCGTGCAAAGTCATGCAGACTCGCTCAGAGCTGCCTCTGCAGGGTGGGCGGCTGCAGGTGGGAGAGCCCGGCGCGGAGTTTTCCTTTTCCAGCTCTCGTTCTGTCCCTTCCCTTCTCCTGCAGGGAGGGGACAGGGTGGTAGGGAGGAGAGGCCCTGACAGCACGGTGCCCAGAGATGCCTCTTGGCTTTCAGCTACTCAACTGTCCATCAACGGTGGGAGGGGTGCAGGAGGGTGAGGCCTCTGGCAGATACAAGGTACACATTTTAAGTAACGTGTGTGTTTGGGCAAACAAGAGGCTGTTCAGAACCCTCGGAAGAAGGTGCCCTTCTGGCTGAGAGTCTGCAAGGTGCCCACCTCAGTGAAAGCTAACATGCAAAGGGAACCCAAGGACAACACCCAGGGATTTATTCAGTGTCTAAAGTTATCTTAAAGACCCCTTGTCCTTCTTTGGAGGGTGACTCTTAAAATCAGTTCCCAAAGCGCAATGCTCGGGAAGAAAATCTGAGCTGAGATGCTATGGCTGCAAGGGGTAGGTTACTTCATGGTCTGTGGCAAGAAGGGCCCAACGGGACCTTCACAGGTGTGGTACCTGAGCAAATGCACCCAATTTTATGAATATACCGGTAATAAGGACAATTCAAATTTTAAGCTCATGTCTTTGGTCTGTAGGTTGGTGTCATTAAAGATTAAATTCAGATTGTGTTGATTATAAATTGCTGTGCTCCAAGCTAAGGGGCTCTCCCTGCTTTCCCCTGATCTAGTTCTCATTGGTCCAAGGCCAGTTCAGCCTCTTATGCAGCCATGTGCTCCTAAACTTCCTGAGTTTTTTCATCAGTGTAAACTTGCTGGGCCTCCATAGCCTGATATACCAAATGAGGGGCTTGATATTCTCTGAGTCTGATTCTGAAACTGGCCCCTAGAGAGGAGATCTGCCTGTGGGAAAGAGAGGTCTAGAATGTCTGTGGGCTCATGCCCTGCATTCAAAATAGCCTCAGTGTGTTTGGGAAGCCGGGGGATCCCCTCAGGACAGGAGGACAGGAGGACTAAAAACCCAGAAGTTGGCAGGACTGAAGAAGACACGTGGCAAGTGGTAGAGAGGTGAGGCCCCTTCTCCCCCATCCTGGGCATGGCTTTGTCCAAAAGAAGCTGGATCAGAGCCAGCAGAGGGAGAGATCCAGGGACCCTGGGGGTGGCAGCCAGAACACCTTTAAGGAAGAACAGAGAAGGGAACAGGGGAATCCACTGGGGGTGTGCACGAGTAACTTCAGGCCCTGCCTGAAGGAGAAGGTGGCAGAGCCAGGCATAATTAAGCAAAACCAGGCTTTTCATGAAATTACTCATGATCTGATTCCTATTTTAATCTAAACAAAGAAAGCAATACATTAATCATGTCAAATATCAATAGTTGATATGGTGGGTAGAGGGGAAAGACATTAAAAAGAAAAGGAAAGTATGCTAAAAACATTTCAACAATTCTGAAATTACTCTACATGTATACTAGGACTGAACAAGTAAGCAGTGTGGTTGCAGAGCGGGGGCCAGGTTTCTGGCAGAGAAAGAAGTCCCAGGACAGCAGTAGGGAGTAGAATGAAGCCTTAGTGCCGGAGTGGAGGGGACATAAGTGTGCACACAGATAGGCAGATACAGAGACAAAAAAGATGAATATGTATATGGGTCACCATGCCTCCCCTCACTCTGTACACTGAGGGAGCTTAGAAGCATCATCATCTCCATGGCAATGAGCACACCCAGCACTCAGATCTTGGTTTCTAATACCATTATCTAATAAAATGAACCTCAGCTTCTTGGAGAAGTGACTGATTCTAGTGCTGGCCCAGGAGAATTACAAAGTGAGCCTGGGACATTTTGTAGTGCCAGAAACTAAGGAAGTACCAAAAAAAAATCAATGGGACATGTCAGAAGGACACATGTGCCAGTGTGAAAGATCGCAACAGCCAAGCTAGAACAATCGTAACAACAGAATAAGAAACATAGCATTGGATTGCAACCCAAAGGGTGCAATAAATACATGAGCCCATATGGACATAGATAAATGTGTGTATAAAAAGGAAGTAGGCTGGGGAGCAGGGTCAGCTGCTCCTTAAGAGGAATTAGACATAATTTATGTACATACCCCTCCAGGAGGAGGAGGTTGATTACTTCCCGCTTGCCTGGGGTCTGGACTTGCTGACTGGCTTCCACAGAGCTGACTGTGGAAAGGGAAAAGGAGCAGCTAGGCACTGGAGACCCACAGACACCAGGCTGACCAGTGACCACGGTTCACACCACCGGTAATTGTGCTGCCCCATGCCCACAGCTGGTGCGGTGAGAGAGGCACAGCACTCTGGGCTCTTCCGCAAGCCCCTAACTCCAGCCTAATCACCAGAAAACATCAGGTGAACCCTTAAGGGACAGTCTACAAAATACCTGGCCGTTGTTCTTCAGAAGCGCTCAGGTTATGAAAGTCAAGGAAAAATGTGAGACCTTCACGGACCAGAGGTGGAGATGTGGTGACTAAATGCAGGTGGTGCCCTGCATGGGACTCTGGAGCACAAAACGTGAGAAGAGTGGGAAAATCCAAATACTGTCTGAAGCTCAGTTAAGTCATGTCCATGTGAGTGCAGTTAAGAACATGTTTATGTTTATTTCCTAGTTTTGACAAATGTACCATGGTTTTGTTCAATGTTAGTGTTAAGGTACATGGGGTGAAGGGGATGTGGGAGCTCTGTCCTGTCTTTGTACTTTCCCATAAATCTAAGATCATTACCAAATCAACAGTTTATTTAAAAAGAGGAAGATACTCGCTCTCAGCCTCATCCTCCCAGGGAAGGCACCGGGGGAAAGATGGGATGCTGACTCCTGCCCTTGGATGTGGACAAGCAGTTGGGCGGTCTCATTTGGAAGACAGGGCAAATGAACCGGGCATTCAGAGAAGTCAGATTTCCTGAGTTTGTTGACCCAAAAGAAGCCCATTTGGCAAAAGAGGATTTTTAGACCAGACATTCTGAGTCGTAAACACAGCGCACTGGCTCGTAAGGGTAAGGGCTGCTGCGGCCATGGCACCCCCTTCCATGAGCCGTCAGGGTGAGTAAGCAGATAGGATGTACTGGCCCAGGTGGACTGACCTGGGGCTGAGCTGGAGCCCCGGGACCAGCCACACAGCCGCTCCTCCATTTTGCCCCAGAGGAAGGACTCGCTGGCTCATTCACCTGCCTCACTTCTTACCTAGACAACTGCGATTATCAGGTTTTTAAATTAAGAAGGGATGATGGAAAAGGAGGATTAATTGCTCTGAACTATATTCAGCTTCATTAATTAGGAAAGTATGTGGCTCAGATATTTTCTTGAAATAGAGACACATATTCAGGGGCAATAGTATTAGAACCCCAACTTGCTATTTAAAAAAGGAAAAATGAGAAAGAGTTGTCCTTGAGAGGTTGCAAAAGCTACACAAAATTTCCAGTTGTTAAAATGCAAAGGCCATACGCCCTGTTTCTGCAGGGGGGCCGGCTCCACAAGAGCCTGCGGAAGGCGGCCTGCGGGGAGGACCACTCCCGGCCAGGACTCCAAGTCCGGGCTCTGCAGACATTCTCAAGTATGGGAAAAGAGCAATTTTCCCCAAGTGATCTTACCTTGAAAAAAATTACCTTTAATCTGTACAAAAATACAGAAGTAATTCATTTTAAATTAGCATCCCTATTCTAGGGAGTCTTTATTCAAGTTATTCACTGGACCCCACGTAGCCCTGCACAATTCTGACCACCGGTTTCCCTGACAGGCTTGAAGGTCATTTGAGAAAGGGAGGGCTCATGCTATTCATGCATTTCAGGGGGAAAGAGGACCAAACATTTTTATGGCAAGCATTCAAAACATCTAGAGAATTACAGTGTGCAGTATTGTGTGGCTACTTACATGGCTTTTCAGGTATAAATACTTTTTGAAATTCAGGTGAATGCAGAGATGTCCTACCATTTTAGAAAGCAAGTCAGTATGTGCATTTGGAGTGTTCAATAAAATATCAGAGCCTTTCGTACCCCCACAGGGATGCTGAAAGAATTCTCTGCTGATGCTTCCTGGGTGAGGTGCCTAGGACTCCTACAGGTGATGGGACCTGTCTCTAGTTATAATCCTGGACTGCCAGGAAAAGCCGGAGCAGGTTTTGTTTATCTCTCCACTGAATCAGTGTTTCTGGTGAATGTATCAAAAGCCTAGCAGTGAATAGTTTCAGGCATTGTTCCAGGTATTGCCCTGGATCCGAACACACCAGATTATGTACGTGTGTCAGACACATGTGTGTCACCTGGGTCAGAACCTCACAAAGGCCCCTGCATTGCTGAGGCAGCAGGAAAGACTGTGAGACCCACACCCCTTAAATCCTACAGCATCAGGTTTGTTCAAGGATGTTTTCTCAGCGGCAAGAAGGCTAACATGGAAGGAGGGGCTGTGCAGGCAGCTGAGCCCACAGTGGCAGAGGGCATGGGGATCTGTGGGCACAGGGCTCTGCCAAGCCTCCTGTCCTTGGAAATGAGGGCTCGTGGCTTATTTGCGGATTGGCCTGACGCCATTCCTCCCCCCAGGTGTTTCCCAGGCCAAGGCTGAGTGGTGATGTCTCTAAGGAGAGTGGCTCTCTTCCAAAGCCAAGCCCATCTTGGCAGCCTGCATGTCTCCCAGTCTCCAAACGGCTCGACACACAGGGGCTCGCCTCCTGGGTCACAGACGGGTCCACGGCAATCAGGGATCAGGGTTCCCGCCTGCGCCAAAGGGGGGCCCTGGAGCCCTGCCCCCAGGTGCTGCCACCATGCACAGCCTGTCCCTTCTCTCCGGGGGCTGCCACGCCCTCTCTGGTGACTCATCTCATGGTAGAAGCACTACCAGAGCCGGCCAAGGAGGCGACCCTCCTCCCACCCCCTGCTCCCAACCCCTCGGGGCCTCCTGGCTGCCTGCAGGACTGCTCCCCGCCCCTGGGCTCTGGCCGCTGGTCTCCACCAGGAACCACCCCTGCTGACCTGCACGGCATGGTGCCCTGACTGGCGTCCAGTGGCCTGGCCCTGGTTGAGCTCAGGAACTGCGCTCCGCATCGCGCACACCTGGGTCTTGCTTCTCCCCTGAGATCCAAGGGCCCGGCAGCATGCGCTCCTGCTCTCAGGGCCCCTGACCTCTGATGCCACCGGCCCCTCCTCTCCTGTGTGCCTCTGGCCATCCTCACCTGTGGCCTCACATCTCACCCGGACCCCCAGTCTGACCTGGCACGTCCCTGCCCACCCCACACTCTGCTGGCTGCGGAGCCCCAGGCACCAGGTGCGCCTGCTCACACTCTCCACTCAGCTGCCTGAAGTCGTGCACCAGCCCCACAGTCCTGGGGTCCTGGGCAGGCCCCACCTATGCCCTCGAGGCTGTCCCAGGCCTTGCCTCACACCCCCACCATGCTCTCCTGTCCACCCATGAGACCGGGGGACCTGATGATGGGGGCTGTGGCCTCTGCAGGACGCCAGGGCCCAGGCCCGGCTCTGCCCTCTCAGCCAAGCCTTGACAATGACTTGGCTTCTCTGCCCCGGCCCCTGTCCTGGAAGGGGTGGGCAGCCCAGCAGGGCTGTAGCCGCCAGTGTACTCACTGAGAGGCCCCCGCAGCCCCTGGCACACAGTGACCGTCCGGGGGTCTGTCTCCTGTGATGGCCACTGGCTGTCACCTCAGAGGAAATGGGACTTTCTTCACTCTTTTTTCTATGTGTCCTTCATTCCCACTTCCTCCCCTTTGTCCCCCAAAGATGGCACCCTCCCCCGGTCCCTCCTCCGTCCTCTGTCCCCACTCCCGCACCCCTGCCCAGCCCCCTGCATCTCCTTCCCAGCTCTGTCCTCACCTCCTGCCTGGCTTCACCACAGACTGTATCTCTGAGCCTGAAGTCGCCATCCCAGGTGACGAACGTCAGGAGCAGCCCCCTCTCCGTGCTGAGCCCCCACCAGCATCCCCTGGCCTGCTGGCAGCCGAGGCCCTCAGCACCGCACCTGCCTGCCACCTCGTCTGCATGTGCCCCTCTCGCCCGTCTGGGACACCCAGGGAGCTGCCCTGCGAGGCCCCAGGCCACTTTGCTGCAGGCCTGTCTGTCCCGCCTGATCACAGCAGCAGCCCCTTGTCCCTCCTGGTCACACCCTTTCTGCTGCTTCCAGTAACACTGAGAGACCAGTCCCCTCACCAGGCAGGCCCGGGCCCCATGTCAGTCACTCTCAGGGCTCCTGCCCAGCCTGCCCCCTTCTGCTGTGGCTGGAATGCTGTGTCCCCCAAATTCACATGCTGAAACCTAACCCCAAATGTGATGGTGTCAGGGGGCAGGTCCCCAGGGGTGGCCAGGCTCATGAATGGGGACCTCAAAAGGCACCACGTGAGGAGACGGCATCTGTGACCCGGTTCCCTCTCAGCTCCTGGCCTCAGAGCTGTGAGAAGCGAACTGTGAGCCGTCTGCTGTTCATAGGCCCCGGGCTGTGGGGTCCTGGCACAGGCTCCTGGGTGGACCGGGACAGCTCCCGCCTCGCCTCCCCTGCCCTACGGCCCTGCCTGGGGACAGTCCCCAGGATGTAGTTCAGCTGTGACCTCCAGGATGGAGCCCGTGCTGACCGCCCCTCCTGCCCCAGCTCGGATCCCCCAGAACTTTGACACCCAGCCCCAGTGCAGCTGCTCGGATGCGATCCTAGTGACCTGTAAGTTCCTCTACCCCAGAAGGTATGTGTCTGTCTCCCCACCACAGCTGGGCGTCCCGAAGGGCTCTGCCTCCCCAGGGCCTGCAAGAAGCAGGTGGCAGGAGACTCGCTCCACTCCGAGGCGCCCTTGTCTGGGAAAACTCTGAAGGAGCGTCATTTTGGAGAGGAAAGCTGTACTCAGGTGGTTTTCTCTTTTCCTTGTAGGGCTGCCCAGGTGCTCAGAGAAAATCTTCAAGTCCACAGGAGGAGACTGGAGCCCTCTGCCTGCCTGCCAGGGTCCCTGCTCCACTCTCCCTGCTGGAGGGTGTCCCACATCTCCCCAGGCCCCGACCCATGGCTGCTGAGGTTGGGGCAGGAGGCGGGAAACTCACCACTGTTTTGTGTCTGCCAGACGGCGTCAGCTGTGCCCCAAAGGCCGGGCAATATGAAGAACACAGCCAGCTGGCTGGGGTGAGGCTTCCACAGCAAGAGGGTGATGATGCAACACAGGTGGGTCACTGCTCCTGTGAGCGTGCAGGGGGAGGAAGAGGATGCTGTGAGCGTGCAGGGGGAGAGCATGCAGGGGGAGGAAGAGGATGCTGTGAGCGTGCAGGGGGAGGAAAGCCATGCTGTGAGCATGCAGGGGGAGGAAGAGGATGCTGTGAGCGTGCAGGGGAAGGAAGAGGATGCTGTGAGCGTGCAGGGGCAGGAAGAGGATGCTGTGAGTGTGCAGGGGGAGGAAGAGGATGCTGTGAGCGTGCAGGGGGAGGAAGAGGATGCTGTGAGCATACAGGGGGAGGAAGGCCATGCTCTGAGCGTGCAGGTGGGGGAAGGCCATGCTGTGAGTGTGCAGGGAGAGAAAGGCCATGCTGTGAGCGTGCAGGGGGAGGAAGGGCACGCTGTGTGCCTGTGGAGGCAGAGGATCGCCAGGAGGCCAGTGCCGGGCTGCCAGCTCCCGCCAGTTCAGAGCACCCTGGTGCGCTAATGCTAAGGGAGCCTTCCCCATCCTTTGCTTCCCGGCCTAAATAACGTCTCCTGAAAACACTCACACTGATTTCTCCAGGTGGCTTTAACTCTGAATGTGCAGGCTGACCTGTGTGGCCTGTGTAGCCCAGCTGCCCGCCTCTGGTCCCCACAGCAGAAGGGAGGCTGGGGCAAGGCATCTGCGTCACAGGGGAAGTGCCATCCTGCCTGGGCCGGGAAAGCCAGCAGGCAGGACACAGAAGGGCTTCCACCTTCTGGGGGCCGTAAGCATGGTTTCTCACTGGTGGTGCAGGCCTGGGGAGGGCCTGGGAAGGGCCATGCCCACTGTGGGAGCTGGGCCCTGCAGACAGGGCAGGGACGGGGGAGGCGAGGCCGGCAGAAGCATCCAGGCTCATTCCTCCTGACCTGGTCCCCGGGGGTCTAGGATTTGGCCCATGATTTCTGGAGGTGCTGCGGTTCTATTACTTCAATGTAGTAACAGAACAGCTCACCACAGCCCAGCACTGCCCGGCGGAAGAGGCAGGATCCGGGTGGTCAGGAGCAGCGGGTGCCCACTGGGCCCTGAGCTGTGACCTTGGCAAGCTGCTAGCCACCCTCTGTGTTCCTCGATTTCCTGCCCTCAAAGCAGGCAGTGTCCACTCCACCGGCACTCAGGATGAGCCAGGGAAATAGCACCCTCAGCCTCCTGCAGGGCTGGCACACCGATAGGGGTGCCCCTTTCCCCTCAGGCCTCCTCGCCACAGACACCTTAGACCTTGGGCAGTGGGTGGCTGTTCTGTTAACGCCCTTATTTTTCATGATCCACAGCATCTCTGAATCTTCTTCCTCCCCTTTCCAAGAGAAATAAGGAGCAACAGTGTGTAGAGGTGCCGGCCAGCTTTAGGTCAGTGCGTCCACTGTGTGGAGACACTGCCTCCCAGGAGCCCTCCCTGACTCCTTGCCACATGGCCCTGAAGACAGGTTCGGACATCCCTCGATGTGCCCCTACAAAACCCTGTACCTCCCCATTCTAGCTCTTGCCACACTACATTTTAAATGCCCACGGCCCTGCCCCGGGAACTTGCATCCACGGGCCTGGCCCGACACCCACCTGAGCCTGGTGCCAGTGCATTGCAGGGGTCAGGGGATGGGTCCCTGACTTCAGAGCAACTGCATGTAACTCACGTTGCCTGCACTGCCTCAGTCGGGAGAGCGTGCCTACCTACCCAGTGTGTAGAGCGGGATTCTGCCCGTGTACTGAGAGATCTTCCCGTAGAACACGGAGCACAGAGAGTTGATGGCTGAGAAGCAGATCATCACGTAGCCGACAAACTGGATCCCCAGGGCGCAGGTGGTATAGGACTGGGAGGAAGCACAGGGCGTCAGGGGCCGCAAGGCCGAGCTCCGACGGGCGGTCTGCTGGGCCACGTGAGCTGGGAGCGCAGCTCATGCCGGATGGCACTCCGTGGCCCGACTGCTGACGGCCCTATCGCCCCAGGACCTTTGACTAGGCTTCTGAGCTCCCTGAGTCAGGGAACAATGTGGGTGCTTGTAAGGAAAATGCCTCTGGGGCAAGAACTGGCAGGAATGGTCTGGACAGACCTGTGGACATGATTCTCCCACAGTCTTTGCCATATACTGCGACACACTTCCTGTTTATATGGGGCTGATATGAACCCTTTGTTTCCTACTCTGCCTATGAGACAGGAAGGAATAAGATGGAGGAATAGACGAGCAGAGCTTAGACAGTTTTCGGGGTGAAATACTGCACATGACGCCACAGTGGCATCAGGATATATTTGTCCGAACTTCAGCAGGCACGATGCCAAGAGTGAGCCCTGTGTGGACCATGCCTGCGGGTGAGCACATGTCCGTGCAGGTCCCCCTGTTGTGACAAGTACCCTGTCTGGTGGGGACATTGATATTGGAGGAGGCTATGAATGGGGGTCAAGGGGCATATGGGAAATCTCTGTGCCTACACTCAATTTTGTTATGAACCTAAAATTGCTCTAAACTAATAACATCTTAACAAAAAAAAGAACCAGATGGAAAGAAAATAAGGGGTCCTCAAAGGAAACTAGAAGGAAAATGCTCCTGTACATAATGTAAGGTGCAGAGCAGCCCCCAGCCAGGACCCAGGCAAGCCTGCATGCCGGTGCTCACACCTCGCCCACCACTCCATGACAGGGCAGCCTCGGGCAGACACTCAAATGAGGATGCCCCAGTGCATCTGGGAGGGCTGGGCAACGACAAGTCTGGGGGAAGGGCTATGCCCTCAGGGGAGCTCCCCTGGGTGCAGGCTGGCCAGACCACCATGGTCCCAGCTCTTCAGCCCCCACAGGGCCCCAGCTCCCACCTGGCACTTTCTGGGGAAGGGGATTCAGCTCTGCATCCCCGTTTGTGGCATGCCATCCACAACATCCTAGATGGCTCTTGAGGACAGGATGCCACCCGGGCAGGGGAACAAGAGACAGAGTCTTGGTGGGAAACCCACGATGGGGTGGCCGTGAATGCCAACAGAGGGACGGGGTCACTGTGCCCACTGGCATTGCTGCGCTGCTCCAACCGCACCCGGAGAGGCCCCCCTTTGTGCACAAAGCGGCAGGTAGAGCATAGCTTGGGGGCCTGAGAAGGTGACTGTGCCCCAGGGCCACGTCCTTTTCTGGACTGTAACACATAATTGAAAGCTAGAGTGAGGAGGAATGTTGGCATTACTCGTGGATTTCATGTTTTTCCCTATTTTTTTACTCTAAAATAGGAGGGAGAGTGAGATGCAGGCAAGCAAACACTGATAAGTGTTAAATGTGACGACTCAGGAATGCCTTTGGTCCTTTGCCTGAAGACACAGCTCAAGCGGAAGGAAGTCCGAGCTCAGGTGAGCTCATCTCCTGACCATAAATGTGGCCATACTAAACCCAGTACTCTAACTGTGGTGGGCCCAGGCCAGGAAGGGCCAGGCAGGCCATGCACAGCCTGTCCCCCGCCTGCCCAGGGCAGGGCTCTGTGGCATGCAGACGCAGGAGGCCCGCGGTTGCCCATGCCGGACATCCCTCGTACCCTGGTGTAGTCGCCAGCCAGGAAGGCTTGCTCGAATCCGCTGTACATGGGCAGCAGGACCAGGAGACACAGACGTCTGTCTTTAAGGAGCCTGAAAGTTGACAGAACAGTGAACCAAAACGATGGTCTCTTCTCTTCATTTTTCTGCTGAACATCTTTTACGGGTTGGAGAAATACGGCTATTAGCAGGACAGCCAGGACCCCGCTTCCTGGAGGGAAAACAAAGGGCATGGGCTATGGTGCTCAGACCCCAGGGGGCACCACCCTTTGCCTGGGTTTCCTCCAGCCACTTCTTCTCTGGAGATGGAGGGTCAGCTTCAAGTCTGGACGTGGGCCCAGCCTGACCGAAGCCCCTGGCCACCTGCCACCTGGGAGCTGACATGGGGCTGTGACCGCTGTGCTGGTTCTGGTGACTTGGGTCTGCCAGGCTCCCCCATGCAGCCCGTCACACAGGTTAGTCCTGTCTTCAGCGGCATGAAATACACATACCTGGGGGGACTTCCCTGGCATCTGAGCACCCTGAACAGTTGGCTGCTTCTCTCTTCCTAATCCTCAGGGAATTTCTACCAACAGCCAGCCTCCCTTCCCAGGACCATGAGTCCAGGAAAACCTTCCATTTGCTATGCTTTGCATTTATTCCAGATCTATTTACCTAAAAGTCCTGCAGGAGGAACCAGTTACAGATATTATGGTATGCCCCAACTGCAGAAGGATACTGTGCTTTTGAAAAAAGAAAAAGTGGCAGCTCTTTATACACTAAGGAGGGAAAATCCCTCAAATGGCTGAGAGAGAAATCAAGGTGTAGAACCCATAGGGTGCAGAACCCACAGGGTGCAGAATGTGCTACCATTTGCTTTTAACAGGGGGGGACATGAAGAGATACTGTTTACAAGGACGTTGGAGAGCCTAGGAAGACAGGGCCATTTGTGTGGGCAGGGCTGCTGGGTAAGCAGGGACAGATGTGAGGGTCTTTCTCTGCACAGTGCTTGTGAATAGTTATCTAGGCACACAATTTTATTAAAGACAACTACTCCCTGCTCCCTCAAGGGGCGTCCTGTACGTTTGCAATTCCAAAATAAAGTGACATGTCTTTCTCTGCCATGCGCCACCTTGTGACTTGATAAACCTTCCTTTCTCCTGGTGAAAGACTATGTATATTTATTTAGCTTCTTTTTCTTTACACAGAGACCCTTCCACACCCTGACTGGTTTGAATGTGACACACGTATATCTCTTCTGTTCCCTTCTGCCTGCAGTGATAATCACGCACTGTGTCTTGGAATCCCAAATCAATCTAAGAGCTGTGATGGTCTCCTGATGGTGGTCAGAACCCCTCAGAACTGCTGTCAGTCACCAACCCCATCAACTGGTTGTAGACCTGTCGTCCTTTGGAGATGGTTTGGATTATTTTATCTCTTCACTGTGTCTCACCAGCCTCATCTGACCTTTTCGGTCCCTTACAGCCAGCGGGTGCCACCCCACAGTGGGTCCTTCCCAGCGGCATGCTGACTGAGTGCCACTGGGACCCAAGGGTCAGCCCCAGACTATCTGCTGAAGCCATGAGACCAGTCCTCAGCCCATCTCGGGGAGCTGCACTGTCGATCTGCTCCCACCCAGAGGGGCACCAACTGACCTCGAAGCCTCATTCCTGTAATTCAGCTACTTTCCCTCTCGGCCAAACAACAGCCCCTCTCCCCACCTCATGGTAACTCGACAGTTTAACGACATTCATTAAACACTGTATGAATGCCTGCAGAGCCCTTAACCTCTGGGGCCACAGCTGCCCACAAACCATCAGAGCAGGTCACCACGCCTGGGTGGGAGCCGCTGGGCATCTCAGCAGGAAAGCGTTCTTTCAAGCCAACCCCATCAACTGGTAGTGTGTGAATCAGGTGGGAAAGGGCATAGTTCCCACTAATGGCGACTACACAGTGCCACCTCGTGGGCAGGGACATGACATTCTGAGCAGCCCACCAGGACACCCATGTCCAGGCAAAGTGGCGAGGCAGCCTGTGGGTGGGGGGCCAGGGGCAGAGAAGCCACATGTTTAATAGGACATGTATGTGTGTCCTGAGCTGTCCTGTGACCCAGAACCTTCCCAGGAGGCGAGTGTGGGGACACGGCCGTGTTACACAATGAACACACTGCATTCTGATGAGAACAGCTTCACAAGGAACTGTGTGATGAGGACAAAGCTCAGAAATCTTGGGAAATCACTCTAGGGAGACTGTGTTCTCTGCCCTTTAGTCCGTTTTCTCTTTTCCCTTTTTTTGGTCTTTACGGCAACATAGCCTTGCTAAAGGGAAGGAACATATGAAACCCTGCAGGAAAGTCAGGACCCGAATAATAAGGGACAATGTCTCCTCATCACATGCACATGGCCTCGGGTCCACATAGATGTCTGCATGCCACCCCAAAGCTACTGGGCCCCTGTGCTCCTGGGATGGTGTGCAAGGTGTCAGGAGGCCCAGGGCTGCTGCAGGGAATGTAGGAGAGGCGGCTGGTGGCTGGGAAGGTGCACAGAGAGCCACACAATGAGGAGAGGAAGCCGGCAAAGGGCGGCAGGTGCAGAACGCATCCCCTGTCCTCACACCGCTACCCACAGCCTCCTGCAGCCCCACTCACCCCGCAGCCGGCTCAGCCCAGCCTTGCTCTCTGGCACCAGTCCACAGCTCTCCCAGGGGCAGCAGCCTCTTGGGGTCATGCCTGAGCCCTCAGGAGCCTCTGCCACCTGTGACCATCTCAGTCCCCCACCCAACTGCTCACCCTGGGTCCCCACTGCCTTCTTCCAGCTCCTAACCTCTGTCATGTTCTGGGCCCACTATCTCCACTTCTTCCCATAGACCTTTCTTGTCTCCCTGAGAATCTCAGGCCCTCCACAGACTTCACCCATCACACAGAGGGAAGCCCCCTCCATGCATCCCTGTTCCACGGCCCGCGCCCTGCCCAAGGCTCCTCCTGCCCAGGGCAGCCCTGTCCTGCTGCTGTACCAGGAGGGACACCTCCCAAGCTCAGTGGACTCTCCGCCCACTGCAGGGCTGTCTGGCCCACCCTCCCGCATCCCAGCCCCGTCCACAGGCAAGTCCCATTAGCCCTGAACTCCCCTGAGCTCGCCTCTGTCTTCACTGTGCCACTGTCTTTCCTCTTCTTTCCTCCACAGTTCACTGGACTTGCCCCGTAACCGGCTTCTCTGCCCAGTGTTTTCCCTCCCTTCCCATCACACTGACCCCAGGCCTGTCCAGGGAACAGGTGTGCATTGGTCCAGGCACTCGGCAAGCTTCAAGGCCTTCCCTGGCGGCATGGCCTGTCCCTTCTCAGGCTCCACTGTCCCCCTTCCCATGCCTGTGTGCTCCAGTGTCACTGGTTTCCCTGCCCCGTGGCCTCTCAGCTCCCTCTCTGCTGGTGAGCCCCACCTTCCACCACCTGGCTCGGCACAGCCCCTCATCCCAGAGGCCCTAGAACCCACACTGCAGAGGGTGCCGCTGCACACCAGCTGCAAGCTTCGCTCGGAACACTTGTCGCCTCACACGTGGGTCGGCTGAATGCAGTCTGACTCCCTGGCTGGACTCTGAGCTTACTGACGTGAGGTTCTTGTCTTCCTGGTTTCTGGCCCGTAGTGGGTGTCACACGCGAGCCCACACTCTGCTTCGTCCCCACTGAGTGACTGTTTACAAGTGCTCGCTGGGAGCATCTGATGGAAGTGGCTTTGAGAGACACCCGAGTGCCGGGCAATGTCCTGGCGAGCACCTGCCTAACCGTAAATTCCCAGGGGCATCCTGGACAGTCCCACAAAATTCAATATATTTCAGACCCTTGGTCTTTACAAAGGGCCCATTCCAAGACCCTTTATGAACCCCAAAATTAAAAAATGACAAAGAACCAATTTAAATTCCCTCCAAATGGTTAAAAAAGAAACTACTCTAAAGGTATCCCCTTCAGTAGTAATAAATCTGGGACTATAAGAATGATGTTATTTAGAAACCTATTCATGTAAATGTTTTCCATTAAAATAAACTTATAAGGATAAGAACCATGAGAATTAACTCCCTCTGGGCAGCCCTATTGGCATGAACATCTGATGTCTGTGTGCAGCAGTTGCACTGTGACCAGCAGGTGACAGTCCTGAGGCCTCCCTGGTGCCAGGATGGTGACTGCAGGGGACACCATGCCCCACACCCTCCTTTCAGCAGGGACCATTCAAATACCTTCCCCAGAAAAATATGACCGTTTGTAAGGATTTGGGGTTTCTGGGGTCACTGGGACACAGCTGAAATTCAGATAGCTGGCCTACTCACGCCACGTCCACCAGGATGTCGTCCAACATGGTAGTCATCCACCCCATGCGGCTGGTGGCACTCGGGACAGTACCTGTAACTTAGCTGATTAAAATTTAACTAAGCACATGTGGCTAACGGCTACTGTACTGCACTGTGCAGATGAACCATGACCCTCACATCAGAGGAAACCCTATTAGTTAGCAGTGGTTGGCTTATTTGACTTCATATGAAAAACACCTGAATGAGATCAAGCTGAGGACATTTTGCAGGGTTTCTCAGATGAAGAAAGATTATGCTCTGGGGAGATTATGTTCCTTCCAGCACAGGAAGGAGCCAGGTCTGCTGTCCTCGCCTCTGAGCATGCACATACCCGTGTAGATGCCCAGCAGGGTGTAGATCAGCTCCTGGGAGGGGTTCTGGGTGCTGTTGGTGGACTTTATGTCTAACAGGCAGTCGCTGGCCCCGCAGAACAGGAGCTGCTCCTCTGGGATGGCCTCTGGGGTATGGGAGGCAAAGAGACAATGTGAGAACACGGGTGATTTGGAGGCTATGGGGTGCGAGGCGCGTGGTGCAGGGGACGGAGTCTGGGCATGCCCAAGACGAGGCCTCGCCACAGCGCAGCAAGACGCGGGTTTGCTGGACCAAGTGTCTCCACAAACATTTCCCCTGAGGCATGTGTCTGTATACTTGATTTTAAGATGTGCTCTGGACACATGTACAATAAGTTGTGGTTACTTATCGTATTACTTTCCTGACATAACTGAAAAGTTTTCAACTTTTTAAAATTCAGAACGGGTGTTGGGACCACTGGGTTCTCTTCTAGATTCAACTGTGACCAGTTCCATGACTTCAGGCAGGTATTTCCTACCTTTTCTGAATGTTAGTTTCCTATCTGTTGAAAGAATGAAATTTGAACTATCAAAGACTCTCAGTCAGACCCATGTTAGAATCTCTGGATGGAAGGAGAATGTGTCATAGAGAAAGAATACTCGGCATTTCATTTTTTTTATAAAACAAATTGAATCACATGAAACACCACAAAATCCCCCTTGGCCAGCAAGCTCTGCAGCCCAGCTAATGAGTAGGTGGTATGGAAGCTGGAGGCAGAAGGAGGCATGAAATAGTAATGCTGTCGGAGCCTCCAGCCTTCAAATTCTCTGTCCTGTGGCCACTCAGAGAATTGCACTCACTTGCTCGAATGTCTTTAAACGTGAATTTGTTCCCTCCATTTCTTACCAGTCATGTTACAGAAACTGAACTTTAATCCCAACTTGCTAGCTGTTGCTGATGGTGACAGCAGTAATGAGCAAAAAATCAGAACCTATCACCCCTATGGCTTCCCATCTTCAGACGCATCAAGCGCCCAGATCAGGGAAGGGACCAGTGGCCTTATGCATAACATGTAAGACACTTCTCAGGGGACCGAGTTGGGGGAAGTACACTAGGTGAACCATTCTTAGATGGCCTGAAAGGATGGTACTGAGCCCTAACCTGATCCCCCTGGCACAGTGCCCTGTTTCCCTGGGCACTCCCCAGCACAGGCCCAGGGTGGGCAGGGTCAGAATCCTGGGGCACCATTGGACTCAGCCAGCCTGTCTTGGGGAAGCAGGAACCAGGCAAAGCTGAGCACAGGCAGGCTGAGAACCAGGAGGGTCTCACAAGATCCCCTGCTCCAATCCCGGGATAAAGACATGTGCCAATGGGAGCAGGGACCTCCCCACAGTCACCATGGAGCCCTGCTCCCTTTTACCTTTAGTGGGCAACTGGCCAAACACCAGGGATGAGATCAGGTTGCCCCACACACCGGATAACTGGTGCATGAGAAAGAAGATGCCGAAATACTGGTTCACCACATCTCGGCCAATTTTCCCTGCCTCCTCCGCATGCGTGTTTCCCATAATGGTGATGTAGGTGCACTGCGCCGACCACAGAGGCGCTGCTCCGAGTCCCAGCAGGATGGAGGTGGGGATCAGCGTGTACCTGCAAGTCAAATGCAAACATGTGGCTCCCTGGGGCCTCCTTCTTGCCTGTGTTTGGGGGCATACTCCCTGCCTGTCCCATCAAAAGCCCCTCGATGTTCATATGTCCGGTAGACAGACGGATCCACCATCAGACTCAGCGCTTTTCCTGGTTCAGGGGACCAGACACTTCTCAGAGGACCGAGTTGGGGGAAGTACACTAGGCGAACCATTCTTAGATGGCCTGAAAGGATGGTACTGAGCCCTAACCCGATCCCCCTGGCAGAGCCCTCTGTTTCTCTGTCTGCAAAACATCAGTGCCAATCACATTTCTTTGTCTTTGTGATTTTAACAAGCAGGGAGCACAAATAAGCCTTTGTGTTTCCAGGTAATTCTAATCACTTTACATTAAAAATGGTTGATTGAATTTTTTAAATTTTCAAATTTTTAATTTGTGCCCTCTTCCATGAGGTTTCTGTATGGAAACTGTGGCAACAAGAAAAAGAAGAATGCAAAGCCACCGTAATTGGTGTGGCCTAGATAACAAGGGCGTGTCCCTCAGAGATGCTTGACAGGTCTGTTCCTGGGAGCAAGGGCACATGGCCCTCACCTCTTTGCTGGTCCCTGAGGGTCCCTTCCACCAGGAGGAGCTGTGCTCGGGCAGGTGCCAGGCTCCAGCCTCAGCCCCTCCATGTCCGCTCTCTGTGACCGGGTTTGCCAATGGGTCACGTTCCACTAAGTCTCTCTGCAATTCAGCCTCAACACATCAGACCTTCCCCTACTTTCTGGGGCTGGGAAAGTGTCAGCCTGGTTGGGAGAGGGGAGCTAGAGGCCGAGAGCAGGCTGTGGAAAGGTCAGGATTGGGGCTGGGGGTGGGGGCCCAGCAGAAGGGACAGGACATCATGGTGGGAAAAATGGGAAGACAGCATGACATGGTGCTGCCCTAGGGCTGTGAGAGGAGCTGGGGGAAGCAGAGCGCGTCCTAAAGCAGAGGCAGCAGGTACCCAGCACAGGGAGTGCGGCCGCACATCCCCGAAGCCACCCTGGGCCCCAGCGTGGGCCGTACCAGCTGGCGTAGAAGTTGCCCAGGGAGAAGGCCACGTAGCAGCACATGGAGACGACGATGGTCCACTTGCAGCCGAGCTTCTGGATGAGGAGCGGCGGGAGGAACATGGAGGACAGGAGCACCCCGCCGTAGAGGGTGCTGAGCGTCGTCACCCCCAGGCCCTCCTCGCTGTACAGGCTGCTCTGTGGGGACAAGGCCAGCCTGGTCAGAAGCACCCCGTGCGAGGGCCTCCGGGCGTGGGCGTGCAGGAGGCTGGGTGACTGCGGCCCGAGACTAGGCGGAGGGGAACAGAGCCTAGGTGTCCGCCCCCATCCCCGCGGAGGAGTGGCTTCAGGGTGACGGCCTAGTGGGTCCAGGCGCCCGGGAGGGGCCAGGGTCACAGTGAAGGTCCCGTTTGACCCCCAGTGGATGAAAATTCACATGCTTCCTATTTTTGTTATTTTTTCACTTAAGTGCCTACCTTGGTATGAAGTGACCAGAAGGCCAGATAGGTGACAAGAACAAAGGGTACCACAGTGGGGAAGCCTGGCTTTTGCTGTGAAGGAAAACCAGCATAATTGCTTTTTTCTCTTATTTCTTTTGTAAGAGGGAAGAAGAATGAAGTAGAAGAGGAGGGGGATGGGCGAGGAGGACGGGAATGGGGACAAGAAGGAGGGGCAGGGGCGCCAGGTAGGGATTCTCTCTTGCTTCTCTCTGTGCAGCTGCTCGCATCCCTTCACCCCTCCACCCGCTCTCACCACCCAAATCTTTGATTTCCAAATGGTGCCCATTCATCAGGTACAGATCAGCGGTCTCCAAGGGCCCCCAGTAGTGTCCAGGGAGATCTCTGCTTTGCTGTTGTGTTAGCAGGCACGTCTCCACGGTCACCTGACCTCTAGCCCATCCCACCTGGTGACACTGGTGTCACCCCAACTGATGACAGCACCTTCCAGTGCAGAGGAAATGTTCTGCTTTTCCTCAGTCTCCCCTTCTGCCTGCCCAAAGCAGGCACTTACTAACATTTGCTGATTAATTGAAACTGAAAGTAAGAACAGCCAGGAAAATGCTAAAATCTGGCTGGAAGATGGAAACAGCGCTCTGCTCTGAAGTGGGGGTTATCTGGAAGTTTCTGTTTACAACTTGTTGCCAGGAGTGTGTACTAAGAGAGCTGGTTCAGCGTGAGCCTTTTATTTTCTGAATACTTATGTATTAAGTCCCTGTGTGTTAATGAGCTTGACTCTCTATATGTTAATGAGAAACCTGCAGCACTTCTCTACATGGAATTTCCTTTCCACCCACAGTCCTGCCGCAAACTGGCAAGGTATCATAGAGTTTGATTGCAAACCCCTGCAAAGGAAGACAGATTTCAATATCCAAAGGGGGAATCACACTTTAAAGGCAAATTTCTTTTCTACTTGAATGACCATGTTCTAACACCAATATTTGCATGTCTTAGACAAGCTGAACTTTAAACTACACATATGAGAACTGAATTTAGTAAAACCTGGCTTCCATAAACAATTAGGACAGTCACTCAACACTCAACAAATAGATCCTTAAGTGCACACCAGTAGAGGCTCTGTATGCTGCTGTGCTGATACAAAGGAGATTACAATGACAGGGTGGCAGGGGACAGGAGCTGACAGGCATCGGTCACACCCACATACTGGTCACTGAAATGGGGTTGGAGTCCTCAGGGACCTAGAGCTCCTGGGAGAGACCAGCCTAGTGGAGTCAGGGAGACTTTGTAGAAGCATGAAGGCCAGAGATGTAAAGTACAGTAATGGAATATAGTCAGTTATACTGTAATGACTTTGTATGGTGGCAGGTGGTGGCCACACTTATCACAGTGAGCATTGAGTAATGTATATAATTGTCAAGTCACTATGTGTACACCTGGAACTAATAGGATATCGTGTGCCCATTATTCTTTAGTTTAAAAATGTAACTACCTTGGAAAGATACAACAAATCTATTCCTTGGCAAGCTGACCACTGCCATGGCCATTAGAGGGACCCTAAGAGGGCAGCATGCCATAGGGGTCAGACTTACAAGACCACTTTCACAATTTTGCCCAGGGGAGACTCAGAATTTATATGGTCTGGTGGAATCTGATATATTTACATGACTGCCCCTAACCAGAAAGCCAGGGGCATGAAATACAGGATTCACAAGGTTTCATCCTGTGTCTCTTTAACCACTTAAAAGCAAAGAATATCTTATCAAATCATCACCCAAGACCTGACTCCCTGTCCAAGGGTCAGGCACACCCACTGCTGTGCAGTCCCGGGAGTAGGAGCTGCACGTACAAAACCACTGTTTTAGAGGAGTTTGGGGGTGAACAAAATAATGAGAGGACAGTTTGGTGGATAATGAGAAACCCCCCATTCCTGGTCTCCTGTGACCTGGAGATTCTTGGAGGCCAAGAGAAGACATTCAGAAGGTTCCCACACTCACCTGCAGACTCTGCAGACCCCCATAGGCAGTAAAGAGAAGCAGGAATCCTAAAGAAACGACGAGGACATTCCTCAGGCTTCTCTCCATGGTGCTAATTAAAGGTGTCAACTCTCAGCGGGCCCTGGGATCGTGGTTCCCTAAAAGAAACCAATCGGGGCACAGGTAAGGCCACCTGCACCATGAAGCCACGTTTGCTCACGTCTGAGTTAAAGTGCGTAGGTCATGAAGGCTGTTTTGAGTTAATGCACTTGGTTATCACAGACGATGGAGCACCGCGTGGTTGTTACTCATTCACCTTCTCTGCAATCCACACCCCACTCTCTAACGGGACAAGAGATCAGGACTGTAATCACAAGGGGTGTACTTGTCACTTTCCCTGCTAGTTTCCACCAGGTATGGTCCTTATAGCAAAGTGAGGACTTTCATATATAACGATCTACACCATTATATTATCTAACTAATACCAATTATATTTATATGACAGATGTGTCTAAGGGCACCTTCCACATTAAGAGAAATTCTCAGTGGTGCAGAATGTAGAATGTACTTCGGTCTTAAAGAGCAAAGTATAAATGTCAGCTTCAAGATACGCAGTTCGAATTCTGGCAGAGTTAACACGATTATAAGGCCCGAGGGCAGAGCATTAGTATCTCAATGATGATATGAATTTACAACACTGCAATTATTGGTTTAAAACTTTATGAGCATAGATAGCACTTTACAATGTGCAAAGCACTTTGACTTGTATTGTTTCATGGTGTCCCACAGCAGTGCTGTGATAACTATCATCAGAATGCTTAGACCCATTGCCAGACAGAAAACCTAACTGCACAAGAGTTTGGGGATTTGGGATTTCAGGTCTCGGGTAGTGCTGCCTAGGAGAACTTTCTGCACCATCCAGTATGGTGGCCACCAGCCCTAGTGACTGCTGAGCACTTGAAACATCTCTAATGCGAATGACAAACTGAATTAGTTCAAACTTAAATTCAAGTAGCTACGTGTGACCAGCGGATCCATATGGGACAATACAGTCAAGCGTTTTAAACAACTCACCCCATATCTCATAGCTAATAAGCAAGCAAAACCATTTATTTATCTAACTGTTCAATTATTTTCCTCAGTTGTTAGTAAAACTTGGTGTTGGAAGATTGTTTCCGAAGTTCTGTGCAGCCAGTTATTTTTATCTAGTTTGGATCAGTAAGGCAGACCTTTACCGTGCTGGTAACTTCAACACATGGTGGCAGCTCTTCAGAGGGAAGCCTGCTGTGCCATTGGAATAGCATATAAAGGTCTTGCCCTTGCAGCTTAACTTCCCATGAAAATAAAATTTTAGGAAACTAATGGCTTTTTAATGTAAGGATTAAATATGAATCACCACACTTACACAGATGTGTGAACAAAGTAGTCTAGTAAAAGGGGACACCAACCCCAGAAACAAATAAGGTCTGTAGGTTCAAACCATAGCCCTATGACTTCTTTGCTGGGCAATCTCAGGTGGATCATAAAATTCCCCAAACCTGAGTTTCCTCTTGAAAAAGGAGGGTTGCAAAAGTTTCAAGAAGCTAATAATTGTGAAAGCCCCTGGGTTGGCCCTGACACAGTCACCAGTAATGTCAATTGGCCAAGATGACATTTTAACCCAGAAAAAAATACCAGGTGGAACAATATTTAAAGAAATATAATACATAGTCTGACATGGATGTTTCCACAGCAGTCTTACCATCGTTAACAAACTCTGACTTCTTTATTTTTCAGCAACACTTTAGTTTATATCGATTCTGACCTTCTATAACTACCCAGAGAGGACCTATATTTTGGTATCAGAAGACCTTCCTAAGGCTTTATTCTGCTATGCCCCCGAGTCTTCAGCGATTTACTAACGGCCTCCGGGGAGCAGCTTCCTGTAGCTACTGTCCGGCCCTTTCAGCAGTCAGCCAGTGTTCCCGGGGGCCCCATGGGTGACCAAGAACCTCAGAGTCTGCTAGCCTTTGCAAGTCACCCGCACTCAGTCCCTCTTTCCGTCCCACTTCCAGTCACGGATTCATCACCGAGGTCATGCATTAGTCATGTTTACTATTTTGCTCTCCCTCCCCCACCCGGCTTTTCCCCTTTATCTTACAAGGGAGTTTTCAGGTATATATATTTCAGGCATTTTACAGTTTGCCTTGGTCTCTAGCAGGATAAAATGCTCCCTCCCCCCCAGTTTTATTGAGAAATAATTGACATACATAAGTTTCAGGTGCATAGCATGACGGTTTGGTTTGGGTATATCGTGAAATGATCCACAGTAGGTTCAACTGACAGCCATCTTCTCGTATATATACAATAAAAAGAAAGGGAGAAAAAAGGAAAAACACTTTTTTCCTTGTGCTGAGAACCCTTGGGATTTGCTAACAACTTCCCTGCACCCCGCACAGCAGTGTGAGCGGGTCATCAGGCTGTACGTCAAATCCCCGGGGCTTATTTATCTCACGACTGGAAGTTTGCACCTTTGACCACCTTCCTCCAATGCCCCTTCCCCTTGCCCTCTGCCTCTGGTAACCACAAGTCTGATCTCTTTTTCTATGAGTTTAGTTGTTTATTTATTTGTCAGAGTTTGCATATAAGGGAGAGCACACAATATCCGTCTTCCACCAATTTCACTGCACATGATGCCCCCTCCAAGGTGCACCCAGGTCTCCTCACAAGGCAGGGCTGCCTTGTTTTTTTACGGGCAGGTGATGTACCATCATTGTAATTCTTTACCCACTCGTCCCTTGGTGGGCACAGGCTGCTCCCATGTTTGGCTGTTGGCGTATTCTTTCTTCTGCATGGTTGGCTCTGCTTTTGAAACTCCCTACTGAATTCCTCAGCTCGGGGACATTTTCCAACTCCAGGATTGCTGGTTTTCTTTTTTTCTTTATTTTTGCTCTTTCCTTGTGGAAATTCTCATTTTGTTCATGCATTGTCCTAATCTTGTTTGGCTGTTTGTGTTTTCTTGTAGTTCATTAAAGCTTTCATAAGAGGATTATTCTGAATTCTTTGACAGTTCACAGGTCTCCATGTCTTTAGGGTCAGTTATGGGAACTTTATTAGTTTCCTCTGGTAGACCCATTTTAACCTGATTTTTCATGATCCTTGACTCCTTATGTCGGTGTTTGCGCCTTGGAGTCACCGAGCTCCTCCTCCCGGCTTTACAGGCTTGCTCTGGCAGACAGTCCTGCCCAGTCAGCTCAGTTTGCGTTTCTGGGTGTGTCTGCGGGTCATGTGCCTGCCCGGTGGGTGTGCTATTACAGCTTATTTTTGAGCAAGATAACTGCTGCGGCTCTGGGGGTGGGGGTGCATACAGGAGATGCCCCCAGCTGAGAACAACAGGGTAGGACTGCTGACTAGGTTTCCTGCCCAAGTGAGGCTGTGGGGTGGGAGCGGCGGCTGCCTGGATTCCCCGGTCAGGCTTATTAGGGGTGTATCTGGGCCCTATACTCAGCACTAGGTGGGGTATGAATTGGCTTCCGTACCCTGGCAGAGCAGTAGGGAGGGACCCAGGGTCTGCACAGCGCATTGCTTGGGGACCTGAATCAGCTCAGGGTGCACTGAATTCCCTGGTCAGGGGAGGACACTGGTTTTGCTCTCCAGATGGGGGAGGCCATGGCTGTGCTTTCTGTACAAGAGCCGCTCGCTATACAGAGGCAGGGCTGCTGGACGACTATGCAGCCTCCCAGGGGCCCTGGATAGGGTTCCTGGTGGGCCAGGCCGAGGCTGTCTCCATGATGAGTGTGGCTGCAGATCAGCTGCCCTGCTGCACGCAGTGGAGGAGTGGGTCTGAAGCTGGTTGGAATTGAAGCCAGCCCACAGCCCAGCTCTCAGACTGAACAGGATCGCTGGCTCTCCTCTGCAGACTGCTGGGTCTGTCTGGGCCTCTCGGCTTGGGTGCCGTGGGGTCCCCGGCTTCCTGGCATTGTGGGCAGCCCTTCTGGTCAGATGGGGACAATGCACTCCAAACAGGGGGTGGGGCTGAGTTGCAGCTCCCTAGCCTGGGTGGGCTGGGAGGGACGGTCCAGGCCTCTCTCCATTTCCCCAGTGGTCTCTCTGGGTGGGTGGGCAGGGCTGGGCCCTGCCCTGAGCTCCTCAGGACCTGATGGCCCTGCCTGTGCCCGTGGGAGGGCTCCCACCCGGCTCTGACGCTGCTCTCGTTGAGCGGGAGAGTCCGCTGTGCCCACCCGCCTCTTGGCTTTTGCTCCGGGCCACCCAGACTCCGGGCACTGCTGCCGGAGCTTCTGATCAGCCCGGGCTGAGGGCGCTCTCCTCCCCACAGAGGTGGGCTGTGACCTAGCCCCCTGCCTGGGCATGGACAGGCCGGGCTCTGGGGCCAGAAGAGCTCCCCACCTGCTCCCACCAAGTTTTCTGGTCAGGGTGTGGCCCCCTCCCGGATGCTGCGGCCGAGCGAGCCCCGGGTTGGCCCACTCCTCGGGCACCACAGGAAGGACGTATGGGTCCCTGCTCAGGTGTGGTGGGCCCCTCCCTCTCCTCTTCATAGACTCCCGCAGCTGAGCCCAGGACTCCCCTGTACGCCTGCAGGGTGAGATCAGGCCAGAGGCCCCCACAGGACCACCCTCACTGCTGGGGGGCTGTCCTTGCCCACTGGAGGAGCAGGAGGCTCAGGAGGGCCCTCAGGGCACTTGCTGGGCAGGCCCAGGGACAGTGTGGTCAAGGCGGCGTGCTCTTACCTCCTGGCATGTCCATCTGCTGGTCTCTGAGGTGCCTCAGCCTGGCTCCGTGTTCTAGGGTTCCCACAGGGGTGTCTTATTCTTAAACAGATGCTAGTTCTCATGAGGAGGAGCAAAGTCAGGAACCACCTCTATCACCCTCTTGGTGATGTCACTCTCCCAAAATACTTAGAAGAGAGACCTTCCAGTCATGGCCCCTCAGTGTGACGAGGACACTACGTTTTAAGTGTAGTCAGGATTCTTTCCTCAGAACCAAAGGGACACAGACTGCAAAGTGTGTCCCCACCCACGTGCACACTCCTGCCGGGGTGTGGCTGGCGTTTGGAGAGGTTGGGAAAGTCGACCTTGCAGCCAGTTTCAACATCAGCAGCAATGTAGACTTTTAAGCTTTAATATTTAAGAAGCACATTTCATAAGGCCATTGCTGCCGTAGACAGAGATTCCCCTGATGGATCTGGACAAAGTAAATTGAAAACCTTCTGGAAAGGATTCACTGTTCTAGATGCCACTCAGAACATTTGTGATTTATGGGAAGAGGTCAAAATATCAACATTAACAGGAGTTTGGAAGAAGTTGATTCCAACCTTCATGGAGGACTTTGATGGGCTCAAAACTCCAGTGGAGGAAGTCACTGCAGGTGTGGAGGAAACAGCAAGAGAACTTGAATTAGAAGTGGAGTGTGAAGCTGTGACCACATGGCTGCAATCTGCTGATAAAACTTGGATGGATGAGGAGTTGCTTCTTACACATGAGCAAAGAAAGCGGCTTCTTGGGATGGAATCTATCGGTAAAGATTCTGTGAAGATTGTTGAAAGGACAACAAAGGATTGAGAATATTGTATCAACTTAGTTGATGAAGCAGCCACAGCATTTGCATAATGGATCCCTATTTCGAAAGAAGTTCTTCTGTGGGTAAAATGCTGTCAAACAGCATCGCATGCCACAGGTAAATCATTTGTGAAAGGAAGAGGCGATCAGTGCCACGACTCCACTGTCGTCTTACTTCAAGGAGTTGCCACAGCCACCCCAGCCTCCAGCGGCCACCAGCCTTCTCAGTCAGCAGCCTAAACATCAGGACAAGACCCTCCCCAGCAGATGGATTATGACCTGAAAGCTCAGATGACAGTTAGTATTTTTTAGCAACATTTTTTAATTAAGGTGTGCACATTGTTTTTTTAAGACATGATATTATTACACACATAACAGACTATAGTATAGTGTAAGCATAACTTCTACATACACTGGAAAGCCAGAAACTTCCTTGGGTTCATTTTATTTCAACATTATTTTCTTACTGAGGTGGTCTGGAACCACACTGGCAGCTTACCCGAGGTCTGTCTGGGCTAGAGGATCACATTTTAAGTCAGTTTCCTGCTAAGAAGCTAAAGACTCCTTTTCATTTCAAAGAGGTCTAATGAGCAGTTTACTCTCTTAAAGAAATTACTTATGTAATTATGTGAACACCAATTTTCTTGACATTTAAGTCTTGACATTTTTTAAATATAAGCACTACTAAATGAATTCAAATTTTCCCTATTCATTAGTTAAAAATCCATCTACATAAAGATGAACATTGTATATATACGGGATGGAAAAACTTATCACCTAAGTTAGGAATTTTAGACTTTGGAAATAAATATATTTGGTGCTTTCTGTTGATGTTAAACAAACAAAAAGGAAAAGCAGATTTTATGAACACAACCCTGACTTGAGAAGCCGTTTTCTCCGGGCAAGCCTCCAAAGCAGGCAGAGTGTGGGCACAGCTGGCCCCACAGCTGGGCCCACCGGCGTGGCGGGGACCTGGCTGAACAGACCGCTGGGTCTGCGTGGGTCTGTTCGGCTGGGGCCCCGTCAGCTCCTTCCCATCACTATCAGCAAGAGCAGGACCCCACTCAGCACAAACTCAGTGAGGCAGGACCCAGAGCAAGACGAGAAATACTCCCAAGTAGTTCCCCTCACAGTGCTCTTTCAAGCCCTCCAGGCTGTCCTGAGAGCCAGGGTCTGCCCTGCCCCAGGGCCCTGAGCTCCACGCCCACCTGGGCCAGGAGCAGCCTCACTTGCCCAGGGCACCTGCGTTTTGACCAGAGCAAGGAACCCCTGGTCCTCACCTTGGCTGCATCTTTGTCTTGTCTTATCTGCCTGACTGTAGAAGGAGCACCAGGGATGAGATGTCCACTCTCACACTCAGGACGCCAGAGCCGCTGGCTCGGAGCACACTGGCACACGCATGCAGGCATGCACACACACCACTTTGTTTTCCAAATGCACGGTCCCTCCCTGCCCAGCCAGCCTCTTCTGCCGCTACTGCAGAGGGCTGCCTTCCACTGTCACCCCACGGCGACCTGCTGGGTGCCTGCCCTATGCCAACTGTCATTCTCCGTGCTGGGCACCGCACTGATCGCACATCACGGGCCCCTGTTCTCATGAAGGCTTAATTCTAGTTCAGGAGACAGACGATAAGCAGCAGAGCAAATAGAGAAATCAAAACTTTCAGGTGGGGATACTTGTCCCCCAAATAAAGCAGCTCTTAGGCGAGAATGTAGCGGAAGGTGTCACATTTTGTTCACACCGCCACCTCCAACATCTCCACAAAGGTGGCAGAATAACACCTGGCCCTTGTTACAGCTGCTCAGCTCCACAGATATCAACCTAGACGATCTTCTCTCAACAGAAACTGAAAGTCCCAGGTCTGCTGCTTACAGGCCACCTCAGCGAGCCCAGCCCATTGGAGCTCACAGCCCTTTTGACAACAGGGTCCCACCAAGCCTGCGAGGAGTTGAGGACCCTGGACTATAATCTGGACAGCTGGGGGCCAAAGGCATGCCTGTGCACAACATCTCCATGAGGGGCAAAGTGACCCGCCGGGCTGTCCAAGGTGGTTTTCAACCTGTTGTTCCTGTCTACACACACACTACAGCAACAGGAACCACCTCAGTGAATCTCCAAAGGTAAATTTGTGCCTTTGCTCCTTATGATGCACATGCCCAATAAAATTTCCGTTTTGTCCCCAAACCAAATAATGCCATCCTCTATCAATTTTACCTAGTTTGGTGGCTTCAGCACTTCTCTCTTGTAGCGCATAGCTGCTTCAGTCTTGGAGAGTGTCAGGATGCTGAGAGGCTTTTCTGGTCTGCTCTGGTTGCAAGGCAAATGACTGACTTTCCATAGCACACTGGGAAATCTTTGAGTCACACCTGTTTTTGCCTCAGAAAGTAGCAAAGCCTGCTTGTCAGATAGAGGCTCCCAGAAGCGGCTTATCTGGGAATGACTGCACTGTCTTTAGGAAAGATTTGCTGGCAAACTGTAGAAAGGTGAGCGGGAGGGACGTCTGATGGCTCAGGGAAAACATTTTATGAAGACATCTAGTGAAAGCTATTGCTTTGTTTTGAATAGCAATAGTACCAACTCCCTGTACTGAAAGAAAAAGATCTACATGTGTATATACATATAGGACTATAGATACACACACATATGCATACAGATATCTACTACATCCAATGAATCTATAGTAAATTCACATCGAGCCCGTCTCCAGACAATAGAATTTGTGGGAAGAAGGGGGCACATGCACTTTCCTCTTTGATGCACCTAAACACTATTTCCACATTTTTAGAAAGAATACCCAACTTTAAAAGAATAAAGCTTTTAAAGGAAAATGTACTTTTATAAAGAACTCTAAAATGAAACTATAAGCCCAGCTTATTGTGAGGCCTCTTACTCAGTCACTAACGTGTTTCCCTTGGCTTCTCTGAAGTCCCCAATCTGCCTGAATTGGGTCATCTACAAAGCAGATGCAAGCATCAGACACTGCCACTGGATGCCGCTTGTGCCTCCCGGACTCCCCTATGGCGCAGGACACCCGGCCTCACCCTTCCTGCGCTCCCACCCAGGCCCTCCTCCTGGGGCCCTCCATGGCGAGCATCTCTCCTGGGGCTGGCTCCCCACTGCACGGTCAGCTCCCGAGGCCTGGTCCTGTCCGGAGAGCTGGAAAGAAGCGAGATGTGTGGTTGGGACCCAGAGGAGGCCTGGCCGATGGCTACCCACATGCAGTAAATATTCCCAGAGCTCTGCTCTGCATGGCCCAGGCACTCGCCTGGCTGGGGGCTGCTCTCCAAAGTGGCCAGTGTGGCCGGATGTTGGCTCTGCCTTGGAGCATCAGCTGCTCCTCTGGGGGGAGCCCCACACCTACGCATCCTGTTCAGTTGAGAAGTGCTTCCTGCTGCTCTGTGCCAAGGGCACCCAGCAGGGCCAGAGTCCTGGCCAGTGATTTCACCCAGGAGAAATCAAGCTGATGGTGGGCTTTGGGAACTGCAAAGGATCACGACTCATAAGGATGAATAAGGGTTCTGTGCTTACAGCATGTCCCCTGCAGGATGACTCGGTCTCTGTGGGTCTGGGTTCTGTCTCTGGAAGCGACGTGTTCCCAAGGCATGACACCCAGCGTGCAGAACCCAAGGCCCTCAAGGCGGAAATCTCTGTTGATGGTCATAAGCATTCAGAATCGGCAGGGCTGAGACCAGGGCTTGCCCGGGAACCTGACCTCTGTGGGGGCCGTGTAAGCAAGACAGGGGCTTCCCCAGGAATCCTGGGTTTCCTGTCATTTCAGCCTGCGTGTCCCGCTAACACATGGTGTTAACTGGTGCATTCAGTGGTTCGAAAGCAGTCATACATCCTCACCTGGATGCAGGCCCTCCTGGGAGATGGGTTGGAAACTAGTGTGTGGGTGGAAGACGACACCCCAGCCTTTTCTTTTAAATCCACCCCTAAGCAAAGAATGCCTCAACTCGGACAGATCACAGCAAAATTCTTAGGCAAGGAGGATGCACACTGGGACCAGCTTGAGCTGGATATCCACTGAGTGTGCAGGTCGCCCTGGACCTGGGGAGAGGAGGTGTTCAGAGAGCACTGGGTGGGCACGAGGCCACCCGTCATGTGGGGAGGAGACACCCAAGCAGGAGGGCACCCATCGTCCCAGGCCAGGCAACGCCCACGTGGCCTCCTATGGGGTGAACCTCGGAAAACTGCAGTCCTGATGCCCACAGCCTTTCTCCTTTATGTGGGAGGCCACTGGGATAGCCCCTGCTCAGACCTGGCACTGTCTGGATTCACCCTCCTTCCCTGGAGGGCTGGCCCTTTACACGGCTTCTCTTCATTTATCTCTCGCATACCAGTGACAGGGAGACCTGAGCAGCGCTTGCTTTATAAGTATTTATTGTTTTAATTGAAGTAGAATTGATCTATAATATTACAATGGTTCAGGTGTACAACACAGTGATTCCACAATTATATACAAAATGCTCAACACAGTAAGTGTAATTACCCTCTATCACTACACAAAGCTATTACAATATTATTGACTACATTCCCTATGCTGTATTTTTATTCCTGGGATTAATTTATTCTATAATTGTAAGTTAAATTCTGGAAACATAATGCCAACTTACTTGCAAAGTAACCTTGACTCAGAGCAAATCATGATGGAAAAAAATTATGTTTTCCTTTTGACCAGCTTTAAATTCTCAGTGGTGGTGCGCGGCCAGCCCTGCTACCAAATCTGCCCTGCTTACCCGGCACTGTCAGCCTGACCCCTGAGACACTCTCTGGAAGCTGGGTTTTGGTCTCCAATCCAAGGCCAGTTATATTCTGGCTCACCCTGGAGTTCTGTTTGTAGCCACAGCTCTTCCTATGGCCTGAGGTGCTGGGCGGATTCAGTCCTTGTGTGTCCACTGGGGACATGGCCGGGGCTGCCGCTCCACTCCTTGGTCCCTCTGGGCTTCCTGTGTGAACTCCTGGCGCTCCTCAGACTTCCTTCCCCAGACATGACTCGCTCATTCCCAGAAGCTGTGCTTGCTGTGTGCTGGACATGCCCTGGACTGCCGAGGGGCTGGCAATCAAGCTGTGGGCAGCCAGGGCCCTTGAACTCCCAGCCCTCACATGTTGGGGGGTGGAGGGGCAGATTAACGGGTGTTTATGCGGTGACAGCCACAGGGACGGGCAGACCAGATGGAGGGGAGGGTTTCAGTGCTGGCCTCTAGGCTGAAACCCGTGGGGTGCGCAGCCAATGGGGCGGATCTGCCAGCAGAGGGGATGGTACTGCAGTAGGGAAAGGGCACATGGCTCACGGCAGCAGGTCAGAGCAGCTCAGCATGCTGGCTGGGGGGCAGGGGAAGGCGTGGAGAGGTCAGGGTGAGACTGGAGGAAACCAGGGCTGGTCAGCCTGGGCTTCACGACATTTGGGAGGTGGGGGCAGGGTGTCAAGAGCATATCCCTGGTACCTGCCACCTCCATCTCTGGCCCTATTATATGCCTGTGGTAACTCATAGGCAGACTTTTCTATGTAGATAGAATTATTCTATTTTTTTTTTCTGCTATCCACCTTTTTAATTGAATAAAAAACTTGGCCATATTTTAACATGATCAGATAAAGATCTACCTCTTTCTCCGCGATGGCTGTGAGGATATTCCGCAGTGTGGAAGTCTCATGATTTATCTGGTAGCCAGCCCCTCTGTGCCAACGCAAGCTGTTTCTAGTTTTTGGCTATTCTGAACAAACTACACCAAACTATTTGCATACTTATTTTTTAACACATGTGCATATATCCAGAGGAGAAATTTGTAGAATTTCTTATATCTATCTTATAGAACCAGAACCCTAATCCTTAACCAACGGCCGGCCAAGAGGTCACACTGGCTACATCCAGTAGCTCCTGGCCCCAGACCCAAGAAATGATCATTATCATTTTAATCTTGTGTTCAGTTGGGTGAAAGGAGCACCCAGTTGTTTACTTTGCCTTTTTTTAATAACAAGTGAGACTGAACATCGTTTCCTGTGCTTCTAAGTCATTACACATCTTTTCCTATAAATTTGCTTTTTATGTCATTCGTCTGTTATTTAAGTTTTTCTTATTAATTACTAAGTGCTCATTCAGGGTCAGAAACCAGCACATGGAGGACACTGTGGTCAGGCCACAAATAGCCACGCAGGACATGTTAGGCAGGGTCCTACTACTGGCAGGGCTTGGACACAGTCTGACCCATAGAGTTGGAGTGGGGTGGCTGGCCAGGGGCTGCAGGGAGACAGAAGGGGAGTTGCTAATTGACAGGCATGAAGCTTCAGTTCAGCAAGATGAGCCGGCCTGGAGCTCGGGCACCACCTAGCACAGGCAGCCATCCCCTATTCCGATGAAAAAGGTGTTGAGTGGCTAGGCCTCCTGTCAGCTCTTCCTACAAAACAAAATAACATAAAACAAAAACAAAATAAAGTAGGCCTTCCTTTGTTTTATGCTCTATTTGGCTGTACTCCCATCTTGAATGTATTAAAACATGCAATGGCATATATCCCTATTATGCTTAGGGAAGCAATATCAAACGTTTCTTTAAAAATCACCTTTTCCTTCTGATAAGGAACCAGATCAAGCTGTTGCCAAATGCGTGGAAAGCCCAGGACACTTCCTGGGGCCCTGGCTCTGGGCTGGCCCTTCAGACACGTCCCTGCTGGACTCAGGAAGGGGCTGGGGTGGCACTGCTGGGCTGGGGCCACTGGGCTCAGGGCAGCATTCTGGCGGCTGGGGACTACGGCACCGCATCTGCACGATTCTTCTCGAAAAATAACAGATGATGCTCGCTAAGCCAGCACACTTAGGGGTTCTCAGCACTTCCAGTCTCTATGTCACTTACTTTAGTATAATTTATTGTGTTGTTTAAAAAAGCCAGCTGGTATTTTCACTGGTAATGTTTGAATTTGTGCATTGATACAGTAGGACACCAGCAGATCTATGGAGAGAGAGATGGAGCATTCATGCTGGAGCCCATCTCTTAGGCCAAGGCTGAGGTGTTACTGCAGCCAAGGTGTAAAGCGTGTTACCACGGCAGACAGAGGCCCCAGCGGCTGGGTCTCTGCAGCACGGCCAGGTGTTTGTCTTCTAAACTATTGGCACGAAGCCAGCCCTTTAATACTTTAATTGGTGGATAACAAGCCATATTTGAAGATCTCCGTTGTCCTAGGGGAGGCTGTTTTCACTCCTGTTGGACAGAATATCTTTAAGGACTCAGCTTGTGACTGGAATTCAGCTCTTCCTGCGTGCGCACCTTGTGCATCAGTTAAAGTTCGGCTTGCTTCCGAGGACTGCAAACCGCAGGGTGACCATGGCTTAACCCCAGAGTGTTCACCGCCGTTGTCTGAGAGGGTGCCTCTCAGGTTGTTAGCTCCCTGCTTGGCAGGGATTCGGGCTCCTTCTGCCTCCCCGTCTGCATCCTGCAGCTCACCAGGCCTGCACTGGCTTCCAGAGCCATCCAGACACACTCTAGACAGCAAGGGAATGGCCCGCCAGGAGGCTGCTTGCCATGTCATCTCTGTGCCTTCAGCAGTGCCCCATGGATATAACGAATACTACACACTGCTTCCTAGATTCACTGGACAGGACCTAGTTCCATGCCAACTCCTAAAAGCCAGGGACACTTGGGAATACAGTCTTATTTCAGGAGGCTAAGTGACAGCTAAAAATTAAGTGTTCTTTTCATGCAGAAGGAGAGAAAAAATATTGGATGACAATTAGCAGTCTCTCAGCAGGGGTTTGGGGAGAACCGTGGTCCTGGACGTCACCTTTCCACAATTTCTAGAGACTATGGGAGAACAAGTTTGGCCCCACCCAGAAGAGGACCCAGCAGGGCCCGCTCCCAGAGATGGCCTCCAGGAATGGGTTATTTCAGGGTGGTTTCTACCGACCCAGTGCATGAATCTGGACTTCTCCCCCCCGCCTCCCAGCTGTGCCTCTTCAAGACGTGTGCTAGACGAACACAGAGAACCATGTGGATCTGGGACCTTGCTTTCCAGAGCTGCGGGCCGGGGGCCGGAGTGGTAGAAACCCAGCTTCGGGTGATGTGGGATTCCTTGACGAAGGGGCCCGCACAGTGTGTCCCGAGCAACGCCACTTCCCCAATGTCCCCAAGCCAGGTCGTGCTCCCCTCTCTCCTACCGACCCCCACAGGTGAGCCCTGAACTGAGATACACAGTGGGATTTGATAGGAAACTGCAGGAAGTGCTTTACTGAGTGGGGTCTCCAAAGCCTGGCTTGCTTGCCTTCACTGCTCTCCTTAGAATCAGCATGGAGGGTCCCTGAGTCCAAGGAGCTGTGTCTACTGTCTTTCATGGTTTATTTCTTCTTGGTGTTCTTATTGGGTTCCACTGGGAAAGACCCTCCCATCAAACAGATCCCCCTGTCAGTATACTCTCCAGATGGTGTCTTCCGGGGGGCCAGCCACGGCCTCCATGCCTGATATCGGGTTTGGGTCATGACTGGCCAATTACCATTCCTCATACCTGACTTGGCAGCGTTCATTACTATCCCTCAGGCTGTAGCAAAATTTTCAATAAGGCGAAATCATGACTCATGCAAACTTCAATGGATGCATGTCAAACTCATTAATCAATGAGGAAGCCAGAAAGAAGAAGTGGTTAAGACTGGTTTCAAGGGTAACTCGAAGACAGAATGCATATGTATTTATGGCGTGTACCCTCGTGTACCATGGATACACACATAAATATCAAGGATGTTGAAATGAATTTGTTAATAGTTGCAACATCAGTTACTACCAGTAGAAAAATATATTTGAGGTTTTCTTTTCTACAGGAAATCAATTGCCTCTCTGTCAAACAAAATTTATTTTGCATTACTACGGACAAAAATAATTTTCACTAATGTCAATTTTCAGTAAGTTTATTTATTATCCCTACAGAGTTGTGACATAGTGTAGTGAGTAGAAAATTGATCAAAGATGCACAACCCCTGTTGAATTATCGCTGGAGGGGTTAGTGACAGTCCTGGTATCACATAAGAAGGAACCCAACCATCTCTGTGTTTCGTCTCTTAAGTCTGGGCAATTTTTCCTGAGAGCAGCTACCTAGCCAAGTGATTTATATACATTATTTCGTGATTTCCCATGACAAGCCTGTGAAGTAGAGATGTTTTCCCCATGTAGCTGATGAAGCAATACAAATTCAGCTAACTTACGCAATCCACCCAAGGTCACGAAACCAGCAGACGGCAGAGCCGTGGTTTGGAGCCAGGCCAGCCGGACAGACCCAGCCCTTCAGCTCCACCCCCGGGATGCCCTGCCTATGGTTTCCTGCTCATCAGTAGGACGGGGGTGGCTGTTGTACACACAGAGTCAATATATATAAATAACATATACGCTATAAGAAAATAAATAATAATAACTAATATATAAAGTCCCAGTGCATTGAAGACTTCCAGTAAATGGCAGAGACTTTACTATGGCCGCAGTGAGCAGTGCACCCCTGTGGATGCCTTTGGCAGCTACTCACCTGTTTTATGACTGTGCTGTGCCTCCTCTCCTCCTCCTGGGGATACCCGATGTTCCTCTGGAACTTGTTATCCTGCGTGTCCACTGCCCCATTCCCAGCCAGCTGGACGCAAACACTATGAGCATGTTTCCTCTTTCAACCTGGCCACCAGGTGATCACAAAGTCTACAGAATCTAACTTCTTAATAACTCTGAACTCTGATCCCCTCTCCACACCTAGTGTTTACTAAGTAAGGTCAGGGACCCTCACCTTTCGCTACGCACAAGCCCCATCTCTAGCCACAGCCACCCGTCTAAGATGGAAGTTTGATCATGTTCCATAAAAACTTTATAGCTCCTCTATTCATTTATTTAGTTTTGATGAACATGTGTGATGCCTCGATGTGGTGCCCAGAGGCCCACAGAGTCCTGCCCCTCTTCCAACCAGACCTCCCGTTTCTGTTCCTTTTCTTGGAGAGAGCCTGGGGCCCCTTGGCACCTGTGCCCATGCTGGTGCCTGCTGGAATGCCTGCCTGCCTCTCCACCGGCCTCACTTCATCTCTTCTGAAGGATTCCGCCAAAATGTCACTTTGCTCAGAAATCTTCCCTTGAGGCCTTTCACCCTGGTGCTTCACCCCCGTTTCCGTAGCACCCCCTGGATGCCTGGCCCAGCACTTCCCAGCATTCACCATCTTCTGTTCCACCGAATGCCCGCAAGGGGCTGGCATCTCCGGGTCTTCATGTGGCAAGACAGTGCTTCGAAGGAGTGGCCTCCAATGGCTGCTGAAGAAATATGTGGCCACGGGGTCTGAGAAGTATGGAGGGAATCAATCCTAATAGGTACAAACCGAGTCTGAGCTCAGCTGGGCCGATCATACACCACGGGTGAACAGGTATCTCCAACACCTTGCCATGGTTTTCTCTGACTTTCACACCTACAAGATCCTCTCAGATGATGACTTAGAAGCAAAACAGAGCAAAGCCACTGTGGAGCTGGTGAAGGGCAGGAAGGCCAAGGTGAGAGGGCAGGCGTTTGACTCATTTCAAAGTTTTAAAAATATAAGTCAGGACTTAGCTTGAAGCAGGAAATGAGCAGGGTCTGAACTGGGCTGTGTAAGGCTCCACCTTCCCATGTGCGGTGGATTTGATATTGAAGCCAGGACACAGACGGCCATCTCCAAGAAAGCTCGTTTCCTTCCATCCTTCTGGGATTTCAAACTATACTTTTAGCTCACCACCCAGGGTTGTTGGTGAATGCTGCAGAAATCCCACTTGGGCAAAGCCTCTTTGAAAGACTGATTTGGAAAACCTGCCGGGCCGGCTTCTGGGGTGCGGAAGCTCTGGTCAGGACCAGGGCACCCTCTGTCTCTGCCTCCCTCTCTATCTCTCTCTGTCTTTCTCCCCATCTCTCCCTCCCTCTCTGTCTCTCTTTCCTTCTCATCTAGAGTCACAGATATGGGGTCATTTGGTCCTGGGCAGGACACAGGCCCCAGCCCGGCAGCCAGCAGAGACGCACCAGGAGAGGGCAGAGAGGAAGAGGCGCAGGAACCGGACTCACTTCCAGGAATTGCAAGGCTGTCCTGCTGAGCTCTTGGTTTCAGGGGGGGTTTCAAAGAAAAGCAACAAGCACAGCCTCATGTGGAAGGAGGTCTCACATTTCGTACCTCTTTTCCTTCTTTCAAAGTACATTTTGTGACACAGGCCTTTTGTACTGGTTGGAAGATCAATTAGATACTGGATTCACAAGGGGTCTCTGGAGAAATATGGGTCTGGCCTGCCTGGAGATAGACCCCTTCCCGTGGCTGAGGGGCCCTGAGTCCTGTCATGGGAGCACACTGCATGGCTAAAAAACATCCCTTAACTTTTCCCTGCTTGATCTGCCTTCTGTTAGTCTAACTTGCAGGGCCGCAGAGGGAGCATCTTGGAAGGAGAACGCCTCCCCTCCCCTCTGGTCCCGGGAGCTGGGAGCATGTCAGAGGACATGTCTCTTCTTTAGGTGCCTTAGAATCGGAAGGGACCCCAGAGGAGCCTCAGCTCACCTAGGAGGGCCCCACCTGGACTCACAAACAAGAAACACCAAGTGGCAATAGAGCAGCAGGGAATTTACAAAACCGGAACAAACCGGCACAGACAAAAGAATAGTTACATTGTTTTGCAACGTTTGCTCAGTCGCGCCAGGTGACTCTAAAGTGGGTGGTCCCCTTGCAAGGTTGAAAAGAGGCAGTCATCTGACTCGTGTCTCTCCCCCAGGGGAAGTTTGGGTCCCGTCCCTCCCCTTTCCAGGAGGTGTAGGAGAGGCCGGGTCTCTAACCCCCATCCGGAACTTCCAGACAGACAGGACCCCCATTCACCTGACATTCCTGCACAGGGTAAGATTTCTTCAGTAGCAGAAAGAAAAGGTTTCCTTTGAGTCTTGCATAAGTTCTCATCTTAGCTTTTTAGGAAAAATTCTTATCTCCCCTGCAATTGATAATATTCTTAAAGTCTTCTAATCTCAACATGCCCAGAACCCATCCATGTACTTCCTTGTATTCCCCTGATCCCAGAGATTATTGTGCAGATTCACATCAAAGGAAGGTCTCCTAAAGATATCAGGCCTGCGGGTGGAGCCGCACCAGGTGGAGCAGTGGCCCTGGGCACGGTGGGCTGGGTGTGTGCCAGCGCCCCATGGGCCTTAGTGGAGGGGAAGGCCTTCTTGAGGAGCCGGTTTGCACACTCACGTGACTCACACTGACCCTGAGTGTTTGGGACAGGAGGACACGGAAATGGACAATCTGAGCATGTTTACAGACATTTCAGTAACTCCCCACCAGGCACAGGGTGCCTAAAAGAGCCAGACCTGGGATCCTTGCCTCAGTGTGCCCGCAGGAACCCCAAAGATGCCGTGGGGGAACAGAGGGATTTGGAGGTGAAGGCAGCTTTTGAGAAAAGTCAAACACAAGGAGAGCTCTCTGCCCCCGACCTCTGCCGGGAAGGGCAGGTTGCCTAATCCTGAGACAACCGGAGGGGACCAGGGAGTCTGCACCACAGACCTCGCTGCGCCAGCCTTACCTCCGCCAGCTCCCCAAAGCGTTCCTTCCATTTGTTGTGCCCCGAGCAGCCCCAAGTCCCTCCTTTGTCTCATCACTTGTTCTTTTGCTGAGGTGCTGCAGAGGCCCACGCGCTAAGTGCCCGAGCTCCGTTTGGATCCCCCTGCCTCGCCCCCCATGTGCCTTCCGTCCTCCAGTTGACCTGCCCTTTGTCAGGCTGACCTGCAGACCCCAGCCGGAAGCCTGGAAGGGCAGGCAATCTGGGGCCCTCTTGAGGGCGAGTGGCCCCTGGGGGAACCCCTGGGAGTGGGGAGTGGCTCCGGGATCGGGAACACCTTCATCTGGGGCTCTCAGGCTTGTGTGTGGATCTGCATTCTTGGGGCAACTTTGAGAATCGCCTGGAAGGTGGAAGGACGTGGCGAGAGACAGACAGACAGCCCACAGAGCCCAGCGCCCCTCAAGCAGGGAGCGGCCTCCAGAGCGACCATCCTTCCCTGGGTTGACGGCTGCCCTGGGTCGGGGAGGCAGTGGCAGGATGGCAGGCTGACAAGGGAGCCCTGAAGACCAGGGGTTTTACCAAGACGGCCGGGCCACATGGCATGAGGTGAGCAGCCATTGAGCATCCCCGGCGAAGCCTCTGAGCAAAGCAGCCGCACCTCAGCGCCAGGGAGGCCTTGTGCTGCGCATCCTGGGCCCCCAGTGGCTGGGAGGCGGGGAGCTGACCCATCGGGGGAGCTTGCTGGGGCCCCAGGAGCCGAGCTGGGAGCACTGGCTGTGTGTGAGGGAGGTGCTCGCCTCTAGAAGCTGAAGGCTGCGTCCCGATGGAGGCGGCAAGGCGGCCTCACCAGGTCAGCCCTACAGCCAGCACCAGCCTGAGGGAGGCTGGTGAGTGGGCCGGCTCTCACTGTGCCCCGCTGTGGGGGACATGGTCACCACGCCGCAGGTGTGGTTGCTCTTGTCTGGGGCCGAGGAGCCAGACACCTCGGCCAGAGGGCGGGCCTGGCGTCGCCTGCGGCCCGGCAAGGAGCCCTTCCCAGGACTGATGCAGATGGCGGAGAGCGGCCTGTGCGGCGAGCATCAGCCGAATCCCAAGGCAGCTTCTCCCAGGGGGTCGCTTCCCTGCGTGGACCTGCAGTCACCGCATGAGTGGGAGGCCGCCCGGGGTTGTGGGAGTGTGGGCAGCCCCTGAGATCACTGTGGCGGCATCTGTGCACCAGATCGCCATGTCCTTTGGCCGGGAGGGCAGGGCCGGGCAGCGGAGGGCTGAGCTCTTCCTGTTAGTGCGGGGCAGCACCTCCCACCTGAAGGAGCAAGTCCGTGCCTTTTAAAATGTCTGCGCAGCAAAACTGTCTGTCATGCATTGCACCCCAAAGGTTACTGGCTAAACCTTGATCATTCCAGTTGCCAGAACCAGGAGCAGGGATCAGAGCCCCGGGCCCAGTGGGCCTGGAGGAAGCGCCCCGTGTGGTACCTACTGTTTCCCCTCCTGCGAGCGGGCCGGCTGCCCCAGAGAGCAGGTGGGCCACACCTGGAGTTGGAGGCAAGGGTCTGGGTGGCTGCCTCAAAGGGCTGGCAGGGCCAGGAGGATGATCCCGAACCCTTGACAGCACTGACTGTGGGGCGAAAGGAGAGGACATGTATGCTCACACATGCATGCACACACACATGTACGGCTGCCCTTTGTAAACTGTCAAGCATCCTCTCACGGGCCGGCTCAGCCTTTCTCAGCCCCAGTTCTGTGGGGGGGGCCCACGCCCATGGTCTCCTGCACCTTCTCTGCCGACCACTGGCCCTGACTTCCCTGCACCCCTAGCTGGCTGCCTTGCAGGGAGCCAGCTTCTCCTCCCGGGGCTGCTGTGTTCAAGGAGCGCATCACCCTGCTTCTAGTCTGCAAGAGCCTCCCCATCACCTGGGACGTGCATCAGGCGGGGCATCCGAGGCCTGCATGGTATGGTGTCCAGCCCACTGCTCCCTCGTTTGGACATCAGGCAGACGTCCCTCCCCACTCGCTGGCCTGAGCCAGTGCCCTGGAGGGCTGGTTAAGACACAAGGCTGGGCCCCGCCCTGGAGTTTTGATTCCTCTGTTACCAGTCAAATGACTCCCAGGTGACACATGCCGCTGGTCATGGCAACACCCTCGGAGCCTGTCTCACAGTTCTTGCTCAGCAGGCATCCCCTCGAGCGGCATCCCCCAGCTGGAACACCTGTCCTGTCCTGGAGGCCTTCCCCAGCCTGCTGTGACAACAGGCTCAGCCCTGGAGCAGGAGAAACCCATCGTTTCAGCCTCTGGAGGCCGGAGCACAAGGAGCCTGGGCTCCCAGTAAAGCCTGGGGGACAGCCTGCCTGCGCCTTTCCCTTAGCTTCTGGCGTCTGCTACGACCCTTGGCTCATGGACACGTCCCCCCAGGCTCTGCTGTGAACCTCACGCGACCCTGTTCCCCGTGTGTCTCTGTCCTCTTCTTACAAGGACTCCAGCTACGTTAGATCTGCGGTGCACCTGACCTCATCTTAACTGGACGAGAGACGCAAAGGTCACATCCACAAGCAGTGGGAGTGAGGACCTCCAGTTTCCAGGGGGATGGTTCTCCCCCAACCCTTCCTCCCATGAAGTCCTCTCCGATCTGCACCTGGAATGAGCTCCTTCCCTCTGAGCCCCGTAGCCCTGCAGACGCACTTAGTCACAGGGCAGGTGCGCTGCGGTTGCTCAGGCCCCGCATTGGACTGTGAGCCCGTGGAGGACACGATTATGTCCTGCCCACCTTTGGAGGCCTCATGGCCTGTGCCCTGCACCCCTGCTCACACATGAGGCTGCACATCCTGGCAGATGGCACCCAGGACTGTGACACCTGGCGCGGAGACGGGATGAGCTCCACCATAGGACCTCACAAGGAGGCTTCACCACAGCCTCCAGGAGGGGTGTCTGTTACTATCATTCTCACTCCACTGATGGAACAAACGAACTTCACAGTGACCGTCTCATCTGAGGCCCCATGGCTGATACATGACACCGGCCACCACATGCCAGCTGTTCGGTTAGGACTGATACACCCACCCTGCCATTCTTTTATCAGCCATGTGACCTTTGCCCTTGTATCTTAGCTTCCTACCAGGGCCAGCTACCTATCTGGGAGCCTAGTGCATGGCAAAAGAAGGGCCCTTGTTGGAAGAGCAGGGAGATGTGCACTTAAGTGCTAAAGACCCAGCATGTTCCTTTTTCTGGAATCTTTCTTCTTCTACCTATCCTGGTGGTCTTCCATTTGCCAGTTAATGTTCTAAAAAGGAAAATTAACAAATATTAGCATGAAGGTCACTGGTCAACTTCATCGTGTGCAATGCAATTTTAAATGCAAATATAAAAACATTTATCTCATTTGCAAAATCACCAGAATTGCTCAATGTGTACCTGTAGCTCGTGCCTCTGTGCTCCGCTCCCTCCGGAACGGGGGCTGCGCACAGCATGACGCGGCTGCCCCTGCTCCGCCCCTCAGTCTGCAAACGGCCCTGGCACCTCCCCAGGTGCCTGGAGAGCAGGGGAGGACGGAGGAAGGGAGCTGTGGTCCCTGTGTCCCTCCATCGTGTCACTGCCAGGATAAAGGAGCTGGGGGACACAGAGCACGCTTGCGCCTGGGGCTCCCTGTCGGGGTGCCCTGGGACCCACCGTCTCCTTTCCCCCATAAGTGCTGGTTCCAGAGGAAAGCTCTTGGGCTCTTGGGACCCCTGTTAGGGTCACAGACAGAACAGGTTCACCTGCATCTCCACCGTCGTGGGCCCCCAATTCCTGTGCCCACCAGGTATCATGACTGCTCTGTGCCAACAGGGAGGCAAGGAGCAGGGGCAGACCCATGGCAGCCCCCCCGGCTCATACATGTGCCCCACCCGGGGACAGAACACGACCAAGCCTGAGGTTACTGACACTTTCAGACACAACAGTGGAGCACCGGGCCTTGCAGGCCCTTCTGAGTGCAGACCCGCCTATCCCGTGAAGCCAGCCCTGCTCCCTGCCTGGCCTGCAGGGCAGGTGATATCCGTCAGGGGACCCCTCCATCTCCCCTGCCCATCCCTCCACCCTCACCTTCTGCTCTTTGGGGAACAGGTCGTTTTGCTTGGGCCTTTGAGGCCCTGGCATCTGGACCACAGCTTCATCCTGACCCATGGACCCTGGACCCTGCACCCTCCACCTGCCCCATCTCCAGGGGCCACTCACTGCCAGATTCACGTCTCACCCAGCTTTTCAAGCTTACTTACGTCTCAGCTTTTTAATATTCTTCCAACATTTGAAAGGGTTCAACACATCACTCCAAAACATGCCACCTTGGCACACGGACCCCTTTGCACCTGAGAAGCGGCAGGCGCAGGTGGCTCTCTGCCCGCCCTCTTGTACCTGAAAGCAGGTCATGAGATTTCTGGTGAGGTGAGTGCCCGCCCTGCACAGGAAGAGAATGCTCTTACCCCGGAGATGGGGAGTTGGTGCCAAAATGGGTCTGGACAGACAGACCCGCTGAGACACCCCCAGTCTCCCTGTACCCGCCCCATGTATGTCCTAGACACAGTCCCATGGCCCCCTGCCCCTGTGTCTTGTCACGTCCCCACAATTTTCACTTTTTGTGTAAAAAGTATCCACACATTTGTTTGGGCCTCACATTTCTTCAGGTTTTTATTTTCCTTCTGAGGATTCCCACAATAAAAGTATTAATTTGCTTGCTTTTCTTCTGTTAGAGTGTGAGTGTCAGTTTACCTCCTGGGGCAGCCATGGAACCCGAAAGGCCAGGGGGCACTCTCCTCTCTCATGTCACCCACCGTGACCTGGCTGGCTGCCGTGGCCTGGCCCCCAAGTGGGCCACCGGGTAAAAGTGTCACTTTTACAAATATCAAAGCGATTAAAATTCACACTAAAGTCTGTTCACTCTGCCCCAGCACAAAGGGGTTGTTTTGAAATCCACAGAGATTCGGGAAGAGGAGCAGAATCGTGCTCCACGCTGGGCCTCTCAGTGAGTGGCCACCCCTGAATGGCAGACACAACGGCAGCAATGTGGGCTCTGTGGCAGTGGCTCCGACCACAGGAAAGGAGGCTCTTGGGGGTTTCACCAGTAAACTGAGGCTAAGGGTTGTGCATAGGATGCTGTGACGTGAACACATGGGAAGAGCTTGTTACATAGAACGATCACCATTTCCCACCTCCCTGTTTCCTGGAGGAGGCGAGCTTCAGGCAAAGAGCTTCTTGCAGAAATCTCAAACCATAAGCAAAATTCCTCTGATGATCAACAAGCCTGTATGCTGGGCTGCAGGCTGAGCAAAAGCCCACTTTCTTTTTTTTTTCTTTTTGGCCTGAAGGTTAAGGCAGCAAAGGAGACAGATGCAATATGAAGGCAGAGGTGCCAGCCTTTTGACTGGGTTACAGGACTGAATCCCACCGCCAGCACTCTGGGCTCTCTGGACGGCACACAGCAGATCGCGTGGCCTCAGCGTTCATAACCGAGGGAGCCAATTCTTGCAATAAATATCCTTTCATATATATTTTTTATACATCTCATTGACTCTGCTTCTCTGTAGAATCCTGACTTATACAATAATTTGATAAAACAATGTATTTTTTCATGTGACTGCTTTGGTACAATAGCCTAGAGAATCTGATGGTGTATTTGACGCTGGTTGACCAGTCACTAGATGTAGGGTCACCAGTGGCAACAGTTAAAGACGCAGACTGACAACAACACATAGAGTGGATGACCTGAATGGTGCAAATCAGGGAAAGTTCCAAGCGACACTGAGAGCAGCCTGCCTTCCAGCTGGGTGGCTGTCCAATCAGGCGAGCGCAGTGAGTGTCCAGCCGGAGCAGGCCTGGTGGTAACGGGTTAAAAAATGGGCTTAGACTGCACTCACATCATTGGAAGTAGGGTTCCACCTGCAGGAATGTCCTGTTCATTGCAGGATTACAGCGTCTTGCTCTCAGCCCCTGAGGCTGTGGTCATTTTGACGAAGATAACAAGGTAATGCTCAGGCCGTGTCCCCTGGGGGGTGCTGTCACACTGGCTGAGGAGCTCAGTGAGTGGCACCCGAGGATGAAAGGATGGTCCCCAAGGGAAAAGAATGAAAAGGGGAAGGGCCTCCCCTGGGACGCCAGAGAGGGAGAACATGCTGCCGAGGAAGGTGGGTGGGCGTCTCCCGAGGGTGTGGGTGTGACAGTCCCATGTGTCATGCTATGGAGGTCGCGCCATGTTCAAGCGCACAGCCGTTGGAAAAGGCACCACACCTGCTTCTCACTTGTTCTGTGCCTGCATGTAGACCTGCGTGGATCGTCTCCCACCATCGGCCCGCATAACTCAGCACCCCAGCGGTGCCAAACAGGCCCCTCCCTGGAAAATGCCCGATGAGGGGAAGAAGGGCCTGTTTCCACATGTGCACAGTAGCTACAAGGTCAGGGGAGAAATGGCAGGAAGGGGTCTGTCCCATCCATGTTGCGAGATGTAATAAGGATCCGGAATCACGTCCAAGACAGCTTGCTCCGGGGCCCTTTGGGGAGCCCAGTCCATTTCCCTCAGCCTCCAGGCCGAGGTTCCTGCTGAAACACCTGCACGGCCAGAAGTATTACTTAGCTCTGTGTCCTCAGAAGACATAAATAGGCGATCTCAGCAAACTTTAGATATCACTGATTACCAAATTCTCATTTAGAAAGAGGGAAACTGAGGCATAAAAACAAAGGCAGGAAGTAGCAGTTTTAATAAAGATCTAAGTATTGGGTGCTTTCTATACACTATCCCATTCAATCACCAAAACGTCAAGGGAGTCACGAACTTCTCCCAAGGGGCACCCGCCCCGCGCTGGAGGAGCTCACTCTGCCGCATGACTTCTGAGAGCTTTTGATGCCACTTCCTATTTCCTGAAGCAAGAAGAGACCCTCAGCAGAAAACAGACAGGTTTTCAGGCAGAGAAGCTCATTGACTTTAGCTATAGCTACTTCGCAGTGGAGTGGCTCTGTGGTTTACCCTCCGTGGGCTGCCTTCAAACAAGCAAGCTATCTGGGTCATCCTCGTTTACTACCCTCAAGAAACTATCCTCGTTTATTTTTGTGACAAGCACGGAGTGAATTTGTCAAGAGAGATTTTGTTGAGGGCTCCTCCGCCCTCAAACCACTGAGCACCACACACCCTCCCTGAGGCTGATGTGCGCAGCTCCCAGCCTTACAATAGCCCTCAACCATCAAAATGGCAAAATTGATTATCAAGAGAGAAACAGCTGATCTGAGGTTTTCCCATTGAGCCTCTGCCATTTCAGAGGGCTGTCCTTGGAGTCAAAATTGGTCTGGGTTTGTAAGTATATCCTATAATTAAGCAAGCATCTGAGAAGGCATGTCATTATACAATGTGCTGAATGGCTTTGGAAAGGTATGTGCCCTATAAAATGCCCTCTCTGCTCACATTTATCATAATCCTATTCATATAGATAATGGCATGTCTTCCAGCAAAAAAATAAAATGGTAACTAAGCAAATTTGCTAACCAACCAAAGACAACATGTAAGCCTAAAACGTGACTCCCTAAAATGATCCCACCAGGGTATCACCACATGTGAAAGGCAGGTGTGACAGCCAACTCAGTAGAAATTTGAACAATCAAAGCTTTTCTAGTGTTTTTAAGGAACATAAAAATACAAGATGCTAATTACTGCAAGCAGTTCATGTGTCCTGAAATCAAGTGGAAGGGCAGCTTGCGTGGGGGGAAATCGCACAATGAAGGAACTGGGAAGACATGGTCCTGCTCTGAGTGGGCCCTGCCCATGGAGGGGTGCTGCACCCATGTGTCAGCACCACACCTGTTCTTCGCATGTGCCCAGAGCTCACTGCTTCTAGAGCAGCCTGGTCCCAGAAGGCTTTAGGGTCTGGCTTCAGTTTTTAAAGCTGTGAGCTGACGTTCACTTTTTTATTTTTTGGCTTCCAATCTAGAGCTGAAAATTTGCCTCGAGAATGGATGGGTCAGCTCTTACTCATCAGCCAGGATGTGTTTACATTTAAAGGCATTTTTAAGGCTGTATCATTAGTAATGCAACAGAAAATGTCCTTGACAGGTATGGGGAAACCAGCTTGGAAGGCCCAGAGCAGCAGGCAGGAGAGAAAGGGGAGGCAGGGAGGGTGATGTCTGAGCAGAACCCAGGGCGACCTGGCAGGGGCGTGAGGCACTGTCTTGGCAGGTAACGCTCTTTAATCGGAGACCTGTGTTCCTGTCTCCTGGTCCACAGCAAGGATAACACAGGCGGAGGGGGATGTCAGGCCGGAAGCAGAGCTGCAGCCGGCAGAACAGCTCCCCCTGGGCCTGGGCTCACTGCTTCCTGTCTTGGCCAATGGGAGGTAAACATTTTAATAACTTCCTCGAGGCTGTTTCATTTTAAAGTTAATATCTCTTGCCACATGCCGTGGGTCCTTTCTCAAAGGATTACTGCACAAGAAAACGATTTGGGTAGCTAGGCTCTCTCTCAGCCGCACAAGAGCCTCGTGTTGGCCTCGCTTGTGTCTTAACGAACAAGTGTGGGAAATGCTCAGCGCTCTGGGTTCACTCCTATTTCTAGCCCGCCGCCCTGGGGGGGAGGTGGATCTACATCACAGCTCCGTATTTCTATCCTGGGGTTCATGGCCCTGGTACCCACCTCCCAGATACCCACAATTAAAGGGTTCACAAGATGCATTGGGGTAAGGCTTCCAAGTGGCCTCAGATGGGGATGAACACTGCCCTCGGCATGCTGGCATGAGTGTCACAAAGTGGGCTGGCCTGTCGGTGTGCGTGAGAGTCACCCAGGAATGCAGCCGAGACAGAACAGTGACCAAGAGCTGAGCCCCGGAGGCCTGGCTCTGCTGAAGTACATGAGCTTGAGCAAACCACTTGTGCCTCTGAGACTCAGTTTCCTCATCCGTGAAACAGGGATGTCACCTGAAATACGTTTTCCAAGGGCACCAGATTGGATTATTAGCCCCACTTCTTCCCTCGCCTGCAAAAGGCTTACACACCTGCCCTTTGCCACGTGACCTTCCCGTGTCCTTCCAGGAGAGTCAGGTCACGTGCCCTGGCTGCAGACACTGGAGGAGGCTGGAGGTCCCAGGGCAGAAGGGCAGGTGTGCCAGCTCTGGGAGGGGCTCAGGGTTCCTGCTGACTCTTGCGGCCTCACTCGTGTGTCCGCCATGGGAAGGACATACCTGATCAGGTGCAGCCCCAGAATAACATGCGTGGCCAACTAAGGTTCAACCCGCAGCCTGGAGCTAAGCCTTCCAGCCCACCTGCTGAGCCCAGTGTGGATCTGATGAGCCGCTGTTGACCTAGAGATTCAGAGAGAGAAAAACAAGCTTGTTTGGAAATCACTGCACTTAGGATGGTTTGTTACCCAGCGTTACTACAACATTTGCTGTCTGATATACTGGGCCTCCTCACAGACTTGTGAGGTTCTCAAAAAACAGTGAATGTGAGCGTGCTTTGTGAACTGCTCTCTGCCAAGGCGCTCCTCGGTGTGACTCTGTGAAGGCAGAGACTTTCCCTACCGGGCCTAGAAGAGTTCCTGACAGAGAAGTAACTCAGTGAATACAGTATTAATTACATTAAAGGATGGGTGGATGGATGGATGGAATAAAATATTTGTGTATGAACCTTGGAACTTCTACCATAGGCAATTTTTTCTTGTATTGGAAAAATTCATTTCTGTTAAATATAAATATTCCTAAGAAAGACAAATCGATGTTTATCATAATGCTTTAATCTGAGGATGTTTGATGCTAGAAATTTGGAGTGATTATAGAGATTATAGGAACCCAGAAGTGAAGAACAGCAATTTAAGAAATGATTTTCCACTTGGCCTGTGGCTAGTTTATACAGAACCCTGGGACAAAGGCTTAGGAGCTTTACTAAAGCCAGTATTCTAGCCCAAATGCTTTTCTTTCAAACAGCACATGCACACAGTACATACCCAGACATGCGTGCTGACACAGTCCCAGATATGTTTACATGTGCTACGTTTGTGCATCTGTCTGTATCTGTCTGTGTTCTATCTCTTAAGCAAAAAGAGAAATTTGTGGGAACCACCAGGGCCTTGCCTCCCAGTTCCTCTGCTCTGAGAGGTCAGGTACAGAACTTTGAGGGAATTATTTGAATTGTTCTGAACCTAAGCACAAAGTGTGTGTGCCTTGGTGAGGCAGTGCCCAGAATTGCGGGCCATAGGCTTTGTTTCTACCATTGGAGGGGGACTGTGGTCGAAACATAAAACATGCACATTGGGTTAGATGAGCTCTAAATTCTCTGAAATTTAACTATTCTCTGTAGCTCGTAGAAGGCAAAAAAAAAAAGAAAAAGTGTGTTTACCTGAATCATTTGGCAGTCGCGCTGAGTGTGCACCAATTCCCTGAGACTCGTCTGGAGCACAGGATGGCTGCCATCCCACATCACTCCCCTATCCTGCCACCCCAGCGCCCAGGAAAGGGGGCAAAGTGGCTGATTCAAGCGTATTTGCTACGATACCTGCCACTCTCAGGGGAGGACTGAATGTCCTCGCTGCTCAGTCGATCACGAGACCTCTGTCCTGACGTAGGAGCCCGAGCAACCCAGGTGCCCCACACGCTGCTTCGATATGTTTGTCCTGCTCTGTTTGTGTTTCTTGCTTCCTTTTGTGAGGGTCAAAAGCTTCTGTCAACTTGGACGCCCCTCGGGGCCAAATGCAGCCCTCCGGGTGCTCTCTGCTGACCCCCATTAACCTTCGCCACCTGTCAGATGGCATGTGTGCCACCCGCACTCACACTTCAAAGGTGGCCCGCCTTCTGGCTGTTTATAGCCCAGGGACGTTTGGTCCCTCATTTGGGGCAACAAGTACCTTTTGGAGACTTTGTTTGGAAGCATTCGAGCCACGGCTCTGTCCTTTCCCGCCATGCAGCTGTGGGATTTTATTTCTGGTGTGGAGAACTGAGCCCTTCATTCTCGCTAAGCTCTCACCAGCTCATCCCCCACTCTTCCTGGCTTCCTGCAGAGTCCAAGCTCAGCAGGCACTGGGAATGACCCTGGTGACAAACAGGAGCCCCTTCTAATCCTGTTTTCTTGTTTAAAATGTCATGCTAGTCAGTATGCAGCTGGATGCCCCTTCTTCTTGGCTGCGTGCTGTAGATCACAGTGCCTGTGCTACCATCAGGAAGCCCGAGTCATCTCACTACCCTCCAAGATGTGAGTGTGCAGGACCCAGGGCAGAGCACACTAGAATGGGGCTGCTTGCCCAGCTGGTACCGGCCCGGGGTTCACAGGATCTAACTGAGGCAGGGAGCTGTCCAGTCCACCCTTCCTGGCCTGACGTCCTCAGCGCCAGCTGTTGCCTCCATGGCCTGCGCAGAGATGTGACAAGTCCACTTCTATGCATCTGCTCATGAGGGCGGTCAGAGGAGGGTCGACGGGACTCTGCCTTTGATGAATCCTGCTGCCATGCTGGGCTCCTGTTTTGGACACTGACCTCTTCACGTGGAAGTGACATGTCTGCTGGAGAGGGAGTGACAGTAGCAGCTGATGAGCACGTGCTCCAGGCCACAGGCTACCAGATGCAGCACTTCAGTCATCACCCCATGAGATGGAGCCCCGGGGTGCAGAAGAGGATTCCGGGGCTCATGCACCACAGTCCACCCAGGCTTTCCCGCCATCAGTTTCCCCAGGCAGGAGTCACTCGGCTGTGCACGTCTGGAGCCTCGGAGGACAGCTCCATGGGGGTGCTGATACAGCCTGTCTGGTGGGCCACAGGAACCGATCCCCCAAATCAGCACTGCTGGGCAGGTCTTGTCTTTCAGACTCCGAGGGATGTGCTCTGGTGCCACCTGCCAGCCTCTGCCCCTTGGGCTCGTGGACCCCCGGTCGCCGTGCACGTTCATGTGTGGGGTGTGTGGGGTGGAGGTTACTCTTCAGGCAGCTGCCTGATCAGTATAACGTGAGATAATCGGGAAAAGCTGTTCTTCTCTAAAAATCTACCCCAATCTACCCCGGAGGCTCCAAACCTACCAGTCGGGGCGCTGGGCCAGGAACTGGGCAGGAGGCAGCCTGTGGGGCACGGCGGTGGGCACTCACTGCCTTGGCCAGAGCACCTCCCAGCTGGCTGGTCCTCGTGGACTTTCCCCATTTCCTCAGTTACAGCACATCCCCTCAGGGAGAAGTTAACAAGGAGAAAGAGAGGCGCACCCTCAAAGGGGAGGGGAGTGGGAGAGAGTATTAGCTGAAAACAGTGTCTCTTTCTTTTATTTGTTGATTTGTTTGTTTTTAAGCTTTGCTGAGATGTGGTCCATATATGAATATTGCACGTTTAATGACTGCTTCCTGGTGAGCTTGGACACAGACGCCTCCCCATATGTGACCTGCTGAACATCTCCACACCTCTAAAGGTCCCTGTGTTCTTGTGTGTGTGTGTATAAGAGCATTCAACACAAGATCTCTGGTGTTCAGCTTTCTGAATGGTGTTGCTGGCCAGGTGCCTCTAGCAGGCTCTCGGGCCTGCCGGATCCACGTGGCTGGAGCTTTACCCCTCCGAGAGGCATCCCCCTGCCCCATCATCTGCAATAACCCTGCTTCCAAAGGAGAAGGAACCAAGGTGCTTTCGCAATTCCAGGCTGTTGGGTCCTGGCATCTTGGGGCTGGTCTGGGAAGGGCCTGTGTGAAGGTAAGGATCCAAGTACTGGCAGGGTGCGGGCCCCATGAGGCTCATGGGAGGCCTTGGTGGGAGATAGCTGAGTCATAGGTGTCTCTGTGGGTGCATTTTCTGCACCTGTTGGTGCTAAGCTGAGCACAGGGCTGGGATGACTTCTTGCATATGGGACGTCACATTGCATAAATTCAGTTGCAAAACTATGCCATTGATTGCCCACTCTAAGAGATAGTCTATCAATGGAGAAATTTCATGAATTGTTTCCATTTATGTTTTGGTTGCAAACCTTAAATCAGTTGAACATTGCACCATAAGGTAAGGGTTGAAATGTTCATGTATTTTTCCTTACATCCATTTATAAGCTATCGATACCTTAGCTGTGCCCTGAATTTCATTAAACACCCAGCTTCACACATTTTAAAGTAGTGCAGAAAATCTCAGCGGCTGTTGTTAAGGGTGTGGTGAAATGTCCATCAGTGAGGTGGTTATAAACAAGTCCACCAGTGCCCATGGAATGCTCAGCTCAGTGCACGGTTCATGAGAACTCAACAAGCATCAGCTTTGGTGTCCCTCATTGATAGGAGGCAGACGCACACCTGGCCTTGTCGAAGGCGTCCCTTCCATCCCTGCTCTTTGCTTGTATGTGGGAAGGTGAGCTGGCTTGGCCCTTGTTTGGTCTCTCTGCCAGGTGACCTGCAGTCCCGGGAATGAGTGGGTGCCCTCCACTCCTCATGCTGGGCTTGCTTCTGCTGATGCAGGGCAGGGGTGGGGGGCTGATGGGCCTTTGGAGCTGCTGGACACACCATGCAGAGAGCATGCCCAGAGGGCTGCTGTCCCGCCCAGAGGCTCAAGCCTGCCTGCGGCCCAGGTGACCAGCAGCCCCAACAGAGCTGTCCAGTAGCCCCACAGTGAGAAAGACAAGCCACTAAGATCTGGGGATTGTTTGTCACATGCCCAGAACACAGACTAATGACTGTGGCAAGGCACTGACTGTTCAAGATTCTGAAGTACATAAGTGTTGACAGTAATCGGCCCTCTGCAACCCTGGCCCTCAGCTTCCTGGTTCTTTAGTCCCAGGACAGCTTGTGGCATTATTATAATGTCTCTTAATTATTCTATAATTGTATAGAATTAGAGGGAAAACATTAAAAAATAATGACACTAGTTCAGTCTCTATAAACTGTTGCAAAACGATATGGTAATTAGGAGTACATCAAAGTTCAATCAAAATCCAAATTATTGGAAAGTCCCCATGCCCCATACCTGGCCAACCTTTGTACCTCCAGGAAGGAAAAGGAGGAAAGAAGGGAGGAGAGAGGAGGAGAGAGAGGTGGGCAGGGAAAAAAGGAAGCAGTTTGGGAATGAGGGTGATGGAGAGTTTTCTTGGAGCCCGGGAGAGGGAGGCAGCGACATTGCCTCTTCATGCCAGTTGCAGATGATCCTTTTATGTGATCACCACAGCCTCCATCCAGCCAAATGCCACGCGGTTCACCTTCTGGTAGATGAAATGTTCCTGTGCATTCACTTTGTACTGGGTAACACAGGGCGGCAACCCTTCCTTTCTCCTAGGTGAAGGCTGCGTATGAGCTCTAGCTGAGCAGCAGGTGACCTGCAGGCAGCTAAGGGTGCAGGTGAGCAGCAGGTGAGCTGCAGGAGGCTGAGGGTGCAGGTGAGCTGCAGCTCAGCGGCTAAGGGTGCAGGTGAGCAGCAGGTGAGCTGCAGGCAGCCAAGGGTACAAGCAGCAGAGGGTACAGGCTGCAGGGCTTGTCTCCCTCTGCTGCTCCCAGGGGCCTCCAGCTCCTGGCCAGTGCCATTGTTGCCTGAATCTGCCCTCCCTCCCCTGTTGCTCATTACATCCCTGTGAGTCTTTTATGTTTGCAGATCTGGGAATCATTTCTGAAATGGTAGCTGGAAGGATTCACCACCAGTTGTTTTTCCCCTAGGCCACAAGGGGCACTAACAAAGGACTTTAAAACAAAACCTCTGGAGGCTAGAAGGAAAAGGAGACATAAGCATGAGCAGATGGCAGCAGGGACTCCTGGACATCTCAGGCTGTCCTGGTGATGGTAGAAATCAGCACAAACACCCGGGAAAACATGCGCCATATCCATCCAGATGGATGTACACATGCATAGGTATCTTCCCAGTGAAAATGTGCTTATCAGAATATATGTATAGGAATACTTTGCAGTATTATTCATCAAAGGTAAAAGGGGCTGAATAGTGTGTCCTAGTCACACAACACAATGGGATATGTTGCTGGGCAGCTGCATCTGGGGAGGCCCCTCCTTATACATTAGGTGAAACCGCAACCTGCATGAGGAGGGTTCTTGACTCTGATGGAGAGAGAATTCTCTAGCAGGTGTAGCAGGTGGGACGAGTGTAGGTGAGGAAGCAATTCACTAAAGCCAGAAGAGCAGGGAAGAGCAGGGAAGAATAGAAGGAGAAAAGGGAAGCTCACTAGACTGCTCAGCCTAGAACAGACCCCTTGCCAGCTCCTGAAGCCAGCGCCCCCTGGCGTCCAGTGTCTGCTTGAATCTGCAGGGTGTGGGAACTGAGTCCCCACCATCCCAGGACTTGGGGGAGCCGCAGAGCACTGGATGGAGGGAGATTATGTTCTGAGAGTTTCCCAAAGGCAAAAAAAGGAGACTTTGGGGCAGGATACTTTTTTAGTATGATGATCTTGCTGCAGTCCTGTCTGGGCACCCAGGTGACAGGAACTTGCAGGCCCAAATCAGAGATCTCAGTAACTCTCCCCTACTTGTCTAAAGTAGGACAGAGAGAGCAGAGACTTGTGTTTAATTCCAGAAAATTGAATAAATAGTGAAGTAACAGACACTTACCACCGGAAGAGCACAGAGACAAAATGCAGTAACTTGAGCAGCAGGAAGTCTTTATTTAAAGCAAAGTACACACTAGAAGAAAGCGGCGTGCAGGCAACCTCAGAGGCACACTTAGGGCTTAGCATTCTGTTCTTTAAGGCTTTCAAGAATGGAGCAAAGGGCAGGAGGGGGTGTGTAGGCTTCACGTGTGGTCTCATGATGTCCATCTCTGGCGAGAGACCCTGTCACCACCCACAGTCAGTCCTCTAGATATTCTGTCAGATAAACTTAACACAAGGAATTTCTCGATCCTGTTCTTCTCCAAGATAATGTTTACCTTCAAGCAGTGGGAACATATCATTTAGGACTGCTTGCCATGCCTTAAGATAGGGTTAACTGTTGGCTAATTACCATAAAATATGTTAGGAATCTTGCCTCCTAACTTCTTGGTTTAAAATGGAATCTTAGCCTTAAGATGGAGTTCCTGCTGTTTTTACTATACTATTTATATCTTGGCATTTTTCATCATAGGCAGGAAAATTTAATCATAATGCTTGTCCCGTGTCCCTGCTCTACGTCAATACTACATAACACAGTAAGTGAATGAACTGTTATTGTCCACAAAATATGAATGAATCTCACAAACATAACACTGAGAGGAAGGAGTCACACACTCACATGTACCTCATTTAGTAAAGGTCAAAAGCAGGAAAAGCTAGCATACAGTATTAGAAGTTAGGATGGTGGCTACCCTTGTGGGTGGGATAACTAGTAAGGCAAGGGCTTCCTGTTTCTGTCTCATGACCTGGTGTTGGTGCTGGGGAGGAAGAAATTTCCTCTCCCCCTCGAGGTTCTTCCAGCTGGTCTAAGAATCAAATCGACATGAGACATATTAATAGGAGGACAAAAGCAAAGTTTGATTGCACATTTAAGCGGGAGCCCTAGACGTGGGTTCCAAAGACAGTCGGGACAATGAGGTCTGTGTATCATCCCGAGCCTAGGAGGCAGAGGTGGAGGCTGAGGTTTCAAAAGGAGGGAAAGCAACTCATAGGAATATGAAAAGAGTAAATGTTTGATTAAAAAATATATATTTGAGGGCTACACAGAAATAATGGGGCACAGAGGGAAATTTTAACAAAAAGCTTTGTGGCACTCCTTCCTGGTGATCACCCCTAGTTTACATTATAATACAGCATCTATGGTGATGGCTCTCCTTGGGCCATTCCTCCATCTAAATCCTTTTCATGCAGCTGCTGTAGAGGGGCGGGGTGGGATGCAGGTCAAAGCAGCTTCCTGAGTCTTTTGGGCCTTGATGATTTTCAGATGGAAAAAATATCCCTGCCAAAGCAGCACATCTTGGGGTGGCCTGTCCCTGGTCCCTGCACTGGTCACCCCAGTGTGCTTGCTCTGAGAAAATTCATTCAAGCTCACAGTTTGTGTATTTTCTGTATGCATGTTACATTTTAAAAACCCTCCCACAGAGAAAATACATAGGCCAGATGCTTTATAGGTGAGTTCTATCAAACATTCCCAGAATAACTAATTTCAATTGCATATAAACAATTGTAAAGAACAAAAAAGGAAGGAATTTTTTTCTGTTTACTTCATGAGACAGGCACAACCTCGATGCCAGAGCCAGATAAGGACAGTGAAAGAAAAGCACAGTCTCATTCTGAGCGAAGATATTAGATTTTAACACAAAACATTAACAAACCAAATCCATACATTAATTTTTTTTACTGCTAGTACAAAGGAGACAAGATGAAAATACACAAGGTCAAGAATTGGAGTAGAAGAATCAAAATAGATATTATTCAGAGATGTGACCATTAATACAGAAAACCCAGAAATAATCAACAAAATATCAACTGCCAAATGTGAGGTCAGTAAACAAAGTCAATTACATTATTATGCAGGAAAAACGTAGTTCAAAAATATAATTTAAGTGGCATATAATAACAACAATGAAAAATAAGGAACCTGGGTATAAACTGAACAAAACATATGCAAGTCCTTTCTGTAGAAAATATAAAACTGAACTGAAACATATTAATGAGGAGCTAAGTAAGTGGGTACCTTGACTGTTGTGGGTAAGCTGGTTGTAATTGTGGGAAGTTGCTCATTTTCTCCAAACTAGCCCAGATTGAATGTAACCCTAACAAAATACCAGTATGCCTTTTTGCAGAAATTGACTAGATGACTTTTTAATTTTTTGAAAGAGCATAGACTCAAGAAAAGCCAAGTCCACCTCTCACAGAGAACAAGGGTGGGAAGATTTGTTCCCCAAATATCAAGATCAGATAGGTCACTTTTGTATTACTACTTGATAAATTTGGCTCCATTTAAAAGTTACTGCTAAGAGAGTAAGGAAACAATTCACAGAGCAGAAAAAAAGATATTTTCAACACAAATGACAAAGATTAATATCTGAATGAAGCATTTAAAAAGCTCCTATGAATAAGCAGAAAAAGAAATCAAGAAATTAAGAAAACAATTCCATTTACAATTGCATCAAAAAGAATAAAATACCTAGGAATAGACCTAACCAAGAAAGTGAAAGATCTATACTCTGAAAACTATTAAGAAATTGAAGAAAACTCAAATAAATGGAAAGATACCCCATGCTCATGGATAGGAAGAGGTAATACCGTCAAAATGGCCATCTTGCCCAAAGCAATTTATAGATTTAATATAATCCCTATCAAAATACCAATAACATTTTTCAATGAACTAAAGAAAAAAATCCTAAAATTTATATGGAGACACAAAAGATCTTGAGAAAGAAGAATAAAGCTGGGGGCATAACACTCCCTGACTTCAAGCTATATTGCAACGCTACAGTAATCAAAACAGTATGGTACTTGCTCAAGAACAGACCCATAGATCAATGGAACAGAATAGAGAGCCCAGAAATAAACCCACATATATTTGGTCATTAATATATGACAAAGAAGGCAAGAATATACAATGCACATGAACACAAAACTCTTACAAGAAAACAGCATGAATAATTTTTTTCTGGAACAAATAAGCATAAGTAATTTTTTTCTGGACATGTCTCCTCAGACAAGGGGAACAAAAGCAAAAATAAAAAAGTGGGACTACATCAAACTAAAAAGTTTCTGTACAACAAAGGAAACCATCAACAAAACAAAAAGGCAACATATGATATGGGAAAATATATTTGCAAATGATATATTTGCAAATGATAAGATCTAACATCCAAATATATAAATAACACATACATCTCAACACTAAAAAACAAATAACCCAATTAGAAAATGGGCAGAGGACCTGAACAGACATTTCTTCAAAGAATAAATACAAATGGCCAATAGGCACATGAAAAGATGCTCCACATCACTAGTCATCAGGGAAATGCAAATCAAAACCACAATGAGGTATCACCTCACTCCAGTCAGAATGGCCACTATCCAAAAGACAAGAAATAAAGTGTTGATGTAGAAAAAAGGGAGCCCTCCTACACTGTTGGTGGGAATGTAAATTGGTGCAGCCACTGAGGAAAGCACTATGGAGGTTCCTCAAAAAACTAAAAACAGAAATACCATATAATCCAGTAATTCCACTTCTGTGAATTTACCGGACGAAAACAAAATCTCTAATTCACAAAGATATATGCACCCCTATACTTATTGCCACATTATTTCCAATAGCCATGACATGGAAGCAACCAAAGTGCCCATCATTTAGATGAGTGGATAAAGAAGTGGTAAATCTATACAATGGAATATTATTCAGCCATAAGAAAGAAAAAATCCGGTCCTTTGTGACAACATGGATGAGCCTATAGGGTATTATACTCAGTGAAATAAATCAGGCTAAGAAAGACAAATATCATATGATTTCACTTACATGTGGAACCTAAAAACAAAACAATAAACAAAACAAAATGAACAAAACAGCAGTAGGCTCACAGACACTGAGAAGTACCTGGCTGTTACCACAGGGGAGGGGCTGGGATGGGGTGAAACAGGTGAAGGGAATAAAGAGGCACAGACTCTCAATCATAATATACACTGGTCATGATCATGAAAGTGCAGCATGGAGAATACAGTCAATGGTTCTGTAACATCTATGTTGACAGTACCTACACTAGTTGGGGTAAGCATTTAATAACATAGATAACTGTCAAATCACTATATTATACCCTTGAAACCAATATAATATTGTGTATAAGCTGTACTTAAATAATAAAAATTTTTGAGTAAAAGAAAAAAAATATGTTCCTGCAAATGAATAACAAAATGAGAACCCAGAAGAAAAGTGGGCAGAGACACAAATAGGCATTTCCCGATAAACATACAGAAAGGGCTCCACCTTAGTGCTATACCAAATGCAAATTAAAACCACAATGAGACATGATGTTATGTGAACCAGATGAGCAAAACAGTCATCGTTAGGAAAAGGTGTGGTGTCATGAGTTGGCTATTCTGCTCCTAGGTGTGCAAGGAAACCTTTGCACGCGTGGAGCAGGGCTACATGCCAGTGCTCACTGAGACATTATTCACGATTGATAAAAACCTGAAATCAAGTAGTCCTCCTCCTCAGCAGCAGAACATATAAATACATGGTGTCACATTCCTCTAGTACAGCAGTGAAAATGATGTAACCAAATCAACCTCTTCGATGTGGATGAATCACAGAGACCACACCGACTGAGACAGGCAGGTTGCAGAAGAACATATACGGTGTGATTTCCTGCAACTGAGGCTCAAAACCCAGCAAAGCCCCAGAGCACCGCCAAAACACATCAAGATAACACTGTGAAGAAAGGGGAGAACAGGACACTAGAACGTGGAGGGGGTGGGGGGCCCTAGGGGAGGCCCCGAGGCTTCCTGAAGCCCTCACACATTCATTTCTCAGACCCCCTCTCTAGGATCCTGTTGGCTCTCGGTTATGGCCCAGAGACTGACCTTGAGGCTGGGTGGGTGCCCAGGACCCCCAGCGTCTAACACCCCACTTCCCCACAGCCCCCTTGCCGACCCCCCCAGGACAGAGGCTCTGTCCAGCTACAGGTGAATGGGTGGACGGGCAGGAAAAGGATGTCTGTTCTGTGTCCTAAACGTTCTCTTTCTGCCAAGAGTCACAGTTTTCCCAGCTCAAGAGCCAGTAATTGTCCTGTTTTGTTGTCTGTATCCTATGGTTCTCTCTTTTCTGAAGCAGCGGTTCCAAACAAGCCTAGAATAAGAATCTGATTTCCAAGAACCCTGATACTGGGAATGAAATATTCTGGGGAAGCAAATGTCAAGGTCACGGCAGAGTTGCCGCCCTGCAGTTAAAAACTGCTGCTCTGGCTCATGCGTCCATGCTGTGTCTGCATGGATGAGTCGCTGCTGCTGAGCCTGGGGCCTGCAGTAAACATGACAATCACCACACGGGTCGAGGCAGTGGCCCTTGGCCCCCACAAGGACACCAGCTCTCGCATGGCCCTGTTGGAGCAGCTGGCCATCTGCTCTGCCTCTGGTTCCCAGAAGTCCCAGCGGCAGTGAGGACCTCAGACTTTATGGCCTGGAAACCAAGGGCTTTTCACCCAACAGCCAAAGCATGATGACCGCCCTTGGCCTTGCTGCCTTTGCAGAGGAGGTCAGCGCGTGATAAAGGACTTTCTTTTCTAATCTCCCTTCTTGGCCTAGTAAAAAAAAGCCCAGAACATAAGCTGTCGACTCTTGGGAAATGTCTGCAAGAATGTGGGAGGGAGGTGTGAGCAGACAGCCTGTCTGCCCAGGGGTGAGGGTATGGGTGCTTAAGCGTCTCCCGCCTGGCATGCTGTGCGTCTGGACAGTGTGTGAGGAGCAAGGCCTCACTCGGCTGGGGAGACACTCTTCTGACTGGCGATCTGAAGGAGGGTTCAGCATTTCAGGCAGCGCAAATGCCATGGCGTGTTTGCTGAGGGAGCAACAAGGGCGCCCACCAGCCCTGCGAACACCAATTCATTTCCACACATTATGACAGTGTTCTGTCGTGTGACTGAAAATGACTGAGTATGAGGCTCAGAGCCTGTTTTCTGATATGTGGCATTTGGATTTTCTGCTTGCAGAGATGACTGATCACACACCAAAATAGCTTCTGGTCCAGTTCCTTGCAGCCTTAAAAACTTTGAGACCAGAAATCTCCCAGGGATGTTTTCCCCTGGAGTTTGCAGTGTGACAGCTGCCAGGACTGCACCTGCAGCCTTTTCTCAGCAGAGACAAATTCCCTTATTCCGAAAAAAAATTCAGAACCATTCCCTTGTTTGACATTGGCAAGACCTTTATCTTAAATACATTGTAAGTGACTTCATGGAATTGTACATTTTCCTGCATCTCGGTGCCTTCCATCCCTTTCTATGTACATCTCATATTGTAACAGTTTCAGGGTTTTGGCAAACCTATTGTTTAACACAACCATTACTGAACATTAAATCATACACACTTTCAGTCATATAAACTATGTTTACGAAGGTGATACGCACGCGGAGTTCACCAGGTGCTGACAGCTGTGTACGCTTAGCCCCTTTGCTCTGGCGTTCTGGGTGCCCTTGGGTCTTGCTGGTAGACGCAGTGGGAGGGCGCATGCCCTCCTGGCATCTTGTCCCCACAGCATGCTCAGTGTTACGCCGCTGCCTTCAGAGCAGCCTCAGTGAGCAGGTTCACAGGAACTGGCAAGCTCTACAAACTGGGGCTGGGTTTATTATTTTGTTGATAGTCTAGACTTAAGAAAGGGATGGAAAAAACATGAATGTGGATCAGTATGTGGTGCTGAAGCTGAAAGGAGTTTCAGTTTAGTATATATAATATATACAAGAGAGACAATAATTTGAGTAGGTCACAATTTAGATTAGTGACTGTAAATTTATAAAGAAGACTTAACAGACTTGCAAGTAATTTGATTTTTCCAGTCATGGTTCAACCAAATCAATGAAAACATCCTGTGAGAGTCGATTAGAAGTGGGATTCATGATAAAGAGCATGTATATTTTACTATCATATGACAAGGATATGTAGCACGTTATATCAGCAAAGCTTATAATAAACTTATGTATTTCCACGCACTCCTTTTTGGAAAGCTGTTAAATATTTGTCAGCACAACACTATATACATAAATGTAAGGGTTGAAAACGCAAACTCCTCGGACCCCAACACCAGCACCCATGAAATGTACTAGGAGAGGAGAGAGAGGGTGGAAGCCACACTCGTGTGACCTTGACCCCATGCTGAGCTTTCTGGTCCTGCAGCCCAGGCCCAGGCCTCGCCCCAGGCCTCATCTGGGGGCTTGGGGCCCCGCTGCGTGTGGGCTCCTGGGGAGGGTTAGAGGCTGTCGAGTGGGAACGCAGGTCCCTCGGTGCGTCACAGTGCACACTCATCCTCCCCCTGCCCAGAAGGCTTCCACGTAGCCCCTCTTCTGGTGGCTGGCAAGTGGGGCTAGGCAGGGCCACCTCATCCTACCATCAGGGCTTCTCAGTAGAACAAAGTGTCCCCAGTAGAGGGACAGTCTCTTTGGGCAGAGTGAGTGTATTAGTCAGGGTTCTCCAGAGAAACAGGACCAGTAGGAGGTGCTACGTATGGTAAGCAGAGATGAGCGGAATTGGCTTGCACACTTAGGGGGTTTGCGAAGTCCACCATTGGTACCGTGCAAGCTGGAGATTCGGGCACCGATGGTGCACGTCCCAGTGGCTCAGGGCAGTGCATGCCGCCAGGCGGGTCGGGGGCGGGCTCTCTCCCCTCCCACATGCATTCTATGCGGGCCCCCAACTGGTGGTCCAGGCTGGGCACCCCATGGCCAGTCAAGGTGGACAGAAAATTAACCATCAGAGGGAGAAGTTCTCAGCATGGCAGTCGGGTGTAGCCACTATGGAATTTCAAAAAGGGAGTCATATTTGGGGCCATCAGGGACTAAGCCCTCATCCAGTGAGGAGCTGTTGCACTCTGTGAAGGGCCAGCAGCCGAGCTGCCCTCCACCCGGGCTGGGCCCACGGCCGCTCCCCGCGGAGTGGTGCAGCGCATCCCACACCAATGTGCTTCAGTCCTTTCCGGGGCTTCAGGTCTCCTGAGCCCAAAAGCCCTTTTCAGATTTGTATGTCCATATTCACATTCTCCCTGAAGAACGTTAACCTAATAATCAAAAATGAATATTATATTTAAAAATAGCAACCCAAGACAGAAACACGGTGTGTGGGAATAAAAATTAAATGTAACAAAAAACAAAGTGGACTGTGCCCCCGGCGAACCCTCATGCCCAGCATTCGAGTGCCCAGCGCACTCAGGGGTCCTGCCTCCCCTTCTCCATGCCAGCACCCCAGGGATGGCTTGAGGACGTGAGAAACAAGGTGGTGGCCGGATCTGGGTGAGAAGCCATTGCTCTTGGGATGGGCAGCTTCCATTTCGGTGGGAAGGGTGTCTGGGACCCGGGTCACCGTGGCGATGGCTCAGAGGCACAGGCACCATGCACCAAGATGAGGCTAGAGGCACTCTGGGCAGGGACGGTGGGTACATTTGTGTCTCAGCTTCTACAACCCTCCACCTTGGGACACATGCCTGTCTGGCCGCCTCTGTACAAGGCACCTTTCCCGCATCGTCCACCCCTTGGGCCCCACCTTCCTTCAGTGGCTGATGTGGAATAAGTTGACCGACCCCATCTGACGTCTCCCCCCAGCGCCACCTCCCACACCTGAGTCCACTGGCTTTCTTCTGACCACAAGAGAGGTTGAGTATCAACCGTTAGCTGTGACTGTTTCTTCTTTGGTAGCATTCTGTAGAGCCTGCCTGCTTTTCTGTTGAGTTGACGGTCTTATTTTTGATTAGCAAGAGTTCCCAGCATACTCAAAATATTAGTTCCTTGCTGTTTGAGGCACTGCGGACATCTGCCACCACTGGTTAACTTTGTCCATGTAGTCTTTGTGATGATGATGTCATCAAGCCATTAGTTTTGCCACTTATGGTTTGGAACTTGGGGGTCATATCTGAAATCTCTTTTCCACCCCAACTTCACAGTTACACTTGCCTGTGGCTTCTTTTATTAGATTTAGGGCTTTCCCTTCACATTTATATCTTTGCCCATTTGGGGTTTACTTGTTTATGGGCTGAGGAAGGGATCCACCTTATTTTTCTGGTGAGGTTTCTCTTTCCTAACATCACCTTCTAAGTCACCACCCCCTGCCCATCTCTCTGTGATGCTTCCACATACATCCTGGATGAAGTTCCTGTGTAAAATGCTATCTGGGGCACCTTATGCATCTCCGTGGACCCTGGTTGGTTCTTGCACCATCACTGTGTTTTCTTACACAGCCATGGAGAAGGTCGCGGCAGGGAGGGCATACCCTACACCTTTCCTTTTACAAAACTGGCTTCACACTTCACAGAACTGTCTTCTCTTTTAGTATTAGGAAATATGCATTCTTTTAAATAGAGACGTAACACATGATCTTTGAAAAATTGAAAATCCTGTAAAGTCTTCCCTGTGTTTCTCTACCCCACGTCACTTCACTGCCCAGGATTAATGACTGTTAACAGACATCTCTCTCTGTCTCTCTCTCGGTTCATCCACTCAGGGCATCCATTCAGCATTTCTCTGTTGTTGTGCAATAATATTTCCTACTTACTCCTCTGTAACTTGCTTTTGTTTTAACTTTACAGCACATCACAGACACCCAGCAGAGTCCCAGGGGCTCTGCATCTCTGAGCAGTTGTGCAGCGCCCCACGGTCTGGAAGGACAGCAGTTCAGCCATTCTCCTTGTAGTCGGGATCGTCTCCAGTCCTCTGTGATTGCAGCCAGCCCGGTCCGCAGGCCCTGTCCATGCTGCCGCAGCAGAACTTCTCAGGCTGATGGGGGCATCACCGAGAGCTCCATCCTCACAGCACTCGTGTGGGAAAGAGGCAAGCAGCCCACGGGTAAGGCCCTCACATGGCCAGAGGCAGGGACACCGAGACCGTCCATGCCACGCACACGACACGAGCTGAACCCAGACCTGAGTCTCCGTGTGAACCCCGACTCCACCCCAGGCTCCCGTCTCCCTTTCACAAATAGACACTTTCTTACGGTAAGCTTTCATCAGGCCACTTTTCTCATCTCTGAAAAATGGGTCCCTCTTTTCCACTGAGTGATGATTGACCTCAAGACGTCTGCCTCAAGGGACAAAAATCTCAGAAAAGAGCAGAAATAGGTATTCCAACAAAAAAAGTTAAATCTAGAAATATATTACTTAAAATACCCCTTCTTAGGTGTCAAAACATATATCTATGCAGTCACACTCACATAAAAGGTTTTATGTTAAACATGAGAAAATTCCTTTAAAAACTTGGAATGTGGAAAAAATTTTAAACTGTTTCTCAAAATTCAAAACTCATAAAAGATGAGATTGATTAGTCTGACCACGTGGAAAATTTTCAAACCTTCATGGCCAACATAAAAATGGAATATATCAAAGTTGAGACAAATAGCAATGGAAAAAAATATCTGTGGTTCACATCACAAAGGATTAAACCCCTAATTTGTAAGACCAAAACTGATCAAAGAAAGAACCCACAAAATTCAATAGAAAAAATAGCAACAGATGAACAGGCATTTTGCAGAAAAGGAAATACAAATGGTTCTTAAATTTATGAAGACTTTATTCACAATGATCAAAGTGAAGATTAAACTATGCTGAAGACTTTGCTCCATCAGACTGGTAAAAACAAATTGATGGTGCAGTGCTATGGAAGCTGTGTGTAAATTGGCACAAAACTATGGAGAGCACTTTGCAATATCTTTCAATATTACATATGCATGCACCCTTCAACCTAGGAATTCCACTTCAGGGGTATTTTTTAGATACACTTGCTCACATGCAAAATGATGTATATACAATAATTTCTCTTCGCTTTCATTGTTGAAAGTCCTCAAAGTTCATCCATACTGCAGCAGGTCCGAACTTCATTTTTTTAAGGCTGAATAATATCCCATTGTCTGGCTTGACCATATTTTGTTCATCCCTTCACGCACTGATGGACACTTGAGTGTTTCTGCGGCTGTTGGAAGGGATGCTGCTGTGCCCAGGTGAACACAGGTGCGTAGGTGTCCGTCTGAGTTCCTGCCTCCAACCCTTCTGGTGGACAGGCATGTCTTGTGTTTACCTGTGCACTGCTCAGACCTCTCCTCCGTTTCATGAGCTCATTCATACGCACAGGCCATCCATCACTGCGGGGCCACGCCGTGTGATGGTGCGGGCGTCGCAGCCAGTTACCGCACGCCCTCGGCTAGGGCCGAGCTGGGCCCTTGCCCGCGCCTCTCGCAGCGGCGGGTCACGGGAGAGAGGTGTACACGCGGGAAGCCCTTCTGTGGCCATCCCAGCCCTGCCCCGGGACCCGCCTGGCACGCACCGCCACGGCCCCACGGCCCTCCGTGCCTGCATCTCATCTTTAATGTCGCATCTCATCTTTAAATGTATCTTCGTGGAACGTGTGTTAGGTTCCGGGGTCCACCGACCTGCCTCTGGCTTCTAGGCCCCAGGGCGCGTTCTTTCACTCAATCCCCAAGGGACCTGAGCAGGGCGGTCGCATGTCACAGGTGAGGACCGCGCCTGAACTTACCTGCCGGACGCGTGCGCAGGGCGCACAAATCCACGTTCACGAGGCCCTTCTTTGAAAGAACTCACGAAAAGAAACAGTACTCATGACCTCGCCACGGCCGGAGGGAACATTCTTCAAAGGTGCCTCCAAAGTGGGGCTCCAAGGAGCTCGTTGGCCTTGGGTGAGAGGCGTTATCCCGGAGCGCTGCGACCCCGGGAGGATGCGGGCTTCCGCGTCCATTCTGTCCGGGTTTGTGCGGTGTTGCGTGGACGCCTTGGTGAGCGGCGAGGCCGCGACGGGGCCGCCCAGGGCTGGCCGGGCTGGGGCGGCCCAGGCCAGTCTCCGCCGGTTGCTGGGCGGCGGCCGCGCTCCAGTGACCCGCCCGCCAGCCGGGGTTCCCAGCGGGGCCGGAGGTGGGCGTGCGCGGCGTCGGCGGAGAGCGGCCGCGGGCGCACCGAGGGCGGCGAGGCTGGGAGCGCCCGCCTGCCGAGGCCGAGCGGCGCGGACGCCGCGGGTGCCGGGGCTGCCGGGGGCGGAGGGGGGCTCTCCGCGGCGCGGCGGCCCGGAAGGAATGGCCCCCGCGGGCGGGCGGGGCGGCCGGCGCGGGGAGGCGGCGCGATCATCTCCTGTGTGGGGCTTGCTGCTGTGACTTTTTGTTTCCGTGGGCAGCGCAGAGGGGCGTGGGGCGGGGGGGGGAAGCAGAGGGGAAAGTCAAGACCTTGGCGACCCGGATGTGTGGCCTCCGCGTCGCTGGGCGCTGGCCCTTGGCACCGGGCTCGCGCGCACTGGCCTTTCCCCAGTCCACGGAGCAGAGACGGAGCAGACAGCGCGGCTGAAGGGCTGGTTCGGGTGGGTCCTGTAACCTTCAGGGCAAAAGGTTTTCAAAACCCAAAGACATGTTCGCATCAGGATCTCGGAGTTTGCCCCCATCACGTTCCAGGAGGGGCTCTGGGGCACGGAGAACGTGCTTCCTAAGGTCTTTAGGGTGGACAGTGTGGCCGTTTGCCTCCATGGCTGGAACTCGTGCCATTCCGTGGAGTGTAATGAGCAGCCCAGATGGCCTCGGTCCGTCTGGAGCACCTGGCTTGTGGAGGATGGGATGTGGCCTTGCCAGCCCAGCTGAGGACCAGCACATCAGGACCTGGATTGTCCTGCCTTGAACTCACCTGTCCTGAGAACAGCAGAGCAGGACAGCCAGCCGAGGGCAGTGCCCATCCCCAAGGCAAGGTGGAGCACTCGGGGCTGGCCTCTGGAATGCCAGCTGGAGCTTCAGCCAGACCTGCGTCTCAGTGGGGACAGGGGAGGTGGCTGGACATTGGAGGGCACAGGCACGCAGAAGTCTGGGGCAAGGGTGCATCCCTTGGTCTTACTCAAGAACAGCCTCCCCCAGCTCCTGCGGGTCCCTGCAGGTGTTCGCCCCAGCAGCGGGAGGGCCCTTCCTCACCAGGCTTCCAGTCCCCAGGAAGCTTGTTGTTTGAGGTGAAGCTGAGCATTGTCAGGACACGTTTCGTGTTTCCCAAAAGACCGACAAGAATCGGGTCCCAAGCAGGACTGTAAAATGTCCCCATGAGATGAGAAGAAAGGAGAGGTTTGGGGGAGCCCTGAGCTCCTGGGGCTGAACCTCTTGCCTGGGCACAGGAGTTCCTCCTCCAAGAACGTGGGAGAGTAGCTTCTGATGGGACCTAGGCTTTTAAAAAAGCATCTAGTCTCCCTGTTTTGAACACAAATGCTCCCTTCTTAACACTGTAATTTCTTCCTTTGCATTTAAAATAAACAAAGATAAAAATAAATGCATCATTGTAAAAAGGGGGTAAGAATTGTAAGATAAAATACAACAAAAGTTCAAGTGAAGTACAAAAAACGGTCAAGTAGATAAGCATAATGCAATTACTGCATTTGTCAAAAAAAACAACAAAAAGGCAAGCATAGCCTTTGTGTAAAATGGAAAGGTTTAAAGCAGTTGGCAAACATTCTTGGGTAGTAATGTCCAATAGAAGTCTATGCAAACCACATATATAATTTTACACTTCTAGGAGCCACATTAAAAAAAGTAAAAAGGAACAGCTAAAATTAATTTTAATGGCATATTTTATGCAACCCAATATACCAAATGTCCTCATTCCAATCTGCAACCATTACAAAACTTACAATGAGATGCTGCATTTTTTGCTACATTTTCCCAATCCAATGCGTATTTTGCTCCTACAGCTGTCTCAGTTTGGACTGACGGCTTCCAAGTGCCCATTGCCACATGTGGGGCACGAGCGGCCACCTGACTGGACAGCTCAGTCTCAGCATAAAAAGCGAGGCTCTAGGTAGAGCTGGCGTCTTGAAGTTCTCTGGCACCAACCGCAGGCCAGGACCACAGGGCAGCCTGTGGTGGGAACAGCAAGCGCCTCCGGGAAGGGCGCCCAGCGTCCTGCGAAGGATGTCCTTCCATGCAGCCTCGGAGGCAGGCTGGCCTTACAGCCCCCAGCCAGGGAGGCTGCCCTTTCCCCGACCTTTGGATCTGGTTAACAGTTCAATTTTGTGGGTTGTCGTTTGCATTTTTTTTTATTATGAGCAAGGCTAAACAATTTTCCCTGGTTAGGTTATTTTTATTCCCGATTTTATGCTTAAGACAAAATTAGTGAATTGGAAGACTATCAAGCTTCCTATCAAGAAGACTATCATCTGGAATTAAGATGAGAGGGGAGAGAGAGTGGGAGATTGGGTGGGAGAGAGGGATATTATAAAATCAAAAGATGTGGGTGAAATTAGCCAGGAGACCAGATATCCATGTTCTGGGTCAGTAGATTACATTCCTGTGCAGAGCCTCACCCTCACTGCACCCACATCCATAGCTATGTGACTGTGGGCCTTCCTCCACTACAGGCAGAACATATTTCTGGGTCCTGTTGGGATTGATGTGGGCCATGGAATGGCCCTCTGGAATGCCTTCTGTTGCCACGGAAGGAGGACATGGCCTGGCTGGTCGCAGAAGAGTAGGCCCATGGAGCACAGTCTCCCTACTGACCACAGCCTTGCAGCTCCAGGCAGCACTGACCAGTGAGCAGGGGAACACGTGCTTACAGGGCACACCCTGAGGAAGGGGTGGCCTGTTACAAAGCGTTAACGTGGCGGTTACTGCCTGCTACACTACATGCAGGGACTGGAGAGGCGATAACCAAAGATATAATACAAGAAACCTCCCCTAAACCGAGCAAAGATTTGAGCCTTCACACCAAAGGGTCAAGGCAGAATATTGGGAAAAGACACACATATAAATGCAAACTGGTGAATTCTCTTAATTCCATATGGAAGAAAACACTACAATCCTCCCATGGAGAAGCAGGTAATTTAGAAAGGAAATAGAACCAGACTGATGTTGGTCTTTACTGCAACACCAAATTTAAAAAGCAGTGATAATAAAAGATTTTGAGAGAAAGGATGGGTATAGAATTTTACACTCAGCCAAACTGCTTAACTTTCAGAGCAAAAGGAAGATTATTTTACCACCCATGCATTCTTTCCGAAAACAAAAATATTGTTGAATGAAATACACACCCACACCAAAAATGAAAGAAAAACTCTCCAAATATCTAGAGGCCAATTCCAAACCCATTCTTTTTCCACTGCCTGGCTTTTTCCAAAATATGTTCCAAGAAGCACTAGCCCCACAGATGTTCATGAAATGGGGTGTATTGGCCTCATTAGCTTGGGACACACATGTGCTCTCATTGTGGTTGCAGCTGTGCCCTTCCTAGATGCGTTCCCTGTACCGACACGCTGAGGGCCTGTGACTGCTCCTGGTGTGGGGACTGATGTCACCGCCACGCCACAGGTGAGAAAAGTGAGTCATCAGGATGCAGAGTGATGTGGCTGGTCACATGGCTGGTGAGTGACAGGGCTGGGGGTCTGGGCACCCTGCTCCAATTTCTGACAGAATCGCAGTCTGAAGCATCTCTGTGGCCTTGTCTGCAAGAGACATGCTTGGGCAGCCATGAACCGGGGGAAATGTCATCTGTCCCCCTCTCTGCCAGCACCCCATGGCCCAGCTCCATGTACAATGCCATGTGTCCCCAGCCCAGGTGTCTGTGTGTGGGCCCAGAGGGAGGACGTAATGTCCTCCTGGCTCTGGTGCTGGGCCCTGGAGGAGGCCATGACACAAGCTGGCACAGTGCACGGCCTTTCCAGGCACCACGTGAGGGAAGGGAAGGCCTTCCCTTCCGGGGTATAGGGTGTGGCGGCCATGGGAGTATCTAAGGCGGTTGCCTTCTTCCTGCCGAGGGGAATGCTGCAGATCTACCTGCTCTAGTGCTACTCCTCAGAGCCATGTCTTCCTCTTAGGTGACAAACATTTTCATCTCTTGGCTACACTTCGGGGGTGCTCCTTTTTGCAGAAAGCAGCAGCTTTGCAGTGTGGGGATGGAGGTGTTCGCACCAGAGACGGGGGGCAGATTAGTCAGGGTGGGGTACCTCCCGCATCAAAGAGCTCTGAAATCTGTCAGGTATTAGCTTAGCTAAATTTTATTTCTGCTGGTGGAGGAGTGGACAGCAGCCACCAGCTGACAAGCAGCAGAAAGACGGGGACCTCAGTCCCCCCTCAAGGAACTGAAGCCAACAACTGGAAGAGGGTCCAGCCAGACAGAGCGGCAACTGCAGGCAGATCCCCCAGCACATGGGGCCGACTCCCAGGCCCAGGGCTCTGTAGACCCTAAATGTATGCTGTGCAAGCTGCTGGTCCGCGCCCCCATTACTGAGCTACAGAACCAGCTCACCAGCAGAGGGAGTCCCGGGGGCCACGCAGGACGAAGTCCTGGCTGACACACAAGGGGACGGGATCTGTGCTCACGTTAGCAACTGCAACAGAGTCCCTCTGCCCATGTGGCCGAGGTCACCCACTTGGGGCCAGACATCGCACAGTGAGGACCGGGAACGGGCCCAAACCGGGATGGACAGTGCCGTCTGAGGCCACTTCCCTGCCCTCCTGAGCTCGAGACCCCAGCTGTGCAGGCTCACTTGTAAAGAGAAACCAGAAACCCAAATTTCTATGTGAAATCTCTTCATGTTGAAACATTTGACAACTAGTAGTTATTTTTTTTTGTAACTGATTTAAAAAATGCCGAACTTTTTTCAGGCAACCAAAACATATTTGCAGGCTGCTGAGTTGCAATTTTGTTTTAATCCTGCAAAGGCCTTAGTGCTTTACAGAAAAGCTGGAGCATTCTCTTGCCAAGAATTCAACTGGTCTACTGACCAGGGGAAACGTTTTCAAATGCTTTTTTGTAAAAGAGAAAACTATGACGGCATAGTTCAGAGGAGAGACTGACTCTTTTAAAATAATATTCTCACACATGATGTGGCTGTCTTTAAACGAAGCCCCCCTGCATTGAGTCTGTCTCCTTTGAGTTTATTTTCAGAAATTGCAGCTTTTGTATGTGGACTCTGTCTTCATCAGTGGTTTGCCTAGACCGTCTCCCCTAAGAGGGAATTAAATGCGTGCTAGCAAACCCCGTGAGCCAATCTCTCAAAATGTGTTCCACGGGGCTGAGTCCCTCAAAGGGCTTTAAAAAGAATGTTTCATACTTGAATATGTTATTTTTTCAAGAAATTCATAATATATAGCAACATGTAAAACCTCCCAGGAGTTCTGCCTTTAAAACAAAAACAGAAGTATTTTTCTCATTATCTTTCACCCACTGCTCCCCCATATCAGTGTAACAGATACACCATTTGGCATAATCCTTTTGGCCACCCTAAATACGAATGGCACACACTTTGGGATACAGGCGGTTTATAGGCCCCCAAGGCCCAGGACCCCGTGACAGGCCTCACGCGCCTGAGCTTCCTTCCTGGGGGCGGAAAGAAAGCTGCAGCCTCACTCAGGCAGGAGATTGAGGGAAAATGAAGAAACTGGCAACCTTTTGTACTTTAAAAAAACCCAAGAGATGGTACAAACAGAAACAAATGTGGAGGTGCTTGACTTATAGCATAAGCATTGCATATTGATAATGACACTAAATGTAACGGTTTAAGTGCTGCCCTCAGAAGGCAGAAATTGTCCAAGTGGATAAAGAAGCAAAAGTGCTTTAAACAGAAAGATGCAAATAGGTTAGAAGCAAAAAAAAATGGAAAAAGATACCTTGCAAACAGTAATCATAAGAAACCTGGGGTAGCTATGTGTGCCTAACAATAGAGCTCCAAGATACATGAAGCAAAAACTAATAATGGAAAGAAGAAATAAGCAAATCCACAATTATAGCTGAAGACATCGACATTCCCCTGTCAGTAACTGCTAGACAAAAAACAGTGAGGACACAGAAAGCTGGGAAACACCACAAACCAACCTGACGCAGCCACCACTTACAGACATGAAGTCATTGTCAAATGCACACAGAATTCCCACTTTTTGGGCCATAAAACAGGACTCAATACATTCAGAAGGATTGAAGTCATACAGAATGTGTTTTCTGAATACAACTAAATTAAATTAGAAATCAGTAATACAAAGATAGCTAGAAAATCTCCAAGTATTTGGAAACTGAATGACGCACTTCTAAATAATCCATGGATCAAAAAAAAAAAAAATCACGAAGGTCATCTGAGTGACCTAGGGCCACTGTGACACATCACCACAGCTGGAGGGTCAGACAGCAGGACTTCACTCTCTCCTCTTTCTCCTTCAAATGTGATTAGAAAGAAGTCCTGGAGCCCAGAAGTCCACGATCAGTTTTCTGGGCTGAAAGGAAGGTGCTCTCTCCCTGCTCTGCCTCCACGTCGCCGTCGCCTCTGTGTCTGTGCTGAAGCTCCCTCTTGCCTCCCTTCGAAGGCACTGGGGCCTGCCTACCACATACTCCAGGACAAGCCCACCTCACATGATCCTTAACACAAGCACACCTTTTGCCGTGTAAGTTAATATCCACTGGTTCCAGAATTAGGACGTGGACCAATCTTTGGAGTCATCATTCGACCTGCTACAGAAAGGCAATTAGAAAATATTTTTAAGTTGAATGATAGTGAAAATATAAAATATCAAAATCTGTGGAATGCAGCTAAAGCAGTAAGTAGAGGGAAGTTTATAGTTATAAATGCTTATATCATAAAAGAGGAAAGGTCTGAAATCAATAGCTAAGGCCCCACAATAGAAAGCTACAAAAAGCAGAGCAAAGTAGACCTAAAGGGAACAAATGAAAGGCAATAATAAGGGAAGAAATGTGGGAAATGGGAGATGGAAAAATAATATAGACAATTAATAAAACCTAAAGTGGATTCTTTGAAAAGATCAATAAAATTGATAAACTTCTAGACAGATCAAGGAAAACAGAGAAAAAACACAAACTACCAGTATCAGAAATAAGTGTGGGCATTGTACAGATGCTATCCACATGAAATGATATGTTATAAACAACCATGCCACCAGATTTGACAGTTTGGATTGCATAGACAAATTCTTTGAAAGACACAAATCACTACAGGTGGCACAAGGTGAAATTTTTAAGAGAAAATAACCTTATATCTATCAGACAAATTGAATTTAAAGTTAAAAACAAAGGAAACTCCAGATGATTTCAATTGTAAATTCTATCAAGCACTTGAGAGAAACATACCAATCATGTGCAAACTCTATCAGGAAACAGAAGGGGATACTTCTTATCTCATTTACAAAGGCTGCCAGTATGCTTGAGAAATTATAGAAGACTTAAATAAATGAAGAAGCAGACTATGTTCATGGATTGAATGAGTCTATATTGTTAAACATCAATTCTTAGATCCATGAAATCCACCCCATGTGTACCATACAGATAAGTGTGTGTGTATGTGTGTGTGTGTGTGTGTGTGCTTGAGAACACCCCTCTGGGTACCCATCTGAAGGTTCTAATTCACCAGGTCTTGAGGAACTGGAAACCTATAATTTCACAGCCCCCAAGATTTTGAGGGCATCAAGGTTTAAAGAGTAAATGGCGACACCCCATTAGAAACCACAATGTCCTGTTTGAAGAGCAAGATCGCCCCTTACTGAATTCTTACAAAAATGCCTTTTTTGCTCAACCTTGAATCAGTATAGAATTTCCAAGAAGAGGGATTTTTCTTTCTTTCCTGTCTCCTGCATCCCTTCACACCATCATGCCTGGTTCCTGAAATCACACGGGATGTTGATGATCAGCAGAGAAAATCCAGCAAGGCGGTGATGGCAGGGGCTGCCCGCTGGGCGAGCGGTTCGAGGGGGATGTGAAAGGACCGGGCCTGACGTAGCCCAGACTGGGTCCCCCTTCGCAAAGTCCTGTTTGCAAGGAAGTGGGCACAGACTGCCTGCAGGTCGCTGGGACCCTGTGCTCACACAGGAAGGGTGAGGACGGAAGGCGGGTGCCCCCCACGGGTGGGGAGCTTCTTAAATGCCTCTGAGTCACACATAGTAACGGTCTCTCGGGAGGGTGTGAAATTCCTGGAATTAAGAGCACTCCATGTCCATTCATATTTTTGTTCTGAGATATTGAATTTTTACTTTCTCCCCTTCTTGACAATCTGAGGACATTTCAACACCACATTATGTGGTGATTATGCACGCCTGAGTGTTCCTAATGAGAGCCCCCGCACACCCCCTCCCGGCCTCCCTAGCTGTAGGGGGAGCACAGGGTGCTGGTCCCTTGCGGACTGTGTGAGCTGCTGGAGGGTGGGGGCGGGACACTTTTGTCTGGGCCAGCTGGCCTTTGTGATGCGGTATGGGAAAATTTTAGTGAGTCTGCCCTGCTGGCAGAAATTCCTGCCTGATAAAGGGGCAGCCCTCCTTCCCAGCAGGCGGGGTCCCAAAGGACACGGCCCACGGCCCTTGTGCGGCCTCCAAACAGGCCCTGCTCAGTTTCCTAGGCAACAAGCAGCTGAGGAAAACAAGATGCCACAGGAGATGAATTTGATATAAGAAAAGAGACTTGAAAAGCTAAGTAGGCAGCTACCCGACAAAATGTCACGCCAGCAATTGTCTGTCAGGAGACGGGAGAGGGGGCACCACCCCACCAAGCACAGGAGGGCAGGCCGGGTCCTTCAGGGACCAGGATGCGGCTCTCTCCTCTTTCTTCTAAATGCTTGTTGAATGATGGGCTTAATTGTCACCCCTGAGTCCTTGTGGGCTAGCCGGCTATGGTTGATTAAAGCAATAAAATCATTAGGACCGACAAGGAAGCAGAGTCCTTCAAAAACATGAAATCTGTCTGTGAGAGAGGAAAATACAACACACAGCCATTTGGACACACCACTAAATAATAAAATGCAGCTGTATAGACACAGATCAGGAGGAAATTTCGAGTGAAGCATAAAGCTGGGTATTCACTGGGTGCCTCCTGGAGGCTGTGGAATGGCTGGTATGCAAAGAAAAACTTCTGCGCCCTGTGTCTGTCCGCCTCTATCCCACCGTCGCCTCCCACTCTCCGTCCTCACTTCATCCCTGGGTCAGGATTCCTCCCTGAGTGTCTGTGCCCCCTCCTAAGGCAGCCTTTGCTTGAAAATGCACAGCTCTTCCTGACAGAGGAGAAATAGATAATTTAAAAACAAGTCATGTTTTGAATTAATGCAGCCTGGAGGGAGAGGATGAATGAATTATTTCCTGCTGGGCTGGAACACTGCCCCCACCATGGGAGTGGGGAGGAGCCGGGGAGGTAACAGAGGGCATTGGAGGGCAGAGGACAGTGGCTGATGATGCCCCTGAGGGCTGGGAGCCCGCACTCCACTGGGTGCATCAGAGAGCAAGGGTCCCGTGAGCCAGCCGTGCCTCTGTGTGAGTTAGGAGTCATACCTGTGCTCTGTAATGTAGGTCACTACCTGCTATAATCTGAGAAACAGCTTCCCACTGGGGGGAAGGGGGTCTGAGGCTATGTCAACAGCCCCGTGAACTGCATGTTAACAGAACGAACACAGAAATCATGTCCTAGACAAAAGCCAGCTCCAGCCTGGTGAGGGTTTCCAAAGGCTGCCTGGAGTGTCTTAGTCCATCACAGGCCCTGTGAGGATGAAGGTGACCTGTTTGGCCTGCCTTATACAGCAAACACTTGGTTAAAACCCATCCCACAAAAAAAGGTATGGCACTTTCGAGCCACTGATCTTGGAGATTTGCCTTCTGTCCAGCCATTCTCTTACCTCCAGTCATTTAGGAGAAAGCAGACTCTGAAATATTCACCACAGCCCTGCCAGCTGCTGAGCAGCATTCAGCAAGCAAGCGTCCTGGTCCAGCCTCGGGAGCAGAGGGAGATCATGGGTCTCCAGGGCAACCAGCAGAAAAGATGCCAGCTCTGGCAGGGCCCCCAAAGGGCAGGCCGAATCAAGACGTACTTTAGGCCAGGAATCCTGCTTTCCAAGCCCCAACAGGAAATGACAAACTTGTGTCCTGTGACGTCGATTTCAGGAGCCAGGTGTCTACCAGACTATTTCCAGTTATCATTAATAGCGTGTTATAAATCTATTGCTAATGAGTTCACTTAATCTTCCTGAATCTCTTTAAGGATCAGCTCTTCAATTTCATGGGGTGTTTGCTGAGAGCAAACGGATGCCCTGAGTGGCCACAGCCTCCATCAGCACCATGTCTGAATAATCTCACTTTTTTCTGCAGCCCAGTGTGCTGACTCCTGTTAGAGCGTCCACCTCCTTTTGTGAACGTGAATTCTGTTACTCTATCTGCACAGAGAAAACCAGTTCCTCTTCAGTGATTGGTCGCTTTGCCCTTGTGTGTTGGCTTCAGAGTCCCCTGACCCTGCTGGTCATACCCTGCCCTCGCCTGCCCCTGTCTGCACCCCTTCTCACCAGGTCCCTGCCGGATGCTTCCTCTGTGGGGCAGTTTCCTTCCCATGTGCACTTTCTGGGGAATGCTTGTCTGCTCCCTGGGCAGAGCCCACAGCCACTCTGAGATGGGCCAGCACCCAGCGCAGAGCCTGGTGCGTGAGAAGTGCTGGGGCATATCTGTCGGGTGCAGGAAGACCACTGCGTGTTTTACTTCTGTGCAGCTGTGGGAGAGATTTTTGTTTGGCTTCCATATGAATAAAAACTGGCAGGGCCTTGGCTTGGCATTTTGATGCATGGCGTACCTTCCGCTGGACTTTAATAAAATGCTTCAGATGTTCCCGAGGCTCCTGTGGGCATTTAGTTTTCAATATCTTACCCCAATTTTCCCCAACTAATAACAGAGATTGGTTGCCCTTCATGTGCGGCCTTGAACATTCCATCTGTGTCTGTGCCTCTTTTGAAGTTGACAGCTCAAAATACCTTAATCATCGATGATTCTCTTTCTTCTCATGCAAATTTCATCATTTTGCGGAAATACCAGTTGTGTGTCACTGACAAATCTGCTACTTTCTTAGAGTCTTGGGAGTTTAGAAGAGCAGCCCAGCCCTGCTGTGGCTGAGGCTGGTCCCATGCAAGCAGGAGAGGCGGGCCCTGGGACTTGGGGCAGCCAAAACACCACTGCCACCCTTGAGAGAAAAGGTCAGTAAGTTTCCAGCTTCTTACACTGGCAGCACCGAGCCACCCCAGTGCACCACCCACAGGCCCCAAGATGGGGAAGGTGAGTGGGACACGGGCTGACCTGCACCTCTTCCAATGCGACCTTGTTCTCCGCTGCACCTGGGAGGGGCCCTTGCTAAGGGAAAGGTGGGCGGCGCACCAGAGGCCCACAGGGAGGAGTGGCAGTGCTGAGCAGGTTGGCAGCCTGGACGGGGCCACACCTGACAGAGCATCTTGCTTTGGGAAACGTCGAGGAGAACTGAAGCTTGCCCTGAAAGGAGAAAGGAATGCCCAGCCTCCTTCACAGCTACCTGCCCTTTATCGTCTTTTGGAAACATGAGGATGTTCCAGGGGGGTCTGCATCCCTGACAGTTTACAAACTGAACCATCCCTGAAAGGAATGGATGGTTCTAGTATTGCTTATATCAGGCACAGGGCATTTAAAGTAGATTACATAATGAATCATAATCTCAGTAAGAAGTGATTTAGTGTTTTTTAAGAAAAAAATGGAAGGTGATAAAGCTGAGCAAAGCTGAGTAAAGTACATACACACAGACATTTATATATACATATTCATGTAAGCAGGTATGTGTACATATACACAGACATATATGTATTCATGTAAGTGTATATATGCACATCCATATACAGTCTTACAAGTATATATATGCATGTACACATATATATTCCTATAAGGGTATATATGTGCACATTACACATATTTATTCATGTGACTGTATACACACACATATATTCCTGTTAGCATATATATGCATACACACATATACACACAAACACACTTGCATACACACATGCATCTGTTAATATATATTCACAGAAGAAAAGAGCATTAGCATAACATAAGGGCCCCAAAACTGCTAACGTCACAGCACAGATGGTATATCCAAATCTCATGTTCTCACTTCATTATATTAGAAACACCCATGGCTCTGTGGTTGATAATATCACACAACCTTTTCAGTTCCACACCAGTGTTTCTATGAGTTGTCAGGAAAAGGGCCTCCATGTGTGTGCAGGAAGGGCCTGTTTCCACAGCTGTCTGGGCTTACCGGGTGTGAGCACTGTAAGTTGAGCAGTCAGTCTGGAGATGGATGGTAAAGAAATTTACCCTATAAAAAGCTTGTATGTTAGGAGTTCTTCCTAAATAAATCCACCAGCTTCTGGTCCCAGCACTGTTGTTTCTGTGAAAATTTAAGCAAGTCTTTCATATCTATTTACTAATCCCTGAAGTAAAGATACTACAAGTGCTACCTAACTCATCCTATTACTGAGAGCTGTTGGGAGGCTCTCTGGGCAGTTTCGTGATAAACCCCATGGGCAGGCCCATTAAGAACTGAAGCTGGCGGGTATCTGAGCCGACGCACCCAGAGCTGCGAGTGTGGCCCAGGCCCCTGCGGCACTGTGAGAGCCGTGTGCCTACGCCTGAAACCCTGATGCCTGAGGGTGTGATTTGTCGTCCTCACAGCCCTGCGCGGCCGTTGGTACGTGGTCCCCGAGTGGCACCTGCATGGTACATACATGCACCACACCACGTGTTGGACTGAGGTAGACCCCGAATTGCTGGCTGCTGGTGAGGACAGGTCACCACTGAGGAGAAGAAGTGGGATGGACACAAAGGCCAAGGGCTGCGTCCCAGACACCCTCTGGAGAAGAGCCCCCCAGACCCTGGTATGGCTTTAGCGGAGGGAACATGGCTGCAGGCAGGGCCTCTGCCGGCGTGTCCGCGGCGCCCGATTCAGAAATTCACAAATACCCTCTGGTGGTGTTCGGTTGTTGTTAATTTTTTTGAACTCAAAGTACACTTTCCCATGAAAGCCGGGGTTAGTCCCCAGGCTTCCCCCCCGCACCCCATCCATGCCCCGCCACCACCCGTGCACACACAGAGCCTGTCACTCCACCATGTGACCAGGACGGTCCGAAGTCTGCAGGCATGGCTGCAAGCCCCGCTGGGCTGCGCAGATGGCACATCCCAGCCCTGCCCGCGGGCAGTGGCTTCAAGAGCGGGCACAGAGGTTTCCGTAAGGCAGGCCCTGAGGACAGCACGGGGCCGTGGGTAGGAGGCTGAAGGCAGGGTTTATGCTTGCGGGAGGAGGGCCAGAGAGGAGCGTCATGAGACACCAGGCCTTCTGCATGGAGAGCCCATGGGAGAATAGCTTTTTCCCAAGATAGGCAAGGCCCCCCTGCTTTGTTTCTTCTAGGGGGTTCCAGGTACCCCAAGTCTTTCTCCACCACTTTTTTGGAAAAGGGCCCATCTTGAAAACCTCCTCTACCTTCCTGGAAGCCAACAGAGAATGTTTGAGCATCTAATAGAAGTGTTTTAATACTAATTAAAGGGAAGCAGTCCCCTTTTTTGCACATAGTTTCTATGGACCATTCAGCCCCTCTGAGAGCAGGGGCCATGACAGAGCTGGAGCACATGCATGCATGGAGAGAGAGAGCCATGGGGGTACAAGATAGGCATCCAGCCTGAGATGTGGGCCTGACCCCACAGAGCAGAGGGGAGGGCGGAGGGCAGGAGGGTCTGAGCCAGGCACCAGCAACAGTTCTTGAGGCGGAGTGCAGGGCCCACCCTGAGGCTGCCTCCAAGCGGTACCGCCCCCTCGACTTCCCCCATCATCCAGAACCCTCTCCACACAGCCAGGCATATCCTGAAAATCCGCTCAGGTACAGTCATCTGACTCCAGGCTCCAAGCAGGACCCGTCCCAGCTAAGAGCCGCCCTCACTGTATGTAGATCAGAAGCAGGGCACAGTGGGACTCATGTACCGTTATACAAGGGACCTGATGGTTTTAAAAGTACAGAGCGAACAGGCAAATGCGATGAACTATAGGATGGATTGCAGTTTGCAAAGCACTTTAATATGTTGCTGTGGTCTGAATCCCTGCACCCCCACCACTCGCATGGTGGTGTTCTGATCCCAGTGTGTGTGTGGAGGTGGGTCCATTGGGAGGTCGTCAGGTGGGGAGGGTGGAGCGTTCACAAATGGGATTAATGCCTTAATAAAAGAGACTCCAGGGAGCCCCCTAGGCCCTTCTGCCATATGTGGACACAGCAAGAAGCCACCATCAGCGACCCAGAAGCGGACCTTCACCCCACCACACTGAAACCCTGATCTGGGACTTCCAGCCTCCAGGACTGTGAGAGGTCATTTTCTGTTGTTCATAAACCACCCAGTCTGGTATCACATTACACAGCCGGGACAGACTAAGGCATATGACCTGTTTGACAGGATATATGTCCCTTGAGTCTGCAGCTGTCCTGTCAGACAAGCAGTACTGTCGGCACAGAAGGTAAACTGAGGAAGACATCTGTTTATGCCTCGTCTTCCAAGCTCAGCAGGGCCAGCTAGGGTTCTTTGATTGCAAGCAACAGACAGATTCCTGCTGACCCCAGCATGGAAGGTATTTACTGGGGTCACCCCCAGGACCAGTGGGAAGGTAGGGGCCAAGTCAGGAAGGGCAGGAACAGCTCAGCAACATTCACTGTCACCCACCTCATGGGCACTGACGCTGGGAGTCGTGACCTCTGGCAACAATCTTCAGTCTTCAAGTCAAAGTCCAGGGGAAAGCGTGCGAGGGCCCCTTCCTGGCTGGGGGCAGGCCGGTGTTCTCGCCTGTCAATTCCAGAGCATATTTGTAACTGTTACAAACAAAAACAAACTTCCCTTTTCTTTTCTTTTTTGGCCTCGCACTTTCTCTTAAAATAGATTCTGTGATGCTTTTTCCTATTCACCTGGATGAAATTTGGACAAACCCCAGGATATTTCTGGTCACTCTCAGACTATAAACGCTCTTGTCATGTTTCACACAGACATAACCTTCCTTGTTATTACAGCCGCGCCCAGTTAGCAATCAAATCTTCACTCCTGCTTTCAAGTTGGGGCTCTACTGCCCCCAGCCCTGCCCCTGGTGCTGGCAGAGACCTGTCAGGAAAGGGAAATGGTCATTTCTTATCCCTTAACTCAGCCATCTGCTCTTCCTCCCGCCCTGCACGTCCACCCTCTGGGTGGGGGGCGGCGCAGCCGAGATGAGGAGGGAGGGAAGGCCCCCCAGGAGGCCCTGGGCTCCTGGAGGATGGGCCCCTTCCCCTCAGGGGGCACCCATAGTGCTTGAAGGCCGCTCCCTCCCCCTCAGTCACGGGCTCTCTCATCTGCTTACTGGTTCTCAGCCCCAGGCATCTGTGGTGGTCAGGCTGTGCCCCGTACAAAGATTCGTGTCCAAGCACTACCCCCTGGTGCCTGTGAACATGACCTCATTTGGAAATAGGGCCTTTGCAAGTGGGGTAAGTTTAAGTATCTCAAGAGGAGGTCATCCTGGGTGTAGGAAGAGATCCCCAATGGCTGATGTCCCTAATAAGAGAGAGGAGAGGGAGATGGAGGTGCAGAGACTCAGGAAAAGCCCCAGTGAAGACAGAGGCTGAAGTGGGACCCAAAGACTGCCCACCACTGCCAGGAGCTGGGGGAGGTTGGGGAGGCCAGGGTAGGCTGGGGAGGCTGGAGGAGACAGGGGGAGGGAGCACCACTCTGCCAAGGCCCTGATGGTAGCCTTCTGGCCTCCAGACCTGCGAGGGAATGTGCTCCTCTTGGTGAAAGCTATGAATTTTGTCGTATTTCTATTGCTGCCCCAGGACACTGACAGGCCCCATGGCAGCCCTGCCCCTGGGTGGACCTAGGAAGGTCCACAGCAGCCCCTCATTACACGGCATCTAGTCTAAGTGCTGCCCCCTCACCTCCCCAGCTTCCCCACTGCTGTGTGCTTGCGCAGACTTGCATGTGCTCACATGCACAGGGGGACATGGCTTCTACACGCCCAGAGTCTATTCCAGAAAACCTCATGGTCCCTGCTCTACAGAACCAATGAGCTGGCCCACCCACAGACCCACTTTACCAAAGCGGCTGCTCACCAGTCTCCTTGCCTCTTGGTTTTCTGGATGGATTAAACCCAAGGCCCTTGTGGCCCATTGACTCGGGGCACTTGCACAGCCCCTTAAGGCTGCTCTTTAAAGTGCCCCCCTCGCAAGGAGGAGGGAAGCCCCCATTCGTCAGCCTCTGTTGTCAGTTCTTCATGGGGGTCTCTCCCCTGACTTAGGAACGTGGCATCTATTGTGTATCGGTGATGGTCAAAATTCCTATTTTAACATTTTGTTGCTAATGAAATAGGGGAAGGCTTGTTCCTCAGCAAAATAATGCTCATCAAAGTCAGAGGGCTTGATACTGAGCAGACAGAATCCAAAGGTGTGACTGGGGAGCAGAGGTGAGCCTCATCCCATCAGGCCGTGCCTCTTACTTGTAACGGAATTGCCAACAAGTGTCCCACAGATCTAGCATCATGGTTCCCCTGATGGACAATGCCAGGTGCAGTCATCAGGCCAAAGCCACAGAAAGAAGTCTGAAGTTCAAAGGTAAAGGGGAGGGGGCTGAGCAGGTGTCAAGGAATGAAGGGCACCCTGCCTGCGCCCTCACCCCGCCCAGCGCATCTCCCAGTGCATGTGGAGTACTGCAAAGCCCAACACTGAGTCAGACTGGTCCAAAGCTGAGAAAGGAGGGCGCGCAGTATGCGGGGAGGACCAAGGTGTGGGGAGAACTCTGTGACAACCTGGGCTCAGACACCGAGTCCGTGGGAGGGTTGGAGCCAGCACAATACCCCAAAGACAGAGGCGAGGCACCAAGAAGTGGCCCTTCTACGTCCACACTTCACTCAGTCTGAGCTGTAATAAATGAAGCTTTCAGTACTGGAGAATTAAGTGAAAACCTTTCATCAAATATATTTTCTAAACAGGCATAGAAGACAGTCCATGGTGAGCCGTACAGGAGGCTCGTGACAAGGTGCAGGACAGCAGGCTGTCAAGCACGGCTCAGGGGCGCCCGAGGCTCCAGTGAATCCCCAGTTCCCGGGCCATTTGCCTGCCCAGCGACCTCTGCAGCTGGGGATCGCTGAACAAGGAGGTTGGGCCTAGAAGGAACATAAAAACAGTGTCAAGCTAAATTAACTCATCCTGGAGGGGATGGGAATACAGCCTGGGAACTCTAATTTCAAATTTTCTTTTTTAAATCAGTTTGTAAAGCTCCCCCCAAAATCCCATAGGACTTTGATTGGGCTTGCATTAAATCGATGGGTTTTGGGAGAATCGCCACTTCCAGAGTGTGTCCTGAGACTCCCTGTGAAATCCAGTATCTCAGTGCGATCCCCTTCCTCTTCAAGCCTCTGCCCCAGTTACTGCTCGTGTCTCCCCCACCCCCCAGTTAGACACAGCACACCCCTCTGCTCCACGTGCACCCTCATGGCCCGCTCTGCCTCCTGCACGAAGCTTTCTCCAAGGACTCCGACCAGGCATCTTGGCTTATTGGAGATGCAGCCACACCTGGCAAGAGGAAGCTCTGTTAAATGTTAGCTATTATGATTATCATGTAAATAGTTTACTGATTCACTTCGAGATTTTCTTTTAGAAAGGCAATTGATTTCCTCTTACCTAGAACATTGCCCCCAAATTACTACAATTCCTAAAACTGTCTTATTTTCTGAAAGCACAGTGAAGGAGGCATAGAGTGACTTCGGAGAATTCTTCTGAAAACTTCCTCCAGTAGGTCCTCCCGGTTTTAAAACAGTGAGGCTGCTGTTCATGTTTTAACCCATTTCTCCAGACCAACACCATCATAAACTGATTATTTCTGAGGTGAGAATCTGGTCCATAAACAACCAGTCTCTTTTTAGTAAGTGTCCTCTCTACATGAATAGAAAGTATCAGATCAGAGCATCTGGAGCAAACTATTTCAGGGGTCATTAAAGGTGACCTATAATTTTTGTTTCTGTTTGTTTCCCTCAAAATTAGTAAATTTGATGGGCTTGAATTGCTGGTTTAGTTTCCATAACAAACAGAATGACCTTCTGGTCACCAGAAATGATCTATCCAGCATTATCTAAAGTTAGAAGGGTTAAAACAAAGAGCTGAATTCAAGGCACCAGGAAGCTATATGAAATAAAACTTGGCAAGTGTGCTTCTGAGATGCATTTAGAGAGCCATAAATGCCATCTCATGTCACTTCATCTTTTCAATTAGAAAGACTTTATTTGGGGGACAAGAGAGTTGTGGATTAAAAGCAATTACTGAGATTCTTAAGCCCTGAAGTATCACAATAATTCATGTAATAACATTTTAAACAATCAGCTTTGAATCCTTAGTAAATTTCACTTCAACCAGAATGATGTTTAGTAAAAAGTCACCCTAAGGGTTGCACAGACCACTAACTGTCAAGTGGTAAGAACTCATTAAACACTCTGATATTAAACTAAAGATACTCGATTTCATAGAACTTTATGATTTAAAAATTGCATCATAGTCTCAAAAATGTCACATAGTTGAGCAAATATTTGCTGAGGGTGTATGTCAGGCCTGCTCTAGGGCTGAAGATGCTCAAAGGAACCTGACCGTGGCCCTGCCTTTGAGCTACGCAGCATAATGCCTCCTGGCCTCCTCACTGGCATCAGTAATCAGCATGCAAGTGTAAAAACTGTCCCTTCTCTTTCTGCCTGGTGACTGAGTTCCACATCCACTCTGCTATGGATAAGCAGTAAGTCTTGATTTAAGGGACGCATCGCTTATCTGTCTTCATTATTTACCTGCAGGACGAGGCGAATCTGTCTGCTCTCCCAGAGCCAATGGGGAGAGAATGCGAAGCCCTTTTCCAGCGTCTTCCGAGCTTCCGTGGGTGGACTATTAGTCCTCTATTAGCTGCAGCCCCATGAGTCAGTCAGCAAGCACGTCCCTCCCTTTCCCGGGGGTGATGGATGGGTCAGGACCAGTGAGCACAAGGACTCAGGGCAGGGAAGGAGGTGCTGCGTGGGAGAATAAACAGGATGGAGTGGAGAAATGTCCATCAAAATCCCATGCTTGTCTACCACTTGGTAATAAGGACCTCATATTCTGTTCCAGAAACCCCAGGATATGGGCAGAAATTCGGTGGGGCGGGGTGGCTGACTCATGTCAGGTGCAAAATCCCCATGGCGTTGAAAGCGATCAGCTGTGACGTCCTTGACGTTTCAGAGGGAGCAGCAGGTGCTGCTGCATTTGTGGAGACGCGCAGCCCAGCCCTTCTGGGATTGAGATACTTGGTCTGTTTTCAGACCAAGCCTGGCACACTCATCCTGAGCTTTCGGCTTGGAGGCCACACTCAGGGAACAACTTCTGTGAAGTTCTGGCTGCGCTGTGGTAGCATCTGATGACAGACACAGGAGGAAACATCCAACACAGGCCTGCTTCCAGGGCCGGTGAGCAGGAGAAATGCAGTGCGGGGCATGGCACCCAAGTAGAAGTGACCACTGCATCCACAGATGACGGAGCAATCACCCTGCCAAAGAGCTCTCCGGGAGTTCCTGCTGTAAGGTGCTTCTTTGCATTCAAAATATTATTCAATTGACCAAAAAAACAGGAAAGTCCTGGGGCAGGACTGCTGCTCGGAGGAAGCCTTACAGCACGTGGGGAGGCCTGTGCTGAGAGCTGACTGGCTGAAATTCTGGGTTCATTCCTCAGAGTGACAAGAACAATGGCACTATTAAAACACGAAATGAAAGGTTGCTGTTGATGGTGACGAATGCGTAGATAAGAGCTTTGGTTCCGTCAACGGAAGTGAAGAAATGCAACTGTTAGAAAGGAGCACCACAGCCCCAAGAGGGGAGCTGGCCAGCCAGCAAATGGGCTCAGCACCCAGCCTGGCCCAGGGCAGTGCCCCCCACAGGCAGCCCCGGCCGTTGGGAGCCTGCAGCTGGGACCCACGAGATAGCCTGTCCCATGCGCCCTCCAGCCCCAGAAGGGGGACACACTGTGAGAGGACCCAAGTCCTCCCAGGGGAAGGTGACCTTGCTGAGACAATCCCTCCTTCTCTTCTGCTGATAAATGTTTGCCCCCACCCTCCTGCCTCTGAGAACCTTCCCTTCACACGGTTCCTCAGAGGGCTTCTCCGCTCACCAGGTGGGATGCTGCCCGATTCATGAATCGTTTAATAAAACCAATTCCATCTCAACCTAGTTGGTCAAATTTTGTCTTTTTTAATACAAGTGAGTATTAAACATGTCTCTGAAAAAATATATTTTTTTGGTGGGGGGATGAGTCAGTTCATCCTATAAAAAATACAATAATCGATTTTTTAGTATCCCAGAATGATCATGACTTTATCACTCCCAGGAGAAACTGTTTTGATGATGTAGCCTCCGACACTGACCGCCTCAGGCTTGTTAACCCTCTGTCATTGGAAGTTCTCGCACGATTTGACCTCTTGTTTAAAAACAACCAGGTACCAGGGCAGCTGTCTGTCCCCTGTAGTCCTACAAAGTCCTCTGAAGAAATGGAGGTTTAACCACTGCACTGGACAAAGGACCATCAAAGTTCTAGGGTTTTGGGGCTTTTTTTTTTATTGTAACCACCGTTTCTTCTTTAAAAAGTCAGCCATGTGACTGGTAATGTATCAGTTTGTTATTTAAGATCTCACTGCCTAGTTTGGTTGCTTATTTTGATAAGACGGATCTGCCTCAAGAGGAAATGAAATACATTTCCTGAGCTCTGAGAATAAGGAGCCGCGTCTGCTCGCCACCTGATGAAGGCGCTGGGAGAGGCCAGAAAGGAGAAGTATGGAGCTGAAGAGCAAATCACAACAGCCCAACAGCACAAATCCCTTTCCCAGGGGAACCAGGAATACAAAGAACCTGAGTGCTTGTGCATCAAAACAGTCATTTTTCTCCAGCTCCCACCCAGCGAGAAACGGAGAAGCTGAGAGGTGAGACCGCTGATTGGATGCAAGGTCCAGAGAAAGAACAATTTCTGGCTGCACACGGGTGCTGTGTGAGTGACATTACCTGTGTTTGTGTGACATCTTTCCCAAGCTTGTTTAAGAATTTCCTTAAATGTATTAAACACACAGTGGTGTGGAGAAGGCGGGAGCTGGCATCAAAGGCGGAGCTGGCCCCAGAGGGGAAATAAAACAGAGACAGCCTGAACTCTGGTCCCTGGGGCAGGCGGTTAGGATGTAATTGCCTTCTCTGGGGGTTCTGGTAAACAGCGCCGGGGAGAGATGGCTAATAAGAGCTGTGGCGTGCAGCTACGGATGCCAGTAAGAATGCCAGGAATGCGGGCTTCTGGAGGAATTGCTCTAATAAATACCTTTGATTATGAAATGCAGTTTCCCCAAGAGCTCAGAGAATGACTGTGAATTTTGTTTCTATTCATCCTCATGATGGATCTCGGAGCTTGTTAGAGGTGGGTGTTTTCTGCCTCCATTGGTTCATTTATTAAAAAAATCAAAGCTCACAGAACTTAAATATAATCCTAAACAATACAGTGAATCACCTCAGGTAAAAATCCACCCCTCCCCCGATTTTGGTCTGGTTTTCTAAAGCTGGTCTATGCCTGATTTTTCCACTTAGAGAATAAATTTGAGACCAGAGGTGGGGTTGCCAGATTTAGCAAATAAAAATTACAAGCTTGCTCAGTTAAATGTGAATTTCAGAGGAGCAGCTGATATGTTTGGCATAAACATGTCCTTTGCAATATTAGGTACATACTTTCATTAAAAATTTTATTCGTTGTCCATCTGAAATTCACATTTAGTTGGGTGTCCTGTACTTCATCTGGGAACCCTTACCAGAGTGCTCAGATTCAGCCAAGGAAAGGTCAGATGCTCTCTTGTCCTTATGAACTGTTTCTGCCAAGCCCCTTCTTCATTCAGCTCCCTCTGCCCAAGTCCCTGGTGCTGCCCTTGAGGCCTGGCTTTTCTCCTTGGCAGGTGCTGGGTGGCGGGCCCCCACCTCCTGGCCTGAAGTCCTGCCTGGGTACCACCCCCAAGCCCTCACCACGGCGGCTGATGGACAGGTTAATTCCACCTAACATCTTAAACTTCTTGGCACAAGAGAACCTTTCCTTTCTCATCAGAAAGCTATTATTAGTTCTTTTTAAACTTTTAAACTAAAATATTGTTATTGATTTTGACATCTTAAGAAGAACAATACAGGTTTTGCTCTGTAGTGCATAAAATACCTGTGGAAGGAAGAATGAGGGTCGAAGTGAGAAATCGTAGTTTCCTGGATGGGGAGTGATCTGTTACGTCCCACAATTACAGGACAGACCCTAAAATCCAACCCCCCTCTGGCTATCCACACGTGGCTCCAACAGAGGAATGAAAACTGGGCTAGTCTGGGGCATCCTTTCCTTTCACCTGATTGCAGTTCCCTGTCTGCCACTATGCTGCCCGAGGGGCCGCATGGAATTGCCTATGTGCTAAGTTCCATTTTTCAGTCACAGACACTGCATCTCTTCTATGCATGAAAACAGAAGGGAACAACAAAGCACTATAAATGGCTGTGATGCCTTTAATATGTCCTCAAATCCAGTGTCTGACATTCCTGTGTCATGTTTTGACTCAACGGTGTCCAAGTTGCTCACCCAGGAGTAACCTCTGGGGTATACCTCGGGGCACCAGGGGAGAAGCTTCTATGCAGCTGTCCTTGGAATGTTTGCAGGCTCTTAACACTCGTTCTGTACATTCTGATGCTGATGTTTTATCATCTTAACAAGGAGCAAGAAAGAGTTCCAGAAAACTACTAAATTCATTTCATACCTCCAGTGAGCCAAGGTATTGGGTGATCGGAAACCCAGGGATTTCAGGTGTCCAGACACGGCACCAGGATGGGGTCACCAGGCTGTTCCAGGAGTACATGCTCAGGTAGACGAGTTGTCACATAGGCAGCAAAGCGACAGTGTAGTTTCAGGTCAATCACAATGGCCATTGTCGAGAAGACACAGCCCTATACCAGAGCTGTCAACATGTAAAGGCTGAAGGTACCATGTGTGGCTGATGAATATTCTAGAGTTACCCCTGGGGACCATTTGTAGTACATCTGCCCACTGTCTTCTGGGAACATCTCAGCCAGCGGGTGCTCCCCAAGCCCCACCATGAATCTCAAGTGTCATCCAGTCCCGGTGACAAGGCCTCCAGTTGTCTTTCCATGAAGACAGTGATGCCTAAAGCAATCTGTGGTTGAAATGCAAAATGATAAAGAGCAATTAAAATGACAGAAATATAAACACATTGTGTTGTATGAATGTTTAATAACATTTTTAAAGTCACTAATCAATACGTGGTTAGGTAGAAAGAATTGGGACCCTGGTTCTGGTCATATGTCTAGATAAGGTTTTTGAAACTAGTATTTAAAAATGTGCTAAATGCCTACAAAAATGAGCAATAAATTATGAATGAAATACTAAGATGAATTTCTTAATGTGATCTTAAATCGGAGTGCATCTCTGGGGGTATTGCTGCAACATACCTATTTGTGAAAAAATTGTTTTGCAATTGTGAAAAAAAGCTCTTCTAATAAGCTCATACACTCAGTAAAGCATTTGGGATGTATCTTCATCTTTTTCAGTTTTCCACCAAGTATAGACAGAGATGCTAGCGCAGGGTGACTGTTAGTCGGCACTGCACTTTCTCAGAGATGCCATGAGCCAGAGTAAGGCTGATGCTTGAGCTGGATGCTTGCTTGGTCCACACCATCTCCTCTGGAGGTACAGTGGCTTCCTTTCTAAATAAATGTTTCTTGGTCTGGTCTGACATCTTAAAGTAGCATTTCCCATCACCGGTATGATGATAAAAAGCCCGCATTTCCAGACTCAGGCCCCTATCACATGGATTTGACACCCGATGGCACATGGGCAGTGTCAGCTGACTTGCTCAGTACAGATACCCGGTGTCGCTCAGACCACGGCCAGCCTGACAGCTGGCAGTGCTCTGGTGATCTGCACAGGTTGACCCAGTCCTGGTAGGTATCATGACATCCCGAGATACTGAAGTGCCAGGACAGAAGTGCCCCCACATTAGCTTCTTCAGAATCAAATCTCCTTCGCCCATGCAACTGCCAGGGACTTTCTGGCAACCTTCTTTCTGGAATCCACCTGCTGCTCCAGGTGTGTACAGGAAGTCCAAGCCTTACCCCACCTGCCCTCTGCTTAGGCAGCAGGTTCCTCACTCCCGTGTCCTGACAGTCACCACTTTGTCCTGCAGCTCTGCTTTTTATGTCATGCCACCCGCCTCCTACTAAGCTGTTGTCCCCTTGAAGGCAGAGGCAGTGGCAGTATTTTCATCTGTACCCAAGTACATAACATAATGCCTGACACCTTGGAAAGCCCTCTGAAATTGTTGTGTTATATTCCAGAAAGTTTAAAAAGATTCCAGGTAGACGTTTTTCAGAGACTTTAGACAACCTATTGAATAAATGGAAAGTGAAAAATAGTATTCCGTTGTTTGTTGCATTACTCTTTCATCACTGCTCAAACCACCACAGCTGAGGTAAGGCATGCATAATCCATGACGTCTGCCTTCCAAAACAGAACAAAGCCTTCTGCTCCTTTGTGGTGAGGGGTATTCCTACCCCTCATCACTGGCTTCAGAGCGTTCTTCCGGGAAAAACTGTTTCCATGCAGGTGCAATGTTCTACGTTGTCAAACAGTAGATTAAAGACTTCCAAAGCTGCAATATAACACAGCAGTGAACACAAATCACATTTACCTGTGAGCGTGTGTGATTTTTTTTAACTTCTGACATTTTTAACCTTAAGTGGTTGGAACTGTACTTGGCTACAAAACACCAGATGTCACAAGGCACCAGAGGGGACCACTCCAGTAAAATGCCGACAACCAAAGGGCAGCACACATGCCTCCGGTGACACGTGTCAGGTGCAGCCGCCCAGCAGGGCCTGCTCTGGGGCCAGTGCTGCCTCAGCGGGCAGTTCTGGCTCTGCCTCGGAGGGTTACGTGGGAGCAGCAGGGATGAGGCCACCCTCTTCTCTGGCCCCTGCCATGCTGGGGGGCTGGGTGAGGCAGCCAGGATGGCCAGGGTTCCCAGAACACCCCCGCATCAGCAGGAGGGGCACTGCCTCACTCTCACACCTGAGTCTGATATACGCATCCGCGAGTTCAGAAGACGTCAGGCCCCAGCTCCGCTCCTATTTCCCTCCAGTCTGTTTGCTTTGTTCACATCAGGGTGCTTTGTGCGGGGTCCCCCCAGCACAAAGCTGGGTGGGGGGGTCCCCCCAGACGCCCCCTCACACACCCGAGTTCGTTTCCCTGTGGTTCCAGACCCAGTACCAGGGCGAATGCTGGTTGGACCTATGTGGTTGCATCACCAGGGCTGTCCCTGTGGGCAGCACGAGGCTGCTGGCTCTGCCCATGCCCGGATCTGGGAGGATGTGACCACACCGACCATCACAAACCACACCAGTGAGGGGGACCCCCGGAGGAGGTAAGGGAGTGGAAGGGGGGTGCGGACGGAAGCCAAGCAGACAAACAGCACCCACCCCGTACCCTAGTTGGGGGGCCTGCACGGAAGGTGGTGTTTCGTGGGCACTGGCCGACCTTCTGAGTCAGGGCCCGCCTATTCCTCCTGACTTATCCGAGTCACCTGCTGTGTGTTCAGGGACACGTTAGCTTAGATGTAGTTTGCAAATATGAGGACTGCCGTGGACAATCTGGTCTTTCCTCATTGGTTTTTACTGCTGCGCACCATAAGAGAAAATTTCTAATAAAACCGACTGAAGTCATTTATCTTTCATCTTCTCTTTTTTTCTTTTTATCCCTTCTTCCATTTTTCTTTTTTCTTCCCCTATTCTATTTTCTATTCCTATTTCCATGTATCTGAATAATTCTGGGAGTACTAACAGCCTGCCTGAAGTTATTACTGAACAAGGAAGAGGAGGAAGGGGGTGATGGATGATGGGTGGATGGAGGGGGGGTGGATGGGGGGATGGATGGGGAGATGGATGGGGGATGGATGGAGGGAGGAATGGATGGTAAAGGATGGATAGCCAGACAAGCACGAAGACAAACGCATTAATATTTCATTCAGGGGTGCAGCGTTTGGTCAATGAGCTGACAAGACTGAAGGGCGTGGCTTGTTTTGCCGTCCCGAGAGGGCACGGTGGAGTCGGCCTCACCTAGATAAGGAAGGCTTTCCTCTGCGACCACTATTGAACTCTTGAAGCCCGTATTCTGCAATTATTTTGAGTACTTGCTTTGACAAGAAAGAACATTTCTTTCATGAGTGAAACATGACTCTATCAGTCTCTGTACTTAGGCTTTTTGTCGCTCTGCAATTGTAACATTTGGCAGCGGGCTTCAGGGCGGCGCCTCCGTGACTCCTTTTTAATGGAGGACTATAAGTCGCACCCTAAATTGAAATGTAACTCCTTCACTGTGTCATCCCTACCCTCAAACGGAGACAGCGAATCGCTGAGGCAGGAACTTCACGATTCGCACCCTGAGCCCAGATGGGGCCCTTCGCCACCCAGCCTCTCCACAGAAGGGCCCCGGGACTTCTGTGGGCCAGGGCGCTGGTGGTGGTGCCGGGAGGGGAGCGGCCCTCCGCGCGTCCTGCCTACCTCCAGGTCGGGGCCCAGGATGCACCCCCTCTGCTGGGGAGCAGCCCCCTCTCTGCCCTGCGGCGCGCTGTCCCCACAGCGACGTGTGTCTGTCTGTGCGAGCTAGCCGCGTCCCAGGAGCCAGGCGGCTGCCTGTGAGGGCTGTTCTCCAGGCAGCCAACGGGACTGCTTTTCTCCTGATGCTTTCTGTGAATAATAAAACAAGGCCTCTTTGCTGCCAGCCTCCTCCCACCCCCTGGGTGCCGACAGAGGGCATCTGCCAAACTCTGCAGGGCTGCTGAACAACCCCGGGGCGCAGAGCGCTGGCCGCCTCTGTGCCGCCCCCATGGCCGGAGCGACGGGACCGGTGCGCGTGGGGGTGGCCGGGGCGGGCGGCCCGCAGACGGGGCTGTGGGGGGCCAGGCCTCGGAGAACCGGCCGCACAGCTTTCTCGCTGTAATTCCTCCCGAGGCGCGCAGGTGACCCGGTTACCGCCTCCAGCTTCGGTTCTGCTCTCCGTGGGTCTCGTTCTTTCTTTCTTTCTAGCATTCTAGGCTTTGCCTCAAGGGAAAAGACAGGGTGAGGCCCTTTAAATATTTCCTGCATTCCCTCCTACACCCTCGCCTTCCGATGACAGAACACCAGTTCTTGCCAGGGCCTTGCTCCGCCTGCTTTCCACCAGGCCGAGTTTACATTCCCCGCAGCTTGTTAATGAACTCCTCGGCATGATGCAAACCACACGGAGGAACGTGTTTTCCCCAAGGACTCAGATGGTGACTGGGGTGGCTCTCTGGTCCGTGCTGCAGCATCCAAAAGCACAGGGAGGGCTGAGAATAGAACAAATAGAGATTTTTAAAAAAATCTTTACAACCATTTAAAATAATAGGGTGTGCTCTAAGACCTATAAAAATAGTCATTTATGGACTGCACACATTCTTTATAAATCAGACACCCTAAATGTAAATCTACCAAATTAGACATTTAACCTAAACTAATGAGCTGGCAAGCATTAATTTCAATTACACATTGAGTCAACTGCCGTTTTTCATTCTTCATTAACGTTTAGGTAGATAATGTTGGAAGTGGATGGTCTGATCCACTGAGGCACAAAGGAAGGTAAAACCAATATTTGTTTCCAATAAATCATCTTACAGGGTGGCCCACCTAACAAACCCCATTGCTCTTTGAGTTCTGAACAGATCTTCTCAATACATGTCACTGCCAAGCGGAGAGATGCAAGCCTTCGGTAAGGACGCGTTCCAGCTCATCTTTCCTTGCTTCCACTGGGAAACCCTGACGGTCCACAGGTCCGTGTGGAATTTCACGTCCCACTGACGCCTCCCTTTGCTCCCTTGAGCTCAGTGCAGATTCAAGGAGCCTCCAAGCCTTCAAAGTAGGTCTCACATTGAGGACACAACGTCTCAACCTAACTGGAGCTTCAGCCTCTCAGGAATCCTACAAGGCATGAAACACTGTTGTTTACATACGAGGAATCTGAGGCTCAGGGACAGTCAGAGCTCTGCTCACCCACCGTCACACAGCTCCAAGCCCTGGAACCATGACCTAAGCCCAGGTCACCACACCAGCATGCCGGGCACAGGGAGGGAGCCGCCACACCTGGGCAAGAACTCCTGGAGGGGGCAGGTGCCTCCCAGCTGGATGGAGAGGTGGGGGAGCCCGCCCAGGAGAGCGAGGCAGCGGGGCGCACCGAGGCCCAGAGCCCTGTTCCCTGGGGGTCTCCATCACCCCTCCTCTCAGTAACTCTGGCAAGGAGGTGTTTTCTTTGGGAGCACGCCTTCAGGACACTCGTCTGTGGGGGCTTAGGAGTATTTTTAATTTAGTAAAGGAAATGTGTGGATTTTATTGGGGTCTGGCCACTGAGCAGGGATGAAATGTTACCGCTTCCATGGCATATTAACTCTGAAAATGGAATCTTGGCAATATTTTCACATTTCTCAGAAGCTGCTTCCTACGAGCAGGGAGGCAAGTGTGCAAGGGTGCACGTTCCTGGGTGGGCAGTCTGAGGGACTTGGGGGTCTGGGAGCAGAAGACACCCCGAGACTTCCAACAGGAGAGTCTGAAAAACCTTCTGCATGGGTTCCAGGGTAGGCCTGCTCATGTCGCCACCCTTGTCCCGCCCGCCTCCATAGGCACACAGAGCAGACCGACAGGACATAAACATTGCCATGAGCTGTCACCCTTCCCTCCCACCTTTTCCTTGGTTCTCTCTGAGTCTCATAAATTCGTCAGTGTCCAGGCACTGTTACATGAGATGGTATCCAAACACCAATAAGGGGCTGCACTTCCTACTTGAATGTGAATCCATTTCCCTGCCCAGTTTCTCCAGCCAGCAGAACTTATGTCTGCCCAGGATCTGGTGCTGCCCTAGGTCCCCTGGTCTTTGGGTCTCCTGGTCTCTGGGTCCCTGGGCACCCAGGCGGGAACTGGGGGCTGGACATGCCAACCCAAAGACCAGGTAGGCCCTGTCATCCCTTGGCAAGACCATGACCAGTGGCCAGGTTCAGCCCAGCGTGGTGAATTTCAGTGCCTCCTCCCTTTCAGCCAGCTCGGGGCAGGGCAGCCAGGCAGCCCTCTCAGGGAGATTTCCAGCCACAGCTCTGCCCTGGGTTCGGCCAGGGATAGGATGGCCTGGGCTGCTGTCTTCATTCTCCGATCACCTGGCCTCCCCTCACCTGGGGACTGACATCACTTACAGTTCCACACTCCTTGTCTAGGGGATCCAGTCCCTAGGAAATATCTCCTATCTACATGTAGAATTTAAAATGTAAATCTGCAAAATGCCCTCACCATGACGTAAAAGAAAAAGAAACAATTCATGAGAAACATAGTGTGTTCATGCATTTAATATGTAAATTCTCAAGCATGATTTTACCAAAAGAAAAGTTAACAGTTGGTTATCTGAAACCCTTGAGAAGAAATGTGCTTAGAGATTCATATTTTTAAAGGCTTCTTCATGTAATGGCATGCTGCTTTGTACATTTTAAGTCATCCCGTTAGGGCCTGGGGCAGGACCTTCTAATCAAACAACTTAGAAACTTCTAAGTTAATGATTCTGAAACAAAATGTATGAATGGTCACAAAATGGGTTCCATGAAAGGCTGGTTCCAGCCTCCCAGGAGTTCCCAGTACTGCCCTTACGTGGGCATGCGGCCTGCTACAGGACCCTGGACTCCCCTCTGTGCACCACATCGGAGCATGTCCTTTGAAATCTTCCAAGTTCCCCCAATGACCGGGATGGTTGCATAAACAGTGCCATCTGAGTGAGCACCAGAGCTTGGACTGAACCCAGTGGGCCCTGGTTCCTGTTTCCCACTTTGTGGCACCCTCTGACCCTCTACTCCACTCACAGGGTTGAACAGATGCCCTGAGAAGCTCTGGGTCCTGTGGCTGGGCACCCACTTTGAGTCAGCAGCCTAGCAGCGACCCTCCCATTGGCAAGCACAGCCTCTCACTTGCAGAATCATGTTTGTGCCAGAATGGTGCCAACCTGCCGATTCGGGGTGATTCCTATGTTTGCACAGTTGGGGCCCCATGGACATTTTTGCCTGGGGCCTTGGGCACTCTGGGCCAATCAGCGGGCTCAATCTGATTTTCTCTAAGTGGCCTATAGAGATAGCTGTTGGTTTTCAGAGCTTTGTAGATTTCCACGTTGCAGGTAAGGGGCTATGGATCAGCAGACAGATGGTGTCACCACCTCAGTAATGCGAGAAGTGCGACAGATGATGTAGTGTGTGGGCAGCTCAAATACCTCAATGACATGATTTTCCAAAATGGTGAAAGAGTCCCAGAAAATTTCCAAACAAAATAAAATTCAATCTTCATAATAGTTTAATAGTTACATTCCTGGAACATTAAAGCCATGTGAAACATACCTTATGTTTACATGTAGTGGAGTCAGGTTCTCAGTGCAAATAATCAGAAGCGTGTTGCTAGCCAGAGAGATACTGGAGGGTCATGCAGGGTCCCAGGCAGACAGCTCTTCCTTCTGAGCCCCAACTCTGTGCCCGGGTCTCTACACAAAATGACAGGCATGGCCCCCCGCTCATCTCAGCAGCCTAAGACACCCAGACAAATTCCTGCAAAGCACCCCAGCCCTCCTCAAGGCCACTTGAGCCCGCCAAGATCACATTCAGGGCAGATGGGCTGGACAACAGGAGCAAAACCCCAAAATGCCCTCATGTCAGCCCCTGTTATGGGCTGAACTGTGGTCCCCCAAAAAGACTTGCTGGAGTCCTGGCCCCAGGACCACAGAATGAGACTGTGCTTGGAAACAGGGTCTTACAGAAGTAACGAAGTTACAATGAGGTCGTTAGGGTGGGCCTCATCCAGTAGGACTGGTTCTTATAAAAAGGAGAAATTCAGACAAGAGACAGGCACGCACACGGGATGACTGTTGAGGACATGGAGAAAGTGGCATCTACAAGCCGAGGAGAAAGGCTCGGAAGGACCCAGCCCAGCCACACCTGGGCCTCACGCTTCCAGCTTCCAGGACAGGGAGAAATAAATCTCTGCTGTTTAAGGCCCCCGTCGGAGGGACTTTGCTGCGCTGCCTCAGGAGACCATACAGCTCACATGCCCCCAGCCCTGAATCTTGGCTGCATGTACTTCCTTGAAAATTTTCTTAGAACTTACCTCCCATCCTGGGTCAACTGATGCTTCCATGTGCCCCTTCTATGGTACAGACACCAAACCTTTCATAAATTTCTGCCCTCAAAATAGGTTTCTACTTGGCCAGCGGGTCACAAAGAGGGTGTCCGCAGGATGTTTGTAGTTTCTGAGACACACATAAGCACCCCACAGAAATAAGTAAATGAGATTCAGTGCTAAGGATTAATTGTACAAACAATTAAATAATGGGTATCATAAATAAGGGACTATCTATGTGAATATTTATAGGTTTTTTTTAATGCTAGTATCTCCCACTAAGAAACAATGTATCACCGCTGAGCTCAGGAAAGCCATCTACGTGCCCACGTCGGCATGTCAGGCTGTCCAGGAAGCACACTCACCAATCAGCCCAGCTACACCTTCCTTTTCATGCTTTTAAAGATTTCTCTGTACTGCATTCTGATTTCAGTGTCTATTGTGGTATTATTTTGTATAATATATGTGAGTCAGACTCTGCACATGGCTTGCAACAATTACTTCATCCTGAACTTTAACCCAGATTCATACCCCAGCTTGTAAACTCCTGGAGGCAGGCTGCGTGAGCTGCAAGTAGTCCTCGGGAGGGCAGTGCCCTCCTCCTGGGCCCTCTGAGCCTCAGCCCCCAATGCCCCACAGAACCTGACCTGGAGGAGCCCCCTGGGCAGTGGGCCCAGGCCAGGGACATGGGGATGCTGGTGTGGACATCTTCATATTGCCTGGCCAGAGGCTCAGACCGGCCCTGCTCCTGGGCAGGCCGCCCTCCTGTGGGCCTGACCCAACCTGAGGGCTGGGTGCAGGACCCAACTGTCCGGGTTCTGACAGCTGCAGGAGGGGCACAGGGTGTTGGTCAGCAGATGGATGGGCCCAGCCAGAAGTAGAGAGAGGAGGGGAGGCTGATTTTCCTGTAGGGTAGGCAGGGGATGGGCAGCTTCCCAGGAATCTCCTGGTGAAGTCACCCAGGATGTGGTCTGGTTCTCGGGTTCATAAGACTCAAAACCTACCCTGCCTGCTGACCAAATGAATCTGGCTCTCCAGGGTGAGCTCGCTTCCCATGGCCTCTTGGGGGCGCAGCTAAGGAGTCCAGAAGGAGCAGACTGCACATTTCTTCATTTACAGTAAGAATTATAACTACCAGACTTCCCAGCTACCAGAAGTAACTTCCTCATTGGCTTTTTCCTGGAAAATCTACATGCCAAACAGTCCTGTTATGAAGGCTGGGGGAGCATGGATTTGGGGCAAGGGGGTGACCAGGCTGGTTCACACAGTTTGGGCCCTGGAGCAGAAACTCTGTGTGTCCCCAGTAGCCAAGACATGGAAGCAGCCTCTGTCCATCTGTAGATAAATGGAGAATGAAAATGTGGCCCATGTATACAATGGAACATTACTCAGCCACAAGAAAAGGATGAAATCTTGCCAAGTGGGAAAACATGATGGACCTGGAAGGGTGTTATGTTAAGTGAAGGAAGTCAGACAGAGAGACAAATACCTTACGATCTCTCTTATATGTAGTATCTAAAAAACAGAACAAACGAACAAACAAACAAAATAGAAATGGACTCTTAGACACAGAGAACAGACTGGCAGTTGCCATAGGGGAGGAGGCGGGGTGAAATAGGTGAAGGGGATAAAGAGGAACAAACATTCAGTAATCAAAAAAGTAAGTCATGGGGATGAAAGCACAGCAGGCGGAATGCAGTCCGTAACATTGTAATAACTGTGTGGTGACAGATGGCAACTACACCTGTTGTGTGAGCATTTCATAATGTATGTAATTGTTACCAATTATACCAATAATGAAACCAATATAATATTGCAGATCAACTACAGCTTTAAAAACATGAAAGAAATCCTGCATGTCCTGCCCAGGGATGAGATGCCAGCGCTTCCCCGACCCCGACTGACAGTGCTGGAGATGGTGCTCGGCTGAGCCTCATTGGCACTCTGCCCATCGCCACACCTGCTTTCATCACTGGATGGTCAGCTATCCTCCCAGCCTCCCCCCACCCCTGTCCTGTGCGGTCCTGTTTATTCCCCCTCCGAGTGATGCCCTGGCTGCTTCCCCGCCTGGCCTCCATGCACCTGCACGCCACGCTCCATGCACACCCTCCTCCCGGCCACCCAGCTGCCAGCTCCTCCTCCCTCCAGACCCACGCTCTGCACAGGACCCAGAGGGCGACTTAAACATTTCCATGAGCCACCACCCTTCCCCCCGCCCTTTCTTTGGCTTCCCTTGGACATTGACAGGGAGAGGAAACAGCTACGTGGCCCCTCCGAGCTTGCCCCAAGTCCCGGAAGAGAGCTCCCGGGCGGGCGGAGACACAGCTGATGCTGACACAGAGTCCGGCTGTGATCCTCATTTTTACCTGTGATGTCACCCAGGACAACCTCACTCCAGAAGCTGAGGTCCCCTCTGTCAACACCCGTCCCCACCTCCAGAATTAGGATAACCCCGTGCCACTGGGTGTGGGCTTGACCCCTGTCCCAGGATGCTTGTTGCGGGTCCTGATTCACTAGATGCCTAACCCAGACTTGGGGCTCCATCCTCAGCCTTGACTGAGAACAAAGTTGGCCCTGGGGCTTGGCTTCCCTGCGTGCAAGCAGCAAGCAGCTCGGGGTGCTGGGACTCAGGGCTCCCCCAGCCAACGCTGTGACTTGGAGGAAGATGCCGGGTCCCTGGGTCTCAGCCCCATCATCTGAGAGCCAGAGCCTGAGGGACATGCCCCCGGGGCCCCTTCCTGCCCCACTGGTTGGCGAGTCTCTGCTCTCCGCAGGGAACAGGCTGCCTCGACTTCCTTCCAAGCCACAGCCCCACCCGCAGAGGAAGCCCAGGCGGTGCGGCTCTGGGGCTCCAAGGACTGAGCCGCGCGGTTACAGCTGGCAGGAGTCACCAGCTTTACTGAAATACAGACAAGCCAGGCAATTATCTCGATGGTTCATTCTTGTGGTCTCTACCCACAGGCTGAAGAAGATTCTTTATCTGCTGGCAGAAGGAGGCAGGAAGTGGATGTGGCAAGCAGTTGCCTGAGCAGCCCAGGGCCACCAGGGTCAGATAGGTGCCTCCCGCCTTGGCTCTGAAGCAGTCGATTGTCGCACCTGCTGTGTAGAAGCAGGGAAGCGTTTTTACTCTCAAATTAATAACCTTTAAGGGGATACCACAAAGGCAAAGCGTAGTGTTTGTCCCAATCTCTGCTCTGCAGCAGCCATGCTGAGCAACCCCCTGCAGGCAGCAGGTCCATGTACTTGTTTTTGGGGGGCCCTGCTGACTGGGCAGAGCACTGGCCCACACAGGGGTGGTGGCTGTTACTGCCCGTATGGGGGGCCAGGTATCTGGGTGCTCTAAGCTGAGTCACTGGGTTACTGGTCATGATCATCTGCCTTCTGCAATCAGAGCGGCAGCGTGCTGATGTCCTCCCAGCCCTGAGATCTGCACACTAGGCACAGTGGTGCAGGAAGCCCTCCCTGCCACCTATGGCCAGCCCGAGGCCTCACAAACACCCATGGCTGGTTCCCACTGAGTTGTCCCCCAAGGCTCAGAGGCAGTGGGGCAGCCTGCCACCCCAAGGCAGGGCGCTGGGCCAGCATGCACCATCAAGCTCACTTTCTAGAAAGACTCTATCCAACAGATACTGAGGGGACACCTCCTAAACGGTTGGTTTGGTTGTGGAGATACAAAGAGCTAGAAGACAGCTTGTGCCTTCAGAGGGCTCACAGCAGGGTAAGGGCTGATCTTGGGACACAGCGGACGCACTTCCAGCAAGCAGTGGATTCCGGAACCTTCCAAAGATGTGGATAGCAGCAATGACATATGCTGTCTCTTACGGACAAAAACGAAGCAAGAAACCCTGTGCCATGCGGGGTTTCAGGAAGAACGTCAGGAACCTCACGCTTAAGCTGTGGCCTGCAGTAGAACTGCTCGTCCCCGAAGCACGGACAGCGGGGCGCGGGTGGATGGCGGGGTCCAGGAGGTGGAAGTGCAGGGGGTCAGCTCAAAGAGAGGCCATGCTGACTGGCGCTAGATGGCGATCAGCAAGGACCCAGATGAACTGGAGGAGCAAGCCATGGGGAAGAAGAGGACAAAGGCCCCAAGGCGAGGAGAGCCCTGCCTTGCTGACCACAGCCCTGGCCAGAGCTGCCATATGGCCAAACTCCAAGTCTGCAGAGCAGGCTTCCTGCTGCTCCCCTGGGACACACAGGCCAAGCCACACCAAGGGCGGGGAATTCTAATCTCATTACAGGGGAAGCAATAGCTGGGCGCTGATCCAATCCACCATGGCACGTTAAGCTTGAGTTGCCTATTGGACGGAAGACAAGGGACCACACAGATGGCTCAGTGCAAGCCATGGCCAGCAGGGCTCCCTGGGGAGGCTCTCAGGGCCTGGACGGATCTGTGTCTCTGTCTCTGGTCTTGGGGGCTAGGGACTTACAGGAGGCACCATGGATGCTGTTGGTGGGTGGTGGTCCAGAACCCAGACCCGCTCAGCTGGAACCCAGAACCAGAGTCCTTGCACTACTGCAAAGCTGGGTTGGTTGGCCACACAGAAACACCCTGTAATCCACACAGGTATACAGCTTTTCCTGCTTGTCTCCCATCAGTCCCACAGGACACAGCGAGATCCAGGGAGCTAGAACTGTCCACCAGCTGGGAGTGTCTCTGGGTGTGCAGGGACTGTGCATTGCTACCACTGTCCCACAGCCACCACTGTGCTGTGGCCACCACTATCCACAGCCACTGCCGTCCCACGGCTACCACCATCCCGCAGCAGCACACCCTCGCTTTGCTGTCACACGTTCCCTGGCAGTGCATGGTCAGGCAGAACAGAGTCCCCTTATTTCTCTGAACATCGTACACTTGACATGCCCCTCATACTTCTCTGCTAAGGGTGGGCCTTATGAACCTCTTCACCACCGAGGTCATGCTCAGCATTGCCCCAGGGGAGGGGAAGGTGGAAGTCACCTTGCATGTCAGGGCCAGCGCTCTGGACAAAGGCCCTGACCCAAAGCCTAGCAGCCTCCATTCCACCTCCTCCCCTGACTCTCAGCATGTCCCCAGGTGCATAGAATGGCCACTGTGTCATGAGACATGCACAGGATCCACCTGCCCTCACAGCCCAGAGGCCTACTGAGAAGGGACAGATCAATGTCTGCCGAATGAGCCCAGGAAGCCAAGGGCAGGTGCCCGCAGCATAGGCACAGTTAATGTGGACACTGGTCCTTGCACGGGTCTTCCCGTAAGGCACTTCATCAGCCCATTATTGATGCAGCCCCCTGGCCTTAGGAAACAGGGACTGCAGATCTGGGCTCTCCCACCTTCAGTCAGGGCCCCCACCAGGGAATGAGAACTTGGGGACCATGTGCATCTGCACATCAGTCAGGGAGTCCCTGGGGGCCTGGCTTGGAGAACAAGCCTGCTGCCGGGCCAGGCCTGAGAGGGCCCCTCCTCCTGCAGAAAGGACCACGGGTCCCGGGTGCACGAGGCATCAGTGAGGGAGGGCACGGGTCACCCCAGTAACTGTAGGGGGCATCTGGCTTGTGGCCACTCAGACTGTGCATTTCCTTGCTTTCATTATGTCTTTAATCACCTTAGGATTCTTTGCCCAGCAGTCTGCATGGCCCCATGGTGACACTGAGACCCGTGCATAAACGCATGGCACTGCCATTCATCAGGGACTTCATCTCTCCGCCCGCAGCAGGAGAGCAGCCTGGGCCTGCCCTTGGCAACGGTGGGATTTGGGCCCCAGCCAGTCCCAGCTCCCGTCCTGTAAAGGGGGTGCAGGGCACAGGGCAGTGGCCCACAGGGGCACCAGGCCCAACCTGGGCCTGTCAGACCTCCTCAGTCCTGCTGAGCTGCTGGGAGCCTGGCATTATAGGTCTGTGGGTCACGGTCCCGTTGAAAGTCCCACCCCCTCTCCTGTGGCAAATACCCCACCTACAGAGAAAGGAAGCCTTGCCCAAGAGATAAGGGCTCCCTATCTCAAGCCAGGAACTGAGCAGAGATTTCATCAGCCTGGGAGAAAAATATTCCACCGGGTTCTCACTGTGGCCTTGCAGCGGGGGCCACATGACAGGCAGTCAGGGTCCCGCAGACTCAACATCCTGGCCTCCTGCTCACAGACGGGGGCCGAGGTCAGTGTAGTGAGTGCCTGCCCAGAGGTGAGCTGTGGTCCTGTGCTTTCTAAATACGGGTAGACGAGGTGCTTCCTGAGACCCGCCCTGCCAAGTAAACAAGTGCGTTTGCTTCCTCTGTTTACAGCAGGGCTTCGGGCCTGTGGAGTTCAAAGCGTGTTCTCATGAGCCCCCTGCCCCCATCTTGAAGTCGGAGGAAAAACCCTCAAGGGCCACCATGGGCCTGGTTTCTTCTGCTTTGATCTGCCACTGCCCACCAGCCCCATGGGAATCCCATTGTGGCCGTGGGGACTGGGGAGCCCAGCGGTGGGCCCCCCACCCCACAGAGCTGTGGCACCATCATTGTGGGCTTTGCCTAAACCCAGCTTCAGGCGTGTCACCCCAATGCATCCTCGGTCATCTGGATTCCTCAGGGGGAAGATTATAAAATATGTGACTAGAGCCCCACCAGCCCCTCCCTGAGAGCCCCCCAGCACAGTCCTCAGCATCCAAACAAACTTGAAGCTGAGCCTGGGATGCTGACCTCCCCCGCCTGGCAGCCCCTTGCCAATGGGAGCCCGGGAAGAAACCCATCCCCCAGGCTGAACGATGGTGCTGCCTGAAAGGAGAGGGGACCCTGAGCGCAAAGCCTCATTGGCTGTTGGCTTTGTCCAGATCCTATGTCCGGTTAGTGATCTGGGTCATCTAGAGCTTGATGCCACTGAGCATTGATGAAGCCAAACTCTACAGAGAATTTTCTTGGCTGAACTTTGCAGTTAAACGTTTTATCGATCACCTGGGTCTGAGCTGGAGACCAGCAGGGTCCCCGAGGCACTCGGCCCCGTCCTCCGGGGTGAGACCATGTCGGCTTGCCAGCGTGCACTGTGCCCTGGAGCACTTTCCTCTCGGGGCCACAGCTCTGCTGCCTGCGAGGACACTGCCTGTCCCCAGCTCTCCTGGTACACACCCCCTCACCTTGTCCCCTCCCCACCAGGACACCCTCACCTTCTGCTGCCGCTTGGGCCCACTGGGACCAGCTCAACTCACACCTCAGCAGTAATCACTGTTCGAACACCTCACTATCACTTAGTCGTCCTACAGACAAGACCTGAGAGCAAGCGCCATCCTAGTGGGGTCCCGGGGACCCACTCGTCTCACCCCAGCCTGCTCTGGGCACCACAGACGGCAGCGGTCTTTCTTCGTGGCCTCGCACTACCAGCCCCCGGGAAGCCTTGACCGCTCTGTGCGGAGGCCTGGAGTGCATGCCAGAACAAAGGGGCAGGAGCCACGTTCTGCCTCCCCTGCTATGGGTCCCTGCGGCCTGGGATGAACCACCCCATAGCTCCATGCCTCAGTTTCCTCTGCTGTAACACAGGACTGGTAACAGGGTCTTTCCATGAGCTCCAAGTCTGGCCCACAGCAGGCACAGGTAGGTGTCAGCTGTCACTGTTATCAACATACAGCCATGCTGACAAACACACCCACACCTACCACCCAACGGGAACACAACGCCCTTTATATCTTCCTTGGCCCTACAAAGCATGGATGAGCTCAGCTTCCGTCACCCCTCAGTCCCCTGATTGCTAATATGTTGAGGATTTCTGCCTCTAAATCTAAGAGGCATATTGCTGTGCATTTCTCTTTCCTTTTGATGTCTTTCTTGGGCTTGGGATCAGGATGACACCTGCTTTATAGAATGAGGTGGAAACGTTCCTTCCTCCTCTATTTTCTGGAAGTCTTCAGAGAGTGTTGGCAATTTTTTTTGTCTTTAAATGTCCGATAGAATCCACCAGTGAAATCATTTGGGTCTGGCATTTCTTTCTAAGAAGATTTTTGATTGCTAATATAATTTCTTTACCTGTTATTGATCTTCTCAGATTTTCCATTTCTTGTTGACTAAGTTTTTATAATTTATGCTTTACTGGAAATTCATCCATTTCACACAAGCTGTTGAATTTGTAGGCATGTTTGCAATATTCCCTCATGATCCTTCTCATTTCTGGACCATCAGAGGCCACTTCCCCTCTTTTTCTCCTAATATGGTGATCTCTATCTTCCCCCTTTTGTTCTTATTTAATCTGCCTAAAGGTTTGCCAATTTTGTTGATGTTTTCAAACAAATGACTTAATTTCATTGTTTTCCTCTATTGTTTTCCTGCTGTTTCAGTGACTTTCATTCCAGTCTTTATAATTTGTTCCTTCTGCTTACTTTTGGTTGAAGTTGCTCTTATTTTTTAAGACTCTTTATGTGAAAGTTTAGCTTATTGATATAAGTTCTTTCTTCTTTTCTAATACAGGCATTTGAAGCTATAAATACCCTTCTTAGCATCACTTTGGAGATAGCCCATACATTTTGATATGTTCTGTTGTCCTTTTCATACAGTCCACATTTCTCTTTGCAAATGAAGTTCTGCTCCGGAGAAAACAGGGTCAGCGGACTTTCCTCTGGTATCCCCCTGGGAGGATATCACCACTGAAACATCAGGAGGTCCCAGAGCTGCTGACAACGCCGGGGACGCCGCGTCAGCTTCATTCCTGCCGGATCTTCCCATGTCGTTCCACTGTACACTTGCCGGGGCTTTCACCCCCCGACCCACCCTCCAGCACTGGTTAGAAAGGTGTCAGCCACACCCAAGGGGTCCCTGCTCCTGAACGGCCCTGCCTCAAGGCCCAGAAAGGGGACCAAAGCCCTGCAGGTGACAGCCATCCTGGTTGAGAGAATGCACCTGCAGACAGGTGAGTGGCTCGCCTAGAGCCCCACAGCCAGCAAGAGGCAGAACCTGGACATGAGCCTGAGGCTGTCAGACCCCAAACCCCCATCAACACCGCGGGCCCACCTGCTTCCACACACCATCAAACAGCACAGGAGCAGATGGGCAGCCCAGGCAGCCCCCTAGAACCTCAGAGCCCTACAGCGAAGTCGAGAAGGAGGTGGGATGTGGCCCCGCCAAGGCCCCACACTTCCTGGGCGTCCCCTGGGGTGAGGCAGCTCTGTCAGTGGGGCCAGTTGCTGCTTTCCTTTTCTGTTGCATCTTGATGAGAAACAAGCCTTTTCATGGAGTGGGCCCACAGCAGATCACAGGTCCTCTGGCACAGTCTGTGCCAGCAGGTGGGGTGTGGCCATGACATGCGGGCATGCTGCGTCGTGGCCCCCAGAGGGTGGCGGCTACACCTCTCGACCTGCAGGGGCCCTGTCTGCACCACTCAGGGTCAGTGCCGCAGGCTCACCATGGGACCTCCCGGGAAGGCACGTGTTGTCTGATCAGACTCAACAGATGGTTCACGTTTAGTGCCCAGAGAAAGAAAAATGCCTTTACAAGTGTATTTGTGCTGTGATTAATTATAACAATGTATCTTTAAAAATGACCAGACTGAAATCACAGCGGAGGACACACAGCATGACTGCTCGACTGGACTGCTCGCGGGTTCCAGTCTGCATCATAAATCAATTAGGCATTTGCCTTTAGGGAAGCCCTGTCACATAGCTTTGGCTGATGACGCGGTGGGTCTGGCACCTACTGATTTTGAGGACAGCACCTTGCCTCCGGGGCTTCAGGATGAGTAAGGCGGGAAGTAGGAAATCAGAAGAGGTCATTTCAGGGACAGGACTCTACAGAGAAGTGAGGAGGCTTCTTCCCGGACTCCATCCCATGGAGGGAAGTAGATGGAGCCGCAGTGCCCTGGCTGGGGAACCTGAGACACAGGACGAGCAGGTAAGTCCTTGGGACCTGTTCCCGGAGGCCGGAGCCCAGGCTGAAGAGGACAGTAGTAGGGGACCCGGCAGGGTCCTGCACACTGGGCCACGTGGCCCAACCTCTCCAGCCAGGTCGGGTCAGGGGTGGCCCTTGAGAGGGAAAGCGGCAGAGAACAGAGCCTGTGGCCTCATCGGTCACTGCCAGGCTTAGGTACTGGCCAGAGCTCTCCGGGCAGAGGCTCAGAAGGGCTCGGGCACCTGCCCATTGCTCCTGCCACTCTTCCTGGCCCACTGTTCCTCGGCTCTGGCTCTGTTTGGACAAGCTTCTCCAGCCTGACCACTTGGCACAGATGCACATTCCTCCTTTGCACCACACCGTGGCCATGGCTAAGAACCCCCACCCTGGCCTGCCCTGGGCCTGGGGAGATTTGTGGTTTGGCAGGAATGTTCTGTAAAGCCCTGCTTGCTTTGAAAGATTGCAATCGCTCAGTTGGCCTGCCCTGAGCCTCGGGGAGTGAGGACTCCCCACGCCCACTGACCTCCACACCCCAGGTCCTCCCCTGGCACCCCTGCCATTCAGCCAGAGTGAATCTGAGGTCAGGTACCAGAGTGGAGCAGAGTTCATTTAGGGTCTCACTAGTTCAGCCGTCTCCACCCCCAGCAGGTGGGGACATGGGGGCAGGAAGAGGGGCATTTATGGGTGCAGATGGTAGGAAAGGGCAGGTGTCCAGGGCTTCGAAGGCTCCAGGAGGCCATGTGGGTATGTGGAAATGGGAAGTATTTGAAATACACCTTGATGTACCAGAAGCATGTTTTTTGTTTGTTTGTTTTTTTATGACTAGCTCTCTATCATTACTATTTGTGTGTCTGAGGCTTTGCCCTAGGGAAGAAAAAGTCATTTTTCTTGATTTTTGAGGTCTTAAATAGACTAGTAGACTTCTGTACGTGTATGCCTGGAGCAGTAGTGTGAAAGCTAAAACATTTTTATCTACAAGATTCAGGCTTTGTTGAGAGAGAAATGTTTTCTTGGAATTCTGAAAGAGGTGCTTTGAAATAAACAGCAAGGAGGCTGCCCTGTAAACCGGTGTGTTGGGAACCAAGGAGACGCCGTGTAACCATGCGGCTGCCTCCAGGGCCCCAGAAGGAAGTGGGTGGGGGTGCTTGGAGACTGTAGGTTGGTGCTGGGAAGCCCGCACTGCTTGCCCTGCAGGACAGAAGCTCTGGGGCAGGAAGGGCAGGGACCGGGAGGCAGGACACTCACCTGGCTTCCCAAGGTGGGGTCCAGAGACTATGAGCATCAGAGAGAATGTGGGTCCTGCATGGCCCCTGAGCAGGTGAAGGCCAGGTGGGTGCTGCCAGGGTGCCAGCCATGTGGGGGAGGAGCTGACAGCTCGCCCCTCCTGGGACCCTCCTGGGAGGTGGGAAGGCCAAGCACAGACTGTGGCTCCATGCTCCCATGAGAAGCAGGTGTTGGGGAGCTGGATGGGGTCATGGGTGGATGCTACGTGGCCTGCTTGGGTGGAGTGCTTGGGGAAGGGTCAGCTATAGAGTGTCTTTGACACAGACAGTAACCCAATTTCCTCCAAATGAGGTTCATTGACCGTGTCCCCTACAGGCCACCCACAGCCTCGAGAGGGGGCTGGCCCTCCCCCGCTGCATGGAGGAGGGTGGAGGGTGCCAGAGCAGTCCCAATGGCCACTGCCTCCCCTCCGGGGCCCCAAGCCTTTGTCCCCTCTGCAGAGGACTGTGGTCTACCCTCCTCTCTGCCTGCTAGAAGCAGCTCGGCTCCAGAGCTGTGCTGGCCAATGACAAAACCAACAGTCATTCAGTGACCCTGCAGTGCCCTGTCATGAGCCATGTCTTCCCTGGGCCCCTGTTCTCTGCTTACTTTCCTTCATATATTTTTTAGTAATGAAGCCGCATTTCAATGATGACAAAGAAGCCATCTAACAATTTGCCATCTTTGAAAAATTATCCCAGCCCCCCTGTCTGCCCTGACCGTGATGTGCATGCTGGCTGTTCAGCTGGCGCTCCCACCTTTCTTAACTCCCCTTGCCCTTGGTGCCTAAGAAGAGAAATGGTTTGCCACATTCGTTGACAGGATGAGGAAAACACTGAGACACTTCATGACAAAGTAGGTTTCTTTTGACTGCCTAGTTCTTTGGAAAGCGTCTCCCAAGTCTGCCCCCCTCAGACACCTGTGCTTCTGACCAGCCAGCCGTAGAGATTCCAGCCACCCCCACCTTGTAGCTCAGAGAAACATTGATAGTTTATCATAAAAGAAGGCACACGATAAAGGGTACAGATGGTTATCCAGACGGAAGACATGCACAGAGAAGACACAGGGGAAGGGCTTTGAGGGTTTCAGAGACGTTGAGGCTGACTCAGCACGAGTGTCACTCAGGTTTGAGAATCGTGAGAATCACAGCCCCACTCCTGCAGCCATAACTAACACCTGCTCCCCTCTGGGCAGGCACTGCTCCAGGACATCGGTGTGTTCACCCCCTGACCCCTGATAGCCACCTTGAAGGGAATGCCATTGTCACCCCCATTTTATGAACAGGGAGACTGGGCATGGAGAGGTTGAATGCCTTGGAAACTGTGTGCTGGCAAATGGCAACTCCGGGGCTTGGACCCAGGCTGCCTGAGTCCAGGCCCTCACCCACCACACCACCTGTGGTGTTTCAACTCGTCCCAAGTGGAACTGCAAATACGGGCTGCAAAGGGTATGCGTGGCATCAATGGTGGGGGATGTCACGAGGGATGTGGCTCCGGGGCCTGTGCGCCCAGAACCCGAGTGATCCTGCTGGGCGTCAGGCAGGCCCAGCTTAGGGTGGGGCAGGACTTGGGCCATTCCAGCTGTTACCAGAGCATCTACTTTCTTACCCTTAGAAGAGCCCAGGCCACACGTGATGGGCCAGCGTCACACTCTGATCACATGAAATTCTGTACCACAAGTACCTGATCTAGATACGTGATGCTCACACGACATCTCACAACATCCAGACAAAGGTGGTGGCTTCTTTCTCACTGCATTGTGGAGCAACATTTCATGAGCTGCATGGGGCCACAGATACAAAAAATTCCTGGGAAAACCCAGGGTGAAGAGATTCTCATCAAAACAACTATTTATGGCTTGGGATCTGAAGACAGATGGCCTAGGTTCAAATCTCAGCTCTACCCTGTCCCAGCTTGGCCACCCAGCAAAGGTAAAAAGTTCTCATACTCTCCCAGGCCGGGACTTTGCCATCTATAAAGCAGGGATGACAGTAGAATCTGCCACGTCGGCTTGCTTGAGGGGCCAGTCGGGCAGAACAGCATCTGATGGGTGCCACTGAAACTCAAGCAGCCATCATTTACATGACTGACACACCACTTTCAGGGTGCCATTAAGAAAGAAAAAAAAAATACTGGCAATTAAACAATGCCCTCCCAATTTTGGAGATGTTAGAATGGGAAAAAAATGTTAAGTCCTAAAGTTGGTGAGGCACAGTATTACTGTTGCACTTGATCTGCCAGCAACTGAGGCCCGCAGAGGCCGGCCTACTAGCTGAGCAGTAAACGGGCCACGTGGAGCAAATCTGTGAACGCACGCAGGTGGTGTGGGCCTGCGGGCAGGAACGAGTGGCCGCGTGGGTCTGCAATATCTCACTGTCACGTAGATGCACTTGCTGAGTTTGGGCAGGTCCAGGAGGAACGCAGCAGTGGGACAACCATGCCAGTGTTGGTTTTAATTCCACCTGCTCTAGTAAAATCTACTGATCATCGCCCATGGACACGGTATTTTGTCAGGCTCTCTGGAGGAGAATAAGGCACAATTTCTGCCTCAAGGAATTTTCTGTCCAGCAAAAGAGACAAACATATAACTAACTAACTTGCAAGCCAAAAGAACAAGAGCTACAGTAGGAGCAGGTCTGTGGGATGCAAGACCGATTTTATCTGGCGTGGGAATTCCCAGAGGAACCCACAGGCCAGGGAGGCTCATTATGAACAGGAAGCCGGTGTTAGTCCCTGGCTGTGTTTCCCAGTGACGCAGCCTCCAGCCTTGTCTTAGTTCTCTGTCCTATGTATCCTTTGCCCAGATTTCCCCCAATGATTTATTTTCATCTTAGTATAGTCTATGTAAGTCACTCTAAATCTTCCCTGGAACAATGTGGAGCATTAATACACAGGCAAAACAAAACAGCATATAACACAATGCATTCCTTAAAGGATTTTAAGGTTAGAAAAATTCCTGCTGCATTCCTAGTGGCTTATCTGTAGGTGCAAAGTGGGGGAAGGACGGGAAGCCAGGGGTCATGAGCTCCAGGAGCTGGGAGTGGGAGCTGGGCCCCTGCGCTGCGGTGACTGCTTGCCCTCTGACCAACCACACGACGGCCGGTCGTCCAGCTCTGTGGGGTCTGCAGGGGCAGCTGAGGAGGCCAACCCCCTTTCCTCTCAGGCTTCTTCTCAAGACATGCATGATGTCATTTTGCCACATTATGCTGTCATGCGAGTTACAAGGGCAGCTGAGCCCCGCCGAGGGGGTGGGGGGACGTCTCCACGGGGACAGCTCTGAGTCACAGCTGCTGTCTCGCGTGGCCGACAACAGAAGGCCTGTGGGCTGCAATCGGGTAAAATGGAGAGAATGAAAATAGACTCACAGAGTCCTCTTCACATTCCCTTCAATACTATCAATGAATCAGTTTTCTTTAAAAAGAAAAGAAAAATGTTTTCCCCTCAGATGCCTGATCCACCCCAACCCTGGGCCAGCCTGCTGCCTCCTCTGGCGCAGCCCCAAGGACCAGCCTGTGCTCCCTCACACCAGGGCCCCCTGGACGGCCCGCTTCCTGTCCATCATCTAATCTCCCGGAGCCTGGCCCGCCTCCTCCGGCCCCGCCACCGCCCCATGCATCTGATTCTGCGGAGTTTGAGTTTCTTGGGTCTCGCAGCTTCACACGCCTGACTTCAGAGCAGCGTGGCCTTCCAAAGAGTGGCCCCCATGTAACAGCTCACACAGAACATGAAAGGAACTCAGGTCACAGCCACACCCCCTCTGCAACTTCCCCTTTCGGCACCGCCACCCCCTGACTCCCTCCTGCCCCAGATGCCTGCTGATCCCCAGGCAGGCGCTTCCCGCCCTCCTTCCCTGGCCAGGCCTCTGAGCCTTGCCAGCCTGGAGGAGCGGCTGCAGACACCTGCCAGGCCCCAGGTCTGCCGGACCTGGCCCCCTGTAGTCCTGGCGGTGCCCCTCCCTCTGTGGGGGACTCTCTGGAAATTGTGCTTCTACCATAGCAAGAGAAATCCTCATGGATAGTTTCTAGTAAAAAGAAAAACTCACCTCATTATAAATTTACTGCCTGTAACATTCCATTCTGACAGCGAATTCCACCCCACCGAGGGTTTCTTAACTGCCAGAAGGTCGCTTAACCGGTCCTTGCACACGTTTTACCTTCCTAAGCCCATGACAGGCTCCTGAAGCACCAGGATGGCCTTGTTTTTCTGGATGTCCCTTCATGCAGGGCCCAGTGCATCACAGGGCCTCCCTGACACTCACCGGGTGGAACAAAGGACCCAATCTGCAGTCGGCAAACACACACCTCCTGTTCACCACACCAGGCAGCATAACGAGATTTCACGTTGAATCACCTGGCAGGCCTCGGATTCTCTCCAGTCACAGATGGATTCCGGCACAATTTAATGGTGAGCAGGATAGGCTTTGTGATCCCTTTCACTGTGGGATTCTCCGACTGTCACTAAACACATTCCACGCAGAACAGTCGAGTGTGCTGGCAGACAGCCACCTGCCCCACAGGCTGCCGCAGGGCCGAGCAGCAGTGCACACGCGGTGGGCCCAGCGCCTCAGGTCGGCACCGCCAGCATCAGGGGTTGGAATGTGGCTTCTCCCCAGGAAGTAGGTTTTAAACACCATGCTGTGTAGGGTGCCTTGTGGGAGACAGGGATATCATGAATCAGAGCTTTCTTCAAGGTTACTATGGTTATTATATCATAGGCACTCAAAAAATATTTATTGACTGATTTATTCTGCTGTAGGACATTTATAACTGATAAATGTCTCAAATCAGTCATTTTTCCCATGTTTGTTATTTTAAATAGAATATTTTCAGTATTCTTCTAAGGGAGCCTAATATTGTGCTATTGAATATAACATGACAGTGCCAGGCTGATGTTCTCTGGGAAAAGTTTTTAAAATGGAAAACATTTGATTAGGTCAGAGATGGCGGCAGATCCTGAAACCATGCCTGTGTCACTGCATTTCACTGAGTTTCTCGAGGTCAATAAGCAAGCCTATCAGAATGATTTTGTAAGAAGTGAATCTGCCAAGAAGACGCCAGAATCCCACTCGATGAACATCTAGAAAGGATTTCCTGGCCTCATGCACTTGCTGGAATTGGCTGTGCGTTGCAAGTTGTGTGGAGAAATTGCGAAGTATACAGTGGCTGTTCCAAGAATGTGTTCTCTTCTCCAGGCATGGCGGCGAATGAGTGTCTCTGAAAGTGCTCAGTCCCGGGCCTGTACGTAGCTCACAGGCCTATGCAGCCCGCAGAAGGGATTGATGAGCAGGGCTGCTGAGGAGAGGGGAGAGGAGTGAATTTTACCAGCCACTTTGGAGCAAAGAGGTTCTGATGACACATCTGCAGGCCTGAACTGGCCGGCCCTTACACCTCTACTTGCCAAAATTTCTCCTTCAGTGCAGTATAACAGTTCTCAAATATTTCAGTGTTTGCTACTTTTGATCAAAATGCTTCACAAGAGCAGGGTCCCCCTTTTCTACCCAGTTTTTTGAGTCAGTGGCATGGTGATCCCAAAGTCTCCTATTTTGTTTAAAACTCTAGCTCAGCTCTGCCACTGTGATTTGGAAACCCACTGAAGTGTCTCCTGATGGATGCTAGCCTGTTGACCCGCAGACGGGTTAGGCAAGTCCTAGACTCTGCTCTTTAAAGCATTTTGTTTCAGATGTCAAATGAGATTTCTGTTCAGTTATATTCTCTCCATAAGAGCTTAAAAGAAGACCAGGATGAGCATTTCCAAGAGTGACTGTAAAACATCTAAGAAAATTTTTTAAAATTAAAATGTTTGCGTAACATATTGGTGGCTTGAGAGTGCGGTGGTGTCTCAACACATTTCTGAAACAGCCTGCTTGTTTGGGATGCACTGTCATAGACCCTCCTGCGGAGCTCCTGGGGTCTCTCGAGAGCTTGTCCATTTTTCCCAAGGTGGGACTGGGGCAAGGCAAGTCTCTCATGGGGATTCCCCAGCCCTCAGGGGGCCAGGCCAGCTCTGTGCCATGTCTGATAAGAAAGGTTTAGTGCAAGATGTTGTATGTTTCTAGTAATGGTCTCACAAATTGTTCATAACTGGGAAGGTTTCAGGTTTGTATAGAGTTCAGGTTTTATTTTACCATGTAATTTTCCATTCCTTTCTCTGTTTTTGCTGTGGTTCTCAGCCCAGAGCTGGGTACAGCTTCCCAAATGCAGAGAGGCCCTTGGGAGAAAGTGAGGGATCTAAGGACCATGTGCCAGGCAGGCCCCAAAGAAAGAAAAAAGAGAAAGAACCCCCCACAAGCACATACTGTTACCCTTATTTATCTGTGTAGGTATTCAGTGACTACACTATAACTATTTTAGGGGGGCTCTCCGCATGCATAGGGTCCACATCATTGCTCAGGTGACTGATAAGCAATTTTGAGTAGAACACGAAGGGCAGAGCCCCGGATCAGACCACATATCCCCTGTCGGCGTCGTATCTCCATGGGGCACAGTTCTTCAGCCAGCTTGAGTTCATCCAAATGAATCATTTCTAACCCATTTCTCTCCCCCTAGTCCTGAGGGAAGTGAAGACATGGCTGCTTCCCCACCTGGTGAGCCGCTCAGGGACCAGGGCAGCTTTCCCTCCACGGAGGCCAGTCCTTCCCCCTCTCCCTCCTAGCCGTTCTCAGAACATCTGTTACATCTGCACCACCGACAGAGGGCGAGACCTCTGTGGTCTCCAAATGACCGCATTCTGAAAGCAAGGTCCATCCATGTCTTTTCTCCTGCCATCTGTCTTGTTCTCCAAGGTTTCACAAAGGTTACCTCCAAGAACTTCATAGTCTCATTTCCAAGGCCTTTTATGATCTGAGTCACACAGCTTATACTCACATAGAAAACAGGTGTTCTTGTATCATTTTCTGGCTATTTGGGATTTTGGTTCCCTCAAGTTTGCTTTGTCCTTTCTGTTTGAAGATCATTTTTACATAAAGGAAGTGAAAAATAAAGTATAAACTGGGTCATTCTGGTTTCTTCTCCATCTGTTATCATTATACCATCTGCACCTTGTTTCTTGCACTAAACAAAATGAAGCAAAACAGAAAGCCTCAGATGATTCTGGACTAAAGCAGCATGGCCCTAGAATCAGATAGAAAGAATGCACCTAAGGGTTTTGTGGGTTCTTAAAGCAAAGTATAGGTTAGGGTCCTGGCTTAGCCACAGGGAGGGCCTGCTGTTGATACTCAGCTCTTCCCCAGGCCTGTGCCCGCTGCCAGACATTCACAGAAGGAATGGAAATGTCCCCTGGAAGGCCCAGCAGGAAATCCAGTTTAGTTCCCGTACCTTTCTCTGGTACAAAACAGAAGCTGTGACTGGCCCAGTGGGCAGGAAGGCCTGCAGAGCCCCAGGTACAAGCAAAGACCCCCACATCTGGTGAGGGGGAAAAGCCAAAGCCACTGCCTCTTCTCAACTGCTGATGGTTTTCCAAAAGGGGTAACTGGTCAGCTGACAGGTTGAATTAAAAGAAACTAATAAAAGAAGAAGAAGAAGAAAGAAGGAGGAGGAGGAGGAAGGGGAGGGGAGGGGGAGGAGGGGGAGGGGGAGGAGGAGAAAAACCAGGAACAAGGAAAAAGCATTAGTAAGAGCGTAGATTAAAACCCTGCCACGTCCATCATCATTCAAAACATAAATGTCTGCCTGTTCCAATTAAAAGGCAGAACTATTAGGCTGGATTAAGAAGAGTTAAGGCCATTAATATGTTGCCTATCAGAACCTGGACTTGGAAAGCATCTTGGCAGCATCTTATACAGTAGGATATCCTGTTCATGTAACACAACACCCCACACCTTGGCATTTATTCATGGGAAATGAAAACATATGTCCACACAAGTTCTGTATATGAATGTCTAAAGTAGCTTTATTCATAACAGGAAAAAACTGTAAACAACCAAAATGTCCATCAGCCATGGAGTGGAAAAACAAATTGTAGCAACCTTTTCAACATTGTATTGGAAGTCTTTGCCTATGCATTTAGGCAAGAAAAGGAAATAAAAGGTATACAGATTGGGAAGGAAGAAATAAAACTGTGTTTGTTTGCAGATCATATGATCACCTATGTAGAAAATCCAAAAGAATCCATATATTCCTGGAGCTAATAAGCAATTATGGCAAGGTTACAGGATGCAAAATTAATTACAAAATCCAACCACTCTCCTATATACCAGCAATGAACAAGTGAAACTTGAAATTTAAATCTAATGCCATTTACATTAGCACCCCAAAAATGAAATACTTAGGTATAAACCTACCAAATATGGACAAGATCTATATGAGGAAAATTACAAAACTCTGATGAAAGAAATAAAAACAGAACTAATTAAATGGAGAGACATTCCATGTTAATAGAAAGGAATACTCAATACTGTCAAGATGTTAGTTCTTCCCAACTTGATCTATGGATTCAATGCAGTCCTAATCAAAATCCCAACAAGTTATTTGTGGGTATCAACAAATTGATTCTAAAATGTATATGGAGAGGCAAAGGATTCAGAATAGCCAACACAATATTGGAAAAGATCAAAGTTAGAGGACTGATGCTACTCCATTTCAAGGTTTACTATAAAGCTACAAAAATCAGGACAGTGTGGTTTTGGTAAAAGAAAAATACAAAAATATCAATGGATCAGAACAGAAAGCCCAGAAATAGAGGCAGCTGGTCTTTAACAAAGGAGCAAAGGCAGTACAATGGGGCAGAGACAGTGAAATGGTGAAGGAACAACTGACCATCCACATGCAAAGATAAATAAAAAGGTAAACCTAGACACAGGTCTTATACCCTTTACAAAAAGTAAATCAACATGGATCACAAACTTAAATGTAAAACATGACCTGTAAAACTCTTAGAAGACAACATAGAAGAAAATCAGGTGGCCTTGGGTATGGTGACCACTTTTTAAATACGACACCACAGGAACAATCCATGAAAGAAAGAATGGATAAGCTGGACTCAATAAATTTGAAAAGTTCTGCTCTGTCCAGACAACATCAGGAAAATGGGAAGACAAGCCACTGAGTGGGAGAAAATATTTGCAAAAGAACATCTGATAAGGACTGTTACCCAAAATACACAAAGAATTCTTAAATCTCAACAATAAGAAAACTCACATCTTGATGTAAAAATAGGCCAAAAATCTTAACACACCCTAAAGAAGAAAATACAGATGGAAAATAAGCAAATGAAAAGATGCTCCACATCACATCATCAGAAAAATTCAACTTAAAACAGAAATGAAATACCACTACACAACTAGAATGGCCAAATTCCAGAACATTGACAACACCAAACGCTGGTGAGGGTGCGGAGCAGCAGGGGCTCTTGTCACTGCCGACAGACACGCAGGGTGGTGCGGCCCCTTTGAAGACAACTTGACTGTTTCTTGCAAAACTGAACATACTTTTACCATGTAATACAGCAATTTTACTTCTTTGTATTTACTCAAATGAGTTGAAAACAGGTCTACTCAAAAACTTGCACACAGACATTTATGGCAGCTTTATTCACCATTGCCAAAATTTGGAAACAAGATATTCTGGAGTAGGTGAATGAATTAATAAACTGATATATCCAGACAATAGAATATTCCTCAGTTGTAAAGGGAAATGAGCCATCAAGCCAGGAAAAAACATTGAAGAAACTTACATGCACATTACTAAGTGAAAGAAACCAGTCTGAAAAGACCACGTACTGTATACTTCCAACTATGTGACATTTTGGAAAAGATGAAACTATAGAGACAATAAAAAGATCAGTGGTTGCCCGGGTTCAGGGGCAAATAGGCAGAGCACAGAGGGTTTTTCAGGGCAGTGCAAGTACTGTGTATGCATTGGAGTGGTGGATGTATGTCATGACTTTGTCCAAACCCACAGAATGTACGCCCCCAGTGGTGACCCCTAATGTGAACTATGGACTGTGGGTGATGACTGCGTGTCAGGGTAGGTTTCCCAATTGCAGTAAATGCACCACAGTGATGGGGATGCTGATAATGGGGGAGGCTGTGCCTGCTTCAGGGCAGGAGTTTCATGGGAAATCACTCTACCTTGGACTCAATTTTTCTGTGAACTTAACTGCTCTAAAAAAGATAGTCTTTAAAAATGTTAACATGATCTTTTACTATCTTGCTGATGTTCAGTGAACACATTTTATTGACTTTGTGATGGTCGTCTGAAGGCGCTGATCTCTTAGATTAGTATATTGTCCGTGTTTCTGAATTTACCTTCCCACGTGAAACAGTCTTTCTGCAGAGTTAACAACTGAACCTCCGTCTGTGGCTCTTACCAGCAAAAGGTGAATAGCCTGAGCTGCCTAGGGAGTCCCCTCAGAATGAAAGCTGGGACAAGACGCAGTCTTTAACCACTTGGACTGTGCTTCTAGAAATTCTTTTACTGCACATATTCACTTGCTATTAGCTTCAGAGCGAAGTCAGGCTTGAGTTTTCAAGATGAAAGTCCTTTTTATCCTTCCGGTCAACCTGGAAGTTGTGGTTGCTAAGGGACCCTTACCTGGGTGTCCGGTGCTGCACAGGCAAACTGTCAGTCGTCTCAGCTGCTGCTGGATAACTGGTCACGTGCCCACACACTCACCTGGGACATCCTTCCTCCAAATGACTTGTCTACAAAAAATTCCACCAATTCAAAGAGATAAATGAGTAGCAGGACCTTTAAGGAACTGAGGAGAAGCGCCTGTTTTGTATACCTCAGCTATTCTAAAAATCAAACCTGCTGATCACATTTGCCTGCTTTTGGAGCAAGACGGTTTTTAAATGTCACCCGTTTCCAGTCTCATGGGTAAGAAGAGGTCTCATAAGGTCCCTGAAGAAAGGTCAGTGCTGGCCACTTTCAGATAAAGAGTAAGGTACTGCCAAAATACATTGTGTGGTTTGGAAAGATAACTCCTGGGGCAAAGTCTTTGGAGCACAGAGTATTCCCCATTCCCCTCTTCAAACCAAAGTGTTTTTGTATAACTAATCCCTCCCAACCAGAACGGACGTAATCCTCTTCCTACGGTGTCCATCAACTCTACATCTGCTTTGCCTCATTTCCCAATATGATTTTCTGGGATGGAAAAACAAGTCTCCAGACACAGCAGAGAAGAATTTAGTTCAGTTTCAATCTTTACTTTGTCTGGATTGAAAAATCTATGATTCCAAAATCAAGCCAATACTGTAGCCAAATGTTTATGACTAACTAATTCTAGCTAATTTTCTTCCCAGTCCAGGCCAAAAAAAAAAGCCAGACCCAAAGTTGACTCTGGGTGTGCAAGCAGCTCTCTAAGGTCCTTTAATACATCCTAGAACTCAGACAACAGAAACATCCAAACCTTCTTAATCCATAGAGATTTCCTCACAATGATTTGCTGTCAAGGCAATGATGTTTCGGAACTGCAAAGCTGGGGAGAGATGGTAGCGATTGAGCGTCACAGAAGACCCCTCAGACAGAGCCTGGGAGGCAGCTGCAACTACCAGGCCTCAACCTCGACTCGGAGTTTGAATGATGACTCCCTGCACAGAGGCAAATGCCCTAGAACACAGTCCAGTCTTCACGTTATGTGGGAGTCTGTTTTCCAGTAAAATGTCACCTTGCCACATCAGACTGTGGAAAAAGAAATTTATTAGCTGTCTGGATACAAGTAAATTAGTGAGTCTTCCTGAGCTCAGCCTCCTCATCAATAACAGAAGAGTCGTCCATCTATCTCTGGGGCTTTGCGAGGATTCAGTGAAATATGGCAGACGGCCTGGTGTGTAGTGAGTGTTAAAACTTTTGTTGAGTACATATCAAATATTAGCCACATTCATATTTACATATGAATCTGTCTTGGTATAGTAGACTTATGCAAGGTTTTACCAGCCTAGCTCTGATGTTGTCATAAGAGCATTCTTCGGAAAGCAGGAAAAACTAATTTCCATGTACCTCATTTTCCCCTTGTCAAGACTTATGAGAATATCAGCACCTACCTGACAGGTTGGAAGGATTAAGTAGGGTGGCTACTTGAACATGGTACCTACCAAAGAGTAAAAGTTGAGTGAATACCTGATATAATTATAGGGAGGGATGACCAAACTGTATCCATGCCTGTAAATACAGATGTGGGCATGTATATGTGATCATAGCTACTGGATGCCCACTGAAATGGCAATGCTATGTGACAGACCTTCATCTTTCAGGGAAAATGAGAGAATTTAGGTCATCTGGCCACCAGGCTATGCAAGTCTCCAAAAAGGCAGTTTATCCAGCAGACCTTAGAGACGGAGAGAACTATGTGAAAAATCTGAGTAGTGACCTTCCTCTCCAACAGTATGGTGGAAAGATAGACTGAACATAGTACATATTTTTTTTTTAACATACTGCATATTTCCACAGGAAGTGCTGAATAAAATATATCAGTCATCCTTTTACATGTGCAGCAAGTAAAGCGCACGGAGCTCAGAAATGGAGGAGACGGACAGCCCCATGGGAAGCCTGGTCGGGGTGGCCCCAGGGCAGGGCCTTGGGTCAGTGAGCCGGGGACTCGGATTCTAGGGTCTCTACAGGGTTGGGAATTAAAACTAACACCTAGTTAGCTTTGGAACACCTTCAAAGGGTCCCTCCATAAAAGGGAACCCTAAGAAAAGCCCCTTCTGGCCGAGAGAGGTGGCGGATGAGCCCATCTCTTTCCATGGGATCTGACGAGGAGAAACCGTCTCCTCCGCGAATCCATTACCGCGGGTCTTTCCCACCTGGGGCTGGGGTTCAGCTTTTTACTATTTGACATAATCACCAACCAACAGCCACATTTAATGAGGGAAAGTTCTTGACAGAAGGAATGCCTGCTGATAACATAAAAGACAGCATGGAATCAGGTCAGCTTTCCACAACCCTAATGATGTCATGGAACCAAGCAAGGATTATCCACTGTTGATAAAACCAGTATGTTTCTGAGTTTCTGAGTTAAGGAAACAGTCATCCTTAGAATGCCAAAGCAACCTCCCCAGAGTACTTTCTAGTCAAGAGGGGAGTGAGGAGGTATGGTAAGAAATAAAAAATAAGCAAGACTCGAATGCAGGCCAAGCAGAGTGCTGGCCAAGCTGACCACTGTGCTTGGTGCCCACACAGGCTATCAGTTCTCCAGGGCTGTGTGTCTTTGTTGACTCACAATTTACTATTGATCATGGTATTTTACAACTCTCTAAGGGCAGATGTTAAGCTGTGGAAAAGTGGTTGAATGCAAATGATCCTTTCTCATAGCAATGCAAATGAATTCTGTCTGGTAGAGATGCAAATGATGTCTCTCTGGTAGAAAAGGTAACCCTAAAGTTTACAGTTTCATCCTCCTATAAGACATCAACCTATTCTGTATCTAATTTTGCAATCTTACTATTACATTATTTCTCTCTGTGGCTATAAATACTTCTATCTTTCCTACAATCCTCTGAACCAAGATTACCACACTCCTTATTCCCTAATTAAAGAGTTAAATAAGTCTTTGTCACACACTCAGTTTATATTTGCAAGAGTCATATTTTTAATTGTTGGAGAATTATACTTTGACAAAGCATAACTTTACAATGGGAACATTGGGCAGTTGCCTCACCTTCACCCCCTGCCTCATTACCAGCATCTCCGGTAATGCTAATATCGCGTGTCTCCTGATGTGATGGGCCAGGGAGCCCCTGTCGCCTCTAACGTATCCTCAACAAACATATATACATGTTTGATATATCCTAAAGGATACTTTAGAAGTTAGTTCCAGTTTGAAAAGAAAATCTTAACTATGTAAGATTAATAGAGATTTAAAGATATAATGACCAGATGCAATTCATGGTTCCGGATGAGGTCCTGGTTTAATAACACCAACTATAAACAACATTTTGGGACAAATGGGAGAATATGAAATAAACAATGTATATGATATGATAGAAATGTAATTTTTTGGATAAGTAAAGATAATGAGAAAATTTACTCTGTGAATAAGAAATACTATGTTACATTATATTATTTATTATATTATTATACATTATTGTATTCCTATAACATAATTATTACATTATAATTTATAAATATATAAATATAATATTCTATAATTATATAATACATATAATGATTATCATATTTTATAATATATTGGTGATATATCATTATGTATATAGTGATATGTATATCATTATATCATATAATATAGTAATCTAACAATTATTAATAAGCATTACAATAATATAATCTCGATTTAGTTAAAAAGAAGAGAGAGAATTTATATTGGGAATATAAACAGATAGAAAGGAAGTAAGAAAAAGACCTAGAATACATGTACTGAGATGTTAACCCTGGTAACCTCAGGGTGGTAGAAATACAACATTTTCATTTTCTTATTTCTCCTTCCTTTTTCCTAATTTCTAATACCTTTTTACTGTTTTTTTAATAATAAATGGTTTTATAATAAATTAAAACACAGAAAGAAATTGATACTATCTGAGCATCAATTCTGAAAACTTATAACCTGAACATTTTAGAAGAGTAATCGAAGGGATTGTTAAAATGCTGGTGCTCGTGGCAAAGCAATCACAAAATTTTCTGTCCTCACCCAATTTGCACAGGTTTTCTATGGATGTGTCCTCACAGAAGAGGGACTGAAAATTCAAAATAATACATACACGAGAGTTTTTAAAAAGACCAAAATGGTTTGCTTAAACAAATGAATAATAACAGTGGATTTCTCAATAACAGTAATAGTTGTCAGAGTAACTTACTGAAAGAACTGAAAATAGATGAAGGTCATTAAAGAATTCTATACTTAACCAAACTATATTTCAATAAAGATAATAAAATAAAGACATATTTTTAAAAATAAAGATGAGCATTTGGGGCTATAAAAAAAGGTGAAAAATTCTGGAGAATAATTGGAGGTGTGAGGGGTGGAGTGATTAGAATTCTATGGTCTTTAGATTATTTGAGAAAAGAGGGAGATATAACACAACTTCGTTAACTTCAAAATGCATGTCAATATTTTAAGAGCAAATAAATAAAGATAGAAAATGCATTGCTGAAGCAGTGCAAAAATTGAAAGGAATTTGGAAAACTCAATCAAGCAAATTAAAATGGAGAAAAAGATAGAAAGGGAGGGAGGCAAAAAATAAAGGAGGAATAAATATAAACCCGAAAATAACATGATGGAAATAAATCTAAATTGTCAGTAATTAGAAAATATGTGAATGTTGTATATTTACCAGTTAAAAGACAGATACCCTCACCCTGGATTTTTAAGAGAATAAGGACAGACATGGCTATATACTGCTTATAATAAAGAAAGATGTGGAAATGTGGACTGGAAATACGCAGCTAAAAAGTATGTACTGGCTATATAATAAATAACAAAGCTGGTTTAGCTATATTACCAGAAAAAAATAATGAAAATACAGAATATGAAGCACTTTATCTTCTTAAGGGTAAATGGGGCAATATTATATTCCTAATAATGAACATATAACATCTAAAATTGCACATGGTAAGGTAGCACAGCAATTTTCAGGAAACCACTTCAGGTGGCCTTGAATGACTTCGAGGAGACTCATGCCAGCAGACGACTGTTTACCAAGATGGTTCGATGTCAAGGCTGAATTCGGTTGCCTGACAGGCATCTGCTCTCGAGGGTCTTCCCTTCACAGTCCTTGTGTGGAGCCAGGCTTTCAAAACACCTCCCGATCACACCTTTAAACTGTGATTCTCACAAAGGAAAAAGAATAAAAACAGCCCCACCAAACAGCAATCACAAAAGTCTATTGGAAAAATTGACAAGTTTATTCGCACCCAAGCCAGCCTTCAGACCCTTCCCTTAGTGGGAGGCGGCTTGGCTGGATGGGCTGCCATCTGGGAAGGTGGAAACCACCTGAGACCCGGCCTGTGTGACCTTTGGACCTTCAGGCCGCCCTGGTCACGGTCCCAGCCCTTTCCTTCAGTAACGAAAAGCTGCTCCTTGTCCCTTCCAGCACCCCTCCCAGCATCCCAGCAAAGCGGCATGAAATACCAGCAAAAGGCTTCACTGATGACCCACCACCCCCAGCCTCCATCCACACGTGGGAATCACCTCCACCTCAAGGGCGGGTGGAGGGCCTTCAATCTCCTAGGAAAAAAACAGATGATGAAACGATTTTCTCTGTTCCCAGAAAGAGGGAAAAAATAACAAAAATCACACCTTTTCTTTTTTTTGCCTGGCAGAAAATGTAGATTTCAGACTGGCCTTGTTTCAGTTACTCATGGGTTCTTTAAATTCGTATTGAATTGCTTCAACCTTTCTCTCCCTTTAATAAACAACTTCCAGATTATTTCTTTCTTTTGCATTACTATTTTCTAATACACGGTATGATTGGAGGCATTGAGCAGCGGCCCGCAGACACCCTCTGGATCAGACTCCTGGAGCGCCCACACTGCTGAGTCGGGCGGACCTCTGCCATGGCCCATGGAGTCTCTGTGGGGACACGGCCTGCGTGAGGCCAGGCTCCTCCTGCTGCTACTGTGGCAGTTGCAGCGGTGTTGGGCATTACTTCACGCAAATCCTCACAGCCGCTCTCACTTCCAGCCCACAGCACCCTTGGGGTTCTTCAGGTGGAAGGGCAGCGTGGAGAACACAGCCCGTGCTTCTGTGACATCTTCCGTGCTGATGGACAGTAACTGCACTAGAAGACGCAAGGGTTTAATGTGTGTGTGACTGTCGAATCACTAGGTTATAGACTTGAAGCCAGTATAATATTGTAAAGCAACTATACTTCAATAAAAGTATCAATCTTAATTTAAATTAAAAAATGTTTATTATAAAAATATGTACATAAAATATAAAAGAATATGGAAATCACTTGCCAGAGCATGAACACTAAGAGAAAGTCACAAGAAGTATACTCAATATATATAGATTTTTTCAAATGTCTTCAAACATGTTTTTCTACTTGACAAAATTGGTAGGATATTCATTAGGGCCGTTTACAAATACTAACTTTCTCATCCTTCCAGTTACAGGAGAGGTAACCACTCTTCAAGTATTCCTTCTGTTGACGCTTGTGGTCCTCTCCGGCCCACAGCTCCTTTTCTGATGTTTGTCTAGGAACCAGGTAAAGAGCAAACGGAAGGAAGCTGGATTTAAGGATGGCAACTAAGACTGGTGGTGCCCCACCTAAGATCCACTGCCTGCCAAGGGACGACACTCTTGCTGGCAGGCCCAGAGGCTGCATCTCTTCCATCAACCCAGAAAGTGCCCTCCCACGCACCCCACGGGAGTGGTCAGAGCCAGCATGCTTTGAGGATCTGCTCAGGAGAGCACGGACACTCGGCAGCTCCTCAGCCTGCACACTCCCCAGGGAGGGTGAGTCCACACTCAGGCCTGACTCCCAGGGGTGTTGTGGAAAAAGAAAAGTCCTGGCCACCAAGGACTGTCCCGTGGCCGAGACAGATGTCCCCCACTGTGTTACCAATCCCGTCATGAGCTCTGCTGGATTCTCAGTGCAGGGAGAATCAGAGGGCTGAGAAAACACAGACAAAAGTGTTGTCATCTGTATGCTCAGGACACATGACTGTGCATCTACCCACGTGGCACAGACGGCATGGAGGGGTGCCTCCTGGCCCGCAGGGTCAGGCTGGGCCCAGGGAGCAGCTGAGGTCACCAGCACACTGACCTCAAGGTGGGATGCAGGCCTTGCATCAGCCCGGACGTGCTCACATACCTCCGCCCAGTCCAGTTTCACAGCTCTCCTGGAGGAAAGGGTCTCCACCTAAGGAAGACCCAAGGTCTAGACGAGTCACAGCTCCTGCAGTTGCTCCAACCCAGAGCAGGTGTCACTTACAGACTGGGGTTCCAGCATCCACCTGAGCTGTGGAGGGATGGCACCAAATCGCTGTCCCAGCCTGACAACAGCCCTGGCTCACAGTTGGCAGGACCCTGCTTACTCCCAGCAGGCCCCTCAGGATATGTCAGCTGTGCTCAGGGTCAGGGTCAGGTCGAGGTCAGGGCTGGGGTCAGGGTCAGGATCAGGGCCAGGGCTGAGATCAGAGTCGGCTTGGGTGAGGGTCAGGGTCAGGGCTGGGATCAGGGTTAGGGCTGGGGTTAGGGTCAGGGTCAGGTTCACATTTGGGGCCAGGTTTAGAGTTCAGGTTTGGTACTTGTCCTTAGAATGGAAGAAAAGAGAAGGGACACAGGGCCTGGTGTTAGGGTTTTATGGCAAACGCCTTTCAGGTTGGTGAGCAGATGCGCAGAGCTCAGCAGAGCCCAGAGGAAGGACTGGAGGCTGCTGTTACCAGGACTGCTCGAACCACGGACACCTCCCGGCACGTGGCTGGTCTGGCTCTCCCAGCCTTAAGCCACGGTGAGGCTCACATTGCCAGTGGGAGGAGGAAACATTAGGGAATTGGTAACATCCTTTGTCAGTTTCTGCTTGTCTGTTCAGAGGTAGAGAAAGAAAAGTCCTGTGGCTGACCTGGGAACCGAACCAAAGCCCTGTTTCATGGTTTCCATTCCTCCACTGACGGTCCTGTGACGTTCAGAGGCTCACGCTGTGCTTCCTGGCAGCGGGCACCGAGTCTAGAAACCAGCTCAGGCCTTCCCCGTCCCCTCCCCCAGGCACCCTCACCTGCACCAGGGCCACCCTGTGTGCCTGGGGGACTGTGAGACCATCCCAAGGCCAGACTATGGCCTGGACTGTGATGGGACACCAGGGCCCTGTCGCGCTCTGTCCCCTCACCCCTCCCAGAGGTTTTCTCCCATGAGAGGTCAGCCTCAGAGATTCACTCTCAGAGCTGTGTTTTGGGGGTGGCCCTACCTTTGTTCCTCCTGGGGCTCCTCTGAGCTAGTCAGCCACTGCCATGCCCTCCCCTGCCCAGCCCACGGAACGCCTGCCCCCAACTCCCACCCCCATGGAAGGGCCCGGCTGGCCCTACTCCTCGGCTTCCAGGGTGGAGAGATGGACAGACCCTGCAGGCAAATCAAGGGGGAGACACGTTAGTGAGGCCTGGCAAACCTCTCCCAGATGAGTTGATGTGTCGCCATGTTCACACTGGGTCAGAAAGGATGCCTGCTATTGCTGGGACTCTGCGAGTCGGGCCCCAGATACGGATCCCCAGGACACACGTCAGTCCTCACACGGACAGAGCCCAAGCCAGGCCTGCTGAGCTGCCCGCCCTGCACCTCCAAACCCTGCCTCCCGCTGCCTGCATAGGAAAGAGTGGGGTGTTGGGTGCGTTCCAAGTCATGCGGGGGCCAGACCCGCAGCATGCCCAGCCCCGCCCCTCAGCACAGGTCCCCCCGGAGTGCGGGATGGGGCACCCCAGCACCATCTCCCCCTGCTTTTTGATCCAGCTCTCGCCAGCAGCTTCTGCGGCTTTGCTTCCTTCCTGCTGTTTTTCAGAACAGATACATCTATAATCTTAACAAACGTTATAATAAATAAAGTTCAAATCAAAATGAACATGCTCCACAATTGCAGGTAGCTTTTAAATTTTGAAGCAAACAATCATACTTTTCCTTAAGGATGTAGCCTAGCAACCTGAGGAAACAGGGCCTCCGCGGCAACCCCAGCACGGCTCTTCCTGGAAGCTGATAAGGACGGGGTCCTGCCTGAGCTGAGCGGGGGTGTCGGTGGGCGACTCCTCTCCCATCGTTCCCTGACTGTGGCGCACAGGACCACCAATGCTCTGCTTATCTGTAACCACGTTTCCCTCTTAGTGGGTCACAGTTGTTTACTGCAGTTGCAGAAATTTCATTAAAGTGACATTTGTGCAGAACATACGGTCTAGACAAAAGAATGGCTTTTGCACGCTCCTTTCTCAGAGCTTGGTGCCTGAATAACGTCACACCAGAGGGACCCATTAGAGAAAACCATCCTCATCTCCGGTCACTCATGTTCTGAATGGGAAAGGAAGGTGAATTCCAGGCGTCCAGTGGCACCTGATTCACAGTGCTGCCTCCCCTGCCCCCCAGTCCCTCCTCTCCCTGGCATATGCTCAGTCAGCTATGGGACAAAGACTCCTACCTGGCTTTCCTCGTCAAATGTGCTTTCGTCCAAGTCATGGCCAGATGGAAATGGGGTCACCAACACCCGGAAACCAAGTCAGCCACACTGACTTGGCCACACTAGCTCATTGGCCCCAAAGCACCTGCTCTTCAAGTTGGTGGGAACTGCCAAGCTTTGGACAGCTCGCCCAGGCCCAGCGCACACCGTGGGTGGAGAGCCATGGGACACCAGCAGCCTTGAGGGGACCGGACATCGTGGCAAGTGGGGGCAGCTCCAGAAGCCACTCTTCTTCCCAAGTCATGGCTCCCCTGTTGGAGTCTTAGCACAAGCACCTGTTCCCTTATCTCTGCTGCTCTGGGATGGAGTCTAGCACCTGGAACGGCTGTTGGCAACCTCAGCCTGTGGGTCAGATCTGGCCCAAGCCTCTGATGTCGCCGGTACAAGTCAAGGATATTTTTTACTTTTTTCTTGTAAGTTTTGGTCTCTGTGTGACAGAGAGGTAGGTACAGAGGGCACAGCGCACATGACCCAGCACATCTTCTCTCTCTGCCTTTCTGGACCTTGTTAAGCACGTGTTTTTCTTAATAAACGTGGCCTTGCCCATCTCATACATGCACACAGGGATGAGAGCCGGTTTCTCTCAAGCTGAATGTGCTTATCCCATTTGACTTCCTAACGTGAGTGGCCTGGGGTGTTTTATACTTTTAAAGGGTTGGGAAAAAAAAACAGAAGACAGCTTTGTAACATAAAAATTACACGAATTTTAATTTCAGTGTCCAGAAATTAAGTTTTATTGGAACACAGCTACACTCTGTCTCTATGGACTGTTTTATGTGTCCACTGACATATAGCTGCTTCCAAGCTACAGACAGCAGACAGGACTGTTTGCAGCAGGCCCCTGAGGGCCACATAGCTGACAGTGTTTGCCCTCCACCCTTCTGCAGGAGGAATCTGCTGACTGTGGCCTGGAACACAGCAGATGCCCCTGATAGACTGACACACCCCACTGGGGCTGTCCTTGGGGTGTTCTGTCTTGATGCTTTGTTACTGACTTTTGCTAAATCATTTGACTATTTCTTTTCTCTCTCCATGGTAAAAGTAACACATTTGTTGGAACCAGTAAAAACCCAGGAGGTATCTACGAGGACACTTGCTGATGTTACCCCCCAGACCCCTGTGTCCCTTTGCTCTGTGGTGCATTCATTAAGTCCTTTTTTCTTCACTCACACACTTGTTTTTCTAAACAAACAAGGACCCTTTTCTCACATGGACCGTTCTTACCATTTTTTTCATTGAACAGGATTGTGTGCACATGTTGTCTGCAACCTGTTTTGCTAACAGCAGCCTCCCTTCAGCTCCATCCATCCAGACATCACTGGTTTATTATTTTTAACAGATGCACAAGATTCCAGGGTGAGACTGGAAATAACAAAATAATTTAGTCAACTCTCCTCCACTGACAGACATTCAGGCTTATTACCTTTTCAGTTCTGAAAATAACAATCTTTGTGCTCTGGTGTTTATGCACTAGGGCTTTTATTCCGTAGGAATAAAATCCTACAAGTGGGATCGGTGTCAAAGAGCATGCACATTTCTCATCTTAATACCCAGCATATTGCAAGATTTCTTTAAAAAGATGGTTGTAGCAATTCACACTGGCTAGTAAGGATGCAGGGAAATTGACATTCTTTTATTTGGGTGGATATTTTTACCTTAAAAAATTCTCTAATAAAATAATTCATCTTTTTTTTTTAGATAGATTCACATTTTAAAGCTTAATTGTCTAAGAAGCAGTATGGGTTAGGGAAGGCTGTCTGTGCTCCATGAGAAAGGCTTTCTTGGAATGGAACAGAATCTCCCCAAACCAGGGCCTCACCCCTGCCCCATTTGGCTGCCCTCTGGGTACCATGTGGTGGAGGATGCATGGGCCAGGGTGGACAGGTGCCTGCACGCAGACTGGGCCCCCTCCCAGGGACCCCGCAGGCCCTGCTGTGGTGGGAAAGTCAGACTTCTGCCTCTGGTGGGCTTCCCTAGGCCTGATGAGGGTCTTCATAAGCCATGATTTGCTTCTACTGGCTGTAGAAAACACACAGACTATGTGTTTTTAAAATTCAGCAGCAGCTTAAAAAAAAAAAAAGCAATTCTCCATGTTTAACAGGATCCCTCTGCTCAAATAAACCCCAAATATTTTGCTAGCCTGGCCTCACATTCCTGGGAAGGATAGGAATAATAATAGTGTATTTATTTTCTTTTTATGTGAAAAAAAAAGGGTTACAGAAACCGTAAGTGATTTTATTTCTCTTCAAAAAGCAAAACAGCCTCGCAGGCAGTCTTTGGCGCTGACCCTAACGGAGGTCAGAAAAAGCATTTACTTGTTCCCCTAACACATCCTGTCCCTTTGGGCCCTCGCCCCCGCTATAAACCCTGACCTGGAACGCCCTTTCTGCCTGCCCGGTCCGTGCTGGCCTGGCTCCAGAGCCTCTGCAGCGCTGCCCAGCCTGTCGGAGCCACGTCCTGCCTGACCTTCCCTGCGGCTCTCTGCAAGGGGCGCCGGCTCCTCCCCTCCCTGGCATCCGGCCTTGGGCAGGCTCCTTACCTTCTAGTCAGTGAGTTCAAATATGGTTCCTACATCTGAAGATGGTTCTAAAAAGTAAATAAAATGCACTTTGCATGATGCCTACCCAGGAGTAATGAGTAAAAATAAGTGTCATTTCTTATAATAAGAGGAAACGACTCACACCCAAAGCACATTTCCTGCTTCACAGGCCTGCGGATGATGTGCCCCGAGCATCTGCATCTCCTGCAAAATGGGAGGGAGGTCCTGCCTCCTGGGCCTGCATGACAGGACACCTGAGCACCCAGCCCCCCGAGGCCTTCCAGGCAGGCCCATGTGAGCTCTGCCCCAGTGCCCCACAGTCTTTGCCCCAGGGAAGCTGGCCTGCCACCCCCGTGGGCCCTGCTGTCATAGGATCCCAACCACTTTCCAAGTCTTGCGGGGGCCGGCTCAGCTGAGAGGCAGCAGCGCGCACAGCAGGGCCCAGCTGAGCCCTGACCAGCTGAGCACGCTCATCTCCCCCCTACAACAGGCAATGCTGGGCCTTCCCTGGGCCACCCTGTTGAAGGTGTAAGAAACAGTGCCTGGAAACCTGTCAGCCTTCTGGTTCATCTTCATGTGTATCGGTGTTTTCATGACTTACTATTTTCATGTTCTCTGAGCAGCTTGGGCAGTGGAAGATCATCTGCACTTTGAACCTGCTTATCCAACACGTAATCATTGCATGCCTATGATGTGGCTCTGATCTTACCATAAAACCCAACCCAGTGCTCTGTCCTGGGATAAACAGGCAGCACCTCCCGGGGCAGAGCTTCTCGGAGGCGGTGATGTTTGGAGGTGGTGACCACCTAGAAGAGGGCCAGTCCTCTTCTGAATGCACCACAGGGACACATTTATTTAACCCTCAAGGCAACCCTTGTGATTCTCCAGTTCCCAGGGAGGAAACCAGGCCCAGAGAAGTACAAGAGCTTGTCCTGGGCCACACAGCTGGTAAGTAGCAGTCGGGCCTCGCCCCCTAGGCACCAAATCCGTGCTCTGAGGAGTGCTGTGTGCAACTGCAAAGCATGTGAACAATGAAGGAGCAAAGAAGTGCTGGAGAGCAGGCGAGCCTGCAGCAGTGCCAGTGGGCTGGGCAGGTCCGCCAGAGACCGAAGCTCGGGGATGCCTCTGACGCCATGGGCTGGCCCGGTGTGGAGGATGGGGACTGAGAGCTGCCGCTCCGGAGCGGTGGGGAGCCCAGGTCGCTGCGGGACACCTCTAGCCAGGGCCCCCGTGCTCGTGAAAAGAGGCAGATTTTAATAAGTGACCCAAGACCCATGGGACAGGAGGCCGAGTATACTTTACAATCAGCACTTATACGTGAGCTGCTTGGCTCTCGTCCGCTTTCCCCGGAGCCAGGCCTTGATCCGTGCACGCGAACAGTCTGCCCCCCTTGCTCCGGGCCTGCAGAGGCAGAGGTGGGCAGGTACTGGAGAGCGAGGCACCGGGCCCTCATGGTGGCTTTATCCAGATTCACATTTTAGATTTTACCGAGTTTTTGCGTGAGGAATAGTTAGTAATTAAAGAAACAAGGCCGGCAGCTGCAGGTAGATTTGTCCTCCAGAGTCAATTCACCCCTCAATGTTCTCAAGGAGAAAACCAGAAGCTTCCTGGGGGGGCCAGAGCAGATGTGAGGGAGAGGATGCCACTGGGGACCAGTCCCTAAGGAGCGGACTGAAGGGCCGTGGGTCACTTGTCAGTGGCTGTGGGCCAGGCTGCCTTAGGCTCTGCCTCCCAGTCCATTGTCATCAGAGAGATGGACAAGCGGTGGCCGGTGCACAGGAAGCCTCCTCGGTTCCCCTGAGGTCCAGAGGGGACTGCGTGTGGTGGCAGCAACATTTTATTTCCAATAGAAAATGCTGCTCTGCCTTCCAAGTGCTTGACAAAATGGCCCGCACACTACCATGCAGCCCAGAAAGGAGGCAGGTGGGAATCCTTTCCTTCCCCTGGAAGCAGGAGGGGAGAGGAAGGGAAACCTGCATTCACACAGGACAAGAGCCTTTTCCGGCCCCATGACCAGCCGGTTTCCTGCGTGCAGGAACTGTAAGCAAGAGCCCAGCATCTGGGAAGTGCCTTGCTCCCTGCACGGGGCAGCGGGTGCTGTGCACACATCCTCAGAGAGAAGCAGTTTGCATCAGACAAAGGCCGCCCAGAAGTGGAACAGACATGTCAGTGGTAACTGAAATTTCATCACTCAAAGGTTAACCCCCAACAAGGGGAAAAAGCTAAGGTGATTAGGCAAAAATAGACAAAACGACCTCCAAGTTTCCTTCTCTTTCAAATCCAAGACTCCGGGACTTGGGTTCATTTCGCCTACTGTGAGGGTTGGGAGGCCAAAACAGCACAGGCTGCCCTCACGGCCCCCTGCAGTCTCTTACCCCATGTGACACGTGGGAGGCAGCAGCCAGGAGCTCTGGAGTCACACTCCGTGCTCAGTGGCTCCTCCAAGCCTCGTGTGCGTCTTCGCAGTCCCTCTGCCCCTGCACCTCTGCCTGAGTGCCCACTTCTGCTCTCTGTCTCCTGGCCCTGGAGGCTCTGTTACCTGCAGCCGGCTCTCCCTAATCAGCCTCCATCCACCTCCTGAGCTCATCACGTGCAGTGACCTTACTGGCTTTGTGAGGTCATAGTGGCAAGTCTGTGAGTGAGAGGATAAGAAAGGCTGGGGGTTGTAAAGGATACTGACTCAGGGGCACAATTCAGCTGGCCATCCCAGAGTGTATTACCAGTGTCCATTCAAAAAGTTCTTGGAAATAGCTTAGTTATGGGCTACATGCATGTTGAGACCCTACCCGCCCCCTCTAAGATGACATTAGGAGGTGGTAGTCAGCTCAGGCGTGTGGAGCTGTCATGCGTGGGCTTAGCACCCTCTGGGAGAGCAAAGGGCTGTCTCTGTCCCTCTCTCCACCATGCGAGGGCACAGCAAGAAGAGAGCCATCTGCAAACCGGGAAGCAGGCCCCCACCCATCACAGGACCTGCGGTGCCTCCATCATGGACTCCCCGCCCGCAGAACTGTGAGGAGCAGACGTGTGTGGTTCAAGCCGCTGCGGCAGCCTATGGTGTTTGTATGGCAGCCTGAGCTAAGACACCTCGTCAGCTAATAGACCCACTGCCTTATTAAGAGCAGCCACAAAGGTGAGTTTTAAGAAGATTATTTTTCATGTGACTTAGTTTGAAATTAAAATTTTCAGCACCAAAATTTCTGCCCCGTGGCCAGCAGTTAAATGGACCATAGAGGAACCACAGCCTGGCCTCCACATCAGCTGTTCCTGGCTTCTGTCCTCCCCGCATTTGCCTCGTGGAGCCAGCACTGTCCTCAGAACTCTGTCCATACTTATGAACGTCTCCACGCCTTCGGAAGATGGAGCTGTGCATCCATGCACGTGAGAACCCATGGCCTCCGGAGCGGAAGTACCTCACACCCAGTGTGAGCAGAGGGATTTAAACACAGATGTCTGCACGCCGTCAAACCTCACTGCCTTCCTGCACAGGGGCTGGCTTGTGTGGCACTGGCTGTCAGTGGGTGGCCATCCCACCACTGTGAAGCAGAAGGACTGTCCATTCAACCATGCAAATGAGCCCTGGTATCAACAGGCCTGGGTTTTGCACGAGTGAATGTTCTGGCATCAGATGGCCCAGGTGGAATCCTGGCTCCACCACCTCTTGCTGCGGGGATCATGGCGAATCCCTCCAGGCTTTCCTGTGCCCTGAAGGTCTCACCCGTCAGAGGGGTCAGTGTCACCTGCCCAGAGTGCTGAGAGGGCCTAACAGAGAGAGGCACCTTTGCTCTGCACAGCTCCTGGGACAGGCCTAGACTCCGCGGTGTCAGCTGCCGTTATTACCACGTCTTTGGAGTTCACTGGGCTCTTGGCCGTCTGTTTCCTGGGCCCAAAGGTAAGAGTCAGAATGCAATCATCAAAACCATCGTGAAGGAGCGGAACAAACAAGTCACTGTGCCATTTTCCCAGGAGGCCTAGAGTAGGCTGAGGGCCAGCTGCACGCTGGACCCTGGACTCAGGTGAGCCCGTTCCTTCCCCACAGCAGTCCTGCAGGACCAGCAGGGGACCCGGCTCACTGATGAGGGGGCTGGCACTTCACAAGGTGACTGCCACCACGTGGTGGACTCCCACCGCCCCTGCCTGCCTCAACCCCACTCGCCACTGCATTTTCACCTGCTGCAGGTGACCTGGCCCCGGCCCAGGTAAGCTCCCAGGGCTCTTGCGGCACCTCACTGCAGGGCAGCTGGCTCTCCTCCCTCCGTCACTTCTTAAGGAGCATCAGGCAGAAAAACTCTGTGAAGTCAGGGCCTCATCTCAACAACATGGCAAGCGACCCCAGGTGAGCACAGGCGGGGCCCACCTTAGCCGGGTCAGCAGGCCCCTGGGTGCACCTGCGCCAGTGCCCTGGGACGCCCACACCAGAGCCAAGCTTCACTGTCCCCATGTGAACACCACTCTTGGGGCCTGTCCCCCGGGACCCTCCCCCTGTACCCACAGAGGCACAGCACACTGCCAGGCCCGGACAGTAGGAATCTCCTAGAAACTGACGTCCCTGGCTTCCAACTGCTCCCAACACAAGCCCACCCCCGTCATTTTACGGGCACCCAACGCACTGGGTTCAGGGCATGAATGACATGCCTTTGGTGGGGTGTGAACTCTGCGGGGAGGCACACACCTGGTCTGCCTCCTGGGGGCTCAGGCAGCCGCTGTGGTACCTCCAAGGTTAGGGTGAAGCTGCCCCCAACCCTGGCGATGGGATTACCTCTAGTCCTCATGCACGAGAAGATTGACAGGAATCACCTGAGAACTGCTCCAAGCGTATACATTCCAGGACCCCCCCAGAGCTCACACCCTGTCCCACAGGCGTGTTGTAGCTGCTTCCAGATGACTGGGTTCCTTCAGAAACCTCTAGGAAGAACTGAAGGGCTCCCAGGTTAGGCTAACGCCCCTCTGTGTTGAGACAGTGTCCTTTCTGAAAGAAAGGGGGACGGGTGTACTATAGGGGCTCCTGCCCCTTGGCAACCAGCTGCATGACCTCAGACAAGGGAAACCCTCTCTGAGCCTCACCGGTCATACCGGTGAGCTAGGGTGCTCCTTTCATCAATTAATTTTAAACCATATTTTGTGTAAATATAAGGAAGAGACAGAGAAGGGCTTGGATATATCACAGTTGCACTTTAGGCCCAGCCTTGCAGGAGAGCGCCCGCTCTGAGCCAGGCTCTGCAAGGGGCTGGGCCACAGGAAGGAAAAAGTCACGACATCATCAAGAGGGTCTCTGCAAACCTCCGCACACGCGGGGAGCTGCTGCTGATCCCACCCAGGGGCCGTGCCTTCTGCTGAGATGACCTTCTGCCTGAAGAGGTGTGGCTCTGTACGGCTCGGTGCAGTCCCCAGCATTTGGTTGCCGCGGGCCCAGAGAGAGCTGCAGAAGGACAGGCCAGGGGCCCCTCCGTGGAGGGCAGAACAGGCAGCTGCGTGTGGGCTGCAGGCAGAGGCCACATAAGAGCTCACTGGGCGGAGCAGGAGCTGACAGGAAGAGCCGCCAAACGGGGTGCCAGCCAGAGGGTTCAGAACTCGCGTCCCTGTGGAGCCGGGCGGCGAGGAGGAGGCCAGGGAGCAGCTGGAAGGGGACAGCCTGGCCTGCCCTGGACTCCGGGAGCTCAGGGTGCGGCGGCCACTGAATGGTGGGTACTGAGGGGCCTCGGTGGGCTGGGAGAGCAGCCGGGCACGTCCCTGGGGCGAGACGTCAGGATCCTCCATCACCACGTACCCTGAAGGAAGCCTGGGTCCTCGGGGCCCCACTTGTTTACAGTCATGTTCAAGAATAAAGTCAAGCTGCTGATCAAGAAAAAGAAAGGTTTAAGATACTTGAGTTCTGGATTTCTGTCTTTTTCCGCCTCCACCCTCCTCCTCCTTCTCAAAATTCTTATCTGACATCTCTGCCACTCCCCAAAATTCCAAACCCATAACAGCACCAAAAACTGTTTTCCCTTTTCTGCTCTCAAAACTCTTGGTGGGGTCGCGTGTGGCCGCAGGCCCCACCCCAGCCACCCGGCCTGTGGGCTCTGGTTTCCCAGCAGGACGGGCTCGTCCAGGATTTGAGGGCTGTGACATGGGGGCCTTCACGCAATGGGGTGGGCTCTTTTTAAGAAAAAGAATAAAAGTATGGGCACAGAGTGAAGTACAAATGAGGAAGAAATAATTCAGGGTAGAAAAGAAACCACAACAAATTACAACTATTCAAAAGCTGACAAACGCAATACGTGTAACCAAAAAAGAGAACAAATGATGTTTGCTAATTAAGTGCCTGATGGTGACCAGCATTTTGAAATATTTCCTACAGTAAGAGCAGAAAGATAAGCAAGTCCTTCTTCCAGCATAGTTACTGGAGTTTGTTTCTTCCTCTCAGTCATTTAGAAAGCTTTTCACTCCACCATGTCCTGCATGTCTGCACTGCAGTTGAAGGCAGACGGGCCTCTGTGGCTGGGCAGCTGGCCCAGCTGGGCTTCCTCCGGGGTGCCTCAGCAACGCCTGCCTTGAGGTCTGCAGCCACAGGCCTCCACTTTGGTGCACGTCAGAATGGCCCGGAAGGATTCTCAGCATCCACATGCTCACCGATGCAGACCTGCTTCCCAGGAGCCGACGGTTAGGTATTTGCAGCAGATCCTAATTATGAGCGTAAGAGCAATCTGTGGTCCTTCATGTTCATTCACACCACCAAGTCCGACCGCCAGTCGCACACCAACCCAGGGGGCACAGGGTGCCTTCAGTGCGGTGTTCCCAACATGCAGTACCTGGCCTGGAAAAGCTTGGCCTTGGGGGGCAATCGTCTGACCAGAAGAGAGGCCAAGGCGCTTGTTATAAAGTGAGTGTGCACAGCAAATACAATTGCATTTATAATAGACAATAAATGTCAGTTCAGGTGGCAATCTTTCTGTGTTTTACTCACACGTCCCCTGGTACAGACACTCCCAAACTCACGATGGTTCACGATTTTTCCTCTTTACGATGGTGCAAAGCAATACGCATTCAGTAGAGACCATGCTCAGAATTGTGACTGGATCCTGGGTTGGTGACACACGGGGCAGCCAGCCCTCTCTCGTGATGCTGGGCAGGGCAGCAAGCCCAGGCCCCATCAGCCTCGAGGACCCAGGGTCAACAGCCTGAACACTGACCCCTGTCCCCACACAGCATCCTGCTTTTCACAAGCAGCCGGCACCCACACATTCCCTGAGACAGTCAATGCCTCCTTATCAGATTGGCCTGGGTTAGAGGACTTTGTCCAGCCAGAGGGTGAGTGTTCTGAGCATGTGGAAGGTAGACCAGGCTCTGCTGTGGTGTGCGGTAGGTTAGGAACATTGAGGGAATTTTTGACTTGCAATATTTTCAATTTACATTGGGTTTATCAGGACATAATTCCCCTCATAGGTCAAGGAAGTTCTGAATATTAGTTTCCTGGGCCCGCTGTAACAATGATCACAGACTGGGGGCCAAAACAGGAGGAATTCATTTATTCTGGAGGCTGCAAATCCAAGATCCAGGGACATAGGCGCTGGCCTTGCTGGGGGTCCCCCATGGCGGAGGTGGGGAGTGACAGGTTTGCTGTATTTCCTCTAGAATTGAAAAGCCAAACGCACACTCTCTCAGCCCCAGATCTCTCCCTGGAGCAGGGCCAGCAGACTGGAGGTCACAGGGACAGGACGTAGGAAACATGGGAGCAGCAACGGAGCCACTGAGAGACAGGAGGGGCAGCAAGGGCATGGGTGTCCTCTGAAGGCCTGTCCCCAGGGCTGAGCACGGGGACACTCCTTAACGGAAAAGTCATTTGGGGGTCCTGGCGCATACGAGGTGCCCACAGGGCCTGGGGAAAGCTGAGAGACAGGACTGTGGAGCTCGGGGTCGGACCTGTGAGTCCAGGTGCAGACCAGAGAGACCCTGGGGTCTCTGTACCATGTGGGTCCCACTGCAGAGGTGAGAGGGCCCCGATTCCCACTGGGCACCCATCGGGGCGGGCAGGGCATGCCCCTCAGGGGAAGTGACTGGGACGGCCAGTGGGTTTACCACTCCCCACGCTCAGTGTCACCTTGCTCCACCTCCACCTCCTCTCCCCCACCCAAGGCCCATGTCCCGGCCCTCAAACCCTGGCAGCCAGACAGGGCTCGCATGTACTGGACACCACGTACAGAGCACCACGTGCAGCCAGGCATAGCTTCCTGTGTCCCGAGGGAGATCGCTGTGGAAGTAAGACAAGCTTCAAAGCAGGTGAACACGTCCTCTCAGGCTTGGTATGTACGTGGCAGGGACACAGAGCCCTGGAGGCCTTGCCTGCACAGCAGCAGGACAGGTCATCACAGGGGCCCGCAGGGCGGCCTAGGGGCCTGCAGCATCCTGACACGTTGAGGTACTGTGCTCACGAGCACAGAAACTGCTCTTGAAAGGACCTGGTAGGGACATGCAGGTGTGACAAGGAACATGGGCTGTTTGCCCTCCCACAGGCTGACCTCTCAGCCACTGCCCTGGGCTTACGGTCACAGCGCTTGGTCCCCCTGCCACCCCATCTACCCCCTCCCCTTCTCTCCACCTTCCACTTCAGTCCTGCAGGTACCCAATCTTACGACCTGCATTTACTCCCCGTTTCCAAATCTGTCTTTTCATCTATTAAATGATGAACTTTGGTGACTGAATGCAAGAGAAGTGCTCAGCCCAGCGCTGGCATGCATTGAGCACGCAATACGTGTCTCCTACGTTAGAAGGGAGTGAGTTAATATCGGCAGATCTGGAGAACTTTCCACAGGGTGGGAGTGCTATTTAAATACACACTTTTTTTTCCTCTTCAAATTCCAGCATTTTGAATGTTTCTCAGTGCATTTTAGGTGAAAAACCAGCAGAAAGGCTGACCTTTTGTGTTCTGGGTGTCTGGTTACAGAACAGGGAGGGTCAAGGCCAAGAGGGACCCATTCTTTAAAGAGGGCCACACTGACATTTGCACCACCATCAGCAGCTGACATTCCCCTGGACCCCTGACAAGGGGGATCAGGTTCCACAGCTCCCAGGGCCCAAGCAAGGGGTGCACAGAGTGCTCATTCATCCCCAGAAGGACCAGTCCTGGTGCCCAGTCCAGGGTGTGTGGGCTGGGGACTGGCTGACATCAACGTCCACCTGGAAACCCCTGCCTCCAGACAGTGTGTGCATAGACCTATTATCCAAGACACAGCCTGCAAAGTTGGACACAAGAAAGTTGGCATGAAAATACGCAAGTTTATGCTGATGGGTGGGTCTGGAGATGTGACTTGAGAAGGTCAGGACTCCCCCTCTCCCGGGAGAGTCAGCTCCCTGGCAGAAGGACCCCCGGGGGCACCAGGCTTTTGAGGAAGTCTTGCTCTTCAGCCACTGCAAAGATAGCCCAGGTGCAAACCGGGAAAGGTGACTGAGAAGTGGGAGGAAGGGGAAAACAACACACATTGTTCTGCTGAAACCTCGCCAAGGCAGTGGGATCTGCTCCTATCCAAAGCCCTTGTGTGGCCACACCTACAGACACAGACAGCTCAGTGGTGTCTTTCTGGTGAGCTGGGGACAGAAGGCACCTTGAAATGATCAGATGGGGAGCCGGCACCCCGGCCACCTGGGTGTGGCCGATGATGAGGGTTTGCAGAGAGCGACTGCTCGGCCAGCGACCTGTGACTCTGCGCTCCAGCCGCCAGCACGCCTGTCCCCTCGAGCAGGCCTCATTCCCTTTCCTGGTGCTCCCACGGGGGCCATCTTTAGGCCCTTTCTGGTCTTTAACTATTTTCACAGCTGACGATGAGAAGCAGCTACAGCTGAGAGTCCCCGTCACTTTAGGGCCACTTCGGTGTGGGCGCTGACTTGTGAGATCATCCGAGTGGTGTCCTGGGGCCGTCCAACAGTGCAGCAGATGGGGCAGCCTTGGCAGCAGAGACCGACCCCTCACGTCCCAGGGCCAGGGTGTGGGTGTGGGCAGGGCCGTGCCCTCGGGGGCACCGTGCCCAGCCTCTCTTACCTCCAGACGGGCTGGTGGTCCTCACGCTGTGGCTGCGTCAGTCCACTCCCAGCCGCCGTGGCCTCCCGGCTCTCTCCTGGCATCTGCCTTCACGCGGCCCTTCCTCCTCCTAGGGGGATGCCAGGCACACTGGGTGGGCCTCCTCGGGATCTCATCTCTACCTGCGTGTGTGCCTGCACAGTCTCCACAGGTGAGGCCGCTTAGAGGCACAGCCCTTAAAACTTGAACATGTCTTTTGGGGGACACAAAGCCGCCTGCTTGTTATTTTCAAAAGGATGCATTAGAAGCAAGCGGAACCTCTCGGCACCATCAGTGTGGG